>NC_081290.1:178719364-179336551 GCF_030435805.1 Mustela lutreola | reverse complement strand
CAACAAACATACTTTTGTTATCTCTATCTTTTTTTTTTTTAAGATTTTATTTACTTATTTGACACAGAGAGAGATCACAAATAGGCAGAGCGGCAGGCAGCAGGGGGAAGCAGGCTCCCCACTGAGCAGAGAGCCCCATGCGGGGCTCGATTCCAGGGTCCTGAGATCATGACCTGAGCTGAAGGCAGGGGCTTAACCCACTGAGCTACCCAGGCGCCCCTTGTTATCTGTATCTTTAAAAAAATGTCTCTTTGATTTCATTTTCTTCTCTTCTTTCTATAGCAAAGATCCTTGGAAAACCTTTCTGTACTTTGTTACCAATTTTTCAACTCTCATTCTATCTTAAAGCCATTCTAATCTTGTGTTCTTTTAGAACACGCCACTAAAACCCCTTTGATCAAGCTCACCAGTGACCTCTAGAGTGCTAAATCCAAGAGTTCTCTTATTTCAGCTGTAGCATTTGACATGGTTGATTATTTCCTGTTCCCTATTCCTGAGATACTTGCTTCATGGGTCTGCCAGACCTCTCTTCTGGATTTCTTTCTGTCCCTCAGCTACTCCGCCTCAATCTCTTGTACTGGTTCCTTCTAATTCATCACTTGTTAAGGTCAGCATGTGATTGGGCTTAGTGCTTAGACTTCTACTTTTCCCAATTTATATCCATTTCCTTGGTGACCTCATGATATCATGGCTTTAGGTGCAATCGTATGCTGATAATTCTGAAATTTACTCAAATCTAGATTCTCCAATTTGGTTGTGTTCTCATGTGGCACAGAGAGAGGAAGCAAGCACTCTTGTCTCTTCTATTCAAGAGCACTAACCCACTGAGCTCCACTCCCATGACCTAATTACCTACCAAAGGCATCATCACCAAAAACCATCATACTGGGGATTAGGGTTTCAACATGTGGATTTCAAACATTCAGTCCATAGCAAAAACTATCTCAGCTCTTAGCACTCCTCTGTTGAACCACCTCTCCCATTCCTCAACAGATTTCAAATGGACTGTGAGAAAAAGTCTAAATTCATGGGAAGGCCTGAGAATCTTACACAACTTGCTCCCTTTTACCTCTCTCCCCTTACGTCCCGTTCTTCTCTACTATACTCATCTCTAAGCACAAAAGTTCCTTAAACTTTCCAGGCAAGCATCTCTAGACTTACTATTCCTTCTGATTGTTCATTGTTTTCCAAATAACTGCAAGTCCCTCACTTTCTTTGGGCCAATGTTATCACCTCAATCCACCTCTGACCACACTAACTCAAACTTCCCCTTCTTAAAAACAATCCTTGATGTTTTCCTCTGCTTTGTCTCTTTATCACTTGTCCCAATGGGGCATTTTATAAATTCATTTATTTAACTGGTTTTATTTGCTTTCCCTTCCAGAAATTAAATTAAATAATACTGGCCTCTAATGTACATTTTATGTAGGTTTAGTTTGGGTTAATATTTTCATCAGTAACAGAAAGCAGCCTAAAAGGGAAAGCTACCATTGCTGGCAAAACTAACAAAAAACAAAAACAAAAACAAAAACACCCACTCATGTTGCCAAGGTTTTAAATTTGCCATCAGTGATCAGAGTTCCAAGTTCTACTTAAAAATACCATTTTGCATGTCATCATTTACAGAAGTCTTAGGAAATAAGTGATTTATTCTGTCAGTTTTCGATTAGTATGGTAAGTCAAATGCAGAAAGAAATCATGAGGAAGAAAAACATTTGAAGATGTAGGCTAATAAAAAAGATGAGTTTTTCAGCTGAAGTTTTAAATAAAGCAAAGTAGAAATATCAAGAAACAAAATAAGAGGGACAGAAATATGCTATGTGTGAATTTTGTAAAAATAAAACAAGTTGTAGATCTGAGAAGCCATAAAGACAGTAGAGCCTGGAAGAAGTTTGGTCTAGTTCAAATCATTGCTTTAATTACTTAAAGACAAAGAGAAAAAAGCTGGTAGCTTGACACAAACATCTGATAAGAAGACTTACAGTTTGGCAGTAGACTGTCTTCATGTATATAAACATATAAAATATATACATGCAATCTTATATAAGGGGAAGCTAAAAATGATAGTTTAGTGTTTTTATTATATCTTCCTATACTTTATAGTAAAAAATATACTCTCGGTGCTATAAAAGAAAAAAATCAGATGAATGTGCTAGGTTTAAAATACACAGAGACTCATAACAAAGCTTTTTAAGTGTAATGATAATGAATGAGATCATCAAGAACATTAGGGGAGTTAAGAGCAAGGATCCAGAGGTGCCTGGATGGCTCAGTCTGTTAAGCGTCCAACCCTTGATTTTGGCTCAGGTCATGGTCTCAGGATCGTGAGATCAATCCCCAAGTTGGACTCCATGCTTAACGTAGAACCTGCTTAAGATTCTCTCTCTCCCTTTTCGTCTGCCCCTCCCCTAACCCATGTTCATGCTCTTCTTCTAAAATAGATTAAATCTTAAAATAATGATAATAATAAAGAATAATGATCCAAAGACCAAGACTTCTGATCTTTGAGGCTGGGAGAGAGGAGATACTGGCAATGTGACCTGAAAATGTCTACCCTGAGTGATAAGAAGCCTGGAGAATTGTGTTTTGGCAGGCAAAGAAGGCTTGTTTTGTTTTGCTGCTTGAGATTAGAAATCAACCATGTGAAATATTGCTCTTAGTTCATGGAAGATGAAAATGGAGAATTTATACTTGTATTTAGCAAAGTTGAGATATTTTTGTAACTGTGATAATAGCAAATCTGATAAAGGCAGATTAGAATGGGATTCAAGAGAATATCAAGGAGAGATATTGGAGAAAGTAAGGAATATGACTGCATGGGGGAGAAGAGAGATGTCACTGTAGATGAATAAGAAGTAACTGTCAAGAGGGTTTTTTTTTTTTTTAAATAGGAATATTAAAAGCAGGTTTTTAAGCTGATGAAGAAGACAGAGGAATGAAAAATTGTTGATGCAGGAAATTAAAAGAATTTCTGGGCAATGTTTATGAATAGAAAAGAAAGTGATGTCCAGAGTTTGGAATGTGTAACAGGAGAGAAGTCAGAGACTATGGGTATAGAAACAAGCAATTTAGTAGATGTAATGGTGGGAATTTATGGACATTTTCCTAATGATTTTCTTGATTCTCCTCCAAGAAGATACAGTTTGTCAGAGCTTAAGAAACCCATTAGTTGACTCTTATAACTTCATGATGATGCATTTTGTCATATTTATGTGCCTCTATATGAGCTTTTATATTTTCTATATTAATATGACAATACCTTCAGCATGGGAACATCTTTAACTGATCATTTTCTCTTTCTCTTCAGTTACCTGGATCACAGAACTTAAAACACAGAGTGTGTTCTCCTGCATTACATTGCCTGTGTAATTCCATTGCAGAATAATATCTTTTGAAATCCCTATTATATAATAAATGGAGACCTGTCTTTGGGGGAGCATCAAACATTGGTCTCTAAAAGACTATTATTTAAGGAAGATGGTACATGAAACACAATGGTCTGCTCAACTAGCTGGCCCACGATAACCCTGAGTCTAAGGGGCCAAAATAATCAAGTTTCAAAAACAGTGAATTCACTTCTGGCCAAGATAGAATAACCAGGACTGGATTTACCATTCCAACTGACACAACTAAATGAACTGAACAAACTAGGAAAATCAAAGGCTTGGACATGAGACCAAAAAGGCAGTGATTTGGGGAGAGGAGAAGTAAAGGAGATGAATCCTCTAACTGCTCCAGCTTAATGTCCCAAGTTTGTTTTTATGTTTGGTTGCCGGAGGGCAGGGAGGAAAACCAAGGTAGACCTGGACACAGCGCCAGAATTATGTACAGAGAAGTATGAAGAAGCCAACAGCAGCCTGCTGAGGGCGGAGCATTGGAAATAAGGAAGGCATGGAGAGGAGTCACTCCAGAGACAGACACAGGCTCCTCCCAACAATCGCAGGTGAGAACTTACAAGCACAACCTTGTGGAGAAAACTTCGAAGGCCCAGAAAAGACCAATCTGAGGGAAATTTAGAAAAGAATGTTTAAAATATCCCAGACATTCAAGAAACCAGAGGAAAACATTGAGTAGAAACAGCAAATATATTTTACAATGAAGCAAACCAAACTTTTGGAAATAAAAACTATCATGTCTAAATTGAAAAATACAGTGGATAAAATTGACAGCAGATTGAACATTGCAGAAGAAACACATAGTGGACTTAAGGATGTAGCAATAAAAAGTGTCCAAATGAAGCATAGAGAAGAAAAAAACTGAAGAGAAATGAAAAGAGAATCAGTAAGTCATGCGGAAAGTTCAAGCAGTCCAATATATGTGTAATTGAAGACAAAATTATATGATGCATTTGGGGTGCCTGGGTGGCTTAGTTGGTTAATGTCTGCCTTCAGTTCAGGTCATGATCTCAGAGTTCTGGGATCAAGTCCTGCATTAGGCTCTCTGCTTAGCTAGGAGACTGCTCCTCCCTCTGCTCCCTGCTTGTACTCTATCTCTGTCACTATCTGTCTCTTTCTCTCTCTCATAAATAAATAAATAAATAAATTCTTTTAATAAATTGTATGATGTATTTAAATAGGACTAAAACTTTTCCAAATTTTAAACCCAACAGATCCATGAATCACAGCAAACCTATTAGAATGGCTGAAACGATAAAAGATATCTATTACAAGCATTAGTAGGATGTGGAGGAACAGGAACTCTTACAATGCTGATGGAAATAAACGTAGTACCTCCACTGTGGAAAACAGTTTGGGAGTTTCTTAATATTAATGTGAAACACACAATATTTATCCTAGGTATTTATCCAAAAGGAATGAACACTCATATGCTCAAATAAAAGCACAGGAGTATCCACAGCAATTTATTTGTAATAGCCCCAGTGTCAATCATGAGTGAATAAATTTTGGAATATTTGTAAAAAGAAATTGTTTTGGTCTATCTATAAAATGGAATAATACTTGGCAACAACAAGGAATGAAGTATTAATACACGCAACAACTATGCTCTGTCTCAATATATTTTTACCACATGAAAGTAGATAGACAAGATAGAGTACATATTTTTTATTCCATTATATAGAATCACAGAAAGTGCAAACTAATTTACAGAAATTAATCTGATCTCAGTGGTTGCCTTGAAATCAGAAAAATGGATGGTTCATAGTAATGAGGGATTAAAAACCACCAGGAGGAGCATTTTGGTGGTGATGGGTATCTTCATTTCCATGACTATTGTAAAGCTACATGGGTATATCACATGTCAAAATTTATCAAATGGCACAGTACCCTGTATGTTCATTATATTTCAATAAAGCTATCCAAAGAAATTAACGTAACATTCCAACAGCACATTTTCTTTCACATGCACACACACACACACACACACACACAGAGCAAAAATCAGGAGGCTTGAATCACCTCTTCTATTACTATGTTTTTCTGTTCACCTACCTTGGGTTAAAAGCTGTGCTATATATATTTAATATAATATGAATCAGATGTAATTATATGACTGCAATACACAGTCATATTGCCACTCCTGTAATCCTGGGACCATCTGGGAGCTGAGATTATGTCAATCTAATTTGTTGCTTTATCTCAAGATTTCTCAGCTCCAGTACTTTTATTCCTAGGAGCTGAAGAATTCTTTGTTATAGAGAGCGGTCCTTGGCACTGTAGGATGTTCAGCAGCATCCTTGGTTTTTACACACTTACATGTGCTAGCATTCCTCCCCACCCCAGCCGAGACACCCAAACATACCAAGTGTGTCCTGGAGACAAGACTGCTCCCAAGTGAAAACCATCACTCTAGTTCTAGTCCATAGCACAATGATGGCAACATGGGTGCTCAGTGTATGTTTTTTTCAAAGGATAAAAGATTTCATTTGTACAGACTTCATCAATCTCATTAGTAATGAAACAAATGTCTATTTAAACAGTATTTTCCTTAAATATTTTTTAAAAAGAGACGACAAATAAAGTTCACAAGGTTAGAAATGGTCAATGCATAGATATTTGCAATGTAGATTGGTTAGAATCCTTGTGGGAAGTAATTTGGTAATGCAATTGATCCATTTATATGTCTCTTAGGAAAATAAAAATCTTCAAAACTTTATATATATGCACATTCATATATAAGTACTATTCATTTCAATAAAAACAATTGAGAAATCCTACAGAAAAAGGAAATCACTAAATGAAGCTATATTTATTTATACTTATTTCATATCTTAAAATGAGATCATAGTGTAATTTTTTTGAATTTATGTTAATATGGTTTTTAATAAAATGGAGACATGATTTTGATATGAGGTTAACTGAAAATTTAAAGTACGCTTGTAATGTAAACTACGTGGGGGAAATTTTTAGTAGCGATGTTTTCAAATATCTAAAAATTACATTGGAAGAAACATTTTAACTGTGGATGCCCTAAGTAATTATTGGTTTATTAGGTTATTCTTAAAATATCATTGGTAAATATGTTTGGGGAAACTATTATGTTAGGAATTTAGTTTTTCCTCTTTGAAATAGATAGCTTATCCAACTGAGTTAAAGGAGATTTTGTATTTATCCAAATGACTCCATAAGAGACTTTATTTTGCTCTAAAACTCTATTGTAAATATTAACTGATACATCATTTCTAACATCAAAGAACAGAACAGGGGAAAAGAAGAAATACTGACAGGTCCATTTCCCTGACTCTTAGATAAATTTTAGATTTTAAATGTCACTGGTAATATTAGCAAGGAGCTAAGAAACATAAAAATCAATTAAAAAAAGCTACAGAGTATTTCTAAAATATGCAAAGTTTCTGAAAAGTTAATTATTCATTAGGCTACAATATGATACATCAAAGGGTTGAATTAAAACTGGGTATTTAATAGCTGTACTATAGACTCATATCAACTTTAAAGGTCAAATTATTCCCTCTAATCTTCATGACGCACAGTGAAGACTGTTTTAACACAGAATATGCTGGTATATGGTAGCAAAATAGGTCCTTTTCACTCTGTGCAAAGATAAGAATTATATGTTATGAAACACAGAAATAAAATTCTGAACTTCTAAATTCTAAAATAAGTTTTTCTTTTTAATTTTATAATCAATCATCTTTTATTATGCACATACTCTGTACTTAGGCTGTATGAGGCTCTGTGGATGTCAAGGGGTAGGAGAGCCCAAGCCTAGGAGAAAGACAAAGATATAAATAATTTAATCATAGAATCCACCACAAGCACACATACATGTGATGGTAGGGAGACATGTACTCAAAGCTGGAAGTTAGAAGGGGAGAGGTCAGGAAACACACTTCCAAAGCTGAAGATAACTGAATGGAGTTTACAAGGAATAGTGGGATGCAGCAAGGTCAAGAAGGAGGAAGGGCAGGAAGAAAAAAACCACCTGAGCCAAGGAAACAAGAATGGCGAGCTGGGTATCATGGCATATTTCAGGCTTTGAAAATAGTCCTAAGAAAATGGTCTTTAGTAGCAGTCGCATTGTTATCATTCATTTTGGTGTTTAGAGGCTGGGCTAAGAACTGGCTTCATGAACATGCGGTACTGTGCAGTCTCATTAACCCCACATTTAGAAAGACCCTATGTTTGGTTTAACACTTTTCTATCCTCATCTTGAAATTCTGAATACTTCAATAAGTCGCCTGTATTTCCATTGTGTGGTGGGCCCCACAAATGCTGTGCCACTTACAGCTGGAACACAAGTTAGCCTGAGCAAGGGTGAGGGCCGCAAGAGCCCAGCTCAGAACATGGCTCCAGGAGCACAGTTTAGAATTTGAGTTTTCCTTAGAAACCAACAGGTGCTAATAAAAAGGATAACTTAAGATGTGGGTGAACATAATCACAATTATGTTCATATAATCATAAAAACATAAATTGTATATTTTGTAGCACAAGCACTGACAGAAGTATAGAGGACGAACTAAATGTGGGCAAGCCTGAAGGTAGGGGGGTAATGAGGAAGCAACCACAGTGGTTCAGAAAGGAATGATTACTACATGCAATCATGCAGTGGCAGCAGAAAAAAAAGGAAATAAAAAATTTCCAGAAATATTTAGGTGGTATAATCAAAAGCCTTGTTGACCAAACAGTGCAAATAAGAGAAGAGTTAGAAATTATTCTATACCATGCTATTCACCAAAACAAAATATTCACGAAAAGGCAGACTTTGGGAAAAGACAATGTCCTTTAAACTCTTGGAATCCAGCTGAATTCACAATACAGGAGTGAGATGCTCCTGCCTACATGATGTGGTCTCAGAAGCTCCTAATGTTCCAGCTCCGATCTATGGCCACAGGGATGGCTGATGGTGGGTGTCATTATTAACCACTGTCCTTTGGGTGAAAGCATTGGGTAAAGAAGGCCTCCGGCAAAAGTGCAGATATGTTACCTGACAGTGATCATCATCAGCTTCCCATTACTGTTGGAAGTTGATTGGGGGAAGGGGTAGGGTGACTAGATGTGGGAGCAGCCATAAGCATGATTCTGTTGTATGGTGGGATAGGTACGTAGAACTGGGAAAAAAAAAATCTAAGAGAAGCAAATGAAAGACTAATCTGCATGATAATGTGACTCTTCATAAAATAGGTTTTTGGAGAACACGGTACAAGGACCATTTCAATTTGCTTACTAAATTATCCACTAGTCTAACTAATTATCCACTAGTCCCAACACAACCAAGAACTTTAATATCTTTGTCCTTCCTTTAGGAAACATGTATCTTAATTTAGATTCTACCATAAAAACCATAAATATTTGGCTATTCTGAACAGTACACTATGGAGAAACACCAATGAAAAAAATCTTAACTGTAGATGGAACTGAATTAGGAATGTGGGAGAGTTAAAGAATTTACAAAGGCATTTTGTCCGTAAACATGTTTACCATCTATGCATTTCGAATCTTATACACACAAATACACCCACATTCATCACGAGTCCCCTCCTTTAGAGACTATCATGGAAAAATCTCCAAAAAAAATAATAAATAAATAAATAAATAAGAAAACAAAGAGCATGACTGAAAAAAGGGTGAAAAAAAAATAGAAAAAATTTAAGATCAATTTTATGGTTTCTAAAAGGGAAGATAAGACTTCCAGAAAAATAGAATAGCTATCTAAAGGGAGCAAATTACCAAATAATACATTAGGACAGATTACTAACACTGAAAAATCAAAGTTTCCAGATTGAAAGTACCCTTCAGTTGTCTGGCAAAATGGATGAGAAAAGCACACAAAACATACATCATCATGAAATTTGAGACCACTGTGGACAAAGAGAAGATCCTAAAATCTGAAACACAGAAATATACATGAGAGAGGATGAGAGGAGGTAGGGGAGGGAGTGAGGGAAGGATTATGTCCAAAGTGTCTAGAATTAAAATGCTTTCAAATTTATAATGATAAATGTGGAAGCTACATTAATATGGTTCAGTGCTTTTGAACTTTTGAGGAAAAATTATTTCAACACAGAATTCTATATATAGCCAAAGTAATCAAGAGTTAGGTTGGAGGGACCATAGTTTCTGTCACAAAAGCTCTTTACAACTAATCATGCATGCAATTTTGGAGAGTTTATATGGGAGAACACAAAGAGAAAGGAAGATACTAAATTATGCACTGGAGAGAAGGAAAGAGAAACCCCAAGAAGATGGTGAAGAGATGTCCAAACTTAACAGAGTTGCCACATTTCTGGAAAACAGCCTTTCTAGATTGTACTCAGAGAGATAAGACTCCAGAGGAATATTTCAAAGAAGAAGATGAGATGGATACATTATTCAATATCTTTAAGCATAACAGTGAGATTTGTATCAATGGCAGATAAATTATTGATAAGCTGATGATAAGCATTCAGAAAACACAGCGACTAAGAATCAACCAATTATTAGGTCCATGGAAAAGAAAAGAATATGCAAGAAAACAAGATGTACCCTGTGTGGCTTAGTTGTTATTAGTCTTTCCATTGTTATAATAACGTACATGCTGAGGAGTTTTACACTAAAACTTATAAGCATATAAACTATCTTCGAAACATGGAGAAGAGAGGGAAAGTGTAAATGGACAGAGAAGGAAGCTCCCGTAGTGGGAAGCCAGTAAGGAGGAATGAAAATAAAAATAGAAAGTAAAATGGAAGGGTACAAATTTTATATGGGACAGTATTGATATATATATCCTAAGAGGCAGCCCCAGCAGCTGAGAGCCGGTACCTCTGGGAAGCAGAGATAAGACTGAAGATAGGTAAGGACAGTCTGTTTTTAAAATGATACTATTAAATTAATGGATAGAAACTAAAATTTTAAAGTGAGGCACTGATGGGACAATTATGGGTGTGGCCTCCCTGCCGAGGGAACAGCACGAACAGAGGAAAAAGTGTGACAGTAAATGGTATCATTAGTCACAGTCATGTGTGACCCAAATAAAGGGCCAAATAGGGAAAACAAGTCGTCAAACATGATGCTGAAGACAGAGGTTGAGACCAGGTCACTGAGACATGTGAATACTGTCTGAAAGAGTTTGGGCTTTTACTCATGGATGTGATGGCCTCTCTGTTCTGCATCACCCTTCTCTTAGAACCATCCGCCAGCCTCCCCAGGAGAAGACTCCAAGAAGCATGTTTCTGCCAGTTCACCCTGGAACCATAGCTGACCACTGAAGGGTGGATTTGCTGATCCTTTTTTGGGCAAATGATGCTTCTTAAGATTTCAGAATATGAAATTTGGAAATGCAGGGGTAAGAAGGATTGGTAACTGCCTAACATTACTTGGAATATTTAGAGGAAAGATCTACAGACTCATTAAACTCCCACAGATGCTTTGATTCCTGTTTTCCCCAAGCCTGCTCTCAAGTTTTTATACAGAAATACTCCATCAATATATTTATTTTGTATTTTAGCTCTCAAAGTCTGTTTCTGTTATTTATGTCCTAACTAATGCACAGGCAAATGAAAACATGGTTTTTCATACTAAAACATAAATACTGAACATAACTGAACATACTCTTCCTTTCCGTGATATCAGTTCCTTAGAATGCTCATAGCCCCTGTAAGTGAGCTCCCTATCACCAGAGGTATCCAAGTTGAAACAGGATGACCTCTTGGCAGGAATCCTAGAGAAGGGTTATTCAGAATCTGCAGGCATCCTTCAGTGTCTGAATAGATCCAGAGCCTCACTCACACCCTAAAAAACCAACAGCCTGCTGCAATGTTTCCCAAGACTAACCCTGAGTTAAGAATCTCTTCTTCTCATGGTGGGTGCAAAGTCCATCACTTTCATACTTTTCACGGGTCCATTGCTCAGGGACTGTGGTACATCTATATAATTCAAAGGTTTAGGGCTTCCCACATCTGCTTCCTCTTCGAAGAGAAATAGCTCCACCTAGGGCATAGCTGAAGGGATAATGACTAAATTTTGTCCCAGAATATATTGGCCCCTTAGTCACAGACTGTCAGACAAAGTTGGACACTTGACCTAAGCACAGTAAGCCAATTGGCAAGCCAATAAATCACTGTACAATCTATAATTTTACATCCATGGCTTAGTATGAAAGGTATACTGAGGCAATCACTTTCCTCTCTAGGAATTACTGCATTGAAAATATCAGAGAGATGACAAAATTTGTCTAGACGGATCCCATGAGGGAGATCCAGGCTAGAATGGTCATGATAAGGCAAAGTTGAAATTGTGAAGAATCAGAATGTTTACAAGTACAAAAAGTGCTGATTCACACAGAGAGGTGCCTAAAGCAGATTCCCAGAGTAAAGTAAAGAAGCTCAAAGAGGACACTGTGGTAACAAAGTGGATAGCCAGTCCCTAGAGCTGCCTTACTCCCTGCTAATGTTTACTTCCTAGTTCACTGGTATTTGTAGTATAAGGATCCTTTCCTTGACTTAGTGTGAGAATATGTTTGTTTATAGCAGACAAATGAACCATCAACTTTAAGCAACCAACGACCCTATTAAGTTTTAATGTAACCTACAGTCATTTGTTTACATTCAGGCAGCGGGCAAGGTTACTGGTACAGTGGGGCAGGGATGATGAATAGAGTTTTACTTGTTTGGAGTTAAGGATGCATTTAATAGAAAAGTTTTACATAATAGCACATTGTTAAAAGCAATGAGCTAAAACAGTCAGGGCCAGTTTTCTTAAATCAGCCCATTTCAGGAAAAATAGTCAAGGAGGTGAACTCCTGAATCAATGAAAATAATTGAGAATATGGGATTCCACTGGACAGAGTAAAAAATAAATAGTAATGAGGAACATTACAAATGGATTTTTAAAAAAGGAGCAGTGAATAAATTGAATTAACCAATATTTTTGTTTGGGAATGGGTAAGTCACACTAAAATAAGTCTGAAGTCTAGATTACTGTAAATAAAATAAATGTCTTCAAAATCTGTAGTTTTCAATACTTAATGACTGACTTATATCAGGAATGGACTTGTTTTGGACACTTCATCAATGACTTGTTTGTGGAACACCAAGAGACAAAGACTCAGGTAAGATCTAGCTATGTTTTAGAAGGGGAGAACAAGAAACACTTGAGCAGAAAGTCTTATGGTGGTTCAGCCTTAGGACTGGCTCACTGTTGGGTTGGTAAGCCACTGAGCTATGTGGGTTAGCATGAGAGGACAGGATCTGACGCTTAGGAGACACTAGGTAAGGAACCCCAAGGCAATGTACCAAACCATCTTTCTCCTCTTACTTCTACCCAGTCCCTACTCCAGCGTTTGTCAGTCTATGAACTGCAGAATTTCACTGGCTGTTCAGTGCCTTTCACTTGTTCTTCTTATGGTCAGGCATTCTCCCTGATTTATTTTTTTCCCCAAAGCCAATATCAAGTCCCATCTCTTTTAGAATGCCTCTCTGGCATATCCCCTTTCCTGGGATAAAAAGAAATCTGTCCATTTCTAAGTTTTTCAGAACTCACTGTTCTTAACTTCTCTCTTGAAAACTCTATATTTTACTTTTCAAAGCATTTCTTTTTTTGTTAATTTTAAGAGTAGCTTGGGTGTTGACTTTTCCCATTTGACTTTTTCATACAGTCAGCCTTGTTTTATGTATCTAAGGTGATTTTAAGTACCCTTGATGTTACACGCTCCTAAATATAGGCCCTAGCCCAATGCCCACCATATGGTTGTTAGTGTTGATCCAGAACCCATGCTCTGAAAGAAGGTAGCACACCACCTAGTACATTCCACTCTAAATCCACTGCTGTTTCAGGGTGATTCCAAGCCCATTACGTTCTCAAGTTACAGGAAATGTGCCTAAATCTGTGTTCCTGATGGATATGGTTCAAGGTCGGCTTTTGTTATTCATGTAGGCAGTCCTTGGCCTACAGCTTTTGTTTCCATGGCTTCTCATTTTTCTGCTGAAAGAGAATCAGTACTATCTAGAGTCTGTCTAATTCCCTGAAGTAACTGGAGTAGTACTTGCCCTCATTTTGCTAATTTTGATACTACTTAACCTGGAATAAATTTCAGCACTCAAATCTCAAACTTTACATGAGAGCATGACTTTCAGAGCTTTCTGTTCAATTTAACTTAATTTAACTCTATTAAAATTAATGTAACTGGGAGACTGGAAACCACCTCCCCACTTCCACACCAGGCTGGAAAAAAGGTCAGTACTGCGTCTGGAGGCATAACTGGGTCTTTACAAATTACAGTTTTAAAGCCATGACATAAACTCTCTATAGCTAAGGGATATATCATTAAAGGGTATGTAACTCACAGACTCTTTTTATTTTTTCTAGTATGTTCAGCAATACTTACTTTGGACCAACATGCCACTGAGGAGAAGGAACTACCACCACCCTGCATGATAATATAAAGGACCAGCTGACCAAGTGGAGAAGCTGAGTTGCAGTTATGAAGTAGTTAAGGATAGTTTTCCCCCCTCAGTAGACTATGAAATGGTAGAGTATTAGTGATAATCCTTGGGAGGAGGGTGTGTGTGTGTGTACCTATGCCTCTATGTGAGATCCAATAGCTTTACTCAGACTTAGAGAAATGAACCACGATAATTATAATTTACCATCAACTTCCCAGAATGTGCCATTGTGGCATGTCAATCATTCTAAGTTGAAGACAATAAAGGCCCAGCAGATTTAGGGACAGCTTTAACCACCTCCTTAACTGACTGAAAGAATTTAGATTCCTGTACCAGGAAGAAAGCTATTACCAGGGTGGGTCGGGGTGGAGGAGGTGTGAGTGTATTGTATCAGGAAGACATCTGCATTGCACGGCAAACATCTGTTTACCCAACATTTGCTCTTCTCATTTCCCTGTGAATTGCTTTCCTCCATTTTCAAGCTCTGGACAACTACCATCTACTCCTTAGCTCCACAGCTCAGGATGGTATGTGAGTCTCAATTACCTGACTGCGAGGGAGTCATATTTCTACAGGGCTACCATAGATACAAAATTTGTTTGTTTTTCCTCCTGTTAATCTATCTTATGTCTACTGTCTCGTTCGACCATCCAAAGAATCAAGGGAGGAGGAGAGAGTTTTCTACCCCTATGTGTGGACTTTAACAAATCACATGTCAGAATAAAGCTAGAAAGACATTATTTCCTGTCTTATCATTCCATTTACTTTCTCCTCCTTTCACCTGTTCATGAAGTTTGAAATAACAGTACAACTTTGGAGACAGGCGGAGTCAAGACGGCAGAGGAGTAGCAGGCTGAGACGACCTCAGGTAGCAGGAGATCAGCTAGATAGTTTATCAAACCATTCGGACCACCTACAAATCCAACAGGAGATCGGAGAGAAGAGGAACAATTCTAGAAACAGAAAATCAACCACTTTCTGAAAGGTAGGACCAGCGGAGAAGTGAATCCAAGCGACGGGAAGACAGACGGCAGGGGAAGGTACCAGCTGCCGGCAAGCACCGGAGCAATGGAGCACAAAATCAGGACTTTTAAAAGTCTGCTCCACTGAGGGACATCACTCCAGAGGCTAAACCGGGGTGAAGCCCACACGGGGACAGTGTGGCCCCAGGTCCCATGGGATCACAGAGGATCGGGGGTGTCTGAGTGTCGCAGAGCTCTCAGGTATTAGAGTGGGGAAGCCGGCTACAGAGACAGAGCCAAGGAGTGAGCTCTCAGCTCATGGTTACCTTGAACCGTAATCCATGGCACAGGCCACTGCTCTGTGAGTGGGGTCTCCACAAGATCCGGGGAGACACCCCCTGGGGGAGCTCAGGGATCTGCGGGGTTCAGAGACTCCAGGCGGAGCTGCATGCCAGAGACAGAGACGCTTGGTCACAGGCTGGGTGAGCTCGGAGCACAGCCGGAGGCCAGGGAGATGGGATTGATGAGCGCTTTTCCTTGAGGGCGCTCTGAGGAGTGGGGCCCTGAGCCCTCATCTCCTCCGGGCCGGAGACCAGGAGGCCGCCATTTGTATTCCCGTCCTCCGGAACTCTACAGAAAGCCCTCAGGGAACAAAAGCTCCTGAAAGCAAACCCGAGCAGATTACTCAGCCCGGCCCCTGGTAAAGGTGGTGCAATTCTGCCTCAGGCAAAGACACTTGAGAATCATTACAACAGGCCCTTCCCCCAGAAGATCAACAAGAAATCCAGCCAAGACCAAGTTCACTTACCAAGGAGAACAGCAGAATTCCAGAGGAGGAGAAAGCAAAGCATAGAATTCAAGGCTTTCTCCCCATGATTCTTTAGTATTGCAAAGTTAATAAACTTTTTAATTTTATTTTTTTCTCTTCCACTAAATTTTTTTTAACTTTTACCCTTTCCTCTTCTAATGCTTTTTTAAACTAGTTTATCTTAACAATACCTTTCATAAAAAAATAATCTTTTTTGAACCTTCATTATTATAGTTATATTTTATCCTTCATTGTGTCTAACTTTATTTTCTGTATACACATAGGAGTTTTTTCTTCTAAAAAATTTTGGAGTACAATTTCTTCTACTAGATCAAAATACACCTTAAGTCTAACCCAGGCTTTTTCTAGCCTCCAGCCCAACCAAATTCTCTCCACTTTCTCTTTCTTTATTCTCCCAACCAACTTACTTTATCAACTCCTTTTTTAGAAATTAAAAAAAAATTTTCACCTTTATAGTCATATTCCAACCCTTCATTGTGTTTACCCTTATATATGTTTTTTATTCTTTAAAATTTTGGAAGGTAGTTTCTTCTAAGAGACCAAAATATTCCCAAAATTAAGTGGGTGACCCTGTTCTAGTCACCAGTCTAATATATATATATTTTTCTTTTTTCTTTACTTGTTTTCTTTTTTTAATTGTTTTTCTGAACTTCTTTTTACGCCCTTCCTCCCCCCAACGATTTGGGGGTCTCTTCTGATTTGGTTAAAACATATTTTCCTGAGGTCTTTGCCACCCTTTTAGTATTTTATTTGCTCCTTCATATACTCTTATCTGGACAAAATGACAAGGTGGAAAAAATTACCACAAAGAAGAGAACAAGAGGCAATACCGAAGGCTAGGGACCTAATCAATATGGACATTGGTAATATGTCAGATCTAGAGTTCAGAATGATGATTCTCAAGGTTCTAACCAGGCTTGAAAAAAGCATGGAAGATATTAAGAGACACCCTGTCCGGAGAAATAAAAGCCCTTTCTGGAGAAATAAAAGAACTAAAGTCTAACCAAGTTGAAATAAAAAAATCTATTAATGAGGTACAATAAAAAGTGGAGGCTCTTACTGCTAGGATAAATAAGGCAGAAGAAAGAATTTGTGATATAAAAGACCAAATGATGGGGAATAAAGAAGCTGAGCAAAAGAGAGACAACTACTGGACCACAAGGGGAGAATGAGAGAGATAAGTGATACCATAAGAAGAAACAACATTAGAATAATTGAGATTCCAGAAGAAGAAAAAAGAGAGAGGGGAGCAGAAGGCATATTGGAGAGAATTATTGGAGAGAATTTCCCTAATATGGCAAAGGGAACAAGCATCAAAATCCAGGAGGTGCAGAGAACCCCCCTCAAAATCAATAAGAATAGGTCCACACCCCTTCACCTAATAGTAAAATTTACAAGTCTCAGTGACAAAGAGAAAATCCTGAAAGCAGCCCGGGAAAAGAAGTCTGTAACATACAATGGTAAAAATATTAGATTGGCAGGCAAAGACCTGGCAGGCCAGAAAGAACTGGCATGATATATTCAGAGCACTAAATGAGAAAAATGTGCAGCCAAGAATACTATATCCAGCTAGGCTATCCTTGAAAATAGGAGAGATAAAAAGCTTCCAGGAAAAAAAAAAAAAAAAAACTGAAAGAATTTGCAAACACCAAACCAGCTCTACAGGAAATATTGAAAGGGGTCCTCTAAGCAAAGAGAGAGCCTAAAAGTAGTAGATCAGAAAGGAATAGAGACATATACAGTAGCAGTCACCTTACAGGCAATACAGTGACACAAAATTCATATCTCTCAATAGTTACCCCGAATGTTAATGGGCTAAATGCCCCAATCAAAAGACACAGGGTATCAGAATGGATAAAAAACCAAAACCCATCAATAAGCTGCCTACAAGAAACTCATGTTAGACCCAGAGACACCTCCAGATTTAAAGTAAGGGGGTGGAAAACAATTTACCCTGCTAATGGACATCAAAAGAAAGCTGGGGTGGCAATCCTTATTATCAGATCAATTAGATTTTAAGCCAAAGACTATAATAAGAGATGAGACAGGACACTATATCATAATCAAAGGGTCTGTCCAACAAGAAGATCTAATAATTTTAAATATGCCCCTAACATGGGAGCTACCAACTAAATAAACCAATTAATAACAAAATCAAAGAAACACATAAATAATAATAAAATAATAGTAGGGGACTTTAACACTCCTGTCACTGAAATGGACAGATCATCCAAGCAAAAGATCAACAAGGAAATAAAGGCCTTAAATGACACACTGGACCAGACAGACATCACAGATATATTCAGAACATTCCATACCAAAGCAACAGAATACACATTCTTCTCTAGTGCACATGGAACATTCTCCACAATAGATCACATCCTGGGTCATAAATCAGGACTCAACTGGTATCAAAAGATTGGGATCATTCCCTACATATTTTCAGACCACAATGCTCTGAAGCTACAACTCAGCCACATAAGGAAATTTGGAAAGAACCCAAATACATGGAGACTAAACAGCATTCTTCTAAAGAATGAATGGGTCAACCAGGTAATTAAAGAAGAATTGAAAAAATAAATGGAAACAAATGATAATGAAAACATAATGGTTCAAAATCTGTGAGACACAGCAAAGGCAGTCCTGAGAGGAAAATATATAGCAGTACAAGCCTTTCTCAAGAAATAAGAAAGGTTTCAAATACACAACCTAACCCTCCACCGAAAGAAGCTAGAGAAAAAACAACAAAGAAAGCCTAAACCCAGCAGGAGAAGAGAAATCATAAAGATCAGAGCAGAAATCAATGAAATAGAAACCAAAAAAAAAAAAAAAAAACAACAGAACAAACCAACGAAACTAAGAGCTTGTTCTTTGAAAGAATTAATAAGATTGATAAATCCCTGGGCAGACTTATCAAAAAGAAAAGAGAAAGGACCCAAATAAGTAAAATCATGAATGAAAGAGGAGAGATGACAACCAACACCAAAGAAATACAAACAATTATAAGGTCATATTATGAACAACTCTACGCCAACAAATCTGGAAGAAACAGATGCATTCCTAGAGACATATAAACTACCACAACTGAACCAGGAAGAAATAGAAAACCTGAACAGACCCATAACCAGTAAGGAGATTGAAACATTCATCAAAAATCTCCAAATAAAAGCCCAGGGCCAGACAGCAGCTTCCCAGGGGAATTCTACCAAACATTTAAAGAAGAATTAATTCCTATTCTCCTGAAACTGTTCCAAAAAATAGAAATGGAAGGAAAACTTCCAAACTCATTTTATGAGGCCAGCATCACCTTGATCCCCAAACCAGACAAGGAACCCATCAAAAAAGAGAATTACAGATCAATATCCTTGATGAACACATAAGTGAAAATTCTCACCGAAATACTAGCCAATAGGATCCAACAGTACATTGAAAGGATTATTCACCACGACCAAGTGGGATTTATTCCAGGGCTGCAAGGTTGGTTCAACATCCACAAACCAATCAATGTGATACAATACATTAATAAAAGAAAGAACAAGAACCACGATACTCTCAATAGATGCTGAAAAAGTATTAGAAAAAGTACAGCATCCCTTCCTGATCAAAACTCTTCAAAGTGTAGGGACAGAGGGCACATACCTCAATATTATCAAAGCCATCTACGAAAAACCCACTGCAAATACCATTCTCAATGGAGAAAAACTGAGAGCTTTTCTGCTAATGTCAGAACATGGCAGGGGCGTCCATTATCACCACTGCTATTCAACATAGTACTAGAAGTCCTAGCCTCAGCAATCAGACAACAAAAAGAAATTAAAGGCATCCAAATCGGCAAAGAAGTCAAACTCTTCACTCTTCGCAGATGATATGATACTATATGTGGAAAACCCAAAATACTCCACTCCAAATCTACTAGATCTTGTGTAGGAATTCAGTAAAGTGTCAAGATATAAAATCAATGCACAGAAACCAGTTGCATTTCACCACACCAACAACAAGACAGAAGAAAGAGATATTAAGGAGTCAATCCCATTTACAATCACACCCAAAACCACAGGAGACCTAGGAATAAACCTAACCAAAGAGGCAAAGAATATATACTCAGAAAACTATAAAGTACTCATAAAAGAACCTAAGGAAGACACAAAGAAATGGAAAAATGTTCCATGCTCATGGATTGGAAGAACAAATATTGTGAAAATGTCTATGCCTCCTAAAGCAATCTACACACTTAATGCAATTCCTATCAAAATACCATCCATTTTTTCAAAGAAATGGAACAAATAATCCTAAAATTTAGATGGAACCAGAAAAATCCTCGAATAGCCAAAGGAATATTGAAAAAGAAAGCCAACGTTGGTGGCATCACAATTCCAGACTTTAAGCTCTATTACAAAGCTGTCATCATCAAGACAGTATGGTACTGGCACAAAAACAGACACATAGATCAATGGAACAGAATAGAGAGCCCAGAAATAGACCCTCAACTCTACAGTCAACTAATCTTCGACAAAGCAGGAAAGAATGTCCAATGGAAAAAAGATAGCCTCTTCAATAAATGCTGTTGGGAAAATTGGACAGCCACAATTTTTGTTTGGTGTAAGGAAATGTTTGGACGATTTCCTTATACCACACACGAAAATAGACTCAAAATGGATGAAGGATCAATGTGAGATAGGAATCCATCAAAATCCTTGAGGAGAACACAGGCAGCAACCTCTTCGACCTCAGCTGCAGCAACATCTTCCTAGAAACATCGCCAAAGGCAAGGGAAGCAAGGGCAAAAATGAACTATTGGGATTTCATCAAGATCAAAAGCTTTTGCACTGCAAAGGAAACAGTTAACAAAATCAAAAGACAACTGACAGAATGGGAGAAGATATTTGCAAATGACATATCAGATAAAGGGCTAGTGTCCAAAATCTATAAAGAGTTTAGCAAACTCAACACCCAAAGAACAAATAATCCAATCAAGAAAATGGGCAGAAGATATGAACAGACATTTCAGCAAAGAAGAGTTCCAGATGGCCAACAGACACATGAAAAAGTGCTCAACATCACTGAGCATCAGGGAAATACAAATCAAAAATCAAAACCACAGTGAAATACCACCTCACACCAGTCAGAATGGCTAAAATTAACAAGTGAGGAAACGACAGATGCTGGCGAGGATGCGGAGAAAGGGGAACCCTCCTACACTGTTGGTGGGAATGCAACCTGGTGCAACCACTCTGGAAAACAGCATGGAGGTTCCTCAATAAGTTGAAAATAGAGCTGCCCTATGACCCAGCAATTGCACTACTGGGTATTTACTCTAAAGATACAAACATCGTGATCCGAAGGGGCATGTGCACGTAATGTTTATAGCAGCAATGTCTATAATAGACAAGATATGGAAAGAACCTAGATGTCCATCAACAGATAAATGGATAAAGAAGATGTTACACACACACACACACACACACACGATGAAATACTATGCAGCCATCAAAAGAAATGAAATCTTGCCATTTGTGACGACGTGGATGCAACTAGAGGGTATCATGCTTAGCGAAATAAGTCAATCAGAGAAAGACAACTATTGTATGATCTCCCTGATATGAGAAAGTGGAGATGCAAAGTAGGGGTTTTGGGGGTAGGAAGGGAGGGAGACAAACCATAAGAGACCCTTAATCTCACACAAAACAAACTGAGGGTTGCCAGGGCGGGGGGTAGGGAAAGGGTGGTGGGGTTATGGACATTGTGGGGGGGGGGGCGGTATGTGCTATGGTGAGTGCTGTGAAGTGTGCAAACCTGGCAATTCACAGACCTATATCCCTGGGGATAATAATACATTATATGCTTATAAAAAAATAAAAAACAAACAAACAAACAAAAAAAACAATACAACTTTGTGTGGTAGTGGGTAACAATGAGATTTAAGGATGGCCTGTGGGAACTCCCAGTCCACAGCCAGGAGCCAGGAGGCAGTGGTGGCCCGTGGCACAGTGCAGAGGTTTGGGAGACACGGAGAAACAATGTAGAGGCTCCACCAACCCTAACCCACCTCCTTCCTTCAACAACCATCTGTATTTTGTCAGAGCTCTCTCATTTACCACCTTCCTCTTTGGCTGCAGTAGTTTAAAACAATGTCCAGCTGTCATGTTTTTCACTCCCAGGTATCTCAACACTTGGAGGTGGCCAGGGACTTCTTACAGCATCATGATGTCATTGGTGTTACCTCTACACTTATCAACAATTCTTTAATATCACCTAATGCCCAATTCATATTAAAATTTACCCAAGTAGTCCCCAGACTGCCTTTTTAGTTAATTTCCTTGCATCATGCTTTTTAGAAGTCAGCTTAAAAGCCATTTTAATCTGTTTTATTCTCATTTAAACCTGCTATAATCATGTTCTAAAACACTACTGAAGTGTTGAAGGAATCGCAGCAGACCATATTCTGGATTTGGGTAATACTTCCCCTGGTATCATCTGACTTGTTTTCTATCTCCTGTGTTTCTTGTTGACTGGAGACAAGATTTAAAGTCTTGCTCTATGCATGTATATTATACATTATAATACAGTGATATATTAGTGTGTATTATACATACATTATCATATAAAATACATAATTATATAATATATACATACAGATCTATGCACTGATTTTGCAAAAATGCATCATAATGTTGAGTTCTTCATCCTGCCTCATTACAGAAGGTGCATTAGGTCTGATTGGTCTCACTGTCAGACTCCTGAGCATAGGATGACCTGACATGCCTTTGTCTGGGTTGCCTCAGTGCATGCCTCTTGTCTTGCATAATTATTCATAGTACACCTTTCACTTGCAAAATGTCTCTGTTTGGACAACAATTACTCATAAACCTTACATTTAATAATTTTATCCTCTACGGATAATGATTCCCTGTTAGGCACTTCAAAAAGGGTTGCATAACGATTTTCTAATTCCATCATTCTTTCTGCATTTAGTAACTGGGAACCCTTCTATATGAAGTTCTTCCTACATCCATAGGATCTGTGGGATACCCTGAAATACCATTTATTTCCAGATGGCAAGGTAAATGTTGAGTTCATTCCCTTCAGTTACCAATTTTGAGAATACTGAGTGGTGCTCAGACAGTCTCTAATGGATGTCCAAAATTCAGTGAGTTTTGGGTTGTTTTTCTCACTGTTTAAGATACAATTATGAATTTATCCCTTTTTGTATATTAAATGTGTTTTAATCAGTTGCAATTATTATTATTTTTGAAACTCAAATTGTCCCTTCTTTGGGCAGTAAGGTTCTATTTGAGAGGATCATGGGTCATTTAGACAATACTTCATTTCCGTTCACAGTCCTCTTACTTTCTGGAAAATGATTTTCCAGGCTTATCCTTCTATATTTTACTTGAACCTAAAATCAAGTATTCCACAGGAGCAGAGATTAAAGAGATAAGGTAAAAGAGAGCTTCAGGCAACCTCTCTCCTGCTTCTCTCAAATATTAGAAGAAAAAAGCCTTTAAGGAAAAAGAAAAAGAAAAGAAAACGGACTCTTGGGTTAGTATCAGCACTCCACTGGGAGAATATATAAAGCCAGAGAGTGGCAAGAGAGCTACAAACAGAACAGACACAGTCTGTGTCTTTAAAAAGTTTTAGGTTAAAAGGAAAATCAGACTTCTTGTGGTAATTGTAGATGAATTTAGTGTGTTTTAAGCCCTCCAGCACTGCAGAATTAGAAAAATTTTACTTAATTCATTTGTCTATAAATAGCATACACTCATGTTTTGATTCTCTACTAAGTGACTTAATCATTTCCCCCTAAAGTATGGTTTTGATGTTTCCTTGGCTGAATAACTCAGTAGGGGATTTACAGTCTTCTCTTTAAACAGATGAGAAAATGTATATATTCACTGCCTTTCCTTCTGACTTTTCCAACTCTTATAAATATTTACAAAGAAGCTACCAGTCAGTTTACATAGAAGATGTCAGAGGCCTCGTCTACTGAGAGAAATAAACAAGTGTCTTTCATTATCTCGAAAACATTACGATGACAGGGATTTTTGCCCACCACACTTCTCCCTCTGAGAGTGAATCCAAAACCTCAAATGAAAAATCTCAGAAATGACTGCTTTTTAGTAGTTAGAAAAACAAGGAAATATTCCCTTCTCTAGTAAGTCTTCAGTTCTCATGACCAAGAGCTTTGCAGAAGTCATGGCTTTTGTATGAGGGTGAGGGAAATCTGCTGAACCACAAGGGATGGCTTCGGCTTCTTCAGGGTTAAAATACGCTCTAGTGTTCGCCACCATCAGACTCTGCCCTGGACACCCCAGCTTGGCAGTGGAGGCCTCTTTAAACTCACAGGCGTTTGGTTGGCTCTGAGAACTGGTGTGGGAGCCTTGGAATGAGTGGCAGGGATGAAAACAGAGCCAGCCTCTCCTTTCAGTCTTAGGCTCCCAGCTGTTTCACACTCATTCTCTGCTGTCCTTCCTACCATTGTCTCAGCAACAAGGACAAAATAACCAATCCAAGTCTTACAGGAAATAAAGGCTAGAGCTCGTAACGGAAAAAATGTAATTGACGGCATGTATTCTGTTATTCACTCCATGAGACAGAATTTTGCTCATTCAGTTTTTTCCTTGCATTCATTCACTCAGATGGCCTGTACCCACTTAAAAACGATTTATGATAACGTTAGTCCATTGCACCAGATGCTATACATGGCATTCAGAATAAAAGACTTGGTAACACACAATTCCTGTCTTTGAGGTACTCAGGGACACGTGTGAGACTTAAATGGCGTCAATATTATCAAGGAGCGTGGTAGTACTCTGCTTAGGGAGGCCAGATAAGGCTTTACGGAGCTGGCACTATGGTGAGCTGGGTGGGAAGAACAAGCAGAAGACACCAGATGAAAAGGGGCTCCGTGATTAGTCGGCAGGTATGGCAAAAGCTATTTATGTCAAGCTACTTACAAAACAGGCCATTAAAATAAATAAACAAACAAACAAATAAAAATTAAAAAAAAAAATAAAACAGGCCATTAAGTATAAACCAGAATTTCAAATATTTGAGACTGCGCTCTAATAAGCCTGAACCATATGTCCTTAAAAAAAAAAAAAAAAGTCATTTAATAGATAATGAAGAGAAAAAAGGAAGACTGTTTTCCTTCTCATATGCTATTTTGGAAACAATTGACAGGGGAAATCTTCATTAAAATGACTAAACTTAGAATTATAAAGACCACTGTGTGAAAGAATGAATTAAAGCAATTCAATATTTCTTCCACAAAGCACTTATTTTACATCATAATCCTTGTTTTGCTTTTCCTTGGTAAACCATGAAGGGATTATTTACTTAGTGAAGGGGGCCTTCTCCCTAGCAGGTGCACGCTCTCTCTCTTGCTTTCTTTCTCTCTCTCTGTCATAGAGATTTTCTCAACTTTGCCTCAAGTGGGAGAAAAACAAAGAAACTGATTTTTCTTCTAGCTGCCTTTTACAAGCTATCTTGTCTTTCTTGCAATGAAAACTGAGATATAACTCCCTTATCCTTTTTTAAGTTTAAAATTTGCCTGTTAGTTTAAAATTTGTTGTTAGTCTAGGATTAAAGCTCTGAGTGCTTATAGTGCTAAGATCTTGAAACAGATCTATATAAACTCTCTTAATTTCTTTAATTATAAAATAGAGATTTTGTTTTCTTACAAAGCTGGCAAGTCAAGAGTATCTTCATAAAGGTTGGTGCCTTCTCCTTCTAACTTTTTATAGAACTTGAAATCTGAATTTAGTGGTTTCTGTAGCAACCACCATTTTCTGACGAGATGTTTGCAGATCAAAATTTAGGCTGAAAAAAATTGTTTCTTGAAAGCATCTTTATTCATTTAATTTTTTTTTTTTTTTTGCCAGGAGGTCATTTAAAACAAATATTTCAGTAGACACAATATTATATTTTAAACATGCATGTTGGTCTTTAAGACACAAACTTGGAATATGGGGACTATGGTCTTAATTTTTAAAAATAAGATTTCTAAATCTTTTTTGAGTAATGACAACACTATTTTAACAAAACAGAATTTTCAGGATTAGATTTGAATGGGTACTATTTGATATTTATTTGAAGGATGAAGTTTGAATATTTTTTATATTCCATAAGGGGGGGGAGAGCCTTTTATTCAAACCCGTCATTTACAGTTTTGACATTTATTTACCGTGTGAATTAGGAAACATATATACAATTTATTACTTTATTAATGAAAAATTCTTCTATAAACAAAGTGAATTTTGGTACAGCAGAAGGTGGCATCAGTGAATGAAAGAATATAAACTATGAAGTTAGCAGCCCTGGAATTAGATCCTATTTTCCATGCTTACCGAACTGAGCACCTGTTTCTTCATCTTTTAAATTGAGAAATATAGCTATTCCTTACAGTGGACTCCTTCCCTCCTTACAGTGGACTCCTTCCCTCCTCCCTTTCTTCCTTCCTCCTTCCCTTCCTTCTTCCCCCAACATCAACCCTGTTCTCATATTTTGGGATAGTTCTTTTTGGCAAGTGCCACAATCTCTGCCTTTGAGAACCAGAGACTTGACACAAGCCTTAGGCTGAGCCAACCAGATGCCCTTGGGAAAAGCTCTGAACCTTGATCAAATAACTCAGAGACACAAATTTGATTACAATTTATTCACAGTGACATTGTCCTGAGGCAGAACATTCCAACTGCAAAGCCGTCCCCCTCTTTGTTCTTCACCATTTTCCCAAACTGAATCTCAGGTCTCCAGTTGTCAGCTTCCAGTAGCTTCCTGCAATAGACTGCTGTTCTATGGCAACCAGGGTCAATTTCTATTGCTTACAAGCAAATGCCCTCACTGACACACTACAGTAGTCGGCTGAATGACCACCCAAGGATATGAAGATCCAATCCCTGGGACTTGTAAATATTGACTTGGGAAAAGGGTCTTTGCAGATGGAATTAAAGAGTGGGGATTTTGACATGAGAGAACAAGTTTTTTCACAAAAGAGAGGGCAGAGAAAGACATACAAGGAAGAGTCTGTGAAGATAGAGGCAGCAATTGGAAAAATACAGCCACATGCTAAGGACCAGTGAAGCTGCAAGAGGTCAGGAATGCAGTCTCCTGTAGAGCCTCTGGCGAAGGCACAGCCCTGCTCCAACACGGAGAGTGGATTTCTGAGTTACAGAAAAAGAATTTCTTGTGAAAGAAAGTTGTGAAAAGAATTTCTGCTATTTTAAGACTACACTCCTAATTTTGGTATTATGTAACTATAGAGAGAGTGACTAGGTTCCAAATCAGAGCCACTGGGCTTCAAAGACAGAAGTTTTTTCCCCCCTAGATTTTGGTTTTTCAACTCCAGCAGTGATGAAGTCTGGAAGTTTGGGAAGAACTAGCTGATTAAATGGAAGAGTTAATCTGAGAAAGCAGGCTTGTTGAAATCTGAGACTCTTGATGAACCATGACAAATTGAGCGTGTTTATTTCATCTTTTTCTCCAAATCTCACCAAAGTGATAGTAAATCCATATAAAAATCTTAAGTCTTACAGAATAATTTGAGGAGAAAACAGCAGGTAAGAAGTTGCGGGCTACAGAAAACATACTTGTGAATGACAACTATTAACAGAGACAGTAAAAGCTAAGTGCGTGGGGATGGGTGGCAGGCTTGGGTGGGAAATGGGATAATGTGAGAGAATGGAGCCCCCAAGGGGATTTCTTCAAAGCAAAGTTTGAAGGTATCTCTCAAAAGTGCAGCTGGAAGTAGACTTAAACAGTTGGAACTCAGTTTCTTCTATTCTTACCAAACAGGACCTTACTTTGTCTCTGCCCTGGCAGAAGACAGAAGTTTATGGTCTAGAGAAGTTGAACCGAAGGAGCAAATAACTCAGGCATACAAGACACAGAAGCAGCTGTGGACAAGGGTGAGGAGAATACTGACGACGACGACAACAAAAAAATAGATGGATTTTATACATGCAAGAACAAGAAATTAACCTTTCTCTCATTTCCTTGGTTCTCAGAATGCAGATATTTCGACCTCGGTATTGAATGAAGTGGCACAATTTGGGTAAAGATGGATGTATTATTAGCTCGGGTGGTAAAAATATGGGAAATTTCCTTTTTACATCAATTTTCTCAATGATGTGTGTGTGTGTGTGTGTGTCTGTGTGTGTGTGTGTGTATGCTTCCTTTTCACATTTACTTGATGATTTTGCCCCACTGTGTGCATGTATGAATGTATTTGTTGTGTGTGTGTGTATTCACACCCAAATATATGTGTATATCTATGCAAAATCCATCAAGTAAATATGAAAAGGAAGCAAGCATCAGGGTGATAACATTTGAAGAGAAAAGGGAAGGCATAAAATTGCCATTTGAAGAGTAGAAATTAGAACACAGGAGGAAAAATTAGAGGCTGATTCATGGTGAGGAAGTGTTAGATAAATGGATCAATACCCAGATCTTGGATTATCTAAAATCATTCTCTAATACAAGAAACCAGGGCTCCGTGGAGAAAAGGCTAATTCTAAACCTAGAGCAAGAAGTATGTAAGATGAGACTGAAGCATCCTGTAGTATTAGAAAGTAATAAAGTGCTACAAGAGAAAATAGAATGATGAGAGGTATGTCAAAAGGACAAGGAAGCCAAGTGAAAGAGCTTATAATGGCCACAGCTAGAACACTTTGAACAATAAAATAAACACATAGCTCTGAGGGGCAAACTATGCAATAGGAAAATGTCTCTTCAACAAATTGTTGGAAAAACTGAACAGCTACCTGCAAAAGAGAAATTGAACCACTTTCTCATACCACATGCAAAAATGAATTCAAAATGGATTAAAGACCTAAATGTGAGAGACCTGAAACCATAAAAGTCCTAGTAGAGAGCACAAGCAGTAATTTCTCTGGCATCAGGCAAAGCAATATTTTTCTAGATAAGGCTCTGAGGCAAGAGAAATAAAACCAAAAATGAGCTCTTAGGACTACATCAAAATCAAAAGCTTCTGCATAGTGAAGAAAACAATTAACAAAATTAAAAGACAACCTATGGAATGGGAGAAAATATTTACAAATAAATATCTGATAAAGAGTTAGTATCTAGGGGCGCCTGGGTGGCTCAGTGGGTTAAAGCCTCTGCCTTCAGTGGGTTAAAGCCTCTGCCTTCTACTCAGGTCATGATCTACTCAGGTCATGATCTCAGGGACCTGGGATCGAGCCCGCCTTGGGCTCTCTGCTCAGCGGGGAGCCTGCTTTCTCCTCTCTCTCTGTCTACTTGAGATCTCTGCCTATCAAATAAATAAATAAAATCTTAAAAATAAAAGAGTTAGTATCCAATATAGATAAAGAACTATATACATAGAACTATATAGATAGATAGATAGATAGATAAAGATAGATAAAGAACTCAACACCCAAGAATGAATACTCCAATTTAAAATTGAATGGAGAACATGAACAGACGTTTCTCCAAAGAAGACAGCAAGGTGGTCAGTAGACTCATGAAAAGATGCTGAAATCACTCATCATCAGGGAAAGGCAAATCAACACTACGATCTGTCAAGATGACTAAAATCAAAATCACAAGAAAAAGCAAGTGTTGGCAAGGATGTGGAACAAGAGGAATCTTTGTACACTGTTGGTGGGAATGCAAACTGAGGTAGTCACTCTGGAAAACAGTATGGAGGTTCCTCAAAAAGTTAAAAATAGGACTACCCTAACAACGCAGAAATTGCACTACTGGGTATTTAGCAAAGAATACAGAAGCACTAAATTTTAAGGGATACATACATACACCCTTATGTTTATTGCAGCATTATTTACACTAGCCAAATTATGGACTCAAGTTAAGTATCCCTTGACAGAAGAATAGATTAAGAAGATGTTGCTTATGTATACAATGGAATATTGTTCAGCCATAAAAATGAATGAAATTTTGCCATTTGCAACAACATGGATGCAGCAAAAGAGCCTAAGGCTAAATGCAATAAATCAATCAGAGAAAGATAAATGCTGTATGATTTCATTCACATGTAGAATTTAAGAAACAAAACAAATGAACAAAGGAAATAAAAAAGAAAGAAATGTAGTGAAAAGAAGGGCCATCTGTACCCCAATGTTTATAGCAGCAATGGCCACGGTCGCCAAACTGTGGAAAGAACCAAGATGCCCTTCAAGGGACGAATGGATAAGGAAGATGTGGTCCATATATACTATGGAGTATTATGCCTCCATCAGAAAGGATGAATACCCAATTTTTGTAGCAACATGGACGGGACTGGAAGAGATTATGCTGAGTGAAATAAGTCAAGCAGAGAGAGTCAAGTATCATATGGTTTCACTTATTTGTGGAGCATAACAAATAGCATGGTGGACATGGGGAGTTAGGAGAAGGGAGTTGGGGGAAATGGGAAGGGGAGGTGAATCATGAGAGACTATGGCCTCTGAAAAACAATCTGAGGGGTTTGAAGTGGCGGGGGGGGGGGGTAGAAGGTTGGGGTACCAGGTGGTGGGTATTATAGAGGGCACGATTGCATGGAGCACTGGGTGTGGTGCAAAAATAATGAATACTGTTATGCTGAAAATAAATAAATAAATGAATGAATGAATGAATGAATGAATGAATAAAAAAGAAACAAACCAAGAGACAGACTCTTAACTATAGAGGACAAAGTGATGGCGACAAGATGGAAGGTGATGGGGGGATGGGTGAAACAGGTGATGGGGAATAAGGAGTGATGTTTGGTTGGCTGATGTACGGAAGTGAATCACTATATTGTAACCTGAAACTAATATTATACTGTATATTAACTATACTGGAATTAAAACACTTTAAAAAATATGTAGCTTTGAATTATAACCCAAAGTAAAAAATAAGTATCCATGGTTTATACTGATGTAAACAAATGATTAAGTCAATATGGAAGAGATCATCTCCAGAAAAATTCCAAATAATTTATATAGATACTCCAACCTCAAGGAGATGGAGTATAACTCCTCATTCAATTGTGGGGTGTGCATTGACTTTCTTCCAAGGAATACAGTATGGGAAAGGGAGAAAAAGTTAACAAATGGTACTTCAGTCAAGTGATCATGGCTAATATCAACAGCAAAATGTCATGTTGATAATAAGTATCCTTGACATAAGGGATGAGAATGAGAAGAGTGCTTCACCTTTCTGGTCTTCCTCCCCAAAACTCACAACCTTATTCTAATCAGATAAATCTGTATCCTTCAAAATACCAGACCAGGACTCATCAAAACTGTCAAGGAAAGTCTCAGAAACTGTCATAGGCAAGGGAGCCTAAGGACATAAGACGAAATGTATTAAGATATCCTGTATGGAATCTTTAAAGAGAAAATTACCACTTAGTAAAAACTAAGGCACTCTCACAGAGTATACACAGTATCCTAATAATATATCAATACTGGTTCAATTACAACAAGTAAAATAATAATAGGGGAAACTAGGTGTGGGGTAGATGAGAACTCTATTCTCTTCACCATTTTTCTATAAATCTATCCTGAGTTTAAAGTTCATTTAAAAACAAGTACATAAAAGAAAAAAGAAAAACGTCATCAGAGAGTGAATAATTACTAGAATGAAACTAACAAATTAGGTAAGCTGTAAGGACAGATGGTAGTAATCAGAGAAGTCAATATTATAGAAGTGGGATGTTGTTTGAAGAAGACAACACCAAAACCATGATTCAGGGAGGAGTGCTTTATGGGGAGGCTACTGAGGACCAGATATGTGAAAAATTCAGAGGCTAAAAAAATAAAATAATATCATTCTCCTGAATATTGAAGCTGTCTAGAATGATACGAGAAGAAATGCTGGCAAAGAATATTGGGTATTTACCCTAAAGATACAAACATAGTAGTCCAAAGGGGCATGTGCACCCGAATGTTTATAGCAGCAATGTCCACAATAGCCAAACTATGGAAAGAACCTAGATGTCCATCAACAGATGAATGGATCAAGAAGATGTGGTATATATACACAATGGAATACTATGCAGCCATCAAAAGAAACGAAATCTTGCCATTTGCGACAACATGGATGGAACTAGAGCGTATCATGCTTAGCGAAATAAGTCAAGCAGAGAAAGACAACTATCATATGATCTCCCTGATATGAGGAAGTGGTGATGCAACATGGGGGCTTAAGTGGGTAGGAGAAGAATCAATGAAACAAGATGGGATTGGGAGGGAGACAAACCATAAGTGACTCTTAATCTCACAAAACAAACTGAGGGTTGCTGGGGGGAGGGGGTTTGGGAGAAGGGGGTGGGATTATGGACATTGGGGAGGGTATGTGCTTTGGTGAATGCTGTGAAGTGTGTAAACCTGGTGATTCACAGACCTGTACCCCTGGGGATAAAAATATATGTTTATAAAAAAAAAAAAAAAGAATGTGGGGCATTCATATATCACTGGAAAATGATCTTAGAGAATGTCTTTGAGTACAACACACAGAACTATATGAGGGGGAGCTCTTGTCCCCTGAATGAAATGCTAATTCCTAATTAAAACTCATCCACAAGTAATTTTAAGTAGCTTCAGCTAGCCTTCAAGGACGTGGACAAGGTCTGATTTACCAGAGTAGCAGATTATCAAAACTAGCAGTGAAGTCAGCTGTTTTTCTCCATATGGGATGCTTAAGCAGGAGCATATGTTGATGTTTGATACTCAGTCAGCCTTCTGCAATATGGCAGCAAATTCAAGCTCTAGCAGTACAGAGAAAATAAGCTTTTTAAATTTTTTTTGGTTATTGTTTACACAAGTAGAGTCACAGCAGTTAAAAGGTCCTTTGAAATGGTTTTCCTTCTAACTTCTTGCTCTCGATCTTGGACAACTAAGAGTTGTTAAAAAAAAAAAAAGTGCCAAATTGATGCCAGCAAGTTCAACTATTATTTTATCTAGTTTCTGATACTTTTAAAATAACTTTTCACTGGAGTCTCAACTTTAAAACACTTTACAGTTTTCATGGGTTTGATAATAATACTTATCAGAGGTAGAAAGAATAGATACTATTGTCCCAATTTCACTAATGTGAAAAGAGGAGCCGAGAGGAGTTCCATGACTCTCTCAATGTCAGCACAGCTAGTAAGGCACAGATTCAGACCTGGAATGCACATCCTGATTTTTTTTTAAACTGGATTACCAATTTATTGTAGAGGATGTCACTCCAGGGACAGCCAGATACAAGGGGGTTCCTACAGCAAAGTATGGGGAAAGGGGGATGAAATTTCACGCCACTTCTCAATGCACCAGGCTCCCCACATCTCCACCTATTCACCAGCCTACAAACTCTCTGAACTCCATTTCTGTTTTGTAATGGAAGCTTTATTACACAGACACAGTTGATTAAATCACTGGCCATTGGTGACTGATCCAAACTTCCCTGGAGGTTTGGGAGGTGAAGCAGAAGTTTCAACCCTTCAATCATATCCACTGATTTCAATTCAGTGTTTTCTTCCCATTACAGTATAGAATCCTTCATTAGTCATTAAAAATTTCTACCTTATTAAGTATTCATCTACTATGTCTTTATTAGCTCTTTTTTATGGAAAATAAAACAGATGTTAATAAAAGATTTAGAAATGTTTATATGATTCTCATTTTAAAATCATTATCACCAGTCTTACATACTCCTTAATATAAAGAACCCTTGTTTGGTTATTATAAACTCTCCACAGTTGAGCCCTGACCTTCACATGGCAGGAACTCAGTAGATAGTGAACAGATAAATATATTTTCAAAGTGTTTTTTAAAAATCTTTGAATATTCAACAATAGTAATTATGCCTTGAATATTCTGAGGCAGTGTATTTCTATTAAAAATAACATTGAGCTTTGGTTCAGACATAGGTTCCATATGTTTTATCAGCTTCCTCATCTAAAAAGATCTTTAATAGCTTTGGCATTAAATTCTACAATATAATAAAATAGGTATTATGATTTCATCAATGTTTGTGGTAGATTGGATTATTGGCCCTAAACTACCCTTCCCTGTAACTACTCCTTTGTTATTTAACTTGGAAATTACTCACCAAAAGTGTTCTTTGATACAGGGCTCAACTATGTGACTTGCTTTGGCCAATGGAATGTAAGCACACATGGAACAACAGGGCATTGACACTGGCTTGCACAATAGAGCATATCCTTCTTGCACATCTGCCATCCTCACAAGAACATCTCCTGGCTAGAGCTGGTTCCAGGAGGAACATGAGCTAACATGCAGCAGTATTTTACTAGTAACCTGTTCTATCCTGTCCAATTAAAAAGACCATTCTTGGGGCACCTGGGTGGCTCAGTGGGTTAAGCCTCTGCTTTCAGCTCAGGTCATGGTCTCAGGGTCCTGGGTTCGAGCCCCACATTGGGTTCTCTGCTCAGCGGGGAGCCTGCTTCCTCCTCTCTCTCTGCCTGCCTCTCTAACTACTTGTGATCTGTCAAATAAATAAATTAAATCTTAAAAAAAAAATCATTCTTGGCTGTTGCAGTATTTTCCTAGATGTATCTCATCAGCCAAGGGAAACTAAACCAAAAATAAACTATTGGGCTTACACCAAAATAAAGAGCTTTTTCACAGCAAACCATCAACATAATGAAAAGGCAAACCACTGAATGAGAGAAGATATTTGCAAATAATACATCTGATAAAGGGTTAATATCCAAAATATATAAGGAAAACTCACACAAGCCACACTAAAAAAATCTGATTAAAAAATGGGCAGAGGACCCAAATAGGAGTTTTTCCAAAAAGTTATACAGATGGTCAACCGACACATGAAGAGTTGCTAATTGCCACCAATCATCGGTGGAATGCAAATCTAAACCCGAAAGAGCTGTCACTCTAAACCTGTCAGAATGCCTCAAATCAAAAAGACAAGAAGTAAAAAGTGTGGGCAAGGATGGGAAGAAAAAGGAACCCTCATGCCCTGTTGTGGGAATGCTAACTGGTGCAGCCAGTGTGGAGAACAGTATGGAGGTTCCTCAAAAAAATTAAAAATACCAAGTGATACAGTAATCCCACTACTAGGTCTTTACACAAAGAAACTGAAAACACTAATTTGAAAAGATACACCCCCATATTTATCGCAGCATTATTTACAGTAGCCAAGATATGGAAACAGCCCAAGTGTCCATCGATAGATGAATGGATAAAGATGTGTGTGTGTGTGTGTGTGTGAGAGAGACAGAGAGGGAGGGGGGAGGAATATTATTCAGTCATAAAAAAGAATGAGATCTTGCCATTTGGGACAACCCGGGTGCCTCTAGAGGTATAATGCTAAGTGAAATAAGACAAAACAAATGTGTCAACTACAAAAAAAGGGCCATTCTCCATTATATAGGAATTGAGAGGTGGAAAAAAAAGAGCTCAGAATGTTTTTACTTATTCTAATCTTTAATAGTATTCTATCTGTCCCACGTACTAGATCTTTGTTCATGAAAACTTCAGCAAGACTCAAAGTTTTGTCACTATGTCCTTGGTTAAAATACCCTTTCTTACACCCAATATACAGGCCCTTTGAAAATGTGAGTGCCTTTGACAATTCTTTATAAATCTCCCACTTCTCTTTCCCACCCAGAACCAGTTTGAGAACCTCCCCTTCCTCCACATCTATATTCCCTTTATAGGTTTATGCTTTTCCATGATCTGTGTTATATATGTTATTCTGTCATCTTGGACACCTGTTTCCTGTCCTAGCTAATACACGGCTGACCTGGAAAAGCTTTCAAGTTCCCACTCTTGGGCCATCCATACCCATCGACTCTCCGGGGCGAATGGGATCAGAAAATCTCTTTTGACAATTTCTCTTCAAAGGATTCTTGTACAGCAATTCTCCCCCCAACAATGTGGCCCAGTTTTCGTGTCTAACAGAACTAAAGAATGCCATCATGATCTCTTTCCCCTAGTATTGCCCTCATTCCCTCTTTACTCACTTGTTCTTTCTTGTTTATCAGGGAAGAGACTAGTAAAGGATGTTTCTTTCTCTTCTTTGGACAGAAGAGTATTTCTAGTAAATATGTATGAATAGTTAATGTCTTAGATCACTGTTCTAATTTCACTGTGAGATATCTTTATTTATTTTTTTTTTATTAGAAAAGCCCTGCCCATAGTATCTCTCTAGTCAGGCATTCTGATATCTTTTTTGGATTACTTTTATGTCTATTGTTTCTACTTTCTAGTTTATTGGTTTCCTATCCCTCAAAAAAAAAAAAAAAATCGGGTCTTTTACCTGTATGAATTCATTCAATCTATGAAAACGTATAAGGACATGCAGGCAAACTAACCCCAATTTGCAGATGAGGACACCAAGACTCAGATTGTAGTCTCCTGTTCCACAGTGTGCAATTTACAATCAGCATAGTTATGTTTAAATCAAGGCCCGTTTTATTCCAAAAGACCATCTTTCTACCGTGCCACACTGTCTATATGCTAAGTTAAATTGAAATTACACTTACAATCCCTTGTTTCTAAGACAACTTGTTTGATTTAAAATATATATGAAATAAAGTTGCTCTTCCTATATATATCATGAAAATTTTATCTTACGTGTACATCTATATATACTATACAATTCCGATTGCTAAAAAAAACTATTTAGAATCTTCCAGCTAAAATATAAAAAGCAACAGTTTGAAAAGAGCAGCACGCAAATCAAGGCTGTTAATATCAAAATGCCCCAAATAAGCCAATACTTTATACCTTCCTTCATCCTCTAGTTCCCCCTGATTTAATTATTGCCACTCAGCCTCAGGAGTGTATTTACCAGTCAGACATGGGTGCTATTTGTGTGAACATTCCAGATGAACGGCAAGTGGACCTCAATGTAGCAAAAAGGATATCCTTGAAAATTTCAAGCTCCTGCTTTTTCTGGTAGGTTCTCAAGTTCTAACATTTAGAAAATATCACATTCAAGCATCAAGGAAATTAGTTATTGATAGGGAAAATGACCTATATAATGACCACTTTTCTAAAATTGTGAGGGCCTATTTCTCTTGGTTTGTTCTTTTCGAAAGAGAAGCAGTGACCCCCATTAAAAATATTCATCGCTTAGAAATATGCCGAGCGCTCACTGATTTAGTCCAGGCATTATCAGTCTCCTGGGTTGTTTGTTCTCCGAACTGTTCATGCATCTAGTTTCTCTTTCTGCCTGATTCTCTCTCCCTCTGGTTCATTACCCACCTCATTAACACTTCCATCAAGGAGAGGACACCTAACTCAATGCTGTCACTTGTTAACTGCTCTTCTGGCTGCAGAATATGTTGGCAAACAAAAAGCAACGGCTAAGGTGTGTTGGGCCTCAGTTTTATTTTCACGTTTTCATTATGAGCTAAGAAGCAGCATATGCTCTTTGAGTGAACATTGTGTTCAAGGTGGTCCATCAAGGAAAACTGAATTCCAGATCGCTCCGTCCATAAGGAGCTTGTAATAAAGAATAGAGGAGACTGGATTTTATGCACTGGGCAATGAAAACGGCGAAGGTTTAACAGATGTGCTTATGCATATGTGTTTGAACATGTGCTCTGAATGCAAATAAATACCATCAGGCTTGACGTACATGCATAAGGATGGATGTACTGAAAAGAATTCCTCTAGGACCAGCAACATAAATGGAGTGCGATGGCAATCCTGCCAAAGCAGAGATCGGACACGAAAGATTTAAGGAATAAGAAAAGACGATGGTAAATAGATTGAAAATTGCAGCCAGCCCACAGGTGCTGTGTGATCTCTGGGTCAACGAAGGGAACCCAGAAAAAGTGATTAAAAGCAATACAGCCCTGTGGCTATTTCCACCCTCTCTGCACCCCCCCCCCCACCCACCCCCTGTCCCTTATTTTCAGGGGCTTTAAACACATTTGATGAGTTCTGGGAGAAAATATAAGCCAATGTAATCACCAAAATAGATCAGTACTCTTTTTTCTTAAAACGAAAACCTGACATTATCTGTGTTCTGAAATTAGGAAGAAATCTAGAAATTATCTGGCCCCGAATCCTATAAATTAGAACAATACTTTGGGCGATGAAGAAACTTGCTAAGCCTGCCCCCTGCCCCAGGTTCTCATTTCTTCATGTCGCCCTGCCCCCCATCAGAGCACTGAGAACTTCTGCAACTGTGATTACAGAAAACTTTAGTCATCTTTGAGATAACACCAAAAAGGACAGAGAAGCCAGAGACTGAAGACTCGTTATTTTTCACCAGTGACTCTGATGTTGATCCATATCTCACGTGTTCTAAAAGTAATGACCCAAAATAAGAGGATCAAAGATGAATTCACTTACTGTGATCCAATTCAAACCAACCTTTTCTTCTACCCAATTTTTATTACGTTAGCAAAGAGCCTATCAAAAGAAAGAATGCAAGTCCCTGATTAGGTATGTAATTTGCAAATATTCTCTCTCAGTCTGTGCCTTGGAAGAGCTGGAGAACTTCATTTTGATGAAATCCAATTTGTCAATTGTTTTCTACATGGATTGTTCTTTTGTGTTAAATTTAAGGAGCCTTTCCCTTACCCAGGGTCACAAATAATTCCTATTTTCTTCTAGAAGTTTCACGGTTTTAGATTTCATATTGAGGTCTATAATGCACTACGTTAATTTTCGGATAGGATATGAGATGTAGACAGATTTCTTTTTTCTTAACAAAATTGCACATGCAATTGCTCTTCCACCATGTGCTGAAAATACCATCCTTTCTTCATAAAAACGTTTTTGTACATTGATCAAAAATTAACTGATCTTATATGCTGTATTAGTCTGCTCAGACTGCCTTAACAAAGTACCTTATACTGGGTGGCTTAAGCAACAGAAATTTATTTTCTCTAAGTTCTGGAGGTGAGCTGTCTGAGATCAAGGTTTCAGGTGATTTGGTTTCTGGTGAGAGCTCTCCTCCTGGCTTGCAGACACTTTAGAGATCGCTTCTTATAAGGGCACTAATTCTATCAGATTAGGGTCCCATCTATATGACCTGATTTAACATTACTTCCCTCTTTATAGCCCCTATCTCAAAATACAGACACACTAGGAGTTAGGGCTTCAACATATGAATTTCAGGGGGACACATTCAGTCCATAACATATATGTTAATTTTTTCTGGCCCATTTATTATTATGATCCATTTTCTACCTTGATGCCAACACCAGCTGTCTTATTATAGTTGCTTTATTATAAATTTTGAACCTGGGCATGTAAGTCTACTAAATCTGTCCTTTTCTAAAGTTTGTTTTTAATTATTTAAAAAATTTTTTTTTCAGTATTCCAAAATCCAAAGTTGTTTTGCATTTACATATGAATCAGCTTTGAATGTCTACAAAAAATTCTGCTTGAATTTTTATTGATTTGCATGAATCTATAAGTAAACTTAGTCATTTGAAATTTTAACAATATTGAGTTTTCCAATTCATGAACACATTTAGTCTTCCTTAATTTCTTTCAGCAATATTTTATAGTTTTCAGGCCTTGCACATCTTTCGTCAGAAATATCTGTAAGAATTTTATATTTTGATGTTATTGTAAATTAGTTTCTTAAATTGCTGGTATACAGATATATGCTTGATTTTTTCTTGTATGGATGTTATTTTGCCAATGTTGCTAAACTCACTTATTAGTTTCAATAGCTTTTTCTGCAGATTCCATAGGATCTTCCATGTAAACAATCAAGACATCTGTGAATGAGCAATTTTATATCTTCCCTTTGAATCTGGATGCATTTTACTATCTTCTCTTACCTTATTGCACTGGTTAGAGGTTCAGTACAATATTGAGAAGCATTGATGAGAATGGGTATTCATTCTTGATTTTAGGAGGAAAGCTGATATCATTAAATATATTAGTTTAGGTTAGTTTCAAAATTCCCTTCTATTCCATTTATTAAATGATCTTATCATAAATAGATGATAAATATTAAACACTGTCAAATACTTTCAATCTATTGTGATGGTCAAAGTTTTTTTCTTTTCCAGAAAGATTATGTTAGATAATGAATTAAATTGATTTTTAAATATTCAGTCAGCCTTGAATTCTGGAAATAAATCATGCTTTGTTGCGATGTATTATTATTTCTATACTTTTGGTTTGAAAGAGTTACAATTCTGCTAAAAAAATTTTTTTTATCTATATTCATCATGGATGTTTGCTTATTGTTATTTTTTCATTCAAAGTTTCTGTGTGTTTTGGGAATCAGAATAATGATGACCCTATTGAATTAATTGGGAAAATTTCACATCTCTTCAATTTCTGGGGAAAAAATGAGTACAACTGGTCTTATTTCTTTTTCAAATGTTTGGTAGACCTATCAGTTAAGTACTGAGATTTTCTTTGCGGAAAAAAAATTATTAAAATATAAATTCAGTTTTGTCAGTAGATACAAGACTACTCAGGTTATATAATTCATCTTGAATGAGTTCTGAGAGCTTGTGTTTTTCAAGGAGTATCTATTTCTTCAATTTTTTAAGTTTATTGATAAAATTTGTTGATAATAGTCCCTTATTAAACTTTTAAAATATTTATAGATTCTGTAATGATATTACCTCTAATCATTCCTAATATTAGAATTTTTTTTCTCATCAGTCATGCCAATCATTTAATAGTTTATAGTGAACTTCTCAAAGAAATAATTTTTGTTTTTATCAGTTTTCTCTGTACTTTTTTTCTATTTCATTGGTTTTCCCTCTGGTTTTTCATATTAATTTCTTCTGCTTTTTTGGAAGGGGAGGAGGAGAATGTTATTTACTCTTCTTTTTCTAGTTAGTTGAGTCAGAATCTGAGGTCATTATGCTGATACTTTTCTTTCTAGAATACATATTTAATGCCATAATTTTCCACATTTTGCTTTAGCAAGTCATAAATATTGATAGTGACTTCATTTTCAGTTTAAAACATTTTCAAACTTTCCTACTGATAACTTTGATACCAGTGTTACTTAAAAGTATGTACCTTTCCAAGTATTTCTTCATTTTTCAGAAATATTTCAGTAATTTTTAAATAATTTAATGCTATTGTGGTAAAATAACATACTTTGGATGGCTTGAATATCTTTGAATCTATTGATACTTACTTTCGGGGCAAGAATGAGGTCTGTCGTGTTAAACATTCCTTGCACTTTTGAGAAAAATAAAAAAACTATGCTTTGGTTGGATGAAGAGTTCTTTAAGTGTCAGGTCAAGTTGTTCGCTAGTGTTGCTCAAGTTTCCTGTATATTCATTTTTCTTTCCACTTTTTCTATCAATTTTTGGAAGTGGTTGGACTTTTTTCTTTTGCTTTATGTTATTTGTTTCATGTATTTTGTGGGATTTTTTGCTTATTTTATTCAACTGACGTAAACTAAAAAAACTTTCACCCATTTATCCCACCACCCACTCCCTGCCTCTGGAAACCACCAAACTATTCTCCACATCTAAGGAGCATAATTAATATAAATATTTAGCTTCCACATATATGAGAGATCACATGGTATTTATCTTTTTCTGGCATTTCATTTAGATTCACGTTATTGTAAGTGGCAAGATCTCTTTTTTATGGTGAGTAATATTCCTGTGTGTGTGTGTGTGTGTGTGTGTATTTATCATAGTTTCTTTATCTGATTATCCACTGATGGACACTTAGGTTGTTTCCATATCTTTGCTATTATAAATAATGCCACAATAAACATGGGGGATGCATGTATTTTTTTCAAATTAGTGTTTTTGTTTTCTTCAGCTAAATACCAACAAGTGGGACTGATGAATCCTAAGGTAGTTCTATTTTTCATTTCTGAGGAGCACTAATACTGTCTTCCACAGTGGCTGCATCAGTTTGCATTCCCTCCAACTGTGTATAAATGTTCCCTTTTCTCCATATTCTTGCCAACACTTGTTATTTCTTCTCATTTTGGTAACTGCCATTCTAACAAGTGTCAGGTGATAGCTCATTATGATTCTGATTTGTATTTCCCTAATGATTAATTACGTTGATCGTCTTTTCATGCATCTTGTTCATTTGGAATGTTTACTTTGGAAAAATGCCTATTCATAACTTTTGACCATTTTTTGATCAGTTTTTTTATGCTTTGGACTATGCAAGTTCTTTATATGTTTTGAGTATTTCCTGTTTATCAAATATGTGATTTTTAATTGTTCTCTCCAATTCAGGGAGTTGTCTTTTCACTCTACTAATATTTCCTTTGTTGTACAGAAGCTTTTTGTTTGACGTAATCACACTTATTTTTGATTTTGCCACTGGAATCAGATTAAGAAAAAATCATTACCATTTGTTTTCTTCCATGAGTTCTATGGTTTCAGGTACGACATTTAAGTTTTAAATCTATTTTGAGTTAGTTTTTGTGCATGATGTAAGACAGAGGTCCAGTTTCATTTTTTAGGATGTGCCTGTCCAATGTTCCCAATATCATTTATCGAGATTGTACTTTCCCCATTGTATGTTCTTATATTAGTTCACCTTATGCACATAGATTTATTTCTAGGCTGTCTATTCTGTTCCATTGACGTTGTATCTCTATTTGTGCCCAAACTTCACTGTTTTAATTATTATAGTTCTGTAATATAGTTTGAAATCAGGAAACATGATATCTCCAGCTTTGCTGTTCTTTCTCAAGATTGCTTTGGCTATTCATGGTCTTATAGTTTCATACAAATGTTAGTACTTTTATTCTAGTTCTATGAAAAATATTAGAATTTTGATAGTGATTATACTGAATCCATAGATTGCTTTGGGTAGTACATTTTAATAACAATAACTCTTTCAATCCATGAACATAGAATATCTTTCCATTATTTTGTGTAATCTTCAATTTCTTTCATCAATGTCTTTCTGTTTCAAAATTCAGGTAGTCTACCTCCCTGATTAAATTGATTCCTAGGTATTTCCTTTTTTTGATGCAATTATAGATGAGACTGTTTTTCATTTTCTCTTTCTGACAGTTCATTATTAGTGTACAGAAATTGTAAAGCTTTTTTTTTTTTTTTTTAGAAATGCAATAGACTTTTTGTATTGATTTTGATTTTGTATCCTGCAACTTGACTAAATTGATTTATTGGTCCTCAAGTTTCTGAAGGATACTATAGGGTTTTCTACATATAACATTGTGTCATCTGCAATAAGTGACAGTTTTCCTTCTTCATTTCCAATTCAGATATGTTTTATTTCTTTTTCCTGTTCAGTTTCTCTGGATAGGACTTCCAATATAATGCTGAATACAACTGGTCAGAGTGAGCATCCTTGTCTTGCCTCTGATTTTAAAGGAAAAATTTGCAGCTTTACATCTTTGTGTATGATGTTAGCTGTAGGCTTATCATATAGACCCTTATTATGCTGAAGTACATTTCCTCTGTATCTACTTTATTGAGAGCTTTTAATCACTGAAGGATATTGAATTTTGCTAAATGCTTTCTATGCATCTTTGGAGAAGATCATGTAATATTTATCTTGTATTTTGTTAATGTGTATATATATTGACTGCTTTGTGGATGTCAAATATCCTTGGATCCCTGGAATTAATCCCATTTGATCAGATATATAATCGTTTTAATGTATTGATAAATTCAATTTACTAATATTTTGTTGAGGGTTTGGCATCTATGCTCATCAGGGATATTAGCCTGTAATTTTCTTTGGTATCAGAGTAATATCAACCTTATAAAATGAGTTTGGAGCATCCTCTTCTATTTTTTGGAACAGTTTGATAAAGACGTATTCTTCTTTGAATGTTTGTTAGAATGCTTCAGTGAAGCCATCTGGTCTTAGACTTTTGTTTGCTGGGAAGTTTTGGGTTTATATATATATATATACATATTTTTTTTTCTTTTAATATTTTATTTATTTATTTATTTGACAGAGATAGAGATCACAAGCAGGCGGAGAGGCAGGCAGAGAGAGGGGGGGGAAGCAGGCTCCCTGCCGAGCAGAGAGCCCGATGTGGGACTCGATCCCAGGACCCCTGAGATCGTGACCTGAGCTGAAGGCAACGGCTTAACCCACTGAGCCACCCAGGTGCCCTTGCTGCGAAGTTTTTGATTAGATTCATTATCTTTACTAATAACTGGTCTGTTCTGAGTATCTATTTCATCACAGTTCAATCTTGATAGCTTGTGGTGTTTCCAGAAATTTACCCATTTCTCCTAGGTTGCCCAATTTGTTAGGATATAATTGTTCCCGGTAGTCTTTTATGATTTTTTTCTTCTGGTGTTATGTGTAACATCTCTTTTATTTGTGAATTTATTTATTTCATCTTGTTTTTTCGTGGTGATAGTCTAGTCAAAGCTTGGCAATTTAGTTTATCTTTTCAAAGAACCAATCCTTATTTCAATTTACCTTTTTCCATTGTCTTTTTAGTCTTTATTTCTTCTTTCATCTTTGTTATTTCCTTACTTCCACTATATGCGGAATTTATTTATACTTTTTCTAGACACCTGAAGTGAAAAGTTTTTCACTTTAGACTTTTTTGTTTTTTGAGGTAGGCATTTACTGCTATGAATGTTATTTTGCAACTTTCATTTGTCTCAAAGTATTTTATTTCTCTTTTGATTTCTTTTTGACCCACTGATTGTCCAGAAACATGTTGTTTAATCTCCAAATATTTGTGAATTTCTCAGTTTTCCCTGTGTAATTAATTTCTAATTTCATAATACTGTGGTGAAAAAGATTCTTGATATGGTTTCAAATCTCTTAAATTTATTAAGACTTGTTTTGTGGCCTAACATGACCTACCTTGAAAAATCTTTCTTGAGCACTTGAGAAGAATTTGTATTCTATTGCTTTTAGATGGAACAGTCTGTAAATATCTGTTAATTCCAACTGGATTAGTATCCTGTTTAAGGCCAACCTTTCCTTATTGATGTTTGTCTGAATATTTTATCTATTGATTTAAAGTCTCTGACTATTCTTACATTGTGGTCTATTTCTCCTTTTAGGTCTGCTAATATTATATATATATATTTTTTAATTTTTTTCTTTTTTTATTTTAGAGATTGAGACAGAAAGCAGAGCAGGGGGAAGGCCAGAGGGAGAGGGATAAGCAGACTCCACACTCAGTGCCAGGGTAGAACACAGGAAAGGTGTGGTGTAGGAGGATCTAGAGCCCACCTTGTAAGATGGACACCTTGTAAGAAAACAGCGACTCTCTGCAACTAACTCTAAAAATGATCGAAGACTGGCAGAACAGACCTTCCACACTTAATCACAGAGAGGATGCCGCATTGAAAAGAGTAGTAGTGATAAAGATGTCACTGGGAACCAAAGTCCTGGTGAGACCACAAATGGGAGCAATATCACAAGCATGGAGTAGGGAGCTGACAGGACCTCTCCACTAAGCACTGCTGGCACTGGGGACATGAACTGGTAAGATAAGACCCATACCATCTGGCTTTAAAAACCACCAAGGCTCTTCTCCTACCCACTTAAGCCCCCATGTTGCATCACCACTTCCTCATATCAGGGAGATCATATGATAGTTGTCTTTCTCTGCTTGACTTATTTCACTAAGCATGATATGCTCTAGTTCCATCCATGTTGTCGCAAATGGCAAGATTTCATTTCTTTTGATGGCTGCATAGTATTCCATTGTGTATATATACCACATCTTCTTGATCCATTCATCTGTTGATGGACATCTAGGAGACAAACCATAAGTGACTCTTAATCTCACAAAACAAACTGAGGGTTGCTGGGGGGAGGGGTTTGGGAGAAGGGGGTGGGATTAGGGACATTGGGAAAGGTATGTGCTTTGGTGAGTGCTGTGAAGTGTGTAAACCTGGTGATTCACAGACCTGTACCCCTGGGGATAAAAATATATGTTTATAAAAAAATTAAAAATTAAAAAAAAATAAAAATAAAATAAAAACCACAAAGGCTTAACTTTAGGAGCATTTGAAATCAGTGGGGCTCAACTCTGGAATAGACAGAAGGTAATAGTAAACTGAGTCTCTGCCCTTAAAGGGCTAGCATAAAAACTTGACCTAAGACACAGCAAAAAACAGCAATTTGAAAAGTGCCTGGGGTATAAATTATTAGCTAATATTAGGATATGAGTGCTATAGGGGCAGGGAATTTTGTATTTCTCTGGGAACAAAAAGGTTGGCAGGCACCATTTCTCTTCTTCTCCCCAGCCTAGATAGAAAGCCAGATACTTGCAAGAGCCAGGAATAACACTCTTTCTTTCTCATCTACTTTGTTAGCACTGCACGCTATGCCACCACATCCCCCTGCAAAACTGTACTATTCAACCCACTCACCTCAGTAGAAATCCTTCCAAAGTAGCTCCTTCCCCACCACCTCCTGCAGGCAGCCCTGGGAGAGACTGGTGCCATTCCTAAATGTCTCCTTCCCTGGATGCTGGGGGGTAGATAACTCACACAAAAGCATACCTGCAATTCCAGCAGCTTGGCCTCTCATTTGGCCATGCAGGGAGAAAACCATGCTCTTTGTGATGCCAGAAAATGTGACACTGAGCATCATTGCAGACACCTAGACTGACTGTTGGCTTCACTTTCTTACAAGCCCAATGGCGGCCTCAGACAAGCCTCTCAAGAGCATGGGGACCAAAACCTGCTTGCTCTGGCACTGGCAGAATAGGCCACTGAGGCAGGCTGGGTTGGGGGCAATCACACCTTAGCCGGAATAGGGCACATACAGACCATACAAGTAGAAAGGAAAGGCCATAAGAAGAATCATAAAAGAAAATAATTTCCAGGTAAAATCAAACAAATAACAAAGGTATCAGATTACACACTTATAAAGCCAATATAAAGATTAAAACATCAAAGTTGCAAAATCTAATAAAATTAGTGAAGGGGTATACAACGTAAAAAGATTTTAAATATGGCATTCTATACTTAAAATATGGAGGAGGAAAGAGTAAAAATTTAGTGCTTTTAGTGTTTGAACTTAAGTGACCATCAAATTAATATAGACTGCTATACATATATAGCAATATATAGCAACAATATAGACTGCTAAACCCAATGGCAGCTACAGATCAAAAACCTGTAATTGGCACAGACACAAAACCAAAGAGAAAGGAATCCAAGCCTAAAACTAAAGAAAGCCATCAAACCATGAGGGAAGAGAGCAGAGAGCCACAAAAATAACCAGAAAACAATGAACAAATGGCAATAAGTACATATGTATCAATAATTACTTTAACTGTAAATAATCTAAATGCTCCAATCAAGACATATAATGACTGGATATGTAAAAAAACAAGGCCTTTCTCTATGCCACCTACAAGAGACTCACTTCAGACCTAAAGATTTATAAACTAAAAATGAATGAACATAAAAGCATACACTACGTAAATAGGAGTAAAAAAAAATAAAAGTTGGACTAGCAATGCTCATATCCAAAAAAACCATACTTTAAAACAAAGAGTTTAGCAAGAAACAAAGAAGGCATTATTCAATGAAAAAGGCAGGGGAACCTGGGTGGCTCAGTGGGTTAAAGCCTCTGCCTTCAGCTCAGGTCATTATCCCAGGGTCCTGGGATCCAGCCCCGTATCAGGCTCTCTGTTCAGCGGGGAGCCTGCTTCCCCCCACCCCCACTCTGCCTGCCTCTCTGCCCACTTGTGATCTCTCTCTCTCTGTCAAATAAACAAATAAAATCTTTTAAAAAAAGAAAAAGAAAAAGGCAGCAATACAACATGAGAATTTAGCAATTGTAAATATCTATGCACAAAACATTGCAGCACATAAATACATAAAGCAAATATTAACAGGCATAAAGGGATAAATTAAAAAAACAGTAATAATATATGATTTTAACACCTCACTTACATCAATAGATAATCTATACAAAAAATAAACAATAAAAAAACTCCCAGGGTCTTTGAACAACTCATTAGACCAGATGGACCTAACAAATACATATAGGACATGCCATCTAAAAACAGAATACATATTCTTTTTTTTTTAATTTTTTATTTTTTATAAACATATATTTTTATCCCCAGGGATACAGGTCTGTGAATCACCAGGTTTACACACTTCACAGCACTCACCAAAGCACACACCCTCCCCAATGTCCATAATCCCACCCCCTTCTCCCAACCCCCTCCCCCCAGCAAACCTCAGTTTGTTTTGTGAGATTAAGAGTCACTTATGGTTTGTCTCCCTCCTTCTCAAGTGCACAGATAACACTTTTTAGGATAGATCACATGTTATCTAACAAAATAAGTCTCAATAAATTTAAGAAGACTGAGATCGTATCAAGCATCTTTTTCAACCACAATAGAATCAAACTAAAGATCAATCACACACACACACAAGATCTGGGAAAAAGCACAGACATGTAGAGCTAAACAACATACTACTAAACAACATCTGAGTCAACCAAGACATCAAAGAAAGTAAAAAAAACACACAGAGAAAAACAAAAATGAAAACACAATGGTTGAAAATCCTTAGGATGCAGCAGAAGTTCTAAAAGGGAAGTTCATAATGATACAGGACTACTTCAAGAAATAAGTAACACCTCAAATAACTTAACCTTATATCTAAAGGAGCTAGAAAAAGAAGAACAAACAAAACCCCAAATAAGTGGAAGAAATTAAGATTAAATTATAGCAGAAATAAAAATATACGTTTACAAAAAATAAAAAATTCAAAAATTATAGCAGAAATAAATGAAATAGAGACTAAAAAAATACTAGGAAAAATAAATGAAAACAAAAGCTAACTCTTTGGTAAGATAAAATTGATAAACCATAAAGAAAAAAGAGAAATTACTCAAATAAAATTTTTAAAAAAAGGAGGAGGAGAATAACAACAACCTCAAAGTACTAAAAAGGATTATAAGTGAATATAGTGGAAAAAAAGAGGGTATGTGCTTTGGTGAGTGCTGTGAAGTGTGTAAACCTGGTGATTCACAGACCTGTACCCCTGGGGATAAAAATATATGTTTATAAAAAATAAAAAATCATATTAAAAAAAAAGAATATTGTGAAGAATTATATGCCAATAAATCAGAAAATTCAGAAATGGGTAAATCCTAAAAACATACAATCTTCCAAAAGTGAATCAGAAAAAAAAAACCCAGAAAATTTGAATATACTGCTTACTAGTAATGAAATTAAAATCAGTAATCAAAAAGTTCCCAAATACAATAATTCAGGACCAGATGGTTTCACAGCTGAATTCTACCAAACACTTACAAAGAGGTAACAGCTATGCTTCTTAAACTCGTCCAAAAAATATGAAGAAGAAAAACTTCCAGGTTCATTCATGAAACCAACATTACCCCAATACCAAAACCAAAGACACATACACACATATACAAACAAAAGCAAAACCATAAACACACACACACACACACACACACACACACACACACACACACACTTTCCAGGCCAGTATCTCTGAGGAATATAGATACAAAAATCCTGAACAAAATACTAACAAACTGAGTTCAACAGCACATTAAGAAATTTTTTCATGAGGGTCAAGTGGGATTTACTCTAGGGATCCAGGAGTGGTAAATAATCACAAATCAATCAACGTGATACATCATCTTAACAAGAGGAAGATTAAAAAGCATATGATCATTTCAATGGATATATAAAAATACAATATCCATTCATGACAAAAACTCAAAAAAGCGGGCTTAGAGGGAATACAATATCCATTCATGACAAAAACTCAACAAAGCGGGCTTAGAGGGGACATGACTTTTTTTTTTTTTTGAAGATTTTATTTATTTATTCGACAGACAGAGATCACAAGTAGGCAGAGAGGCAGGCAGAGAGAGAGAGAGAGAGAAGGGGAAACAGGCTCCCCACTGAGCAGAGAGCCTGATGCGGGGCTCGATCCCAGAACCCTGGGATCATGACCTGAGCTGAAGGCAGAGGCTTTAACCCACTGAGCCACCCAGGTGCCCCAAGGGAACATGACTTTAACAACATATTTATAGATATGTTTCCTCAGGCAAAGGAAACAAAAGCAAAAAAATAAATTACTGAGATTATCTCAAAATAAAAAGCTTTTGCACAGCAAAAGAAACCATGAACAAAATGAAAAGGCAACCTATTGAATGGGTAAAGATATTTGCAAATGACATATCTAATAAAGGGTTGATACATAAAATATATAAAGAACTTACACAACTCAACATCAAAAAAAAATATGAAAGTAAAAATGAGCAGAGAGCCTAACTAAACATTTTACCAAGTGGCCAACAGTCACATGAAAAGATGCTCAATGTCACTCATCATTAGGTATATACAAATGAAATAATAATGAAATAATGAAAATCATAATGAGATATTACTTCTTAACAGTCAGAATGGTAGTTTGGAAAAGACAAGAAGTAAGTGTTGGTGAGGAGGTGGAGAAAAGGAACACTTGTGTACTGCTGGTGGGAATATACATTGATAAAACCACTGTGGAAATAAATATAGGAGTTCCTTAAAAAATTAAGAACAGAAATACCATATGACCTAGTAAATCCACTACTGGGTATTTACCCAAGGAAAAGAAAACACTAATTTAAAAAGATATATGTATTCCTCTGCTTATGGGAGCATTATTAGTAATTATCAAGATATGGAAGCAACTTTATAATGTCCATTGGTAGATGGATGTTTAAAGAAGATGTGGTATTCATATATAAAGGAGTATTAGCCATCCATAAAAAGGATGAGATTTTGCCATTTTCCACAACATGGATGGACCTAGAGGGTATTGTGCTAAGTGAAATAAGTCATCAGGCAAAGATAAATACCGGATGATTTCACTTATAAGTGGAATCTAAGAAACAAAACAAATTCAAAACAACAAAAAGAAAAAAGATATTCTTAAATACAGAGATCTGGTATTTGCCATAATGTAGGTGAATGAGGAGATGGGGAAAAAAGATAAAGGGAATTGATACATACATACTTCCAATTATCAAATAAATAAGTATGGAGAAGAAAAGTACAGCATAAGGAATATAATCATTTGATATTGTAATCATGTTATATGCTAACAGATGGTGAGTATAGTTAATGTGATGGGCATTGAGTAATATACAGAATTGCTGAATCAGTATCTTGTATACCTGAAACTAATAGAGCATTCTATGCTAATTATACTTCAATTTTTGAAAAGTCAAGGTGTCAGAAGGGCTGTGTTAACTTCTGGAGGCTAGGAGAGAACCCATTTCCTTCCCTTTTCAAGCCTCTAGAGGACACTCATATTCTTTGACTCATGGCCCTTACTGTATAAATCAAGCCAGCATCATCTGATCATTCTCTCATACTCATACCTCTCCTTTTTTCTCTTCCCTCTTCCACATTTAAGGAAATCATGATTCCATTGGTCCAACCCAGATATATTAGGTCAGGTGACTAACAATCTTATACCTTATACCTGCAAACTTAATTATTGTTGTCCTGTAATGTAACATACAATGTGGCCATCCTTAAAAAGTCATTATTCTGCTCACCACACCTACACAATCTAATATAGTGTAACCAATCTAGCTTCCTTTTGGTTTATGTTTGTATGCTTTACTTTTGTTTTTTTCTTTTACATTTTACCTTTTTGTGTTTTTATATTTTTAGGGGGTTTCTTCTAGGCACCATGTACTTGGGTCTTGACTTTTATATTCATTTTCACAATCTATCCCTTATTACATTATTTCATTTCGTTTTTTAAAAGTAAGATCTATTCCCATCATGGGGTTTGAACCCAACACTCTGAGATCAAGAGTTACATGTTCTACTGACTGAGCCAGCCAGGTGGACCCTGACAATCTATCTTTTAAAGGAAATTTGGGTTATTTACATTTAGTGTGATAACTGATGTTTTAATAATACTATCCTACTTGAAATGGTTAATTTTGTCAATTGGACTGGCCCACAGGGTACTCAGATGTTTGGTTAAATACTATTTCTGCATATGTCTGTGAAGATATTTCTGGATGAGATTAAATTTGAATCAGTTGACAGAGTGAAGCAGATTGCCCTCCTCATTGTGGTTGTACCTCATCGAATCCACTGAAGGACTGAACAGACTAAAAGGTTAAGTAGGCAAGAATTCACCTTCATTGTCTTCAAGCTGTGTCATCAGTAATCTCCTCACTTTGGATTTAGAGTAGAACTTAGATTATTGGCTCTCCTGGTTCTCAGGCCTTCAGACTCAAATTAGAATTTACAGTGTAAACTCTCTTGCTCTCAGGCCTTTGGTTTATATCATAAACTCTCCTGGTCTGGATTTTCCAGTTTCCACAACTGTGTGAGCCCATTACACAAACACATCACACACAGATATTGATTAATATTCTGCTATATGTTTTCTATTTGTTATTCATTTCTTTTTTAAATTTTTGTCTGCATTTTTTGGTTAATTATTATAATTTCACTTTTTTCCTCCAGTGGTATATTTGCTATAACTATTTATTGTGTCACTTTAGTGTTTTTTTTTTTAAGGTTAAAGCATAAATCTTTAATTTAGCTTAAATGACAGCATTCAACACTTAAAATCCTTGAAACTGTGTATTTCCAATATCCCCTTCCAGCTTTTGCAGGTTTTTCATACTTCTAAGTTTGCAATTATAATTTTATAAGTTTCTAATTATAATGTTATTATTTTTATTTTGAAAAGTTCATTTTTTAAAAGAGATTTAAATTTTAAAAAGTCTTCGTATTTACCCAGGTAATTACCACTTTTGGTGCAAGGACACCAGGCGTTGTCTCTGTAATGCTTTTGAGTGGTTCTCTCCCTGCCTTGAGTGATTTTTCTCATGCATGTGCACTGACTAGTACTTAACCAGATACACAAGGGAAATTACCTGCTGATATCCAGAGTTTTCCTTTTGCGTGGCTCTCCCCTCTTGGACTTAGTGAATTCTAGCTTCCTTGCCTTTCCTGGATACACAAATCCTTAAATCAGGGAGACTTCCTCTATTCCCTTCCCTGTTCTGTGGCCTAGAAGCTTTCAACTAGTGGTATGCTCAGCCAAGTGTAGGGCTCAAACCCTCTGTTTTCATCTCACAGGCTTTGTCATCTTCTGTTGCCTAATGATCAATGTCTTGAGTATCACTGTTTCATAGATTTTGTGTTTTTGGTAATTCATGCTAGAGGGTAAATATATTCCCTTTTACTTTTGATATTTTAAGGCTTTAAAGTATCCAAATGGCAAGCAGAGACTGGGAATAATGATTTTAACAATATTCCCCTTGAATAATTCCTCAAGTATTTCTTGTTCCCCAATCATATTGTGCACATCTTTCTAAAGGAGTACTCCAACTCTGGACATAATTTATAGAGCCCTAACATGCAATCCAAGAAAAATTAATGTCCTAGTGTATTTTACCCTAGTCAGATCATATCTGGAGATTTTTATTCTAGCAAGTCTGGTTTTAAAAAGAACATTGACAGCAGGAACCATTCTAGAAAAGAACTGTTGAAATGGAGAGTGGTTTATAGAGTGGTTTACTATCTTTGTGGAATGACTGAAACAATGACAGTTGGCTTTGATAAGGGATGACTTTAAGAAAGCACTATATCACATCAAGGAGGGTTGGTGACTTAGTCTGTACCATAAAATCTATGCAACTGCTTTGGCTCAGTATACTAGCAGATTTGGTCACAAAGGTAAATGGTTGGGTGAAAAACATTATGGCTCCAGAAATATTCAGAGAGATATTTATATGGTCATACATCAAGGAAGCTATGGAGAGGAATGTAAAAAAGTGAAGAAGCTAGCTAGAATGCCCTATGATTTTTTTCTTAGTTTCTGAGGTCTGGTGTTCTCTGACTTGTGCTTGTCAGCATAGGAGTTCTGAGTTCTTTCAGAGACTACACTGTGGGCTAGAGGATTATTATGGGGATGTTAAAGGGGAATTAAGCGGGGGTTGGGATGTTAAAGGGGACCTTCCCATTCTCACTTCCTACTTCTACTCCAGTCAGGGAACCACAGCTTCACATTGCTTTATCTATTGATTTTTGTTGTGAAGAAGTGAAGATTATGAAGAAAGAAGTGCATGGATACAAAGACCTGAAAATCCAGAGAAGTAGTTGTATGAATTTATCTTCTGATTCTTTAGTTAGTAATAATTCTAAAGACATTTATATTGGAATGATAAAATGTTGCAAAACCAGAAAGCTCATTTATTTTCTGGTCACTTCGGGATTGGTGCTAAATAAAATTGTCACATCATTTAAAAGCATAAAAGGTACAATTCACACAGTACAATGAACTGGATTCGATGGTGGCATTTCCAAGAATAATTCTTTTAACTCAAAATGGGGATAATTTTTCCATTTCACCTCCATTAGAGAATGTGTTTTTCAAAGTCACATAAGAAATGTCTATGATAAAAGGGCACAGAAATTACTCAGGTGAATTCAGAGCTCATTCAGGGAAAATCTCAAAGAAAGAGTTGAACCCAGTGTTGTGAGGAAGAAAACCAATGTCCTCTTCCTACCAGGATTGTAAGCAGAGATCCAAAGTTCACAGGACACCCTGCACCGCTACAAGATATTTGTGTTGTAAGGAAAGAACCCTTTTTAGTACAAAAGCTTTTGTTTGTCCAGTTAAGAAGGTGTTCTATCCTTCAAATACACAATTTTCATCACAGTCAAAACAGCTTTGAAACTACAGAAGTAAAAATACAGCAAAAGGACACAGGGTCCAGCTTCTGGATAACACAGCCCTTGTTCAAATGCGGCTGTACAGAAATGGTCATATACGGATTTAGTATACTCAGTTCAACACTCATTACTAGCAACTTTTTTGGCTTCTGCATTTCAAATATATCTATTCTGTTCTGCAGATAACAAAGGCTTTCTAACATTCACCAAAAGATGAATAATAATTAATGTATTTTACAATTAGTGCTTTAAAAATGGGAGAAAAAACTAGATTTGCTACTTTTAGGTATGTGGATTTGGGGATTCTAATTTTATATGAAGATCAGTTTCTTAATCTATGAGAGTTTTCACATTTATAATAAATAGCTACAATATAATAAATGCCCCATGATTTCTAGTATTGTTATTATTTATAGTTTATTCTATTGTTCTTGTTTGCCTAAAATTCAAGAACTCTTTTTGAACATTTTAATCGTTGGACTATACTTGCTTCTTGGACATAATGAATATATTTTATATTTACTTTTGTTTGCCAGTGACCAATTTAGCAAACCCTTAAATATAAATAGTACACTATTAAGTTCAAAAAATTATAAGTAAAATGTGTATCTCCACCTTATTTTCAGATGATTCCTTTCACCATTTCAGTTATTTCCTCCATGACCACAAATCACAATGAAACAAGACTTTGTCCACAGGCATGACCTAGTATCCCAAGTATTTCATTTCATCTCTTTTTTCATTTTTTAGTTGTGAAATGATGTTGATGAAGAATACATGTCAAGTGATACAACTGAAGTACGCAAAATGCTGTTACTGTTATGTATATTACCTGTTTGATAACATATTCCAATAGAATTAGAATAACATTGTATTGGATTATATTACCATCCTTCCAGAACTGTTTACATACTTACAGAGAATTTCTAAAAGCTAATATATATTACATTTTGGAGGACAATTTGAATTACAGAAACACACACCTAAACCAGGCTCCTTGCTTTAAAATAAAATTGTATCTAGGGGGAAGCAGCAGTTCTATAGGAGGAACAGAGTCCTGAAAAAGTCTGAGAACTTCACAAGAATAAGTGTAGTGACTGAAACAGGAGATGATGTTGGAGAGTTGAAGAGCAATTAATACTACAGTGCAGGATTCAAATTTCATACCAAAGACAACAGGAACATTGTAGGACTTCCGGAAGGAATGGACTCTGATCCAATTTCCACTGTTGAAACCTCACCTCAGCAGTAGTGCAGAAGATGGTAGACACAGGAAAACAGTTAAAGCCAAGAACGAAAATAGTAAGAATGTGTTCTATGAAAGAAGGAGAGGGTACTTGCAGGAGGAAACCAACTGAAGGATTATCTGGAAACTAACCTGAGAGGCCTTAACAAGTTGAAAATAATACAGAATTAAAAAAAGCTTGGAATATTGTGTGCTGTAATTCACTTAAATTGGGAAATACAAAACAAGAAAACATTTTTGTAGTGCAGGAAATGATGAGTTTAGGTTTGAATAAACTGAGCTTCTGATTCTGCTTGGAACCCTAAATTAGGAATATGTAATAGGCAGTTGGATACATAGATCTGACATTTATACGAACATTTTGGAGTGATCAATATATAGCTAATATCAGTAGGATATTATCAGAAAAGAGTAGTGTTAAAAAAAGACCCAAAATAATTTCAGAAAAATACTAATGTTTGGAAAAGAACAAAGTCCAGGAAATAAATCTCAGGAATGACAACAAAAACAGATCACCAAGGAAGTGCCACAAATACCAAAGAAGAGAATTCCTAATCTCCTCTAAGGGGTCAGGTAAAACATGGACAGCAGAGTCAACTGTATTTGACAATTAAATAGCCTGTGGCCACCATGGTGAGAGTGGTTACAAAAGTGTTGTGAGAGAAAAAGTCAGAAAACAGGGTGAACTGAAGAGTAAACCTCCTGAGAGCTGACCTAGGGAAGAATGGACAATTCACCAACTGAGCCGGTAAGTAGCAAAGAGGAAGCTGAGAGGAAATGTATTTCAGAACTGAATGTATGATAAAAAGAAAAAATCTCTTTAGCTCAAAGAGAGGCTTTAAAAAGAATAAAATGGGAAGCAGAGGGAAAAGCGTGCCTTAAGGGACGAATCTCTTTAACAGAGGAGGCACCCTGATTTACATAGACCATGGCTGAGCTTTCTATATTTTGAATTTTTTCACTTTAAAATAGATTGGTGGAAAAAAAATAGATTGGTGGCCCCAAAGATACTGTCCCGTCATCAGACTCACTGCTGGTATCTTCCTCACAGAGACACCCAGAGTTTGTTGAAGCAACAAAAGACAAGGGTGTACCACTTTGAGGACTGTTATCAGGGTTCCTGGAGGGAAATTAAAGGCATTTCTCTTTAAAAGAGAAGGGGGGAAAAAAGCTATCAGCAGCCTCTGGGATCTTAACGTATGGAACTGCTTACTGTTCATCTAAAGATCCTCCCGCCTACCATGCCAACTGTCTGAGCCAGAAACATCGTTGAGGGCACTGTGGCCAGTTCTGGGAAAATCAATTCTCCTCATTTCTGCCCAGTTCTTGGCAACGTCAAATATTAAATGCCCACACACTCCAAACAACTTGTTCCTTTGTGTAATTTGAGGAGAGTGTTGATGAGTGTGGAGTTTGCATTTTCTGGTATAATCTGTAAAAGGCATGGCATTCATAAAAGAGTACCAGTGCTATTCTTTGGGGGTTTGGGAAAAAGACAAAATGAAAACACCCTACGAGCTAAAGTTCCATGATTTCTCATCTTTAATTTGTTGTTCTCTTCAGAAACAAGCTATATCAAGCAAGGTATTTGGGGTTGCAAAGAACATAAATCCAACTCAAAATAGCTTTAGCAAACTTTAGGGTTTGGATAATCCGACCATGTACAAGCAGGAGGAGGTTTGTTCTTAGAAATGTCTGGATCCAGATACTACAAAACTTCCCATCACACACTTATATTTCTCTCAGTTTACTGGCTTTGTGGTCTTCAACTTTAATTGTACTTTCTCCAAGGGGAACCCTCTTACACTGTGGGAGTGCAAGTTGGTGCAGCCACTTTGGAAAACAGTATGGAGATTCCTTAAGAAATTAAAAATAGAACTTCCCTATGACCCTGCAATTGCACTACTGGGTACTTACCCCAAAGATACAGATGTAGTGAAAAGAAGGGCCATCTGTACCCCGATGTCCATAGCAACAATGGCCACAGTCGCCAAACTGTGGAAAGAACCAAGATGCTCTTCAACAGACAAATGGATAAAGAAGATCTGGTCCATGTATACAATGGAGTATTATGCCTCCATCAGAAAGGATGAATACCCAACTTTTGTGGCAACATGGATGGGACTGGAAGAGATGATGCTGAGTGAAATAAGTCAAGCAGAGAGAGTCAGTTATCATATGGTTTCACTTACTTGTGGAGCATAAGGAATAACACTGAGGACATTGGGAGATGGAGAGTGAGCTGGGGGAAATTGGAGGGGGAGACAAACCATAAGAAACTGTGGACTCTGAGAAACAAACTGAGGGCTGTGGAGGGAAGGGGGTTGGGAGGTTGGGTGAGCCTGGTGGTAGGTATTATGGAGGCCACGTATTGCGTGAAGCACTGGGTGTGGTACATAAACAATGGATTATGGAACACTGAAAAGAGATAAAATAAAATGAAAAAAAAAAAGTGTACTTTCTCCATTAACTTGGTAACATGACTTTAGCTACTGTTTGCCAGAGACATATGTCATCTTCGCCATATCCTTCAAGGGAAAAGCTCAATGTTGCCCCCTATAGGTCATATATCTACCTACCCCTAGAACCAATCACTGTGTCCAGGCAGGTGAGACCCGTATGTGGCCCAGCTTGGGTGGTGTTCCACATTTGTGGTGGTAGTTGCCGGGTGTGTTGCCATAAAAGGGAACACAAGCAAGGTCACTCAGAGAAGCCTCATCAGACAGATCAACCTCTATTTGTGCCTAATCCAGGATTAAAGACCAATGTATGTACCAGTATTCACAGAGAATGTAACCCCTCTTTTTTTTTTTTTTTCTTTTAAAGATTAAGGAAGCACTTGTAAGACTAAAAATTACTCATTAAGCAGATGCCTTTCATCAAGTGCCGGGTAAGAAGAAAGACAAAAGCAACCTAGCTAGCAAAAGAGAGAAAGTCCCTGATAGGGAATCAGAGAAACCTGGGCTGTGTGCTTGTGCTTATGCTTTTGTGACGGTAAGCAAATCATTTAATTCTTCTAAGTCTGTTTTCTTAAAGGTAACAATTCTGCATTAAATACCCAACCCCTAAGTTTTTTTTAAACAATTAAGCAAACTAATGAATGTAAACTTTCCAGACAGAAGCCTAGCTGTAAATATGCTCCACATAGTTCCTTTCTCTCTCTGATATGCCCCTCTGGGGCGATGGAGAACCTAACTGTGTCCTGGGTAGCATTTTCATGTACTGATGCTAAGATTATCCCACCAATAGAATCTTTCAACTTGTTCTAGAGGCAGGTGCCTAATAAATTCACACTGCCTTTACTAAATGTATATGCATATGACACTGCTCAGTTTTGACCCTGATTAATCTCATCATGTTACCATCTTTCTCATTAGAAAGAGATGCCACTGTCCTCCTTGTGGGCAGTAAAGCCGAGAAAAGCAATGGGGAGAGGAAGCTTTCCACGGAGAGGAAATATGCTTTCCATGGGATGTGAATGGCTGCATTAACTTGTGTCATTTAGAGTCCTAGCCCATAAGATAAACATATAATATCCATATCTTGGAATGATGTGCAATGAAAGTGGAATGGCATAGAATTCTGAGTTTTTCTGCTACAGAATTAATCCTTGGCTCTTTTACTAATAGGTGACCTCAGGAAAGTTGCTTAGCTATTTTGAGACCCAGTGTCCACATCTGCCAAAAAGGACATAATAATAACTGTCTTAGAAGGGATGGAAATATTAAAGAGATACTGAATAGAATATATGCATGACTTCTGAACTGAAATCCAGCAAAAGTTGCCAAGAGTTTTAATCCCTCAGGGACACAGGGAACCAGCACCCAAAAAGATCCACAGGTAACAAAAAGAACCAGCCTCACAGGACCATGACTTCTGCCCTAAATGTGAAGACAAAAAACTTTCCTGGAGCTGTAGCCTTCACCAGGCTTCTTTATAAATGATGAGAAAGAAGCAGAGACGGCTCAGGCAGGACATGCATGAAGCTGCTGCTGGTTAAGAACCTGTATTTGTGATATTCTAAAAGAAGAAAGCTTGCAAGCATCCACTTAATACCTGAATTTGAGTGAGGGACATTCTCTAGATGAAGATAACTATCAGATCAACAGATATGAAAAGAAATTAGAAAGGAGAAGAAAAAAATCCTTTTACTCAAGGCTCACAATAAAATCAATAAGCACAACAGCCAACAAAGTCAACAATGAGGAAACTTTATTGGAATTCAGGGTAAGACCATGATCTCTGCATATACTAGTTTTGCATCCCAGACCCAAGTTCTTAAGAACACATTAGTTAACCTCCTTGTATCTTGAGTTTTCTCATCTATGAAATAGACATAAAATAGCATCTGCTGGATAGAGTTGTTGCCTAGATGCTATTACAGAACTCTATGTATTCTTATAATTTGGCTTTGAGGAAATCTGCTCTGGTGTGCTATTTTGTATTTTTATTTATATAACAAGCCAGAACTTAAAATTATTCATTCAAAATCCTTGCAGAAAAAGAACAAAGTTGTAAAACAAAATCAGAGCAGAAAATATATTATGTATTATAACTAAAAAAGGAAGAAAATAGAGAAAAGAAAAAACAGAAGGGGAAAACAGAAAACAAATAGCAAAAGGATAGATTTAAACCTAACAATATCAACAAGCACATAAAACCTAAATGGTCTAAAAGTTAAATGAAAGATATTGTGTAACTAGAATTTTTAAAAAGATCTAATTGTGTCATACTTACAAGAGTCTCATTATAAATGGAAAAATACAAATAGGTTACAAGTAAAAGGAAGGTGAATGATCCACCGAATGTAGTAGATTGAATTGTAGCACCCAAATGATATTTCCATCTACGACTTTAGAATGGTGCATTATCTGGAATAAGGGGCTTTGCAGATGTAATTAAGGTAAAGAAATCGAAATGAGGTCATCCTAGACTAGAGTGAGTCCTAAATGCAATGAGAAGTCCTTATAAGAAAGAAGAGGAAGCAGAACAAGACACAACAAAGGGAAGGCCATGTGAAAGAGTCAGAGATTGAAGTGCTGTGTTTACAAGCCAAGGAATCCTAATAATGGCCACTTGTTGGTACCAACTAGAAGCTAGGAGAAACGCAAGTAATGGATTCTCCCTCAGAGCCTAGAGGAAAAAAACTGACCTTGCTCACACCTTGATTTTGGATTTCTGACCTCTAGAACTGTCAAAAGAGTACGTTTCTGTTGTTTTAGGCCATCTTGTTTGTGTTAATGTTACAGAATTTCTTAAAAACAATACACCACATTAATACAAATCAAAAAAAGTTGGTGTGGCTATATATTACAAGACAATGTGGATTTCAGAGCGAGGAATATAAGCAGGGATAAAGAAGTCTATTTCATAAAAATGAAGAGGTTAGCTCATCAGAAGGACCTAACAACCCATGGCATTTATGCCTCTAATAACAGCTCCAAATCTGTAAGAAAAATTGATGCAAATGCAAGGACAAATAGGTAAGTCCATCAGAAATTCAGAGATTTCATTATCTCTCTCTCAAAAATTAAAAAAGCAAGCAGATGGAAATCATAAGCATGTACAGAACTTGAAAAAAATCAACCAACTTGACCTAAATGACATTTATAGAATAATTCACTCAAAAATAACATTTACAGACTATTTTAACAACCTGAGAACATCTACCAAGGTAAACCATATTCTGGGTTAAAAACAATTCACATCAAAGTTTGCTCTTCACCTATAGTAGAATTAAATTGAAATCTTTATCCGAAAGATTTTTTGGAAATTCTCCAGATAGGAGCTAAATCATACACATCAAAAAACAAACAAACAAACAAATAAACAAAACCTATAGGTCAACAAATTAGCCTGAATGAAAAGTAGTTTGAACTAAATGAAAATGAAAATACAATATCCTAAGATTTATGGGATGCTCCTAAAGAAGGAACTGAGAGAAAACTTGGAGCTCTAAGTGCCTTTATTGGAAAAGAAGGAATCATTCAAGCACTTCAGTTTCCTCTTTATGAAGCTAAGAAAGAAAGTCAAATGAAACTCCGAGTAAATAAAAGAAAGAAAACAGGGTTGCCTGGGTGGCTCAGTTGGGCAACTGTCTGACTCTAGATTATGGCTCATGGCATCATCTCAGGTCATGAGACCCAGCCCTGCCTTGGGCTCTGCCCTGGGCATGGAGCCTGCTTGGGATTCTCTCTCTCCATTTCCCTCTGCCCCTCCGCTCAGTTGCTCTCCCTAAAAAGAAAGAAAGAAAGAAAGAAAGAAAGAAAGAAAGAAAGAAACAAACAATAACAGGAAAGAAAAGAAAGAAAGAAAGAAAAAAAGAAAGAAAACCAAGAAGATCTGAATTGAAATCATGAAACAACAACAAGAAAGAAAATTGAGGAAAACAAAAGCTGTTTCTTTGAGACCAATAATTGATAACCTCTGGTCATAGAGATGAGGGGGAATAAAAGAAAAGCAAGTTACCAATATCAGGAAGAGAAAATGGCGTTATTATATATATATTAAAAGGGTAGAGAGGATATATTATGAACAAGTTCATGCCAATAATTCCAACAAATTTAGGTGAAATGGATGAATCCCTGAAAGAAACTACCAGAGCTCCTTCAAGAAGAAATAAATAACCCAAGTAATTCTATACCTATTGAAAGAACTGAGTTTTTAGTTAATATCATTTCCACAAAGAAAACTTCAGGCTGAGATGGATTGACTTTTTAATTGTAACAGACATTTAAGAAATAAATAATACCAACTCTCAATAAACCTGACCAGAAATTGAGGAAACCATCATTAACCTGATACCAAAACCTGACCTAAACCATTTCAAGAATAGAAAACTACAAATATCCTTCATGAATACATGCAAAAATTCCAACAAAAATTTAAACAACAGATTCAATGTATAGAAAGGTGAATTCATCATGACCAAGCAGATTTTTTTCTTGCAAATACAAGGTTGATTTAAAATTTAAAAATTAATCAAGGCAATTCACCCTAAGAACAAACAAATAAGAAAAAGCTAGTGCTAATTCTCAACAGAAACCACAGTGCTTTCAACAAAATCAAGTCCTCTCCTAAAATACAAACAAGCTACCAACCAACCAACCAAACCACACCACACCCCCCACCCCCAGCAACCCAGGAATAGGAAGGAATTTCCTAGAACAGATAAAAGGCATTCATACACAAATCTCCAGTTATTACATTTAATTGTGAAATACTGAATGCTTTCCTCCAAAGATTAACAAGAGAAAAATGTGTCCCCCCACCACACCCCCTCCAACTACAACATTGACTGGCACCCCTAACCAGTGAAATAAGCTAAGATAAACAAATAAACGCATCCAGACTGGAAAGAAAGAATTAAACTGTATTTGTAGATGACATGACCATCTATGTGGAAAATCCAATGGACTTAAAAAACATGACAAGAACTAGCAAGTCAATTCAGCAAGGCTGTAGGATGTGAGGTCAGTATTAAAAAATCAATTGTATTTATATACAGTTGCAATGAAAAATCAGACATTGAAATAAATATTATATTTACATAGAATTATGAACATAAAATACTTAGGGATAAACCTGACAAAACACATGGAAGACCTGTACACCAAAAAGTAGAAAACAGTCTTAAAAGAAGTTAAAACTTAAACAAATGTAGATACCTAACACATTAATGGATTTGAGTGTCTACTGCTGTAAAGATATCCACTGTACCCAAATCTAACTATAAATAAAATGCTATCTAAACCAAATACCCCAGCAGTATATTTATAAAAGTCTGCATGTTAATTCTAAGATTTGTATAAAAATCCAAAGGATCTGATGGTTGAAACCATTTCAACAAAAATAACAATATTGGAGGACTTGGGCCAACTTTTCTTCAAGATATATTCATAAACAGCCATAGACATCAACATACATATTGGAATAATGATCATCATACAACTCTGTGGAACAGAATAGAGTCCACATATATATTGCCAACTGATTTTCATTTTGACAGTCAATGTAATTCAATGAGTAACAGAAAGTTTATTTCAAGTGGAGCTGGAGCAATGGCATAGCCACACTATGAACAAATAATCTCAACCTCTTTCACACAAAATAGGCAAAATTAATTTTAAATGGATTACTGACCGAATCATAAAGCTTCTAGAAGAAAACAGGGAATAAAATTGATAGTTTCAGGTAGGCAAATATTACACAGAACACAAAAGTAAGAAACATAAAAAATTAAATTGATGAGCTGGAATTTATCAAGTAGTATACACTATATACCCTTCATAGAATGCTTGTTAAGAATATGCAAACTTAAGTTGCAGACTATGGGAAAATAGTAGAAACTCCTATATCTGACATGGGAAATTTACCTAGAATACAGAGAGAGTTCTCAGAAATCAATGAGAGGACACCCCAACATATAAATAATAAAAAAATTTGAACAGACATTTCACAAATGAACTTATGCCAGTAATGGCCAATGAGCACACACATAAAAATGCTCAGTGTCATTAGTAATAAAAAATAAAAATAAAAACTACATCAAGATAACATTTTTTAACCCATGAAAATGACTAAAAGTAGAAAGACTAGCAATTCCAGGAGTTGGCAAGACCTAGAACAACTGGAACTCTCATAAGCTGCTGATGAGAGTATAAGGGATATTAAGCTACCAAATAACATGGAGGAACATAGAGTTGATATTTGAAATCTTAAGCTCGATTCTTGGCACTGATTTTCACCAGCTTTCTAAAATATTTTTGAGCAAGTCACTGAACTAGCAATGTATATCTTCATGATTCACAGACTCATGAAGCAAATAATACATTATATGTTAATTTAAAAAAAGACAACTGATAACAACTTGAGATCCAGATGCGCAAGCCTATTCCAGCAAGTACTCCTCCTACGCAAACAAGTACTCCTTTATCAAAACAATTTCCTCATTGTTTGAACATAGTAAAAATAGCTGCTTATTGATACTTTTATTCCATATGATTATTTTAATACTTCTGCTCCCTTCATTATGATAAAACTTTATAAAGTGGGATTTAATAGAATAAAGAAATGCTACTTTATGTCCTTTCCCCCTTTGTAATGTGTATTTATCGGTTAGCAGATTTGAAATTTCATGGTCTGTTTAATTCGGTGTTGCTGTTTGTGATTCCACCGTGCTCAGGAACATCACTGTACATTTCAGGCACATCCACATGACCTAGTTCACGAATGCCCTCACTGCTCTGAGCAGATTATGCTGATGATATATGGTGCTCAGGCCAGAGCATAGGATGAGGCCTAAGAAGGGCTCATTTTCTCTCTTAGCTACTGATTTGCTATGTAAACTTCAATATTATTGAGTGTCCTAAGTCTAAACTCCTCCCTGGCACAAGACTAATAATAACAGAGTATTTGACAATGAAGTACTTTGGCAACCTTGTTGGAAAAGCATTGGGAGTACACATATTTATTATTTATAAGGCCTAAGAAATATTTAATGACAACTGTTTTGTTATTCTACAAACATTATTTCCATAGAAATGGATCAACCAATACTGAACTTAATATAGAAAACCCACTGAAAAAGATAAATAGTATCATCTTGGTGATTATCTTCAGTATTATTTTTAGTCTATTATTCATACATCGTGTTCATTTCATGTCACCAGTGATTTATCTACCATCTATCAAGATAAATGTTCATGTCTGATTAATAGTAAACATGAAGTAAAAAAACAAAAAACACTACCACAATAGAAATAGCAGTTGCATTAAACTATGTTAACAACAAATGCAACAAATGTAATAAATAAGTACCTATTTAGTTGTTAACATTGATTAGATTAGCTATTGGAAAACTGATTTATTACCAGCTATTAACTGGCTATTTTGTGTATCTGGTCATATCCAAAGTTCTGTTTTCCTGTGTCAACAGATGGTCATATTCACAACACCAACTATTCCATAATATACTCCTCTCTTAGCTTATAATATACTCCTCAGCTTATAATGTCTGTGGTTGGCATTATTCAATAAAAATTTAAGCAAAAACTTTAACTTGTACCTTTCTCTGAGGAACTAGGTATGTTACTGGGAAATCTGTAGGACCTATGATGGAGATTTTCATCACTGTGGCCTGAGTCAAAATGTAAAATTTCCTTTTTCTTCACACATATAGAATGGTAGATAAAGATAAATTTCACTTAATAACATGCATTAGGAGGATTAAAATTAAGTGCCAGGATTTAAAAGGTAACTTATAAATAAGGGTGTAAGAAGTTCAAGTTTTCTGGCTAAAAATTAACCAAACCAGGGATAGAGAGGTTGGGTTAGAAGTTTTGATGACCACATGGAATAGATGAACATTGAGCTACAGATCCTGTGCTCAAAAAAGGGTCTAGAACTTCAACACAGAAGTCTAGGAATAGTTATCTCACCCATGAATATTGACTTGGAAACCTTAGCTCTCAAGTTCAAAGATTGGTGATTTGGGGCTCTGATAATAACAGAAGTGGCAGTTTATTCAGACTGCAACTTTTGAACCATAGGTCTTGCTTAAACTGTGGGAAATGCTGGAACCTAAAGCAAAGAAATTAATATTTAAAAATAAACTAGAAACAACAAATTAAAGAGTATTATTAGCATGATCCCATATGAAATCATGTCACAGGAGTATTGTCAAATTCATGACTCACAGAAAGTCCCTGGAGAAGTTATTTGTCAATGAAGATGAGCCATCAGACAAAATTACAAAGTAAGCAGTGAAATCCATTGCCATGAAATATACATAGCTGATATAAAGGTCAAACTCATGACACAATGGAAGAGACTGTGGGATAAGGATTTCAAAATGGTAAGAAATATTAAAAGTAATGAGGCAAAAAATAGCATATTTCAAGTAAGTAAAATTAAAGCCTAAGAAATGCAAAAATGCAGAAATGTGAAAGGTGAAATTTAAAAAAATACTCAGTGGTTCTTTAAACAATATAGTTGACACAACTGAAGAGCAAATTACTGAATTGAAAAATACATCTGAGTACATCACCCAAAAAGAAGCAGAGAGAGATTATTTTTCTTTTTCCTTTTTTTGAAAATCTGAAAAATTATATGAGGCTTGGAGAACAGACTGAGAACTGCCAAGTTACATCTAATGTTGTTTCAGAAGAAAAGGCAATATTCAAAGAATTAACTAGGGACAAATATGAAGAAAGATGGAATCCTTGGAGGAAGATGCCATGACCTAAATAAGTAAATAAATTAGCAAACCCACAGCCACATGAAATGATTAACTTAAAAACAACAACAACAACAAAGGAGAAAACCTGTTTTAAAACTCCAGAGTTAGGAAAACAAAAGAATGACTACCCAAAGAATGGAATATTTCTCATGCAAAACACTAAATGATATAAAATGACATTGTAATGCTCAATGAATTATAATTACATACCCAAATATATTATTATTGATAGGTGGATGTGATAGGAATGCAAAGACTTTTTCAAGAAAGCAAAAATGAAAAGTTTTATTGCTGATGGACCATTACAGAGCTACTTCTCAGTATGGCACCACAGCAAGAGAAAAAGAAGGAGCACAAAGAAAAAGATTTCAGGAAGAGATAATAAGGGTCTCTAAATACATATATATATATTTTTTTCCACTTAAAATGCCATCAATTCATCTATTTTTGGTGGGATCTGAAATATTCTTTTATATGTTTATTCTCTGTTTTTTATAATTCTTACTCTTAACAAAGTAATGTTACTTTGTAATAAGAAAACAGAACAGATTTTCTTTGGAATTTATCACTGGGAATCCTCAGCCTCTGCTATAGGCCTATCACCTTGGAAATTCTTTGGTTTTCTGAGAAGTGATGACATAGTACCACTGGAGCTGCTTGGGTGGTAGAATCAAAATTGACATGGGATGAATTTCAAAATAATCTATCATGAAAGTAAAAGCACTAATAATCAGAGAAGTTATTCCATGTCAAAGGATATGGATAGCTCTACAGTAAAAGAGAAAAATACTTAGATCAAATATACCACTATGGGAAAAAAAAATATACCACTATGAGACTTCACAGGAGATTGAAAAAATACATAAGAAAATACATAATAAAATGTCCTGCTTATGTCCTGGGATGTTGCCATGCTAAAAGGTCATGGCAGAAGTAGTATTTGATGGGATTATGGGAATAACTAAGGAACCAGAGCATCCCAACCCATCATGAAGTCAGCCAGGCCTTTCCACACCAGAACAAGAGCCCTAAGTCCTGCTTCCTTCTATAGTTTTGGTGGGAGTACAAATCCAGGTAGACAAGTTGACACTCTCTTACATCACATTTTCCCATTTTTAGTCAAAAAACAATGTAAGGAAGCAGTGTAAAGAAGCACCTTCAGGGCACCTCGTCCATCTAATTTCATGACTATCAAGCCTTGAGAACATTTTCCTTGGCTTTAGAGTCCTAGCCATCCCCAGGAGTAATCTTTGCTGTGTGGAAGAGCAAAATGGATATTTAAGCCCTGTTCTCTTCAGCTTTGGGCAGAAAATAATAGAAAACCATAGGACATCTTAAGCAAAAACAAAGGGATGTGTTGTAAGGATTGTTGTAAAAACAGGGCAGATTCTCAGAGACCACATCAAGCCTGTTGCAGCAGTATTCCATGGGGAAAGCTCTTGGACACAGAGCACCAGCCCTGCTTCTAGTGTGATCAAGGGCTGAGTCCAAGCCTTGCTCTTGACTACTGTTAACTGCTTTAAGCAGAAATTCAGGGGTTTCTGTTAGGAGGCCAACTCCTTTTCTGAATCCAGCCTGCAAAGAATCAATCAAATTAATCCTCACCTCTCAAAGATATAATACATATTTCAAAGACAATCATTAGAGAGAATAGCCAGGCATAGCAGTGGTTTAAGTCAAGAACAGAGAAGCTGCCAGAAATCAAAGCAGCCTTCTCCCTTCTTCCCTCCCCATGTTTCTTATCTCTTCTCTGCTTCCCTATGTATACTCATCTCTTCTCACTTTGAAGACTAGCCTTCTTAGCCTCTCGTGAATTTTTATGTTCTCAGTTTCAGCAATAAGTACAGTCCCAGTCCGAATTTCACCAAGAGTATCACTGGCTTTGACTCAAGAGTTCATCCCTGTTCAATAAACTGTGGCCCAGGGAGATAGGGTAACATACTACACGTGTATGCCTTCTAGGAGTGGGAAATCGTAGTGCTTGGAGAAAGCACACAGCTATAGCTGGAGAGGGACAGCTCTGTCATCAAACCTGACCCCAACTAGGTCTTATCTCAATGAATTTTAATCAGTTTTGACCCAAGCCAGACACATGAGCATGATTTCCCCTCTTCTTTTATCCTTATCTTCCCTATATAATCAATCACTAAATCCTATAAATGCTGTATCTTTAATATTTTTCAAACTACCTATAGTCTAAGAATACCTTTATAGTCTAAGAAAACCTTAAGTGCAGCATGTCTTCTCATCCAACTCTACAGGCCAGAGCTCCTCACATTATAACCTCTGAAGGAGCAAAGCTAGGATATCCAAGTCAACTGTGAGAAAATCTTTTTTATTTTATTTTATTTTTTTTTAGCCACCCAACTCACCATTGTAGCTTTTTGTGTGCATAGAAGTATTATAAAGAGAATTCTGCTTCTCCCTTTCCCTCTGCCTATGTGATCTCTCTCTCTCTCTCTCTCAAATAAAGAAATAAGATCTTTGAAAAGCCACCGGGGTGGCTCAGTCAGCAGTGTCTATCTTCTGCTCTGGTCATGATCTCAGGGTCCTGGGATAGAGCCCCACATTGGGCTCTCTGCTCAGCAGGTAGTTTGCTTTTCCTTCTTCCTCTGCTTGTGTGATCTCTCTCTCTCTCTCTCTCTCTCTCTCAAATAAGTAAAATCTTTTAAAAAGAAAGAAGTATCATAAAGATCATTAGACATGAAATTAGTCTTAACTTCAAGAACTTTCACTGTGACGTGGGAAATTCACATATATTCTCTGGGCTACTTTCTTCATCAGGACTTCCAAAAAGTAAACTTTTGAAAATGTCACTTCTCTGTCAAATTATTCCTCTCCATAATTTGTGCCATTATGACTTTGGCTGAAAAGGGACAGAAATCCAACCAAATATGCTCATGGAATTTTTTAAGGGTTAAAAAACCAAAATACCTTCCAGGTTTCATCTCATACAGGTTCCACCCCAGAGAGGGGAACTAACTGTTCCAGTTTGGAAGATCTTGAGTTGGAAGATCTCCTCTAAGCCAGTAGACAGCAAGGTAGTGGAGGATGTCCTCTCAAAACAATAGGCTCAGGGGGGCGCCTGGGTGGCTCAGTGGGTTAAAGCCTCTGCCTTCAGCTCAGGTCATGATCCCAGCGTCCTGGGATCGAGCCCCACATTGGGCTCTCTGCTCTGCGGGGAGCCTGCTTCCTCCTCTCTCTCTGCCTGCCTCTCTGTCTACTTGTGATCTCTGTCTGTCAAATAAATAAAATCTTTAAAAAAAAACAAACAAACAATAGGCTCAGGAAAAGCTATGTAGACAACAGGGTCATTCCAGAGGGATTAAGAATGTGTCTCGGGGCAGATACATTCTACATCACAAGGTCCACAGAGACAGGCACTATTTAACTTGCACTTCAGGAGAGGAGAAAGGGAAACAGTGACAATTCCTTGCTTATGCTCAACATGTTTCAAAAAGAGTACCTATTTGACATTCACAGTACTATGAGGAAGACAGGATCATTTCAGGAAATTGAAAATTAGAGAAGCAAAATATAATCACCTAGCTTAGACTTTGGATCTCAGTTGGTGTCATTCCAAAGTCCATTCTCTTTTTATTGTATTATCCTTTCCCTTATTATATTCCAGGACTTCCTGGACACTCAAATACTTTCAAGTTGGTGGAGAGGAGACATTTTTCTCTTTTTTGTTCCAAGGGTATAAAATGAAACATAATTTGCATAAGCAATGGCAGTCAGGTCACCCAGACAGCCACATGTGCGAGTGCATGGTTCCAGCAGACCTCATGAGCAGATGTGTATGCCTGTGGGGCCCAGGTTGCAGAACTTACAGAGAAAGACCTCAGCAAATATCCCCTGATGGACTATGAAATAATCTGTCAACCGGTAGCCCTGTCTGTTCCATTGTCATGTGTCATTTCACTGGCAGTCCCAGGGATACTTAAGAGGCGCTGGCCTTCTTGAAACTTATTCAAGACTCTTGGAGCTAAGGAGACCCTAATGCATTATTCCACTTCATCGGTGTTAATATTTCTCATGCAAAGGCACCATGATGAAACAAAGTAAGTCCAGTGATGATAAACAGCTCATGAAAACTACAGAGGAACTAAAAATATTGTTAAGGTGTAAAAGTTATTTATCAATAGCTGGTGACATTGTATGTTAAACAACTTATAAATTCACCTCTGTGCTCATAAATTACTTCTGAAACATGTAATTAAACATTTGATCAAAAAAATTCAATTAACACACCCTCAATTAATAAAAATGTGAGCAATGAGAAACTCATAATTTATAATGATAATGTGGTCCTAACATGTTTCACCTTGAAAATGATTCACAAGTTACAGAAGATTTCTTTCCCAATAGACATGTCTGTATTCAGTTTAATCACAATTCTTTTGTTCTAAAGACACTGCTGCCACAAGATGAAAATATTACAGAATTAGCTCTCATTCAACAGTTTCATTCAACAAATTGTTACTGAGTGACTTACTAGGCACTGAACACTGAAGGTTACAAATACTATGATTTAATTCTTTGATTTTATATTTTTTTTCCTTTTTGATTCAGTAAAATCTTTCTCCTATAATGCTGAGATCCAAGTAACTACTATAATCTATGTTTAATTGAGTGTTAGTATTTGTCCTTTTTATTGTTTAATTACATAAGTTTTGATCATTACATACAGTCTTGTAAGAACTACCATCATGACCAAGGTACTAATTAGTCAAAAATTCCTTCGTGACCCTGCCCTAACCCTTGGAAACTACTTATGAGCTTTTTCTTTCTATAAATATATCTATTCCATAATGTAATATAAATGGAATCACACATTATGTAACTGAATATAACCTTTTGAGTCAGTTATTTTGCCTCACCATAATGCTTTTGAGATTCACCCACATTGTGGCACACATTAATAACTCATTCCTTCTACTGCTGAGGAGTATTCTATTCTATACTAGATAATAAATATTTGGACTGTTCTCAGTTTTGGAGAATCATGAATAAAACTTCTATGAACATTTGTGTCCAAGTGCTTATATCTACATATGGTTTCATTTCACTTGAGCAAATACCCAGAAGTAGGATGGCTGGGTCTTATGCAAGTGTGTATTTAACTGTAAGAAATTGTACTGGGGTGGCTGGGTAACTCAGTCAGTTAAGCATCTGACTACCTAATTTTGGCCTGGGTCATGATTTTGGGGTTTTGAACTCAAGCTCCACACTGGGCTCCACGCTCAGCAGGGAGTCTGCTCCAGATTCTCCCACTCCCTCTGCCCTTCCCCCCCACTTCTGCTCTCTCTCTCTCTCTCTCTAATATATAAAAAATAAAAATAAAATCTTTTAAAAAGAATAAATTTTTTTTAATTGCACTGGTTTTCAAAGTTGTTGTACAATTTTGCATTCCCAAACCAATGTATGAGACTTCAAGTTGCTCCATAAATTCACCAATTTGTTTTTGTTTAAAGATTTATTTATTTGGGGCGCCTGGGTGGCTCCTTGGGTTAAAGCCTCTGCCTTCAGCTCAGGTCATGATCCCAGGGGCCTGGGATCGAGCCCCATATCAAGCTCTCTGCTCAGCAGGAGGCCTGCCTCTCTGCCTACTTGTGATCTCTCTCTGTCAAATAAATAAAATCTTAAAAAAAAAACCTGTCAAAAAATTTATTTATTTAAGAAAGAGAGAGAGAGAGAGAGAAAGCATGAGCAGGGGAAGGGGCAGAAAGAGAGGGAAACAATGTGATGCCCCACTTAGCGGGGAGCGCAACGCCTTCATCCCCAGGACCATGAGATCATGACCTGATCTGAAATCAAGAATCGGTTGCTTAACCAACTGAGTCACCCAAGTAGGTACCCTAGTTTGTTTTTTAAGCTGCCTCAAGGTTATCTAAGCTTATGAAATAGTGATAATGAATTTAATTTGCATTTCTTAATATCTAATGACAGTGAGATTCTTTTAATATGGTTGTTTGTCATCTCTGTATCATCTTTGGTGAAGTGTTCAAATATGTTTTTCTTAGTTTGTATGGGTTTATTTAATTTCTAGGTATTGAGCTATAAAAGTTCCTTATGTATTTTTTATATAATTTTCAAATATTTTCTTCCAGTCTGCTCTTTGTCTTTTTATTCTCTCAACTGTGTTTTGAGAAGCAAAGTCCTTAATTCTGAAAACATCCAAATTTTATCAATTTTTATGGATTGTGCCTTTTGTGTTTTACCTAAGACATTTTTGTCTAATCCCAAGTGACCAAGTCTTCCTTGTGTTTTCCTTAACAAGTTTTAAAGCGATACGTTTTGCATTTAGATGTGTGACCCATTCTGAAATAATATTTGTATTTGATGTGATGTATGTATCATGTGAGTTTATCATGAGGGCTGGTTTTCTTTACATACATATTCCAGCACTTAGTGTGATGAATATTTTTTCTGCACTTATTTGCATTTACACCTTATGAAAATCAATTAGACATATATGTGTGGATCTAATTCTAGTTTGTTATTTTCATTCATGTGTCTTTCCTTTTGTCAACACTGTCCTAATTCCCACAGCCTGATTTCAAGACTTGAAATCAATAGTATGAATTCCTCTACTTTGTTCTTCCAAGGAATTTATTTAACTCTTCTAGAGTCTTTCTTTTGAAATAGGAATTTTATAATGAGCTTCTTCATTTCAATTAAAAATACTACAAGATTTGATTGTGATTGCATTAAATCTACAGATAAGTCTAATACCTCAACAACACTGAGTCTTCCCATCCATGAACACTGCATATTGCTCTATTTATTTAGGTCTTAAACTCCTTTCTTCTATGTTTTGTAGTTGTTAACAGGTCTTGCACATACAAGTACTTATGTTTAGATTTCCACGTCTGTGAAGGTAGATAGATGTACTTTTCCCTGATTGTCACACTCACACACAACTCAACATCTTGGACATTATATCTAAAATAAACATATGAAGGTTCTGAAAGGTAGAGAGAAGAATGAAGACAAGCCAGGGAGCTTGGGACCAAGGAACAAGACAGTGGCGAGTTCCTTCGTTTTTCTTTTTGACTTACATATCCCAGACACTGAAGAATCCAGCAGCCAGAAATACCAATGGGGATAGACCAGACAAAAAGGAAAAAGCCCAAATAAATCCAGCTCTGTTTTAAGGACCAGGAGAGAAGCAGCAGAGCAAGATAACAACAACTGGATGCCAGCCAGACATCATGGAGGTGGGAAACTGGGGCCCACTCCCAGCCACAGCAACAAAAGCAGTGTGACAAGGGAAAAAGGTGACACAAATTACCCGAATCAGGAATTAGAGGGCATTAATACAGACCTCATAGACACATGGATGACATTAAGGAAATACTACAAACAACTCTATGCACATAAATTTAACAACTCAAATAAAATGGTCACATTTCTTGAAAAGGGCACAATACAGAACATGAAAAATGTATTTTAATAACCCTATAATGAATCAGGAAATTGAGGTCATAATTTAAAAGCTAATAAAATCACTAGGCTGAGATGGTTTCCCTGAAGAATTCTACCAAATGTTTTTAAAATAATGTACAGAAATCCTCTACCAACTCCTTAAGAAAATGCAAGAGACACTTCCTAATTCTATTTTTGAAACTAGAATTCCCGATCAGCACAGCTCAAAAAGGGAAAACTATAGTCCGGTTTGCTCACAAATACAGATGTAAATATTCCTAAAAGATAAAATTCTGCAATATACAAAAAGAACTACAGGCAGTATCTGAGTTGGATTTATTCCAGTGATGCAAAGCTTTTCAATATTTGAAAATAAATTACATCATTCCACCATAATAGGTAGAGAAGAAAAATCACATGGTTATATCAACTGATGCAAATACCACAAAGCGTTAGAAAAAAGTTACGTATATTTATAAAATCTCTCAGAAAACTAGGCATATAGAATTTCAATTTGGTTAAAAACAACACCAATTTACAGCTAACATCGTACTCAAAGTTGAAAAACTGAAAGCTTTCCTCATAAGAGTTCCCCTCCTAAGACTTTCCACTTAGTACTGGAAGCTCTGGCCAGCACAAGAAGGTAGGAAAAGCAAATAAATCACATACAGATTGGAATGGAAGAAAACAGAACAACCATGGGTGTAAACCAAAAATAATGTTTGCAAAAAGATTTCAAATTTTACTGGAAGGGTTTACTAATGTAACATTAGGCAAAATGAGAACATTTTCTCATGTGTGTATGTATATACACAAGTGTTAACTTTGTTAAAAATACATTAACACTAAAAAATGTATATGTCAAAATAAACATGTCAGGTTTGCCTTGCAGTGGAGGGATCATTGGTAAATATTTTTCCTCTTCTTGCCATTTTCTGGCATTATTTTTTTCTTTTTACAGCTAGAAAAAAAGTTTAAAAATGTATAAATATTCTAGTCACCATTTTCTGTTCTTAATTCCTAACTTAGTTTTCTTTGGTATCCTTATCAAATCATAAGTATCTTTATCACAGTTGTGCTAAGCAGGATAAGACCAATTTAGAAATGGTAACTAGTCACCTAGAAGCATTTATTACAACAAACATATTATGGATATCACTCATTTTAATATGCCCTGAGAAGTAAAAATAAATGAGATATGGAAATTCTTCTTAAGGACTTCAATGTATATTAGGGAAATAAATACTCTGTATATGAGGGGAAATAAAAAGAAGCCAGACGGTAACTGAATTTGAGCACTAAAGATTTACACAAAGTTCTAAGCAAAGTTGAGAAGAGAAGAATACATTTTAAATGCAAAGACTGGATATTTCAAAAAGAAGAAACTGAATAAACTCTACATTTCTGCAGAAGCAGTATTTGGTAGGTGATTGTCTGATGATTACGGTGAGCAATGGGGATGATCAGGACACAGACACTATTTTAAACATATTATCTCATTTAATTTTCACAATGGCTTTATGAAGTAGAGACTGCTATTACATAGGTTTAACATAGGAGGAAGCTAAAATTTAGAAACACTAAGCAAGCTGTCCTAGGTCCTATAGCTTGCACAGAGCTGGGCAAGGATTCAAATCAAATCCAACAGATTCTAGGGTTGGTATCTTAACCGTTATCCCATCCGCATGGATGCAAACACACAAAAGCACACGCACAGAAATCACTACTGACGTATCAGTCAATTAGATCCAGGCATTAACAATAAATAAAGGGGAGTCCCATGAACAACCCATGAAGACCCGATACGGTCATTTCACCTGCTAAATTTTGTCTCCCTGTGCCCAAACAGCTGAAATACAGGAGATCTGAGGTATGGCATACAACAAAAACACCATACCGTAAGCTCACTAATATTTTTTTTTAATTTTTTATTTTTTATAAACATATATTTTTATCCCCAGGGGTACAGGTCTGTGAATCACCAGGTTTACACACTTCACAGCACTCACCAAATCACATACCCTCCCCAATGTCCATAATCCCACCCCCTTCTCCCAAACCCCCTCCCCCCGGCAAACCTCAGTTTGTTTCGTGAGATTAAGAGTCACTTATGGTTTGTCTCCCTCCCAATCCCATCTTGTTTCATTTATTCTTCTTCTACCCACTTAAGCCTCCATGTTGTATCACCACTTCCTCATATCAGGGAGATCATATGATAGTTGTCTTTCTCTGCTTGACTTATTTCGCTAAGCATGATACGCTCTAGTTCCATCCATGTTGTCGCAAATGGCAAGATTTCATTTCTTTTGATGGCTGCATAGTATTCCATTGTGTATATATACCACATCTTCTTGATCCATTCATCTGTTGATGGACATCTAGGTTCTTTCCATAGTTTGGCTATTGTGGACATTGCTGCTATAAACATTCGGGTGCATGTGCCCCTTTGGATCACTACATTTGTATCTTTAGGGTAAATACCCAATAGTGCAATTGCTGGGTCATAGGGCAGTTCTATTTTCAACATTTTGAGGAACCTCCATGCTGTTTTCCAGAGTGGCTGCACCAGCTTGCATTCCCACCAACAGTGTAGGAGGGTTCCCCTTTCTCCGCATCCTCGCCAGCATCTGTCATTTCCTGATTTGTTGATTTTAGCCATTCTGACTGGTGTGAGGTGGTATCTCATTGTGGTTTTGATTTGTATTTCCCTGATGCCGAGTGATATGGAGCACTTTTTCATGTGTCTGTTCGCCATCTGGATGTCTTCTTTGCAGAAATGTCTGTTCATGTCTTCTGCCCATTTCTTGATTGGATTATTTGTTCTTTGGGTGTTGAGTTTGCTAAGTTCTTTATAGATTCTGGACACTAGTCCTTTATCTGATATGTCGTTTGCAAATATCTTCTCCCATTCTGTCAGTTGTCTTTTGATTTTGTTAACTGTTTCCTTTGCTGTGCAAAAGCTTTTGATCTTGATGAAATCCCAGTAGTTCATTTTTGCCCTTGCTTCCCTTGCCTTTTGCGTAGTTCCTAGGAAGATGTTGCTGCGGCAGAGGTCGAAGAGGTTGCTGCCCGTGTTCTCCTCAAGGATTTTGATGGATTCCTTTCGTACATTGAGGTCCTTCATCCATTTTGAGTCTATTTTTGTGTGTGGTGTAAGGAAATGGTCCAATTTCATTTTTCTGCATGTGGCTGTCCAATTTTCCCAACACCATTTATTGAAAAGGCTGTCTTTTTTCCATTGGACATTCTTTCCTGCTTTGTCGAAGATTAGTTGACCATAGATTTGAGGGTCTATTTCTGGGCTCTCTATTCTGTTCCATTGATCTATGTGTCTGTTTTTGTGCCAGTACCATGCTGTCTTGATGATGACAGCTTTGTAATAGAGCTTGAAGTCCGGAATTGTGATGCCACCAACGTTGGCTTTCTTTTTCAATATCCCTTTGGCTATTCGAGGTCTTTTCTGGTTCCATATAAATTTTAGCATTATTTGTTCCATTTCTTTGAAAAAGATGGATGGTACTTTGATAGGAATTGCATTAAATGTGTAGATTGCTTTAGGTAGCATAGACATTTTCACAATATTTATTCTTCCAATCCAGGAGCATGGAACATTTTTCCATTTGTTTGTGTCTTCCTCAATTTCTTTCATGAGAACTTTATAGTTTTCTGAGTATAGATTCTGTGTCTCTTTGGTTAGGTTTATTCCTAGGTATCTTATGGTTTTGGATGCAATTGTGAATGGGATTGACTCCTTAATATCTCTTTCTTCTGTCTTGCTGTTGGTGTAGAGAAATGCAACTGATTTCTGTGCATTGATTTTATATCCTGACACTTTACTGAATTCCTGTATAAGTTCTAGCAGTTTTGGAGTGGAGTCTTTTGGGTTTTCCACATATAGTATCATATCATCTGCGAAGAGTGATAATTTGACTTCTTCTTTGCCGATTTGGATGCCTTTAATTTCCTTTTGTTGTCTGATTGCTGAGGCTAGGACCTCTAGTACGATGTTGAATAGCAGTGGTGATAATGGACATCCCTGCCGTGTTCCTGACCTTAGCGGAAAAGCTTTCAGTTTTTCTCCATTGAGAATGATATTTGCGGTGGGTTTTTCATAGATGGCTTTGATGATATTGAGGTATGTGCCCTCTATCCCTACACTTTGAAGAGTTTTGATCAGGAAGGGATGTTGTACTTTGTCAAATGCTTTTTCAGCATCTATTGAGAGTATCATATGGTTCTTGTTCTTTCTTTTATTGATGTGTTGTATCACATTGACTGATTTGCGGATGTTGAACCAACCTTGCAGCCCTGGAATAAATCCCACTTGGTTGTAGTGAATAATCTTTTTAATGTACTGTTGAATCCTATTGGCTAGTATTTTGTTGAGTATTTTCGCATCTGTGTTCATCAAGGATATTGGTCTATAGCTCTCTTTTTTGGTGGGATCCTTGTCTGGTTTTGGGATCAAGGTGATGCTGGCCTCATAAAATGAGTTTGGAAGTTTTCCTTCCATTTCTATTTTTTGGAACAGTTTCAGGAGAATAGGAATTAGTTCTTCTTTAAATGTTTGGTAGAATTCCCCCGGGAAGCCGTCTGGCCCTGGGCTTTTGTTTGTTTTGAGATTTTTAATGACTGTTTCAATCTCCTTACTGGTTATGGGTCTGTTCAGGCTTTCTATTTGTTCCTGGTTCAGTTGTGGTAGTTTATATGTTTCTAGGAATGCATCCATTTCTTCCAGATTGTCAAATTTATTGGTGTAGAGTTGCTCATAGTATGTTCTTATAATAGTTTGTATTTCTTTGGTGTTAGTTGTGATCTCTCCTCTTTCATTCATGATTTTATTTATTTGGGTCCTTTCTCTTTTCTTTTTGATAAGTCGGGCCAGGGGTTTATCAATTTTATTAATTCTTTCAAAGAACCAGCTCCTAGTTTCGTTGATTTGTTCTATTGTTTTTTTGGTTTCTATTTCATTGATTTCTGCTCTGATCTTTATGATTTCTCTTCTCCTGCTGGGCTTAGGGTTTCTTTCTTGTTCTTTCTCCAGCTCCTTTAGGTGTAGGGTTAGGTTGTGTACCTGAGACCTTTCTTGTTTCTTGAGAAAGGCTTGTACCGCTATATATTTTCCTCTCAGGACTGCCTTTGTTGTGTCCCACAGATTTTGAACCGTTGTATTTTCATTATCATTTGTTTCCATGATTTTTTTCAATTCTTCTTTAATTTCCCGGTTGACCCATTCATTCTTTAGAAGGATACTGTTTAGTCTCCATGTATTTGGGTTCTTTCCAAACTTCCTTTTGTGGTTGAGTTCTAGCTTTAGAGCATTGTGGTCTGAAAATATGCAGGGAATGATCCCAATCTTTTGATACCGGTTGAGTCCTGATTTAGGACCGAGGATGTGATCTATTCTGGAGAATGTTCCATGTGCACTAGAGAAGAATGTGTATTCTGTTGCTTTGGGATGAAATATTCTGAATATATCTGTGATGTCCATCTGGTCCAGTGTGTCGTTTAAGGCCTTTATTTCCTTGCTGATCTTTTGCTTGGATGACCTGTCCATTTCAGTGAGGGGAGTGTTAAAGTCCCCTACTATTATTGTATTATTGTTGATGTGTTTCTTTGATTTTGTTATTAATTGGTTTATATAGTTGGCTGCTCCCACATTGGGGGCATAGATATTTAAAATTGTTAAATCTTCTTGTTGGACAGACCCTTTGAGTATGATATAGTGTCCTTCCTCATCTCTTATTATAGTCTTTGGCTTAAAATCTAATTGATCTGATATAAGGATTGCCACTCCTGCTTTCTTCTGATGTCCATTAGCATGGTAAATTCTTTTCCACCCCCTCACTTTAAATCTGGAGGTGTCTTCGGGCTTAAAATGTGTTTCTTGGAGGCAACATATAGATGGGTTTTGTTTTTTTATCCATTCTGATACCCTGTGTCTTTTGACAGGGGCATTTAGCCCATTCACATTCAGGGTAACTATTGAGAGATATGAATTTAGTGCCATTGTATTGCCTGTAAGGTGACTGTTACTGTATAGGTCTCTGTTCCTTTCTGATCTACCACTTGTAGGCTCTCTCTTTGCTTAGAGGACCCCTTTCAATATTTCCGTAGAGCTGGTTTGGTATTTGCAAATTCTTTCAGTTGTTGTTTGTCCTGGAAGCTTTTAATCTCTCCTTCTATTTTCAATGATAGCCTAGCTGGATATAGTATTCTTGGCTGCATGTTTTTCTCGTTTAGTGCTCTGAAAATATCATGCCAGCTCTTTCTGGCCTGCCAGGTCTCTGTGGATAAGTCAGCTGCCAATCTAATATTTTTACCATTGTATGTTACAGACTTCTTTTCCCGGGCTGCTTTCAGGATTTTCTCTTTGTCATTGAGACTTGTAAATTTTACTATTAGGTGACGGGGTGTGGGCCTATTCTTATTGATTTTGAGGGGCATTCTCTGAACCTCCTGAATTTTGATGCTCGTTCCCTTTGCCATATTGGGGAAATTCTCCCCAATAATTCTCTCCAGTATACCTTCTGCTCCCCTCTCACTTTCTTCTTCTTCTGGAATCCCAATTATTCTAATGTTGTTTCGTCTTATGGTGTCACTTATCTCTCGAATTCTCCCCTCGTGGTCCAGTAGCTGTTTGTCCCTCTTTTGCTCAGCTTCTTTATTCTCTGTCATTTGGTCTTCTATATCACTAATTCTTTCTTCTGCCTCATTTATCCTAGCAGTTAGAGCCTCCATTTTTGATTGCACCTCATTAATAGCTTTTTTGATTTCACCTTGGTTAGATTTTAGTTCTTTTATTTCTCCAGAAAGGGCTTTTATATCTCTCGAGAGTGTTTCTCTCATATCTTCCATGCCTTTTTCGAGCCCGGCTAGAACCTTGAGAATTGTCATTCTGAACTCTAGATCTGACATATTACCGATGTCTGTATTGATTAGGTCCCTAGCCTTCGGTACTGCCTCTTGTTCTTTTTTTTGTGTTGAATTTTTCCGTCTTGTCATTTTGTCCAGATAAGAGTAAATGAAGGGGCAAGTAAAATACTAAAAGGGTGGCAACAACCCCAGGAAAATATGCTTTAACCAAATTAGAAGAGATCCAAAATCGTGAGTGGGGAGAAAGGGGATAAAAAGAGGTTCAAAAAGGAAGAAAGAAAAAAGAAAAAAAAAAAAAAGAAAAGAATATTTTTAAAGAAAGAAAACACCTAAGATAAATGTAAAAATATATATATATATTAGATAAACTAGTAAAAAATCGTTAAAAAAGAAAAAGGTAACAGTTAAAAAAACATTTTACCCGAAGGCGAGAGAAAAAAAAAAAAATGAAAAAGAAAAAATTAAATTAACTGCAAGACTAAAAAAAATCACAGGAAAAAAGCCATGAGTTCCGTGCTTGGCTTTCTCCTCCTCTGGAATTCTGCTGCTCTCCTTGGTATTGAAACCGCACTCCTTGGTAGGTGAACTTGGTCTCGGCTGGATTTCTTGTTGATCTTCTGGGGGAGGGGCCTGTTGTAGTGATTCTCAAGTGTCTTTGCCCCAGGCGGAATTACACCGCCCTTACCCGGGGCTGGGGTGAGTAATCCGCTCGGGTTTGCTTTCAGGAGCTTTTGTTCCCTGAGCGCTTTCCGTAGAGTTCCAGAGGACGGGAATACAAATGGCGGCCTCCTGGTCTCCGGCCCGGAGGAGCCGAGAGCCCAGGGCCCCACTCCTCAGTGCGCCCTCAGAGAACAGCGCCCAGTTACTCCTGTCTGCCTGACCTCCGGCCGCGCTCCAAGCTCACCGAGCCTGCGACCGGTTCAAGGTAACACGGAGCTGCGAGCTTACTGTTGGCTCTGTCTCTGTAGCCAGCTTTCCCGTTCCAATACCCGCAAGCTCTGCGACACTCAGACACCCCCGATCCTTCTGTGACCCTGCGGGACCTGAGGCCACGCTGACCCCGCGTGGGCTTCGCCCCGGTTTAGCCTCTGGAGCGATGTCCCTCAGCGGAACAGACTTTTAAAAGTCCTGATTTTGTGCGCGGTTGCTCCGCCGCTTGCCGGGAGCCGGCCCCTCCCCCCGGGGTCTATCTTCCCGTCGCTTTGGATTCACTTCTCCGCCGGTCCTACCTTTCAGAAAGTGGTTGTTTTTCTGTTTCCAGAATTGCTGTTCTTCTTCTCTTCGATCTGCCGATGGATTTTCAGGTGTTTGCAATCTTTAGATAAGCTATCTAGCTGATCTCCGGCTAGCTGAAGCAGTCTCAGCTTGCTACTTCTCCGCCATCTTGACTCCTCCCCATCAGCTCACTAATATTTTAAAGTGGTTCTCCTATGTGTGTTCGCATAGGAGAACTGCCTCCCTCTGTCAAGTTAAGATGCTCCACGAAAACGGAATCTGTCCTGGGACTGAGGCTCTTCAGAAATCAGGTCCAGCATTTACCAGCTGACGCTAACCCAGAGTGCCTACTTCGGAGTTTTCTCCAAATCATGCAATCAACCGATACTGAAAGATGCTGAAGGCTTCAACATGATAATTTTTGTTCAAAAAGGGACTGATAATTGGATACTAAGTTCAAGGGCTTTAGCTCCAGGATATTAGACATTTATATAAATAGGCATTTAATTTGATAGGTCTCATTTTTTTTTTAAAGACCATAATTTCTCAGATCTTCACTACGTGCTCAGTCACACGAGGTTGTATCTATTTTACAGAGAAATGCTGGATCAGAAGTCTGTTGAGCTGAGCTGCTCCTAGAACAGATCCCTCCTTTATTCCCTTTGCTGTCAGTGTACCTCCCAAACTGATGTGTGAAATTCTTGAGGGAAGTCTCAGGCTCTGTTATGTCCTGTGCACTTGCTGCCTATAAATGAACCAGCTCTTTGCTCTCAGTTTTTAACCTGTTCTCACTCTTGTTTCCTCTGTCAAAAGTTGGGGCCCCAGAACACTTATTCTAATGTACTTTCATTTGGTTTTCAGGAGGAAAAAAAAATGACCCAGTAATGGGTGCCTGGGTGGCTCAGTGGGTTAAGCCACTGCCTTTGGCTCAGGTCATGATCTCAGGGTCCTGGGATCGAGTCCCGCATCGGGCTCTCTGCTCAGCAGGGAGCCTGCTTCCCTCTCTCTCTCTCTCTCTGCCTCTCTCTCTCTGTCTACTTGTGATCTCTCTCTGTCAAATAAATAAATAAAATCTTTTAAAAAAAATGACCCAGTAACTTTCTGAACTTCTAGTTCAGTAGGAAATGGCTTACCTTTCTATCACCCCCCACTCTGAATTATGCTTTTCCTGCTAATTGGGGATTGTGACTCATGAGTACTAGACTAGTGCTTTCCAAAAGCAGGCTTGTTATGAATAGGCTAATGGCTAAGTTAAATTGGAAAGACTTTTAAAAATATTTGCCAAAAAAGAGTAAACAGAAACAAGCAAAGCTTAGAAACTGTCAAATGAAAGGAAAACACAAAAGGCCTTTCTTTACTTAAATGGGCAGCTTTGTCTTGCTCCCGGGATGGGCTATGCAGCGAGCCACACTTCTCTGGCCCTGTGGGAGTCACCCACGCATTCATTCCACAGTTAGGGCAGAAGACCAGGCTCTGGCACTAACCAATGGCATTGTGAACCCTGTAATTCTCACCCTGCTTAGGATTACTGAGATATTTTAAAAATATTCCATACTGAGCCTCTTTGGGCCCCAAGTTGTAATGGGCCTGTAAAAATTTAACAGACCAGGAAGTTCCTATAAATAAGCAGAATTTTGCAAAGCCTCAGAAATGTATATTTTCTCTCAATTTTCTGTAAATATGCAACTTCAGCTATCTTTTAGATTTTGTTTTTTCTTTCAGGTGTAGAATTTAGTGACTCAAAACTTACATATAAGACCAGTGCTCATCCCAAGTGCCCTCCTTATATTTGGTCCATCACCCCGCCCACCTCCCCGCCAGCAACCCTCAGTTTGTTCTCTATAGTTAAGAGTCTGTTTTCTGGTTTGCCTCTCTTTTTTTCCCACCATGCTCATGTGTTTTGTTTCTTAAATTCTACATAGGAATGAGATCATACGGTATTTGTCTTTCTCTAACTGCCTTATTTCACTTAGCATAACACCATCTAGCCCTATCCATGTCATTGCAAATGGCAAGATTTCATTCTTTTTTTTTTAAGTGAGTAATATTCCATTGTATAAATATACCACCTCTTCCTTATCCATTCATCAGTCGATGGACATTGGGCTGCTTCCATAATGTGGCTATCGTTAATAATGTTGCAATAATTATCAGGGTGCATGCGTTCCTTTGAATCTGTATTTTTGCATCCTTTGGGTACATACCCAGTAGTGGGATTGCTGGGTCATAGGGTAGCTCTATTTTTAGCTTTTTGAGGAACCTCCATGCTGTTTTCCAGAGTGGCTGTGCCAGTTTGCATTTTGTACCTTTTAGGGTTTCTTTATTTATTGATGTATTTAGTTCTTTTGTTTTGTTAAACAGTAGAGAAACCTAAAATACATAAAAAATATCACTTTCTAATTCTGTTTGAAGCAAAACTGTAAAGCAAACACTCATCATTAAGGACTACTGACACTTGGCCTCAGTGACAGTAGCACAGTCAGAAATAGTGAGAATTATTAAATTATTATTAAAGTGAAGAGTACAGGATATAATCTACTTTACACAGTATTATACTATACTCTGCTAGCCTACTCTGAAGCTGAGACCCAACTGACCTGTTTTTCTTAAAAACAAAACAAAACAAAACAATACCCAGGTCAGAGCTCACATTTTTTTCTAAAAAAGCTACAAAATTCAAAAATATGTGTGAAGTAAGTTGATTTTAAAGTGTTGGCAATTAATTGACAAATAAGATGAAAACGTTATGCAAGGTCACATAATATCAGCAAAATGTGTGTTTTTAGGCCTTCTTATTGCCCGTGGAATGCCGGGTTAAACTGTAGGGGAACTGCCTACCATAGACTGTCAGGTCAGGCCTGAGTCCAAATCTCAGTTCTGTCACCTACCGGCAACACCTGACTTATAGTAAATGCTCAGTGAAAGTGCCTACTTAATATTCTGTAATTTTTCTTCTCTAACAATCTAAGTCCTGATCTTAATCTTTTCACATTAGGATTTCCTTAGAACTTACATGGAATCTAAGCAACTGGAAAGTGGAAAGAACCAGATATGTCTGTACATTTTATGTATTCCTCACATTTTATTTTTATGAAAAGAGATGGATAACGAGGATTTATTCAAACAAGCCTCTCTCATTCCTCTGACATCCAGTCTCAAGAAATAATGTTTTTATAAAATGACTCTTGCTTCCTAACATATGTTAACACATCAATTCAAAACAGTAAATAATATTAAGTATTTTAGCATTAAATGCATTTACTGTGTTCCAATAGTTTGAGCAACAATTAAAATTTCTCTATTGCTAAATATAATCAGATAACCCCCAAGATTTATGGATAACTAGAAACTTAGACACTTTGTTTCTAGTAGGGGAGAGAAAGTACAGTTTTTCTATTAAGTTTCTCGGAAGAAGAAGCCACAGCAAAAATATGTCTATTACATCAGGCTTCTTTCCTTTCTAAGCCCAAAGGGATATTTAAGTATAGATTCAAGAAAAATAGTGAAGCCACTCTGAAATTGTCTTCTATTTCCTGATTGAGAGTTTAGAATGAAGTCTGAAGACACAAGAGAAATCAGTATAGGGAGACCCTGACCCTTAGAATGAAAGGAAGAGCGCCCACCCAGAATAGGGCAGGGGGCAGTCCTGTTTGTGGTCTCACTTGCCCCCTTCCATAAACCAAGCACTCAACGTTTCTCCACTCCTGCTGACACCACCCTTCTCCACCTCTTGACTTAAGGCCTTGGGTTCCCTGTTCCCAGTTATTTGCTGTACTGTAGGCAGAGTAACACTTCCCTTTTCCCCACCACCTTTGAAAGCCTTCAAGATCCCTGTTTCAGTCTCACACAAAATCTGAAACTCCCTCAGTTCCTGGCTCTGGTCCAGCTTCCCCACCTCACCTCCTGCCATGCCGAATCTCTCATGGGGAGCCTCGTCCAGGTCTACAATTTCTGGTCTCCCGCAACATCTCTATGATCTCTTCTGTGTTCATGTCTTGACTTTAAAAAACCCTTCTCCTCTTAAAGCATTCTTTCTCCTGCCCTTTAACCTCATTTTTCCTATTTCAGGTCTCAGGTGGTATCTATTGCTTTTAAAAGTGTTTCCCAGCAACCCTCCCGGAATGCCTAGTACTTCCCCTAGCATAAACGCTGAAGGCACTTACACGCATTTGCCATTCCTGGCTCATATTCTCAACTGGACTGTCAACTCCGGAGACACATACTCCATCTTATTCCCCCAGGGTCAACTCTAGATCCTGGAACATAGAAATATCTGATACATGTTTATGACTGAGCATATAATGCTGACTTTCTCCATGAATAGGACCATGTGAGAACATTGTATATTATGTCTGTACTTCACAGGCTTTGGTTTATATATTATGGAGCATAATATCTAAATTATGTTCTAGAAGCAATTCCTTTTATAGATAGAGAGTGTCATAGTTTTCCAATAGCTTTTCATGCCATGCAGGTCTCACAGATATTCCAAGAGCAAGTTCAGGGCAGTTGCTCTTATCTGCACATAATAGTCAAGGAGAGGGAGGCTCGAAAAGACCATGTGACTTAATTAAAGGAAGGAGCAAGGTCTCCACCTCCAATCTTTCGTTTCTAAGAAAAAAATGTTTTTCCTCATGGCAACGCATGGAATTTCCCCTGCTCATTATTTTTGTTTGTCCTGGGGATACGTGCGTCTGTATCCGTAGCAGTTCATCTCCCTTCTCAATTATGTCTAGCTTAACTGATATTAAAATGAGTGTTCAGAGAGCACATATCAAATCAGAGCAGCAAGGCAATCAAGACTTGTTCTACGTGATGGCAGGAGGTGTTCTGGAATCTAAATGCTAGCCAGAGAAAATCCGTCAGATAAGTGAGCCACAAGCAGAAAATCAGGAAGTGAATCTTGTCTCCATAAAGATTCTGTATATCCACAAACTACCTTTCCCCCATGATTCTGTATACAGTGCAGTTTTATAAGTATATCCTGAAGATATAACTTCTGGTCTACCTCAGCCTCATACATTCCTTCTTTCCTTCCTTCCTCCATCCATCTGTCCATCCATCCATCCACCCATCCATCCATTTATTCAAAATTACCTCATTCATCTATCTCCCCCAGAACTATCTACTTCCCTTTGGAGAGATTATGTTCTAGTGGAAGAGATGGACTATAGATGAGATAATTACGGAATGAATACCTTCTTCAGAGCCAGGAGAGAGGGTGAGGTACAGAAGAGGAGGAAGACATTGATCAGATGGAAGGCTTCTCTTCCTGGAGACAATTGGGGCTGAAACCTGGCAGAGGACAAGGAACTCGGGTGGGAATAGTCAGAAACATTCCAGACAGGCGGAGGAGCAGGTGAAGATCCCTGACACAGAAAAGAGAAACTTAGCTTTTCTTTGTATATTGCAGTGTTGGTTCAAGATCCTGGGAAAGGGCAAGGGAAAAAGACCTTTCCCACCTCCAACCCAGAGGCAAGTGATTTTGAGGCTGTGGACAAGAATAGTGTCCAGTGATTCCTGTGATTTACTTCTTGTTTCATTTCCCTGGGTGCCTCCAGATTACATTCTTTGGGAAGGGAGTCAGTACTCATCCACTCTTCCCAACGTTTAAAAGTGCGGGACGAGTTGCAGTTATATAACTTGGAGCTATAAAATACACAGACACACTTGGAAAACTCAGGTGTTCCCCACCTTTTTTGTAAATTAAATTCAGATTCAAAAACCTTGAGGAAACCTGTAAGAGTAAGTAAGAGAAAAATATTTCTTTTATATTAAAACAACTTCATGCTGCATCTGTTCAATTAAATTGTCTTTTACTAGGCTCCTTTAAGAGCAGGAAAAATCTTGAAGGGCGCTGACCCTCTTATCTTTAATGGCATGCAAGTCAAGACAGCCTGGGACATAGTACATAGTTTTCCTCCAGAGTCAGTTTCCTGGGACATGAAACATTAGAACAACTGAGAAGTTCACAAATATAATCCCCTCACAGTTAAGTTCTGACAAGATTTCCTACATTAAGCCAAAGGAAGCACACTAAGTATTGCGGAGTTCATTTTTAAAGGTGCCATGTGCATGGTTCACAAGTCACCATTATTTGAGTCATTCGCTCAACTGGATTTCATTTCTAAGTAATGTGAAAATAGGAGACAATGAGAAATTACAAATCTCAGTGTTGAACTTGATTACAAAAGAGGCCATTTCCAAGTTCTGTCTCCTGAAGAGACTTACTCTGTTTAGTTTCATTACTTATCTACTGGAGCCGTCTATAACACTTGAGCCTTGCCTGACCAGGAAGGCCATTCTAAGAGTTGTGTATCCAAACTTGGCAAAATCAGTGATCCATCACCTCCTGCTGAGTTTAATCACAGTCACTTCAGGAAACTATTTGCCTTGGGACTATTCAGTCTGTTGTGGTGTTATAATTTATTATTTGAGGGAAAGTACTCATTTATACACTGCCAGCAAATCCTCCAGGGAAAAAATGATAAATATTACAATGTTTCCAAGCCTAAATCAACATTTTTATCATTTAAACATGTCACATCTCTGTAATATACAAGACAAAGCAAAATAAGAAACAGGGAGAAAATATAGCAAAACCCTAGATATAAAACATAAATTTTAAGTGTATTTAAGATATTATAGAAAACACTCAGTCCTGTTCACTTGATCCTTACAACAATCTCAGCATGTAGGTATTGCTATTCCCATTTTACAGGAAGAAAAACGGGCCACAGGAGACCCCAAAGTAGTGTCAAGATTACACCATAAGAAGAAGCCCATATTTGTTCCCATTATTCTGAATAGCTTTTCATGCAAATGGGGAAGAATATGCAGAAAAGTTATAAAACAAATATAAAAATGATGTATGAACTAGTGTAGGAATGATACTGGGTAAGAGCAAGAATTTAAGAATCTTCATAGGTTTTCATAGAATTCCATCCACTTCTCCCTCCCCAGAGTGAGGAACTTTGACAGAGTTTTGGTTCTCTGGGAGACCCCAGATATTAAAAGGCTCATGGTGAAATCCTTTGGTAAATCTTATGCTCAGGCCTGGTGCTTATTTTTCCCCATAGCAGGTACCTGCTCACTGGAGGCGCTGCCTCATGGTAGGCATGGGGTCCCTACAAGGCATTTTATTTATCTACTGCTTCTAGTGTCCAGCTTAATAGTGTAGAAAAACAGCTATGTCATTATTTGTCTACGTCATGGTTCTTTGCATTGACTAGGCTCAATTAGGTGGTTCTCTGCTCCTTGTGATTTCAGCAATGGGCCAGAGTCGTCTGGGGGCTTATTCATTGGAATGTCAAGTGGGCTGGCAGTGGATGCCGGCTCTCAGCTGGGAGTTCATGTGAGATGCCAAATGGAGCAGCACGGCTTCTTCATGGAGCTTGGGCTTCTCACAGTATGGAGACTGGGTTCTAAGAGGGATCATTCTGATAATAATTCCCACTTTGCCACTTCTCTGTTTTCTGTTGGCTAGTTTCTACTTAGGGAGAAAAAAATAAGCTCTTTCTCTTGGCATGACCATCAGCATGAACATACAGAGGGGAAAAAATGGTTGGAGTCTATCTTTCAGTCCAGCTCCCATAAAAGATCATACCTTCACTATAGAGAAGCTATAGACATGACCCTCTAATAATGCCTCCCCAACATCTTCCCCTTAGGTCAATGTAATATGCATTGAATGTCAGGGTACACTGTTAATATATAGTCGAAAACTATTAGAACCAGGTCAAAATTATGGAAGACTTTTTGGAGAAGGTAATATTTTAAGCCTCATCTGACGGAGATGGTTTATGAATTGAACAACTTTAGTGAGGTAATAGCTTATGTTTATATAATATAAGCAAACCAGACTGTAATCCATAATAGTAATATTTGCCCAAGTTGATCTTTTGAGCATAGCAAAAAGCAGCGTGTGTGTGTGTGTGTGTGTGTGTGTGTGTGTGTGTTGAGTGAGTTTTATTGTAAAGACAAGCTGGAGCAAGTCAGACAGACTATATTTTGAGGTTATGTACTAAGGTAGATTCTTATAAAGCCCTATGAATCAATCTGGATCAAACTTTAATGGTAACCAACTAGCATATTTGTGACAGATGGTGGACCAGATGACTGAATATGCATCACATTGGTTCCTTGCCAAACAACTTTTAAATACACAGCCTGTCAAGCAACTAAAAATGAGTCATGGATTTATAGAATATGTTATATTCATAATAAAATAAAACTAAAAAAGATTTATAGAGGCCAAAAGAGCATCCTCTGCAGGGAAAAAAAATCCTGGACAATGCAATGTAGCATATATCCTTGGAAAAATTCTATACGGTTATTTAAAAGTCATGGCCAGAGGCTGCAGTGAGCACACTGTTAGCATTTTGATAAGAAGAGACAGAGCCAGAATACCAAGCAGGTGTGAGGCAAGCATGGTCTCAGAAACAGTCAGCTATGAGGGCAAAGAAAAAGGGGGGATGATAAACAAGGAAATGATTAAAATTACCCAGAGTGGATACTCTCAAAAAGATTCAATCTCAAAGCTAAAACTTTAAGAATAAGATGCTTCCCCTTAGAAAGTATAAATTTCTAATTACTTAGTTATTACTAATACAGTTAATTTTTTAAAACAGCTATTTTAAAAGTCCAAACAAAGGAGATTATTGTTAGTATTATTATTGTTTTGTTGAAGATGAGGCAGGACTAGAGAATGATAAAGGATACTGAGAGGTAGGAGGACCTGATTAGTTTTATGGTTTTCAACGCAGTGCAGATGATTACACATACACATTCATTCTCACAATACATACCTGGAAGACAGGGGGGGGGGGTGGTCGGTAGTTTATCTACAGAGAACTCCTACATTAGATAGACCACTCAAGTCCTTCCCCAGTGGGGCTCATCTGTCTCCTCCAGAAAAGGTCACCAGATAATGATACTCTCATTGTTCCTTCTCCACCCCAATGCCCATCCAAGAACTCGCTCCTTCCCACAAGGTGCTGTGCATGGTGAGAGCAGCCTAGCTCTGTGGTTAAGGCACATACTGGTTTAGCTACCAGTGGAGAGCCTGTATGGGGCTGGGAAGGTTGAAGGGGATAGCCTTATTTTAATGCTTTAGATTCACTGGGAGTGCTGTGTCTCCTCCCCAACACAAGTTAGACACTTGTAAATATAGTATGAGTCTCAAGACAGATGAGGGGTGAACACTTCATACAGCAATACCAGCAACTGGCTACCCACTCAGTTCACAGATCCGTGCAAATTCCCATTCTAGTGGGTGGCTGTAAACCTGGGGTTTTATCAACTCTCTTTGCAGAACTGCAGGCCTGTTACAGTCATAAAGACAGAGGGAAAGGTTTGTGCCCTGGACAAGATAAGAGTCGAGTCACCTGGCCTGCTGCCACCTACACACTGGACAGAAACCCAAAAGCAAGGTCACCTCACTGCTGGACTTGAGCAGTTAGAATGGCTTTATGACCACATGGCCTGTGAGTCTGCTACTAATGGGGAAGGAGAGGTGGAAGTATCCAATCTTAACATGAGAAAACCATGAAAAAGACCAATTTTATATGAAAATGATCTTTCTTTCTGCTGTTTCTGCTATAGAGGCTCAACAGGGCACAGTGTACCACAGGTCCTCCTCCCACCCCAGGTACCACGAATAGTCCACCACTAAAGGAGGCAGGCAGCTCGCTTTAGCACCTGAGTCAACTGTGAGGGACTGCTCAGGACTGAACCTCCCCATTCCCAGATCCCTACCGGAGGTCACCAGCCAAAGAAAAGCAGCATTCAGAGAGGACAACAGGGGCATAGAAGGAAATGGAAGTGATCCCAAATACAGTACAAGGTTGAGTGCTCTCCACATGGGACTAGCATTTTATTTTATTTTTTTTAAAGATTTTATTTATTTATTTGACAGAGAGAAATCACAAGTAGATGGAGAGGCAGGCAGAGAGAGAGAGAGAGAGGGAAGCAGGCTCCCTGCTGAGCAGAGCCCGACGCGGGACTCGATCCCAGGACCCTGAGATCATGACCTGAGCTGAAGGCAGCGGCTCAACCCACTGAGCCACCCAGGCGCCCAAGGGACTAGCATTTTAATTCAGGATGGGTGACTAGGTGAACCAGAAACTCAAGAACTCAAACTCACATCGGTAGATCCCCTTTGGGTGGGCCTCACAAAGCTGACTGATGAGAGGAGTGCTCACAAGGAATGCCACATAGGAGGGAAGGACTTGTAGCAAACAAGCCCTGCTTCTAGGTGGTCTATTCCTATGGGAGAAAACCTGAGCCCCTGAATACAAGAATGACCCCATTCTGAGGAATCTCCTCTCACAAGGAGTGAAGATAATGATTCCCTTTTGGCGGCTGAGAAGAGCATGGAGGAGGGAGCAGTAACAAGAACTTTAAGATCTCTGATGATAGTCCTTCTCCTCAGAGAGATCTCCCTGAATCTACAATCTAGAATAACCCCTTCCCTGTAATCTATAATAACCTTCTTCAATGCATTTGTCACTCTCTGATATTTACTTGTTTGTTATTTCTTTCCACTAAGTGTAAATGTCAAGAGAACTGTGCCCTTATCGGTCTTCTTTCACTGATTTCTCACAGTTACTCAAACAGAACATGGAACAAAATGAACATTTAGCAAATATTTTTATGTTTGCTTCCCTTTCATTTTTCCTTGCATGAATATTTATACATATTTGCAATTACTTTGTTTTTATCATTTTTACATCCTTTTCTGCTAAGTATTGTATGCATTTATTCACAAAGCCACACAACCTTTATAGTGGTAACTTGAAATGACTGCTTAGTATTCTGAGTGATGTGAGCATACAGCGATTTCCTGGTATCTAGTTTACTTCCACTTCCTAGATTATTGCACCAAAATTTATAATAAACATATAACTTAGTATCTTTTGCATATGATTTTTATATTCTCTCGAATTATTTCTTTAGAATAAATGAGATGACTAAATAGATGGATTTAAACATTTTAACGATCCTTGATTCATCGCAACCAACTCCTTTCCCAAAGAGTTGTAGCAATTTAACAGACTCAAGGCATGAGGTAAAGCATTTTCACACAAAGAATTCCTAGTGCAGTGGCGCTTTTCTTTCTTCAGCGTTCACGTCCTCTCAAATAACTCTGACAGTGAGGGCAGACAAACATCTCTCGCATTCATCCATATGGTAGGCAAGCATGGAGACTCTTCTGCTGAGGAAGTCCTACCTGAGATAGGACCTTCATTTATGTAACCACATTCAGGCCTATGTGTTGACTATAAGAAGAATTAGAGCTCACAAGACATAGTAGGGAAATCATGTGGGACCGTACATTTCTCTGGGCACAAAATGGCTACCAGAAGCCTGAAAATGAAGACTGGAGGCAGTTACAAAGATAACCTCCTGCCTTGAGCTGTCCCATACAGCTTGGAGAATAGTTTCAAGCCTTGCAAGAGCTTTTCTAAGAGTTACATGACAGATGTTTTCACTTTTCTTATCCTATAGTTCATGAATTTCCTTAGTCCTGAATGGCATATTCCAAGAGGACATCCTGCCAGGCTCCCATGTCAAGAGTTAACTGAATAAGAGGTGAGTGTTTCCATTTACTGTGAGCTGAAGGCTTGAAGTTATCCTGTGAATTTATATTACCTTTCCTCTGAGGGCCATGAAGGGCTTCTTATATATTAGTTTGTTTGTCCTTGGTGCAACAGGGTGGTAGAAAAGCATAATTATCTCCATTTTTCATGTTTGTTGAAGTGAACTTAGAGAGGAGCCAAAAAAAAAAAAAAAAAAAAGAGCCAGCTAGCTTCTATTCTTGAGTTCCAGTCCAGGATGTATTTTATTCCACTTCATTTATTAATTTTAGTATAAGATCATTGGTCCTCAAAATTTCCTACTTCTAAACCTCATCACTCTTGTTTAATTGACTTCCCTTGGAGAAAAACAGTGACTACAACAGTGATATCTAATACTCGGCATTCTGAACAACACTGAGTATTGAATAATCTACAAGTCTCTTCAATTTCATAAAAAATAATTCACATGGAGCTAATTTCTCAGCCTAACAATTAGATATGGTTTTGCTTGAATATCGTGCACTTACACTCTTGTCTTTTCACTGATTTTCTTTTATTCTGTAAGAATACATCTAATTTTCTAAATTAATATTGATTAAAGTTTAGCCAACATAAAAATACATCTTCTCCAACCTCCTGGAACCTAACGTCTGAATATTTCCCTATTTTTCTCTCTTAAGTGTGAATCATTTGTCAGTCCTCCTTTGGACCACATAGTAACCATTTAGATAGGATTCAGAACCAGCCATCAGAGACTTAGAAAACCCCAGGAGTCTTATCTTCTATACTTTGTGGCTCTGGAAATTACAAACTGACTATCAGATGGAAGTACTTTTAACTTCTATTCCCTTTCACTTATTTTTGCAGGACAGACTTCAGATACTGATATTGAAAAAGGACACTATGCTATACTGAAAAAAAAATCAAAATCCTGGCTTGTTACCACTCAAGCCTCTCCATGCTGATAATGAGTTCTAATTAAATTTATTTCAGTCATGTCACAACACAATAAAAAAAAAATCCACTAATATACAGTGGTCATGGTTATCTGGCTAGAGTCAAATTTGCCAGAGCAAAGTTCACCAGCTGAAAACAAGAAATGCTTTTGCTTACAGTCGTTTTTATTGGCTTTCAAAATCTTCTTTTCACCCTGACTTCCCTTGGGCCTTTTTATAGCTTCATACATTTACTGGCTAAATGACTATTACGGTCAGTAAATGAATTTCTACTCGTAAGTTGAGAAGGAAAGAACTCATTGTTTCCACATGAAAAAACATCAATTTAGTTTTCAAGGAGGCTAAATTAACTCTCAACTCTCAGGAAGGAGCTCACTCTCCCTTAACCATACCTTCAAGTCAGGAACAAATATGTCCAAACAACATCATCCTAACAACAGCTCAGTGAGTAGGAAAAGATCTGAGAACAATGAGTGGAGTCTGGGAAGGGCTGAAAACAGCCAGGCTTTCCATGCTTTCCCTTGATTTTCCTTCTGCTGAAGGTGCTCTGACAGATCCCAAGGATGGCATTGGGTGTCCAGAAGACAAAATAGGAGAACATTTTAAATTACTCCCTCTCCTGATCTATTAGGAACTTAATGGCATTGTGAATGGTAGTGAATAAGCAATTTTTAAGAGCTAGAATACTCTTTTTCCCAACAGCTATAGAATCACTTCTATAATATAATGAACCCAAAGCCAGTTATAGTAAAAGTAAAAATTTCTGGCACAGTGTACAACTCTTCTTTTTAAACTTTCATCCTTCATCTTTGGCATTTCATATCACCTCTGCAAATGCATCTGGGAAATAATTCTAGCTTTAGACTCGGGCCCAGCTGTTGTCCTTATACTACCATTAACTTCTTCATGGCATTCATCAACGTTGCATTCCCATGATTGTCTGATGACTCACTGCCTCTCCAGATTCTAAGATCTTTGGGCAAAGGAACCAGGTTTTGTCATATCCACTGTCATAACTCCAGTCTAGAACACCAGGAGGCATGCTCTAGGTATTTCTGAATAGATAAAAAGGACATGGAATAAATAAATATATATACAGTTAAAAGGTCAGTCCAAGTCTGAAAGATTTCCATACACCCCATGGAATGCACAGTAATAGTTCTGAACACAAAAAGAGATAAAGATACAAACACACAAAAATATGTCATCTTCAAGCTGATTTGTAAGGTGTCTGGCAAATATCTGAACCTTCATCAAATGTCTTATCCTTAATCAAAAACAAATACCTGTTCTCAAAAGCTTCCTTCCCTGTATGTGTGTATATTTTACCACAGGTGCACTAAAAGACCTTTTTATACACAATTTTCCAATTCTGTAACAATCTAGTCAGACATTTCAACCTGAGAGCACCTGGAGGAGTTTTAGAGAAGAGCCCTTGCTTTTCTTCTCCTTTCTCTTCCCCACAATACCAAAGAACTCATGCTTTGTTCATTTTAAACAGCCTCCAATCTATATTGATCCTGGATTCATATGTTTACTCAGTCTGGAAAAAAGAAGTGTTTCTACACTGCTGATTGCAAATACAAATTAAGCACCAGCTGGGCCTATGAGTCAGTGTTTAAGGATTACTGCAGCCTTATATCATGGCATAATTCCAGTTGTAAGATCAATCATGTGTAATAAATACTCAGCATAAACTGAAGGTTTTCTTTGAAGAGTTTCAGAAATTAGCACGGAAAGTTCTAAGCAAAAATAAAGTTGACGAAGGACATCTTTAGCCCTCTCCACTGATGTTTTAACTTTCCTGATTTTAACAGGCTGTTCCTTTTCTAAAGAGTGGTGAAAACACATTGGCAGAATAATAACACCATTCGTCTGACTCACTGCAGTCCGGGAGGAACGGTGAAAAGACAACAGTTGAATGCAGAGGAGCTGATAAGCCCCCGCTCTTCTGCTGCTTCTCTTGTTTTATAACTCTCAACAACTTCTCAACACCTTTGAGCCTAAGCAAGCCCCTTCCTCTGTCAGAGCCCGAGCCCTGCCTCTAGCTGGGTAACTGTGAACCAATTACTCAACCCTGTAGGGCTGTTTCCTTATCCATAAAATGGGGTGCTTTACCTTACCCATCTCAGAGGGCTGGAGTGAGGACCGAATGGCTATTTGTAGAGCACTCAGAACACAGGTTGGAACACAATTAACACTCTGTAAATAGACATCACTATCATTCCTGTTACATATTCTCTGTGAACAGAACAATGTGCATTCTGCTTTTCCATGAGTTTAAAGCACACTAAAATCTGATTATTTCATTCACTTACGTAGGCAGAATTTGGGGCCAGAGGCGGTCTGTAATTCCCCCTTTCCCTGCTCTACTGGCCCTAAAGCCTCATATGGTATTTGCAAAACCTTAGAACACTACATTAGTCTTAACCATGACAAAGCAACCCCAGGCTGGGGCTTACAGGAGTGGGTTTTCCCACAGCTCTGGAGGCTACAAGTCCCAGATCAGGGGTCAGCAGGGTTGGTTTCTCCTAAGGCCTCTCTCCTTGGCCTGTAAATGTCCGTCTTCTCACTGTGTCTTCACATAGCCTTTCCTCGAGCATGCGTGTGTCCTAAACTCCTCTTGTGACAAGGACTCCAGTCGTGGTAGATTTGGGGCCAATCCCAAAGACTTCATCTCAACTTATTCCCCTCTTGAAAACCTTCTCTCCCGATATGGTAACTTTCTGAGGTGCTGTGAATATAGGAATCTAGGGGACACCATTCAGCCCACAAAACCCACTGACTTCAGTCTAGCTCTTCGTCGTGGGTCTCTGTTTCAAGTCAGTCCTGGTAAGCACTGAGTTCCTTCCCCGTTGCTGGTCTCTTGGAATGGGACTAGCATGGAAGGATAAGCTCAACCTGCAAGGTGAACACAGAGGCATTATCCTGCAAGAAGCAATGACTTCCGGCAGCACTTTTCAATGACCTGGAACTGAGAATGGAGGAAAGAAAATGCAGAAATTAAGTTTACTTTGTGCCTCCAACAGAAGCTGCATTGCTGCTCAAACCGCCCATCCTTTTAAAGTCCGCTTCCTTCAGACAAGTTTCCAAGGCCCAAGAGCCAGGCTTCAGCATGCCAATGTCAGAAGTCTGCTCGGAGTTCACATTTTCCACCAGTGGCTAGAAAGTGACAAACCAGTTAATCCCACATAGACATCAAGGCCTTGACCCTTTCCTCGGGGATTTGCCCCCGGAGATTCCGGGGAGCCCCGCTCCGGCGAATCTCCCAGAGCTGTTGCTCCTCTTTCTCAGATGTGGTCTTGGTCTCCCCTGAATTTCCTGCTGCCACCTCAGCCTTGCTGTTCCTTTGGGGATGAGCTGCCTGTGTGCTGGTCTTCACTCTCATCAAGAAGGTGCTGAAACCCTTGGCAGAGTTTGTTGTTGTATTTAGTTCTCCATAAGAGAGAGCATAACCCTAAGCTTTGCCCCCAGGAAGCCTGCCCCGGGGTAGCTTCATTCCATCATCTGGAGCACCTCCTTTCTTCATATTGTAGGAGGCTTGAGAATCACTCCTAGAGCAGCTAAGTCGTTTCTGCAGAAACCTGTTGCACAAAAGCCAGCTCCATATTGTGTAGGTATGTGCATTCCATAGATAGAGTTCATCTAAATTATCTTTCTGGAATATAGTGAATAAAAAATACATAGGCTCTGGGATTCAAAGAACTGATTCAATTTTGGTTCACCTACTTTATTCTTTTTTGGAATGAGTTCTTGGCAAGACCCTACTATGTGCCCTGCAGCTGTGACCTTGAGTAACATTAATACTCTGCACTTCCGTTTTTTATACACAAAATGAACATATACTGCCTTGCATGGTTCTTACAAAAATTTAATGGCATCAGGAATGGAAAGGCCTTGGCTTACATTGGAGATCTTCAATAAATAGTAATTAGTATTATTACTGATGCTGGTGTTATTATTTTGTGCAGATTAATGGTGAACATCAGCAAATAGACCCATAATACTTTGTACTGGACATGCCATCTTATCAGCATTGGTTCTTTTTTTCTTTTCATTTATTTAAAATAATTTATTTTTTTTATAAACATATAATGTAGTATTAGCCCCAGGGGTACAGGTCTGTGCATTGCCAGGTTTACACACTTCATAGCACTCACCATAGCACACACCCTCCCCAACATCCATAACCCCACCACCTTCTTCCTACCCCCTCCCCATGGCAACCCTCAGTTTGTTTTGTGAGATTAAGAGTCACTTATGGTTTTTCTCCCTCCCGACCCCATCTTGTTTCATTTAGTCTTTTCCTAGTCCCCAAACCCCCCCACGTTGCATCTCCACTTCCTCAAATCAGGGAGATCTGGCTGACTTATTTCGCTAAGCATAATACCCTCTAGTTCCATCCACGTCATCGCTAATGGCAAGATTTCATTTCTTTTGATGGCTGCACAGTATTCCATTGTATATATATACCACATCTTCTTTATCCATTCATCTGTTGATGGACGTCTTAGGTTCTTTCCATAGTTTGGCTATTGTGACATTGCTATCAGCACTGGTTCTTAACACCCCTTTCAGTGAGGTCTTCTTTTCTCTACATTTCCTTCAACATTTCTCATTTGCCCATTCAACATACACATTTTAAATGTCAACTCTGCCCCAGGACAAAGCCAAACCCCAGGGGTTACAACAGTGAACAAAAAAGGCATAGTTCCTGCAAACAAGAGTCTTACTGGGATGTGGAAAACACAGACATTCAGCAAGCGATTTCAGATGTGGTATATGCTATGTAGGGCTATGGAGTGCTTTGAGGACCTTCACCGATAGGATCCATGTGAGAGACACAGGAGCCCCTTCCAGGTGACACCTCCAGCTGTCACATAACATCAGGTTAAGAAAACACCTATACTCTCCAAACTACATACGAAGGCGGGTAAGAGTTAAAGGCGAGCTAAGTAGTATCTGCATTCTGGCAGTAAATTCTGCTTTCTGGATTTTCCCACGACTTGTGTACATTCTTCCAAAGTGACAGTGATAGGAAAGGCATGTCCTGTCACTCCTGGGAATATATGTGTTGTTGTTTCATGAGGCTTGGCTTCTGCAAAAGAAATGATGAAGACCTGACATGGCCTTTTGTTACGAGAACATTCTTTCCGGGCCCATTCCTGGCATTAACATTTCATTTCTGCAAAGGCTTCCTAGTACATACCACGTTAACCCAGCCAGAATGGAGGTAAAAGATTGTTCATATTGAAAACCACAGCCAGTTTTCCAATCAAAACAAATGAGGATGAACCCAGACTTATGCTTCCAGTCCTTCCCATGACCCTTACACATCTAAATTATAGTTTGGATTTGTTTGGTCAAGGTTTTTTTTGGGCGGGGGGGGCTTTGTTTTTGTCTCATTTCCTCTTTTTGTTGCTGTTTGAGTACTATTAGAAAGAATTGAGAAGTCAAAATGGGGTCGCAGAGACAAGAGCAATGGGTCCTGACTTAACACTTTCTGGAAAATACATGGCAAATTGTCACCCAATTTGGGGTGGGGCAATGGACGGTTACCACCAGTCATCCATTTAGGGACCCACATCTCTCCAAGGAGAAACAGGAAACAATCAACACCAAGTAATTGTAGCAGAGTAGTTCTGCAATAGCTCTTCGCTTATTAAAGGGGATAAGCAAGCAGGAATGTAAATCGCATAAGCCAAATGAAAGCATGAATGGCTAGAACCGCTTACACACTATGACTGCGTGTGTGGCTTAAGATCCTCTTGGACATACAAGGCATATAAGTAGGTCTTCCAGGAGGTGCCAAAGAGGGTTAATTTTCCACACTATGATCTCCATCTGATAACAGATAACAGTCGATCTCCTTGACAACAAGGAAGAAAGGTGTTTACAGAATAGCTAAAAACCTGTTTTGTAAAACAAACCCATAAGGATCATTTTGAAAAAAAAAAAACCTTTTCTTTTTATTATGAAATTAATATACCTGAAAATACTTTCTAAATATAGTTAAGAAAATTTGAAGATACATTGAAGAATACTTTTAAAATATAGTGAGATAAGAAGAAAAACAATATATATGGGTATATAAACTCTCATGCGTTTATAGGCTTTTCCCATCTTTTTTTTTTTCTGATTGAATAAAGATCCTTTGTATGGAAATAACATAATTTAATTAACCACCCCTGCATTGATAGATATTCAATTATAATTTTTCTCCCTTATAATTAAGGCTACAATAACTACTGCTTCGCTGAACAGCTATTAGTTGTACCCCACACAGTTCTGATTATTTCTAATGACATTTAAAAAAAAAAAAAAGTTTATTTATTTATTTGAGAGAGAGAGAGAGCGCATGCATGAGCAGGGGGAGGGGCGAAGGGAGAGGGAGAGAGAGTCTCAAGCAATCCTCCCACTGAGCATGGACCTCCTGATGTTGGGCTCGATCCTGAGACCCGGAAATCGTGACCAGAGATGAAACCAAGAGCCAGCCGCTTAACTGAGCGAACTTCCCAGGCACCACAGTTCTGATTATTTCTTATGATACTTTTCTAAAAATGGAATTGCTGGGTCAAAAATGTATACATTCGAAAAGCGCTCAGATAATTACTGGCAGATTTCCCTGCAGAGGGGTACTTATTTCCCCTCTCGGCAGCACAGTCTATGAAACTCCACATTTCCTGGGGACATGTTCTAAAGAAAAAGTGATTTCCATTTTATGTCTTATTTCTTATGCACAAACACAAACCAGCTCTTGCTCATTTTTTCCCCTGCTAGTTCTCCTACCTTACTTCCTTTCAGACTGCTGCTTGAAATTCTTCCCACCAAATTCTGTGTGTGGTCTAATGGACCGGCCCTTTTCTGTGCAGACACTTTATTCTTTATCAGGGAGGAATACCATGCTTCATCTGACCCTGACTTGACAGCTCTGAGGTTTGGCAATAAACTCTTTTTTATCTTGCTTATCAGATCTGAAGGTCAGAGGTTAGGTTGCAAATCCAAGTGCTACTTTTGACACCGAAAACCAAACATTCACTGTTCATTAGAATCTTCACAAGCCTTCTTTGTTCTCTTTCACTAAATGCACTTCTGAGAACCCTTGATTTATTGTATTCGTCTCTCAGTCCTGTGTAATGACCTGCTACTATGTGATAAGCAAAGATTGATTTTGCTTCCCTCTTGTAAAAGAAAACACAACTTCCCTATTTGAAAAAGTGTCCATGCTAAGAGCTGGGAACTGTGGTACCTCCTAGCACCAGCTCTCTTTGACCTTGGCACCAATTAGCAGGAGTACTTCTGAAGTCATGGCCTCCTGTCCACCACCACAGCAGGAAACATGGAGTTAACAGACGTACTATCCAATCCAGGAGGCATTAGCCACATGGGACAATTGGAGCTCAAATTAATTATTAAATAAATTTGAAAATCAGTTCCTCACCAGCTCGACTCACATGTCAAGTGATCAATCGCTCAGTGTGGCTAGTGGCTACTGTGTCGAACAATGCAGATTACAGAACACTTCCATCTACAGAGAAAATTCTATCAGACACCAACCATCTACAGATTCATTTTTGGTAATCACCAGAAAAGGGCTGAGGGTAAATTGAGAAACAGAATTTGTACTTTACTGCTTTAGTCAGGCTCAGGTATTTTTTTGCCTATATTTTCCTCCCTTCCAAGTACAAGTGTTTCTTCTTCCAAGGCATCCTAACCTCCTTAACTCTAACGCTGCATCTCTGGTCCACACCCTGGTTGGGAAGGAGTATTTACCCATTATTGGCAGTGAAGAAATTTTATTATAGCAACAAGAGGTAATAAAACACAAGAGACAAATTCACAGTGTCAGCAACATATCCATCCCAGACCAATATTCCTAACTCTGGATCTTATCTCTCTTACTTTCTGCATCCTTACCATGAACCACCAGTCTCAGAGGAAGCCTCAGGACAAGGCTGCTAGTCTCAGTTTTGGAGCCACGCATTTTAGCAAACTCCGTTTAGCAAATGGAGAATTTATTTTCACCTTAGACTCCAAACTCTATTTCACACTCATTCAGCTTGGAGAACCTTCCATCTTCCATTCATAAATATCCCTTTGTTCTCCATTAATGCCTGCTTTAACATGCTACTTTCAAAAGAGAACTTAACTAGGTTAACAGAATCAGAATTATCACTCCCAGGTAAAGAAGAAATTGTTCTTTCCGTAAGATCTACATTACAGGAAATACGTGTTTATTTCAAGCCAAATTCATAATAACCAGAAGGCTAGCTTTGCAGAGTTCATGGTGTGTACCACAGACATAGGATGGAGGCACCAATGCTTCAAAGGTGAGCTTCTGACAAAACCTGCAATCGTTTTTACTCTCTGTCCAAATCTAGAAAATGCTGCTTCTGAAAAGACATTAATTAACCAGAGTAGATGGAAATATGATGTCATGGGAAAGTGGAATTCATACGGTGTTTTTAGGATTTACTCAAAGAAAGTCCTTATGACCACTGTCTCCGCCCCTCCACTCCCCCACCCCACCCCGTGGATAACTGTATGTGAACTTATTTCAGATGCTACTGTGATGCTACTGGGGTCAGAAAGAAACAGGTTTTTCTGGTTCCTTTCCCTATCAACAGACATTCAGTTTCAAGGGATGAACACGTGTGGGAATCTGTTCAAAAAGAAGAATGCTAAATCACTCTGAAGACATAAAAAGGAAAGTCTCAATGCTGCTGGAATATTTGATAATGCAAAAGCCTTCCAGGTTATCTGAAGCTTCGGATTAATTGAAACTGATGACGAGCTGCCAATTCCCTGACGAGAAACAATATGACTCTCTGTTGGATAACGGATGAGAAAAGTGTTAGGCTAAATATAGCCCCTGTTTTTACCATGTTCAAAGGCATCGTTTTCATCTGCACACACCTACATTTATACTTGCTGATTAAATTCCTTATTTAATCTTATATCACAATACTAATATTCGAAGTAGTGTAAGCAGTGCTTCGGGTGAAAGATCTTTTTCAGACCTACAAATACTGGGAAAATAGTCTCTGTGAAAGGCTTTATTTCTTTAGGGATGTGACAGGGACCTTCTGCTGCTGTTACACATGGGCAAGAGCAAATCACTGATAAAGGTATCTGTGTTACTGCTTATTCATGTGGTAATTCAGTATGTTCGTTCTGCTCAAGCTTTCTAATTTGTGCATTACCTTTTTACTCAGCAAACATTTACTGAGTGCCCACTTTTCATCTAGGCGATGAAAACTCTGCCTTTTTAAGAAACAGAAATAGTGCTGACACCATTCATAATAAATATAAATTAGTGACTGCTTTTCATCTATACGTGATGCTCTCCTAGACATCACATTGGGTCAATGGTCTCTACTGTCTCAGAGTTTATCAAATGAACACAGCAGGTGTTTACCTTATCTATAGGCAAGGCATAATTCACTCTCAAATTCAAAAGCGGTCATAAAGAATATTATGGATTGTTTTGCAGCTGTTAACTTTTAGATTTCTGAATATTATAAATGTTGTTTTCCAATGTCACTAAATACACTGGCTTAAGATCAGAAAGGCACTGAGACCTTGGTTGAGAATGGTATGTGCGTAACTTCCAAGGATGTAGTAGAAATCTCTCATTACTCGGATCCGCTCTCTTGTTTCCTTCCCATCCTTGTAATTTCATCCACCCTGATAACTGACCCATATGGATTCCAAATACAGTTGTTCCTGACTTGCTCTTGATGGACTGAAATGCTTTAAGAGATACAAACAAGCTAGAGTTACTCTTTTCCTCCTAGCATGAAAACCTTTACTCATTTTTCCTTCAATCACAATGTGTAGAGCTTAGAGTAAACACAGCTGTGTTTGTGTTCATCAAAGATTATTCATAAAATGTGGTTCATCCCTAATCTAACTGAATAAAATATTAATGTACATCAGAATGATGGGACTTTAAACATACACACAAATGTTCCTTAAAAAAAAGGACAAACATATCCATCATAAATGCTTATATTCATGGCTACAAAGCTTACACTGAAAGCAAGGGGCTAGGGAGGCATGCTGAAGACAAGAACACATGGCATTCATGACTGCGGGATTTGCCAGCCCAGAACCTCATGCACAATGGCTCTAAAGACCCACATCCATGCACGAATAACCATTCTCTGGGGAACTACTTTATGCTTCTTTAGAAATAGGATTCTTGACTTCAAACCATGCAACGTTCCTTCTCCTTGGTCACTGATTACTTTCTTCACACGGATAAAGCAATATCAAAATTAAAGCATGGGCTTTAAAATAATTAAAATTGGCATTTGAGTAACTTTAAGGACTAATTTCACACGTGCTTTATCTTTGGCGTGACTCAATGAGATAACTGATACTGTAGGGGCCAAAGGCAGATGGCCCTAAGATGGGTCAGTGGGGCATAAAGATGATATTGAGCTGAAGGCAACCCACACCCTGTGGGCTCGAGAGAAATGTTTGCCCCTCCCTTAAGTACATGTCAGAACCTAACTGGGAATCTTTCCCAGAATAAGATTATTACCAGAGACAAATTTTATCTGAGTGACCCACCTGCACAAAAAAAGTCTCATTACCAAACACCTGCCCCATGAAATGCATCCCCCTCCTCTGACGTTCCAAACCTCCTAGCCCCTTCTTCTTAGTTTCAGATGGCATATTTACTTCATATTGCCTGACTGTCTTTGGGATTTCCATGTCTGTGTAGATTCCCCATCGTACAAAATTAAATTTTACTTTCTCCTATTAACTGGTCTCCTGTCAATCTGATTCTTACTCCAGCTAGTAGGACCTTGAAAGGGACAGGATATTCTGGCTCCAGGACAACATTAATAATTCTGTTTCCCTGAGAAAAGAAAACTGGGACATAGGGAAAGTAGTTCAAGACTGTCTATTCAGGGACAAAATCAGAGTTTCAGTACATGTCCTTAGGCTTGGTAGCAACTGTTTGGTGAGGCACACTCTTTTGTGAATAGAATTTTGTATGAAAAAGAGCACCAGATGTAGTGAAAAGAAGGGCCATCTGTACCCCAATGTTTATAGCAGCAATGGCCACGGTCGCCCAACTGTGGAAAGAACCAAGATGCTCTTCAGCGGATGAATGGATAAGGAAGATGTGGTCCATACACACTATGGAGTATTATGCCTCCATCAGAAAGGATGAATACCCAACTTTTGTAGCAACATGGATGGGACTGGAAGAGATAATGCTGACTGAGATAAGTCAAGCAGAGAGCATCAATTATCATAAGGTTTCACTTATTTGTGGAGCATAACAAAAAGCATGGAGGACATGAGGAGTTAGAGAGAAGGGGGTTGGGGTAAATTGGAAGGGGAGGTGAATCATGAGAGACTATGGACTCTGAAAAACAATCTGAGGGGTTTGAAGTGGCGGGGGGGTGGTGGGAGGTCGGGGTACCAGGTGGTGAGTATTATAGAGGGCAAGAATTGCATGGAGCACTGGGTGTGGTGAAAAAATAATGATACTGTTATGCTGAAAATAAATAAATAAATAAATAAATAAATAAATAAATAAAAGAGCGCCAAAGAGTCATTAGTTGTCTGAGTGTAATCTTTTTAAAGATTTTATTTTATTTTATTTTATTTAAGATTTTATTTGTTTATTTGACAGAGAGAAATCACAAGTAGATGGAGAGGCAGGCAGAGAGAGAGAGAGGGAAGCAGGCTCTCTGCTGAGCAGAGAGCCCGATGCAGGACTCGATCCCAGGACTCTGAGATCATGACCTGAGCCGAAGGCAGTGGCTTAACCCAATGAGCCACCCAGGCGCCCCAATTGTCTGAGTGTAATCTTAATCATAAATAATCCTGACTATGACCACAAACTCAACAAGTTTTCCTTATGTTCTTCCAAGATAGTAAGACACAGGTGAGAGTGTGAAGTTTTCTTGGGTACCAACCCGCTGCTACATTAGCTATACAATACAGGGAATCATGGCACTGTTGCCTTGGTAACAAGATGCATGGAAAGCTGCCTGGAGCACCTCCACACCTCTCCCTGTGTTCTTTTGACAAGACAACAGGATGTGGGTAAGTGTGCACAACTCGAAGCCAGCCTCCTCTGAGCGCTTGCTGTTAAAAAAGGAGAAGGTTTGGAAGAATAATATCACTGATTATCTGTGTGAATGCTTTGTATTCTGCAAACCCAGTCATGCTAAGTTCTAGGGAAAAAAAGGCTAAGTTAACCCAGTATCACTGCTGAGTGCTCAATTAATAGGGTCATAAAAACTCGGTCAAATGTGTAATCATGTCCAAAACCTATTGTCAAAATTATAGAATAAAATGTAGTATCTTAGAACTGAGAAAATCCTAAGTAGTCATAATTTAGAAAAATAAAAATGACAAAGTTCTTCCTCTTAATGTATAAACTATTCCTAAAACTGGCAGAGAAATCTGTACTTAAATGCAACTTTTGCCACTTAACTAGCCACGTGACATCGTGAGACATTAAGTGGCTCTCTAGGCCATGATACAACAGAACTAAAAATACTTACCCCACAGTACCATGAAAAGGATTTAATGCAATGTTTATCAGTGGTTCCTCATAAAGAGACATATGGCAATATATAGTATAGTACATTCAATTATTTGTTGGATATCTACTAGAAGCACTACAACATAAGGAAAATACAAAGGATTATAATTTCCTAATATGAGAATTACCTTGAAAAATACTAAATAAAGGAAAAGCTTAGCAATAACGCATGGGAAACATGATTAAGACACAAGAAGTGGCAATCAACTTCCAAAATGGCAGTGACCACAGGAAACTCCTCTCCTTCAGTAACAATAAAAATATGGGCAAAACAATGAAAAAAATATTTTCAAGATGTGAGCAATTAACTAAAAGTACAAATCAAACTAAGAATCATGTATCCAAAAGAGCTAATGAACCTTAATGAGACAGTACATTCTGTAACATTTTACCTGGGAATTAACCCCATCTCCCTTTCCTTTCCAGCTCAGGAATTCAGTAGCTAAAAGCCAGCAGAACTGCAGACAACAGTGAGATCCAATTACTTTTTGAACTTTGTGAAAAGTACCCTCAAAGAAATTCAAACTTTTGTCCAAACCTGTAGATCCCTAGGAAAATGGGCATTCTCAGCATGTGATGGCTATTTGATGTGACACAGAGTTCAGCTTAGAAGAGGAGCAGGGAAGAAGTAGGTAATCTTTTAAAGCTCCCACATATCTCTGAGGATCTAGAAGGCTGAGCACCTGCAAGGCTCTGTACATACCCAGGAAAGATCTAAGAAAAGAAAAATCCTTAGTCACTCATCTTTTCTTGACCTTGAGGCCATGACAATGCAGGAAATGAAAGCTGAAGGTACTATGTAAACTATTGTTGGCAAAAAGTGAAGGATACAGGAAGGGCATTTAAGGAAATCTTTTGACCAATCATTGACTAACCACTAAATTATACTGACCAACAAGTCACCCTAGGAAGCCACATTTAAAAATAAAGATAAAAACATTTCTTAAAAATCTAGCAGAGAAATGACTAACCACATATAGGATGGAAGACAGAATCTGTAGAATTAGCCCAGGAAAGTAACTAAACAAATAAGCAGCAACAGAGAAAACTAAAACGATATAAAACAACAACAACAATAAGTCTTGATGGGGTAGGAATATTATCGTTACAATATATTACTGTCCAATTTTCCACAAAAAATGATGAAATGTGGGGCACTTGGGTGGCTCAGTGGGTTAAAGCCGCTGCCTTCGGCTCAGGTCATGAGCCCAGGATCCTGGGATCAAGCCCTGCATCGGGTTCTCTGCTCAGCAGGGAGCCTGCTTCCTCCTCTCTCCCTCTCTGCCTACTTGTGATCTCTGTCAATAAATAAATAAATCTTTAAAAAATATATGAAATGTGCAAACAAATGTAAAGTATGCCACATATACAGAGGAAAGTGTACCCCCAAAAAAATATTGCTAAGGAAGCCCTGGGTATTGATTTAATATATAAGGACAAAATCAGCTACTATAGATATGTTCAAAGAACTAAAGGAAAACATGTCTTAAAAAATTAGAGGGAAATATGGTCATGATATCTCACTAAATAGATAATATGAATGAAGACACAGAAATTAAAAAGAACCAAGAAGAAATGAGACTCCAGAAAGAGGAGAGAGATGAAATGGCAACAAAATAAAAAACTAAAAATTAAAAAATAAAAAAACAAACTAAACTAAAAAACACAAAACTGAAAACCCACATATATTTGAAGAAATAATGATCAAAAACTTTCCAATTTTTGTGAAAAATTTATCAACACATTCAAAAATCTTAATGATATCCAAATAGAATAAATTCAGAGATCAAAGAATATAACGTATCTTAGCCCAATTGACAAAATTAAAAATTACAAGAGAAAAACTTGAAAATAGAGAAAAAAATGAAATACAAGAGATCCACAATAAAATTAACAGCTGTTTTATCATCAGAAACCACAGAAGCCTGAAAACAGTGCAAATGACATTTCAAAATGTTGAAAGAAATGCTGTCACCCAACAATTCTGTATACTGATAAACCATCCTTCAAAAACTTACAAAAATTAGGACATTGCCAGATAAATAAAAACAGAATTAATTGCTAACAGACCTGCCTTGCAGGAAATCTCAAAGGAGATCTTCAGGATGATATAAAATGACAATAGACAGTACCCTGAATTTATATGAAGACATAAGAGCACTAATTGAATTAGCTATGTAGGTATTATGAAAAGACAACAGAGATGTACTTTTGTTTATAGCTGTTCCATTTTCTTAAAAATTTTTCACTTAAAAATTTACAAATTTATATTGAAGTGTTTATAACATAATTTATATGATATGATAATAGTACAAAGGAGGAGTGAGGAATGGAATTATATTAAAGCAAAGTTTCTTGAATACTACTGAAATTAGGTCAGCAATATTTAAAAGCATATTTTAATTTTAAGCTCAACTTATTTTTTAAAGATTTTATTTATTTGAGAGAGAAAGAATGCACAAGCAAGGGAAGTGGCAGAGAGAGAGAGAAGCAGGGTCCCCACTGAGCAGGGAGCCTAATGTGGGATTCAATCCCAGGACCCTGTTATCATGACCTAAGCCAAAGGCAGATGCTTAACTAACTGAGCCACCCAGGCATCCTTCATTTAGGTTTTATTTAAGATGCTAATGGTAACTCCCAGGATACCCATATTAAGAAAATAACTCAAAAAATATATTAAAAGTAACAAAAAAGAAATAAAAAAGGTAGGTGATATTTATTTAATGCTTAGAAGATACAATTTCAGGGATGGTGGAATAAAAAAGACCTACAAAAAACAAGTGGCAAAATAGCAGATGTTTTCTTACCTTATCAGTAATCATATTAAATGTAAATGAATTAAATTCTCCAAAGAGAAGACAAAGACTAGAAAAAATGTATTTTAAAATATGTTCTGGCTCAACCTTTAGATTCAAAGACAGAAATAAGTTAAAAATAAAAGTCTAGAACAAGATGTACGATGCAAGAAGTAAAAAAGAAAGGTGGCATAGCAATAGTAGTATCAGAGAGAATGCATTTTAAGATCAAAACTGCTGCTTAAAGACAAATGACATTTAATGATGATAAGAAGTTAAATTCATCAGGAATATATTTTGATTACAAACATGCATGTGCCTAATAGCAGGGCACCAAAATACGTGAGACAAAACCGGACAAAATTGAAGGGAATAATATAATTTAATCATAATAATAAGACACTTCAAAATTCAACTTTGAATAATGAACTGGGCAATGAAGCTGATTGTGGGCAAGAAAATGGAATATTTAAATTACATTATAAACCAACCATATCTAACAGACCTACACTGAACACTCCTTTCAAAAGCAGCAGAGAGTGTATTTTTTTCCTCAATTATACATGAGACATTCTCCAATGTCTAAAAAATAAAACGAGACATAATAAAACTTAAAGGACTAAAACATACTATGTTCTCTCTGACCACAATAAAATTAAATTAGAAATCAACAGAAGAAAACTTGGGAAATTCACAAATATAAATAAGCAATAAACTCCTAAATAAGCAAAGAAGATAAAATAGTCCTAAATAGTCAAAAAAGAAATCACAAGGGAAGTCAGAAAATACTTTGAGACAAATTAAAACAACAACTAAACATACCAAAACTTATGGAAAGCAGCTAAGCAGTTCTTGGAGAACATTTTATAATTGTAAATGCCTACATTAAAAAAAGAAATCAAGTCAATAACCTAACCTTTTATCCTAGATGGTTAGAAAAGTAAAATTAAGAAATGACAAGGTAGAAGGAAATAATGATTAGAGTGAAAATGAATAAAGGAATTTTTAAAAAACAGTATAAAAAAATAAGTAGGCACAGTTTTAACTAGATTAGCAACAAACATAAACAAACAAAAAAACCCAAAACATCAGGAAAAGATGAAAAGACTCAAATTATTAAAATCAGTAAACAAAAGGGGACTACTGACCTTGCAGAAACAAAAAGGACTCTAAAAGAACATGACGAATAACTGTATGACAACAAATGAGGTAGATGAGAAGAAGTGGACACATATGTAGAAGGTCACAAGCTACAGAAAGTGACTCAAATAGAAATTTTTAAAAAATCTTAATAAATGTATCACAAATAGACTGATTAAGTAATTTTTTAAAAGATTTTATTTATTTATTTGTCAGAGAGAGAGGAGCGAGAGTGAGCACAAGCAGACAGAGTGGTAAGCAGAGGCAGAGGGAGAAGCAGGCTCCCGGCTGAGCAAGGAGCCCAATGGGGGACTCGATCCCAGGACGCTGGGATCATGACCTGAGCCGCTTAACCAGCTGAGCCACCCAGGCGTCCCTGATTAAGTAATTTTAAAACTTCCAACAAAGGAATGCATAGGACAGATGACTTCACTAGTAACCTCTACTAAACGTTTAATAAAGAATAATATTTCTTCACCAACTCTTCTAAAAAGAGAAGAGAGAACACTTCCTAGCTCGTTCTGAGGCCAGTATTCCACAGTTGCCAGAATCAGAGAAAGATATCACAAGAAAATGACAAACCAATATTCTTATAAATATATATGCAAAAATCCTAGTGCATCAAATCCCACAACGTACAGGATTATACCCCATGGCCAAGTGAGATTTATCAGAGGACTGCAAAGTTCGTTTAGCATATGAAAATCAATCAACAGATACAGAGAAAGCACCTAATAAAATCCCACACACTTTTATGGTAAAAATATTCAATAAACTAGGAACAGAAGGAGCACCCTCAAACTGATACAGGATATGTATGAAAACATATAGGTAGCATCAAACATACTATAGAAAAGACTGAGCAGTGTTGCCACTAAGATCAATACCATGCCAAAAGGGTTCAATTTCACTTCTATTCAATGTTCCAGATGTTCTAGCCAACATAATTAGATAATAAAAAGAGATAAAGGCATCCAAATTGGAAAAAGTTAAACTATTTGCAGAGGACATGATCAAAATTCTGAGGAATTCACTAAGAAACTACTGAAACTAATACGAGACTTCAGCAGTATGATAGGGTACAAGATCAAGATAAAAAAATCACTGGTAGTTCTATATGTTAGTAATGAGTAATCTGAAAATGAAATTAAGAAAACTATCCCATTTATTATAGCAACAAAAATTAAAAAGTACTTAGAATTAAATTTAACAAAGAAGTTTGAGACTTATACACTGACAGCTATAAATGTTGGAAAAAAATTAAAGGTCTACGTAAATGGAAAAACATCCTAGATGCTAGATCAATGATCTAGTTCATAGATTAGAAGACTTAACACTGTTAAGATTACAATATTCCCCCAAGAGATCTCCATAGTCAATGTAATCTACCAACATCCCAGATGAGGGTTTTTTTGGCAGATACTGACAATCTGACCTTAAAGTTCATATGTAAATGCAAGTAACCCAGAAAAACCAAACTAATCTTAAAAGGAAAAGTGAAGTTGGAAGACTTTCATGTCCTAATATCAAAACTATAAATCTATAGTAATTAAGAGAATATGGTACAGGCATAAGAGTAGATACATAGATCAATGGAACAGTTGGACAATTCAGATAGATATAAACTTCCATTCATGGGTGACTGATTTTTGACAGTGGACTCAAGGAAATTAAATGGGAAGGAAAAATCTTTTCAACAAACATTTGTGGGAGGACTGGATATTCATATGGAAAATAATGAATTTGGGACTCTTGTCATTCCACATGAAAAATATTAATTAAAAATATTAATTAATCGGGACGCCTGGGTGGCTCAGTTGGTTAAGCAGCTGCCTTCGGCTCAGGTCATGATCCCAGCGTCCTGGGATCGAGTCCCACATCGGGCTCCTTGCTTGGCAGGGAGCCTGCTTCTCCCTCTGCCTCTGCCTGCCATTCTGTCTGCCTGTGCTCGCTCTCTCTCCCTCTCTCTCTGACAAATAAATAAATTTTAAAAAAATTAATTAATCATTGACCTAACTGTAAGATCTGAAACTATGAAACACCTGGAAGAAAATAAAGGATAAACTTTCATGACTTTGATCTCCAACTAGGCAATGAGTTCTTAGAAATGACACCGAAAGCAAAAGCAACAAAAGAAAAAAATCCATATTGGGGCACCTGGGTGGCTCAGTGGGTTAAGCCACTGCCTCCAGCTTGGGTCATGATCTCAGTGTCCTAGGATCGAGCCCCACATCGGGCTCTCTGCTCAGGGGAAGCCTGCTTTCCCCCCTCTCCGTACCTGCCTCTCTGCCTACTTGTGATCTCTCTCTCTGTCAAATAAATTAAAAAAAAAAATCCTAAAAGCAAAGAATACATAAATTTAATTTTATTAAAATTAAAAACTCATGCATCAAAAGACATCATTAAAGTAAAAAACCAGCCTTCCTAAAGGGAGAGAATATTTGAAAATCTTTTATCTGCCAAAGGATCTGTGTCCAGCATATATAAAGAACTTTTCCAATTCAACAACAACAAGACACATATCACAATGGATAATGTGGCAAAGGATTTGAATAGACCTATCTCCAAAGACAATATACACATGTCCAATAAACAAATGAAAAAATGCTCAACATCCTTAGTCATTAGGGAAAGGGGAAATCAAAACCAAAGTGAGGTATTACTTTACATCCATGAGAATGGCTAAAATAAAAAAGATACATGATAACAGTTATTGACAAAGAGGTAGAAAAATGGCATCGTCACATATTGCTAGTGATAACATAAAATGGTGCAGCCATGAGAAAGAGTTTGGCCCTTCCTCACAAAGTGAAAAACACAGTTACCACATGATCCAGTAATTCCATCCCTCAGTATATAACTTAGAGAAAAGAAAACATATCTACACATAAACTTGTACATGAGTGTTCATGAAACATTCGTAATAGCAAAATGTATGAACAACCTAAATTTTTATCAACTGGTAAGTGGTATATTTATACTATAGTATGTTATTTGGAAATAAAAATAAATGAGGTGCTGACACACACTAACCTTGAAAACGTTATGATAAAGGAGAGACTCACAAAAGACCATTTATTGTATGTTTCTATGCATGTGACTTGTCTACAGCATAGGAGGAGGAGGAGGGGGGGGGGAGAAAGAAAGAAAGAAAGAAAGAAAGAAAGAAAGAAAGAAAGAAAATAAATAAATAAATAAATTTCAAAGTCAGAACTTGGAAGTGCAGGATAAAGGACTTCAGACAAGCCAGACAAGCCTTATTCCAGGAGCTCAGTGCTGTCAGGGCTCAGTCTCTCCTTTCTCTCTCCTGGTTTCTACTTCTCTTCCCTGCCATTCTTGAACTGGTCTTGCTCAAAGGCCAGAAGATTGGCTACCAATTTTTTTTCAGCTATTTCATTTTCCTTATAAGTTAATAAGTTGATCCCAGAGAAGTTTCCTGTTGGCCTTAGTCATGGGCTTACTTATCCTCTTTTCAAGTTGTTGGTGGTGGGCATGTGAGTTGGGAGGAATGGGGAGGGTCAGGACACAAGACTGGCAGCCCCAGCACACCAGGCAAGAAAGAACCATAACCACTACTCTCTACTCCAAGACATTCGTGCAGTGTCTACAGATTTCCATAAAAGCAGAATTTCTTAAATTCTGCACAAATGGGGTGAATTAAATTCTAGTAGGGTATGGAGGAACAGAAAATCTCTTCTCACTGCAGGTTTTCAGCAAAGGAGGTAGGATTTTAATTTGGAACTAACATGAACACCAATATAAACTTCCAGCAGACGAGTCGGGGAGAATAACAAGACAGTCCCGCTGTTGAGTGGGACTCTCACAGACTGTGTGGAAGGACACGTCACAGTGCCTTGTGTCATCACAAGGGTGATGGGATTGCTCCAACACAAAAAGTAGAGAAGGGAGAACCATTCCCATGGCTGCCCTCCTGGGACACCCTCCTTTTTCTAGAGTAAGAAATCGATGAGATTTTCTATTTTTACTCAGTTCTTTTCTCTTAAGCTGACCCCCTCGTCTTCCCGACCTGCTCACCATAAGCAGAAGTGTCATGAAGACCCAAGTGGGAAAACCAATAGAATTTTCTGGAGGAAACAAGTTTCACGTGTAATGGCCTTGAGGAGCTGCTGGGCTCTTCCCTGAGTGTGAGGCTAACCCAGATGGGCTACCACCAATCCACAGCAAGGAGCTGACACATACAGGGCGACTGAACTCCAGCGAACTGGCACAGGGCATCGGTCTAAAGCTATCAGACTCTCATTATAGCTTCACTGATTTTTTTTACAGGGGAAATGGACATTGCTGGACTTCTGAGTCTTACCGCACTGCCCGCAAGTTAGATGCCTCGTTTTGTTCACTTTGAGGATAAAATGTCTAAGCGGAGGTTCTTGCTACCATAGAAGATTCCCCATCCATCTCATCCTCCTTCTCCTTCCCATATATTTCTCTATTGATTTTTTTTTTTAATTTGAGAGAGAGCAAATGAGTGAGTGCACGGGGCAGGGAAGGGGTGGCAGAGGGAGGAGGAGAGAGGCTCTTAAGCAGGCTCCAGGCCTAGCACGGAGCCCAATGTGGGGCTTGATCTCACAACCCTGAGGTTATGACAAATATGAGCAGAATTCAGGAGTCCAATGCTCAAAGGACTGAGCCACCCAGGTGGCCTGAAAATAGCTTTTATCCTAAGCCACCCCACGAGTTCATATTCCTTCATTTCTTTCTCACTTTAACAAAGAAAAAGAGAATTTCTGTATTTAAATCCTAGCTCTACCATTGAACAGGTTCTGGCCTTGGGCAAATTATTTTAGATTTTCATTTTCGTTTCCTTTTATTAAAATAAGGCTAATAATAGTACTTGTCTCATAGGGTTGCTATGAATACTGAATGAGTTAGGTCGTGTAAAATCTTTAAAAACAGGTTGATAATAAGCACAAAAACTTAATGATGTCTATTATTTAGCACAAGAATATTTTCATCCCTTCTGAGTGTCTCACTAAGGCCTTTGGTGGCTTGTAGGAACTGAGACTGGACCTGAACTAAATAATTCTTCAAGAAGCAGCCTGAGTCCGTGGCTCGGCCAGCCCCACCCCACCCTACCCCGTCCTGTAATTACATACATGTAAGGGCTGTCAGCTGCAAACAGAGAAAAATCACAGAACCATGAGGACTGCAATCAGAACGAGGTTGATGATGCAAGCTTAACGGAGGCCTCTGCACTGTGTCCCGGGTTTCTTCCCCTGCCTTTTCCAATCCTGATCGCAGCTGCTCCAGCCTTTCACAGCTTGTCCCAAAACCTTTACTGTGGGAGGGCCTGATGGGCAGGGGTGAACACATACTTAGCACACCAGCAGGGCTGACACTCCGGGAAGGAAAAAGAGAAAAACAGGAAATCTGCAGAAAGGCCTCTTTTGGTGTCAGCACGTATAAAAAATTTCTATCCCTTCGAGACAAATTCTGTTTTACAAAATTGAGATTCCCTGTCGATCTGCAAATAAAAAGGGTGCAAGGGTGCGGTGACAGAGGCAGATCGTTCAGCACTTAGTGCCTTAAAGTCTTCAGTCCTTTCCTTCCTGATAGAGGAGCCTCTCCATTTTACTGCACAGAAACAATGAAGAAGGTCAGAGATGAACTCACTCTGTCTCCAAACCTCTCATCTTCGAATGCATCTGCGCTCACACAGCTGCCTCCTTTTTTCATGCTAGTTGCAGAGTAGAAAAGGTCCTGCCCTGTGCCTGGGTTTCATCTAATGCCACTTCTCTGTCTCTTTCTGCCTTATTCTTCCAGCTGCTTCTCTGCTTATCAAATAGGCTCACGTGTCTCCTGCTTTTGGACACATGCTATATCCCTCCCAAGGTCTGACCGCATCTCCTTGCCCTGTTCTGCAGCAACGTTAAATGATCTGTTACCTCTAAGTGTTGCCTTCTCTCGCTTACCCTTCTGGTTTCCCTCATGGACTAGGAGAAGCGGGCTTGCTGCTCTCAGCACCCCACTGAAACTGCGCTCTGAAAGTTAGTAGCAGCTCTCTGGTCCTTATCCCAGAGCCTCTGGGGCTCTCACTGACCTCGCTGAGGCATCCAATTCCCTCTGTCGACATCTGTTTCTCCCTTGGCTTTCAAATTAATAACCCCCATTTGATCTATGCCTTACCTGGATTTACTTCTCTCCTTTGCACACTCCTTTCTTACTTATGCAAGGCTCTGCCCTGGTCCCAGTAACTCAGAAATCTTTGAGAATAGGTCTTAACCATTTGTATTTTTACACAAGATCCCCAGGTCATTCTTACAGACAATAGCTCTACTCCCGGTCACGATGCCAGTCGTTCCTCCTCCCATCCGTTCTCCATATGGCTACCATTATGTTCTCTAATAAACACAAGCCAGACCCAATCCTATACTATTTAAAACCCGCAACCACTGTCCATCACAGAGCGAAGTCTGAACTCATTAACATGACCAGTAACATGACCCTTCGAATCTAGCAGTTTCCCACTCTTCAGCATTTTCTCTCTCTACTTCTTTGGGTTCTTAAGCTCAGGTTGTGCACAGTTGTGATTTCCCAAAACATGTAGTATACTTCTGTGCCGTTCAATCCATTATTTTCTCAATGAGTCTTATTTTTCTTTCCAAGTACTCTGTAGTACCTTTCCTGATTACCACATCTATCTGGCTTCCTCTTTACAATGTGATCTTATCTTCGGGATAAGACATATGTCATCCTTAATTGATCCCTAAGTATCAATTGCAGAAATGGCATTTTTTAGTTTTTCAACGTTGCTTTGATAGGTCTGATGAATGTATGAATAAATGAAAGTATGAGAAGAATGACAGCTAATACTCACTGAGCACTTAGTACGGTCTAGGCATATACACATTGGCAAGTCTGTTCCTCATGACAGCTTCAGGAGGTGGATAATACACAGACCAAGAAAGTGAGGCTTCAAGAGTAAATTTCTCTCTCAAGGTCACATGGTAATGGTTGAAACTAAAATTTTAACGTAGGCCAAGTCTACTGTCACAGTGCATGCTCTCAACTCATTGCTTTATTGAGTTAATAAGTTAAAACGTTGAGTCTCCTCATTAAAAATTGGGTTAACATGAATCAGAGTTTGAAGCAGAATAATTTTCATTTAATAAATAGAATTTATTGGGGCACCTGGGTGGCTCAGTGGGTTAAGCCGCTGCCTTCGGCTCAGGTCATGATCTCAGGGTCCTGGGATCGAGTCCCACATCGGGCTCTCTGCTCAGCAGGGAGCCTGCTTCTCTCTCTATCTCTGCCTGCCTCTCCGACTACTTGTGATTTCTCTCTGTCAAATAAATAAATAAAATCTTTAAAAAAAAAATAAGTCTTTAAGAAAAAAAAAATAAAAAAATAAATAGAATTTATCAAAGAATACCCCATAACAAAAAATGAAGACTCAAGGTTTTACAGAGCGCCTCTACTGAATGCTCAAAAATGAGTTAATCCTAAATCATTAATCCTCCAAGAGCAAAGAAAAAGATAAATCCAATGAAGTTTCTGCCTTATACTTTTACTCTATGTGTCAGTTGTGAGTATCAGTGCAAAATACCTCAATATTAGTAAATATGATTTAATACCACATAAATAATTATTCACCATGACCAGGAGATATATTCCCAAATATTAGGATAGTTCAAAATTTAAGTAATTATACTTAACTTCAACATCTCAATATATCCAAGGAGAAAAATCACATGATAGAGACTTTAAAAACTTTGACAGAATTAAATACTTATTCTTGATTGAAAAAAAACTGTCAACTATGTTGTCATCTAGAAACCCCAGAGGCATTTTCACAGTGTTTAGACAATATCACAATGAACACTCTACCTGGGCACTCCTCACCAGGTTTAAACAAGCACTGGAGGTGCAGTCAATGAAGAGAGACCAGAAAGAACTACCGAAGACAGAATAGGTAAAGAGGACGTACAACCATACGTGTTTGTATAGGATAGTATACTTTAAGATACCCAATAGGGCCAAAAATGATGCTAATAAAAATAAGGTATTAAATAAAGTAGGATATAAACTACAAAAATCGATAGCCCTCATATATACATTTAATAACCAGTGTAAGAGCTCAGCGAAAGAGGAAAACCACAGAATAACAAGAGTAGTGATAAAAAAAAAAAATAGCAGGAAAAAAGAAATAAACTAACAATTTTTTTAACATGTGGAAACATAAGAGGAAACTTAATCACTCCTGAAAGACAAAAAATGAGATCTGACCAAGAAAGACACCCTTCCTCATAAAAAGAATCACTTGACGTTGTCAAGATATCAGTCCTCCCCAAACTGATATGTACATTTAACATCATGTCTATTTAAAAAAAAAAAGAGAGAGAGCAAGTTAATTTTCTGGAGCTAGACAAATCTCTTGGAAAGTGTGAGAGTGTGTGTGTGTGTGTGTACATGCAAGAGTAAGAATAGCAAGAAAAATTGATTGTGGGATTTAAAAAAAGCAATGAGGAGTGGCTAGCTCTGCCAGATTTAAGACACTACAAAACCTCTTTATTTAAAACTGCCATGAACTGACACATGAGCAGACAGACAAAACACTAGAAGAGAACAGAAGCCCTGCAAAGTTACCCAAATACATTTGGAAACTTACTATATAATGAAGGGATTTCTCAATCCCTTCTCGATAAGTACACTGGAACTAATAGCCTTTAGAAAACAGTAACACTATTGCCATAACTCAGACCATATTTCAATAAACTCCACACAAATGAAAGATTTTAATGGAATGAAGGAAACCATATACCAGTAGCAGCAAAAGACATCCCTTTAAAACTGGGTTCCAGTAGGGGCACCTGGGTGGCTCAGTGGGTTAAGCCTCTGCCTTCGGCTCAGTTCGTGATCTCAAGGTCCTGGGACCAAGTCCCACATCAGGCTCTCTGCTCAGCAGGGAGCCTGCTTCCTCCTCTCTCTCTCTCTCTGCCTGCCTCTCTGCCTCCTTGCGATCTCTGTCAAATAAATTAAATAAATAAATAAAATCTTTAAAAAAACAAAAAAGACTGGGCTCCAGTATGGATTTCTAACTTGATTCAAAAACTAGAAAGAAAATGCACAAATTCTGCCATGTAGAAGTAAAATATTATGGCATAAAACATGTCAAAGTCAAAATATACCTAAGTGGGTGAATATTTCTAATTTATATTAGAAATTCATCTAATCTCTTTAATTCTTAAAGACATCTAACAATAAGCATACCCAGTAACAATAAGTCTAGAGTCCAGATCTTTTTTTGTGTGTATCAGTCCCTACTAAAAGAAATCAAAGCCTCTTGGAGAAATGGTTGTTCTTAGGTAGAATACAAGATAAGCCTAGAACATACGGCCCTGCCAGAAAACAAACCAAGAAATTCCTCAACAACTACTGAAGTCTTGTTGGAACAAGATGGAGACTATCTGAAGGGGCTTCCACTGGCTATACAATATTTTGAGAATCTAAAAGAATAATAAAAATTATTCAATTTTTTAAAAGATTTTATTTATTTATTTGACGGAGAGAGACACAGTGAGAGGGAACACAAGCAGGCTAAGTGGGAGAGGGAGAAGCAGGCTCCCCGAGGAGCAGGGAGTCTGATGCAGAGCTCTACCCCAGGACCCTGGGATCATGACCTAAGCTGAAGGCAGCCGCTTAATGACTGAGCCACCCAGGTGCCCCATAAAAATTATTCTTGAATCAAGAATCCATAAATCCAAATCAACACACACATGTACACACAACACAGGTTAAAAAGCCACTGGGGGGGGGGTGATTAGGTTACTAACACAATCTCAAAATATTCCTGAATAGATGGTTTGCTACCTACCCAAGAAAAATACATCTTTAAAAATGAAGAGGTGTATCTCTCACCACCCTAACCAAGCGACAAGTCTTAGCATCACCAATATGAGACAAACTAGCATTATATTTAGTTGGGCATTTACTGCATCAACAGCAAGAGGATACAACATCATTTAAGAAGTGTTTTCTCCAACAGCCTTTTCTTTTTTGTAAAGATTTCATTTATTTATTCATGAAAGACAGAGAGAGAGAGTCAGAGGGAGATGGAGAAGTAGGCTCCCCATTGAGCAGTAGTCCGAAGCGGGACTCGATCCTAGGACCCCAGGATCAGAACCTGAGCTGAAGGCAGACGCTTAACTATCGGAGCCGCCCAGGCACGCCTGACACCCAACATCCCTTAACTGGAAGCACATCAGGGGGAAACAATCAGACAAACTCATATGTAGAATATGCAATGATCTACAAGCCACCGGGTATGGACTCATTTTGGTATCATGAAAATTTAAATTAAAAAAACACATTTTGGGGGGTTATGGGAGGGTATGTGCTATGGTGAGTGCTATGAAAGGTGTAAGCCCGACGATTCACAGACCTGCACCCCTGGGGCAAGTAATAAATTATATGTTAATAAAAATAATTAGAAAAAAACCACATATTGCGGGCAACTGAGAAAATTCAAATATGGATTGTATATTAGATAATGTTGAGTGGTTTTCTTAAGTGTGACAGAGGTGAAAATGATGTGACTGTTCTGTCAAAGCCCATCTTAATCTTGGAATATGTTTGATGACATGTCAGTCTCTTACCTTCAAAGAGTTAAAAAAGAGAGTGTATGTGTTTGTGTACATAGATGTGTGAATGGCCCCCCCGGCCTAATTTTATATTCAGCATAAAAAAGAATAAAAAATGTAATTCAGAAAGAAAGCACAAGCAAATATGGCAAAAAGTTATAATGAACCTAGGTAGGGGGTAATATGAACATATACTGTATTATTTTTTAATGTTTTCCTTAGAGTCAAAAATTTTCAAAATTAAAAAAAAAATAGAGATAGTAGAATGAAAAATTCTAGAAGTGCAAATAAATTACTGCTCAGTGAACTCCACGGGAGAAAAAACACCTTGATGACTACAAACCGACATTTTCATACCCCATTAACTTCTTAGATTTGGCTTTAGGGTGACCAAATGTGACAGACATCTTCAAACCAAATTTCAAAGCTCTGTTTAATACACACTGCTCAATTCACCTTATTCATATATCTTTACATCTCATTGCTTAGAAGTATATTATTGCACTCTCCTATGAGAACAACTCTTACAAAAGATAAAATGAGACAGGAACAGGAAAGTAATCCCTCACTTTACAAAAACATATGATGAACTGTTGCTTTAGATAATGAGCTTTTTTAGTGCCCTTTGAAAAGTCCTTTAGCAGGGCAATGGATAAAGCAAGGTATATACCCACCAAATCTGTATGTATTCGAGAAGATGCTTTGGGGGAAAATACTGTCTAATATACTCAGGGAAACTGATTCTCTTATTGAAGATCTCATCAAATCACTTCTTTAATATTTTTGTTTTTACCCAGATTACTTGTGCAAAAATGAATCTATTCTTAGCCAATTTCATTAAGGTGAATTTTTTTTTTTCTTCGTGCCTACTCCACTTCAGAATGGACGGGTTGGTGGAAAGAGGGAGGTGGGGGGAAAACATTTCTCCTGGCTTTGCAGAAGTTAGTGAAGGCAATATTCCTTAGGGCTGATGCCAGCCAGTGGTGTTCGTGTTCAGTCGATCCAGCGTTTACATTTAATGTGATGTTTTGTATGGGTGTCCTTGTGGCTAAACTCAAGGGTCACGGATAAGACCATTCCTACCTTTACTTTTTGGTGAGATGTTTACATTTCTAATTTTAAAGTGCCATTTCCTGACTTATGATCTGCTTTCTCCTTGGCTGCTCTGAATGATTGCTTTCCTTTCTGGTACAATCTGCATAAAGCTGCTAACCATCACAGGGATATTCATTGTTTTAAAATGTGCTCATAGATCAAGTCAACAGCACAGATTTTATTTTCACTCCCTTCAACTTTCCAATTTGCCTTTTAGACCACTGCTATTTATATACTACCTCATCTTTGAGGAGCTCAAAAACTCTTTACTTTGTACATTTCAGGTAATGGAAATGTCAGTGGGAAGCTAGGTGGTAGGACATACGGGACTAGGCTATTTAATACAAGCTTCACTCCTTGATTTATTTAGTTGTCTCTAACCCCAAACAGTAAAGGCCTAGAAAAAAAAATAAAAAATAAAAGTACAAATATGTATGCCTTGTTAGAAAAGGAGTCTTCATTCTTAAAATCTAGAAACTAAGAGTTATGTAACAGCAAAACCATATATGAAGTTATACCATCTTATGTATCAAACAATATTCCTTCTGTTGTTTTGGATTTAAAGTCTCCAGTGTCTTTTCCTCCACTGGAGAAAAAGAAATTCATTCAGCTCCTCTAAGGAGGGGACTTTCTACTCACATCTGTGAACTGAAACCCAGTGAGATTAAAAGCTGAAGGATTTTCCCAGAACAATTTCTGTAACTTCCCTGAACTCCACACACCCTTCTGCCTGCCTTGCATTTTCATCTTATCTTTGTCATTCTCCTACAGATTCTTCACAAATGACCCACAAGATGACTTTTACGGAGATTACTTTCACCTTGCTCAAGCAATTTGGAAGCACTTTGGACAGTCTTTAAATAAATAGTTTTCATAAGTAACCAAGATGGAGAGTTTGCTAGTTTGATTCCTAAATTTCACCAATGATGAATCCTCTTTGACTTTTTCCATGAAGTATTCCTTCCTTATATAGAAACCCTTAACAGATTTTAAAGTAAATCGAGCCAACATTTCTTAAAAACCATAAACTTGTATTTCCTAATCTGACTTATGAAAAAATTTCCTTCCTCCAAAACATCTGAACTCTTTTCTTAATTCACTCTACTTACATCCAAAAAAAACTTTGTGTCAAGTACTATACATGGTATTTTCAGTTCTTATTTTTTTAATGTTTGTCTAACATTATACACCTCCTGTAATACTACAGAAAGCCTGTAGGAGGGACATTTCATTCCACTAACATAGACATATATAAATCATTGAAAAACATTACTAATAAAGCAATAAAAACTATACTGAATTGGCCACTAAAATGTCAAAATTTCTTGAAACTCTGATAGAGACATTTACTAAGCTATTACTTAATTTATGAAAGACTAGATTGAATATCAGAGTCTGATTCCATGGGTGAGTAGCATACAGAGAACAGTGTAACTCTAGGGAATTCCGGAATAGGTATTTATGATGCACCATTGCAGCAGCCTTAAGGAATTAAATCAGCCTTACATGGTGACAGGGAGCTAGAGCAGGCTCAAGCACGTTTTGCCTAAATTGTCTGGAATGATTTATGTTTCAGAGTTTAATGCTCAAAATCCTGGTGGCATGATGTTTGGGGTAATAAGCAGTTAATTTTATGGTGTTTCTTCTGTGTTCTCCAGCACACATACAGATTGTCACCTGTGCATGTAACCTGCAGCTCACATTATGAGGCACCACAACTCTATCCATGGATACTCTGCATTACCCATCTTTGCCAGAAGAAAGATCAGGAATCGGCAGTGCAGAAAGTGGTCGCAGCGCGCGCGCACACACACACACACACACACACACAGAAAAGAGTATGGAATCTTCAACAAAATGTAAAATTATACAGTGGAAATGAGTCAGCACTTCTGTGTTTGAGAAATCAGAAACCCAACTCAAATTAAACTTTGAGGGGAAAAAAGGTCTTTCCTACTCATCTTACTGAGATACCGAAGAGGCATCTTATGCTCCTAACCCTAACGCAGCTGGCTCTCAGTTCTCAAATATCATGTGATCCATGTCTTTAGCCCCTTATCTGGTCTCTGTTGGCCTCAGGAGTGAGCAAGCCTTCTCTCCGAGCAGAGAAGGTGTCTCAGGGCAGTTCCAGGTGAGGCAGTCATTAGCGCTTACACTCTCAGAAGGATCAGGACGCTTTTTCCCTTCTGTGTCCACATCAGGCCTGTCCAAAGGACTCTGGCCTGGCTCTGTCTGGCCCACAAGCCCGTCCCTGATCCAATCACGGTGCCGGGGGGTGGGGGGGGGATGGACTGAAAGAGGAGAGACAGGTCACAAAAGGCTGGCAGACATAAACAGATAGATAGATTACAGATGGACAGGAAAGAGAGAAATAGCCAGTAAAATCCTGTGTCTAGATTTAGACCATACAGTCTGGTATTAAGCCTATGAAAAATGCCTTTGATGTTTCCTCATTCTGGTTTCCTGCTGTATTTTTCTATTATGTCTCTGTGTGTTTAAATACTGGAGCTGCCTAGTGGTCGGAGCTGTCTTCAGAGTCAGACAGAGAAGCTTTTGAATCCTCTGCCAGAGACCAGCTATCAGACCAAGGCCACGTTATTCTGTCCCTGGAAGCTTCCATTTTTGTCTTGGTGGAACAGGGATCACCATATTTACTTCCTAAGGGATTTACAAAGATTACATGGGATAGTCCAAACAAAATGTTTAGCAGAGCACCTGGCAGAGAGAAAATAGTCATTCCATAGATACTAGCATTAGTACAATTACTGCCTGATTTCCATACATGCGTTCTTGATATGCAGTGGACATCATGAAGCCCACTCACTGCTATTTAGACATAAAAGCAAAGGCATTGCTGGTGTATGCATCAGTAATGCCCTCATTATGACCCAGAACCGTGGACACCAGGGAAGTGCTCTCCAATGTCTAGTGGCCAAACAGAAACACTCATGCCGTCATGCTGGGTATTTTCAATTATGCACACGAAATGGAGTAGGGCATGCAGTTTTCACAATCAGGGATACCTGTTGGGGGTAATTATTTTCTTTACTGATTTAATTTGTTCAAGTTCATGAAAGAAGATAAAAATTATAAAGTTGTTTTCAGTGTGAAAGATACGCTTGCATTGGGAAAGAATTGCTTCCGTAAGTACTGGAACGTGTGTACTTTGGAGAAGGGAAGTTTTCTTTGGGGGAATTTAGCTGTCGACATTCTGATGGATCTGCCCAGCTTGATTTTGAGACACTGCCCTTTTGGCAAGAAAAACAACAAATCTGTTCATTGTAACCATGATATAAAAGGGCTTCTTCCAGATTGCCTTTTCAGAATTCAGTCTTAAACTTGAGATTCACTTCCATTTAAAGAAAAATACTTTCTTTTCCAGCAAAGAATTGCTGCTCTGCATTTATTTAAATTGGTTCATGATTTCATTTCCATCCTCTTTTCTACTGCTCAAGTGGGAGAAATCTAGTGAAAGCGTAATCTAAGGACTAATGAGCAAACTGCTAAGTGCTGGTTTAGTGAAAGTTGATTTTTCAGTATTTCACTGGTTGGAAAAAGTGCACTTTTAAAGATTTTTACCAAGTGTATCACTAATATTGTGTCAGCTATTTTCCAGTGATCTGGATATGGCCAGGAACTAGGATACACACAGAAGATTGAAGTTGCAAGGGAAGAGGGCGTAACTGAAATCCTAAACACTCTTCGAGGCCATTTCCCACCACTGTAAGCACTCTAAATGATGGCTGCAAGGTATGCTTCCAAAAAGATCAGGAAATATACTAAAATGTGAGTACTGATTATTTTTCAGTGAGTAAATTTTAAGAAATGAAAATGCTACTTCCCATAGCTCAGGGTAAATAAATTTAAAAACCTATACAAAACAGAGAATTACCTGGGATAACACAATTGACCAAAACAATCAAAAGTGCAACAAGATAATTCCCGCATTTGTTAAGGTAGAATAACTGGATTTTTAAAAAGCTCTTCTTTAGAGTCGTTCAACAAAGATATTAAGTTTCAGAACTACACATCTTGCCTTTTGCAGCAACATGCACGGAACTAGAGAGTATTATGCTCAGTGAAATAAGTCAATCAGAAAAGGACAATTACCATATGCTCTCACTCACATGTGGAATTTAAGAAACAAAACAGAGGATCATAGAGGAAGAGAGAAGAAAATAAAAGAAGATGAAATCAAAGAGGGATACAAAATGTAAGAGACTTTTTTTTTTTAATGAATACACTTTTTTAAAAGATTTTATTTATGTTGCATCACCACTTCCTCATATCAGGGAGATCATATGACAAACCTGTACCCCTGGGGATAAAAATATATGTTTATAAAAAATAAAAAAAAGATTTTATTTATTTATTTGACAGAGACACAGAGAGAGAAGGAACACAAGCATGGGATTGGGAGAGGGAGAAGCAGGCTTCCTGTTGAGCAGGGAGCCCGCTGTGAGGCTTGATGAGGGGCTCGATCCCAGGACCCCGAGACCGTGCCCCAAGCCAAAGTCAGATGCTTAACCAAGTGAGCCATCCCATAAGAGACTTTTAATCATAGGAAACAGAAAACAGAATTGCTGGAGGGGTGGGAAGTAGGGGGTTGGGATAACCAGGTGATGGACATTAAGGAGGGTATGTGATGTAATAAGCACTGGGTGTCTAAGAAGACTGATACATCACTGAACTCTAGCCCTGAAACTAATAATAAACCATGTGTTAATTAGCTGAATTTAAATACAAAAAATTAAAAAAGGAAATATGGGGAAAAAATGAAACAAAAGTCTTGCTTCTCTTTTCCCAAAATTATTCCTAGAACCTGATGGCTTTTATTGCAATTCTAAATGACATATTTTTAAAATTATTTTTTCTATCTCATTGTTGATGATATATAGAAATAAAATTGACTTAAATATATCGATCTCACAGGCAACTAATTTGTTTACCTCTTAAAATTTCTAATGATTTGTCTTAAAGGTTTGGTGGTTCTCTATGCAGATGATCATATATTTCAAAATTTCAGTTTATATATTTTTTATTTTTATTTATTTATTTGACAGAGAGAAAGAGCACAAGCAGGGGACCAGCCCACAGAGGGAGAGGCTGGCTCCCCGTTAAGCAGGAAGCCCCATCCATGTGGGACTCAATGCCAGGACCCTGAGATCATGACCTGAGCAAAAGCTAGACACTTAACTGACTGAGCCACCCAGGAACCCCTATTTAAAAAAAAAAAAATAAGCTTTATGAACAATGTGGGCCTTGAACTCAAGGCTCTGAAGTCAAGAGTCCCATGCTCTACTGACTAAGCCAGCCAGGCAACCCAGGATGATTGTATTTTGATTTATGAGGGAATTGTTCAAATCCCTCCAATTCTTCCTTGCACCTTCATTTTTATTGTTTTACCTCACTAGCTAGTGCAGCACCTCTAGGACCTCCAGTGCAATGTCAACTAGAAGCAGTGATAGCAAGAACGCTTCTGACATCTCATATAGTAAGAATGGATACTTGCTGTAAGGTTTTCAGTCATAAACAGAAATTGAATTTTATAAGACACTTTGCTGCATGCCTTGAGATAATCATATTTCTTTCCTTTAAACAATTTTAGTGTTGAATCAAGCTATTCCAAAAAGAAGCCCAACTTACACATAATGAATTATGTTTATATGGCCAGAATTGCTAAAACTATTTAGAATGTTGATCTATATTAATGAGTAAGATTAGCTTATGATTTCCATTTGTCATACTGTGTATTCTTTGTTATAAATGTAAAAGTCATCTATTAAAATGAATAGGGAGTTATAAACTTTTTTTCTCTGAAATCTTTTGCAGAGAATTAGATTTATTTGTTTCATGGAATTTTTCTAGAACTTCTCTATAAAACAACGTGACAATCTGATAAATGCATATATTGCCAAATGATTACCACAATAAGGTTAGTTAACACATCTATCGCTTCATATAATTATCCTTGTCAGGGGAGTGGGTGGGAGAGGGATCGAGAACTTTTAGGATTTACTCTTAGCAACTTCTAAAGTATGTAATACAGTACTGTTAGCTAAAGTTGTCATGCTTTAGGTCAGAACTCCAGAACTTACCTTACTCAACGTTTTTACCGTCTTCCCACCTTCTTTTACCCAATTCCCCCACCTCACCCCAGCAGCCACCAATCTACTCTCTGTTTAAATGAGTTAAGGTGTTTTATATTCTATATGCAAATGAGATCGTGCAGTATTTGTCTGTGTCTGACTTTTGTCACTTCATCATGTCGCCAGGTTCCATCCATGTTGTCGCAAACGAAGGAGTCCCTTCTTTTCTGGCTGAATAACATTCGTGTGTGTGTGTCTTTATTCATCCCTCCATGGACACTTAGGTTGTCTCCATATCTGGGCTGCTGTAATAATGCTTTCATGAATAAGGGGGAACAGATATCTCTTCAAGACAGTGATCTCGTTTCATTCAGATATATATGCAGAGGTAGAATTGCGGGATCACGTGGTAGCTCCGCGTTTACTTTACCGAGGGACTTCTGCCCTATCTTCCACAATGGCTGCCCCAGTTTGCATTCCCACCAATAGCGCATCACAATGGCTTTTTCTCCACATCTTTATCAGCAGCAGTTATTAGCCTATTTCTTTTTGAATAACCACCGTTAAGTGATATTTTTCCTAGTAATTTGCCAAAATAGACTTTGTTGGCATAACGTTGTTTGCCTTATACTTTTTTTTTTTACACTCTACTGCCTGCGGTCATGTTCATTTTTCAGTTTTAATATCTGTACCTTTTCTCTTTTATTCTTAAACTCGATGGCAGTTGAACTACTTTTTTGCTGTTTTCAAAGCACTTTTGGTTTTATATCTATATAATTTTAGATGCATACACATTTATATCATTTAACTTTCCTGATTCAATTCAAATTTTTAGTATTATGCAATAACTTTTCCAATATCTAAAATTGCTTTTTATCTTAAAGTCACTTTTGTCTGAACTTCACATCGCTCTCCAAGTTTCTTTTAATTAGCATTTAAGACCGATGTGTTATTTCTATCTCTTTAGTATTTGTCTGTTTTCATGAGTATTTATGAATCCCCAGTTGGGATTATGAGGGGTCAGAGGGGTTATGAAATCAATGCCTTATATTTTGTCTTGAGCTTTTCATTTGTTCTCCTTTTAAGCCTTAAGAATTTTTAGGTTGCTTTATTATTTTTAAACCATTCATTTTTTTCTACTCATTTGAAAACTATATCCCCTCTATTTTTGTTAGTTATCATAGAAGCTCATTATACATTCTAATTTAATGTTTGAAGCTAATATAATTCTCACCTCTAAACAATGTAAGAAAATACTTAACACCATATTCAAATCAATCTTCTACATTTTACATGCATTTTTTGGTTCAATCATTTAGTGCTGTCCTTTTTCCAACTTCCCCAAATTAGATATTATTTTATTTAAAAACATTTGTTGCGGGGCGCCTGGGTGGCTAAGTGGGTTAAGCCGCTGCCTTTGGCTCAGATCATGATCTCAGGGTCCTGGGATCAAGCCCCACATTGGGCCCTCTGCTCAGCAGGGAGCCTGCTTCCTCCTCTCTTTCTGCCTGCTTGTCATCTCTCTCTGTCAGATAAATAAATAAAATCTTAAAAAAAAAAAAACAACAACAACAAAACACATTTGTTTGGATTTATCTACATATTCATCGATTTCTTTTTCACTATTCCTTCCAGAATCATGGACCTGTCTTCTGAGATCATTGATTATCTCACAAAAGTTCTTCAGCAAGTCCCTTGATGTAGACTTATTTATGGGAATCTCTTTATATATAAATAAAATATGTATTTCATCTGAAAATATGTTTAGTCTGTCTTCCCTTTTGATTTTTTTTTTTTCAGGAATACAGAAGTTGAAGGTAGTTTTCTCCTAGCCCTTCAAATGTATTATTCCCTGCTCCCTTTTATTGTTGCTATTGAGAAATCTGTTTTCAGTCTAATTGGTAAACTTTCATAGGGACCTTGGGACTGTTTTGTTCAGGGTAGGTAAGTGGGAGAGATGGGCATCATTCCAGGTTGAGACAGTGACAAGGCTTGTGTCATTCTCTACACCCTTCTTCCTTTTCCAGAACAAACGTGGCAACTTCAGGTCAAGATGGCAGAGAGATTCAAGATCAGAACAGTTTAGATTATTGACTTACTGAATGAAAAACAGAGGCAAGCATCATCTTGACTGAAGCCAACTTTTGTTGTACTAAACCACTAAGATGTGGGGGTTGCTTCATTACAGTATGAGCTAGAAATAGAAAGATCAACCTACGGTATTCCTGAGTATGTTGCCTTTCTTCTATTATCTCCATACTGGACTTCTGGGAATTCAGCTAAGCATACACTATAACCCCTATTCTATCCTCCATCTATCTTAAACTGTCATGGTTTTCATCTCCTACTTCTGTGTTGTGTTTTGTGCTACTTCTGAATATGTTTCTCAGTTTGCTAAATTTCTCTCCAGCTAGATCTTACTTAGTTTCTGTTTTGTAATATTTTTTATGATAAAAGTTCTATTTTGTGTTTTTCCAATGTGTCAACTACTAGTTTTCATCATTTTCACATACTCTTTTTTGTACATCATTTATTTCTATCTGAAAATTAAAAAGTTTGAGTTCTTTAGAGATCTCTGGTCTTTGTTGTTTGTTTGGGTTTTTTTCTGCTGGCTTTCATTCATGGTAGTTTATTTCCTTGTGTATATGATGATTATCTGGAAGCCATACATCTTAATCTATGGAAAACCTATAAGACGAAAGTTATGGTGCTTTCTTCCAGTGGGGATTTAACTCTATTTCCTTTTGAATCCTGCTTTTGCTACAGACTGGGACTATTTCATTACCATTCTAAGTCCATTTCTGGAGGCTCATTTTCTGTTCCCCCACTCTGTAGCTAATCCAGTGTTTAGTCTCTTGGTTACAAAGCTATCAGTTATTTACCTCCAGGGGAAATCTGATTTAAAGCTTACTGCTCATCAAGCATCAACCTGTTTTGATTGTTAGCCATTTGGCCATCTCCCTCACATCTGTGGCCCAGAAAAATGGTAAAATATATTTTATGCTACATGTGGGTGTTTTATAGAAGGTGGGTTCCTGGCAAATCCATTTTGTTATTCAGCCCCACCTCCTATTTTTTAAAAAGATATTTATTTACATATGTATATATGTGTGTATGTATGTATGTATGCATGCATGCATGTATGTATTCATTTGAGGATGGAGAGAGAAGGGGAGAAGGTGGGCAGAAGGAGCAGAAGGAGAGGGACAAGCAGACTCCCCAATTCAGCATGGAGCCTGAAGAAGGGCTTGATCTCAAGACCCTGAGATCATGACCTGAGGAGAAACCAAGAATCAGATGTTTAACCCATGAGCCACCAAGGCACCATCCCCCCACCTCCTATTTTTAATACTTCTTTCAATTCCTATTATCACTGGTAAAAGACAGAAAGGTATAAATTTAGGAAAGTTTCAGCTAAAACTGTTTCAGAAGGTTGAAAAAGAAATTAAAACTCTCATGCTTTGAGATGCCTGGGTGGCTCAGTCCATTAAGCGTCTGACTCTTGATTTCAGCTCAGGTCATGATCTCAGGGTCATGAGTTCAAGCTCTGGGTAGGGCTCCATGCTGAGTGTGAAGCCTATTTGGGATTCTCTCTCTGCCCCTGATTTCCCTCTCTGAAAACAAAAATCAGGTTTTAATGGATAATATGCAAGTTTTAAACTCAGATAAACATCTTAAATCTTCGAGTTGTGACTTTGGGCAAATTACTAATAGCCCATGAGCCATAATTTTCTCACTCTTAAACAGAAATAATAAAAGATTTTTTGTGTTATTGAGAAAATACATATATACAGAGAAAGACCATGTGCATCTGATATATAGACAATAAATGGCAGGTACTTTTATTCATGGTACATATTTTCCCTTGCATGTTGTGTACAATTGAGAATGCTGTTAGAGTAAATTAGAATACACTGTGCAGAAGACAAGAGCTTTTCTTTAGCTGCTATATTGAATGAGAGATTAATTTCCCACTCTAATTTTGCCTATCTATATACACCATAAAACTGAAACTTGTGTATTAGTTTAAAATGGTATCAGTATGACATATTAATATGGAAATATGAAAATCTCTAAAACAATCTCCAAGATGTTTGTTGCTAGCCAAGGCTGTTGCTAGCCTTCCTTGTAGGTTTTCTTCTTCTAAAGCAACCTGAACAGCTAACTAGGTGCTCTTGTTAGTATTCAGGTAACAAAGTCATTTTTCTCTCTCTGCTAAATAAAGCCAAGGAACCAAATATGGTTATGAACTGAAGGTATTCGCATTGCAGTCCTGTTTGCTGACAATATTGACAGAAACAGTCCATGCAATAAGCGAATGTTGCAAATGGAAATATAACACTGACCTCAGAGAAATGTGATTCTGATTATTTGACAAATCAGCTAGGTTTGTCATAGGGAAACTATAAAATCAGGTAATATAAAAGCTTTGCAAAAAGTCTAGTATCTACTTTCTTTTTTGTGTTCTTTGGCTTTGGATGCTTAGCAAGCTAATTGGTGCTGGGGTGGGTGGGGTGATTTCTGTTGGATGTATAGGTGGTAGAAAGATCACATTGTAACAAAACCAAACTAATGCATATTAAACTGTCTGGATAAATCTTTCCTGCCATAATCGTGACTTGCATGTGTGCCAGACTTTCTGTGGCACACATGAAAGTCTAATCCTAAATATCAGGATTAGACTTCTAATGGTAAGTTCAAAAATAAAAATAGTACACATGTAATATTTTCCTGCATCATTTCATTTAAGTCCACAATACCTATAAAGTAGGTACTATCAAACCCTCTCATCTACATATGAGAAAAGAGGGACAGAGAATGTTAATGACAAAATTAAGTAGCCCCTAAGAGCATTTTCCAACCAACCTCACCACCATCCTGTACACATTGGTTCTATCTGCAGCTCTTAATTCACTTCCCCCAGAACCCTGGCATTTTTGTTAGATAATTTCAGTGGATGTTCAAATAGAATTCTTATCCAGTAACTCAGAGCTGAGTGGGCCAGTGAGTTCATGGCATTAAAAAAATCAAGATTATCAAAGATTTTAGCAGGCTGAAGTAACAAACTAAATCTAGTATGAAAAAATACTGAACTTTGGTCAAAAAAGAATCATAAAAATGAAAAAGGACAGACATGTGCTTTAGCAGCCACTTTCCTAATGTGAGGATTTTATTTTAAGATAGATGGTGATAACAATATAGAGACAGGTAGAAGAGATGCCTACAAAGAAAGAACCCCTGTTCCCCCTAACAAGCCAAGAAGGAAAGCACAGTTACAAACTTGAAATTACTCCAAAGAAACTTAGCAAAAGAGAAGACTCCAGCACGGGAGCATATGTGGCATGAACCTGAGCAAGGTCAGAAAGCAGGTTGGTCCGACAGGTGTTCACGCTTCAGGTAAGTCTGGAGACAGACACAGAGAGCGTCATCAGAACCACCCTGGCGCATCGGGTGTACAGTGATGGCAATGGAACAAGGAGGAGGCTGGGGAGACGGGGCATACGAACAGATCTGCTTGATGCACGACTGCCCATGAGTGGTGAACTAAATGGTAAATATGACATTGGTCTTCTGGCTCGGGAGATTCCACGGGTGCCAAGTGTCCCATTCTTCCAGGATCATTCCTTCATTTAATTGTCAAATACAATGTCTGAAGTTCCCATGCACAAAGCCCAGTCTTCTCTCTCTTGTCACATCTGCAAGAGGACCACCGCTTAGGGCAGCTCTACTGACCCATCCTGCTTCACTGTCAGAATCAGGATGGCAGTGGGGTTCTGAGCATAGGCTGGGGTGCTCGGACCAACTAATTTAAGTACTGGACCTACCACTTCCCATTTGCATGCCACACCTTCTCAACTATGAAATGATGCTTCATCAGAGCTGCTTTCCTAGGCTGTTCATCCCTCCCTCTAGTCCTCAGGTACTTAACCATCACCCACAAGGCCTCATTGTATCAAATTCCCATATACCCTGCCCCTTAGGAGAAGAATGATTAAAATCCTAACAATGTTCCCAGCTAAATATGATGACCTCTTCCCTTATTGTGTAGAGAAATTTTGCTCTTCTTTGTCTCAGTTTGAGACTTGTACTGGAAAAAAAAGACTATTTCAGTGTTTTCTCAGGAAGAAACAAAAAAGCAGATGCCTCCACAACCTCCCTCACTCTCTCCCTTCTTTCTCCTCCCCTCCACCTTCTCTCCCGCTACCCCCACTCACATGCGCTCATGTATGCGTGCACGCGCACACACACCACACACACACCTCTCACAACTTCTACACTGGAAATGCTTACTGGCAGGCTTTCTTAATGTCACACTGTTCTCCATTACACTATTAATTATGTTGAGAACCAGCACAATGGGACAGGGTGTGTCTGTGTGAGTGCGTGCGTGTGTGTGTATACACACACGCGTGCACACACACACACACACACACACACATACTCATCCATATATATATGGATGAGAATTATGGGTAGTTTGCGATTTGAGTTTCAAATGCCAGTAGTACTGCTTTACAAAATTATTCAGAAGGTATTTAAATAAGAAACATAAGTGCTCTTGTTTTTTTTTATATATAGCCCCATAAACTATATTTGAAATTGATCTTGAGACACTAAACTCACAATGAGTGATTAACAAATGCTAGTTGAGTCGTTTGAAATTAAGAGGTCTGGGTCTCAAACGACTAAGTGTTACTGGGAAAAGCAAACACAACCATGCCAAATTAATCCAAGAGAATTCTATTCACTCTGCATATTATAAGTTGTCAATTGCTCTAGGTTATTCATTAATAATTCTGAATTCAGGGGTGCCTGGGTGGCTCAGTCTTTAAGCGACTGTCTTTGGCTCATCGAAGATGGCTCATAGCTCATCATCAGAGGTCCTCAGTGATCTGGCATTCCTTCCCTTGTCTATTACTTACTTCCTTAGATATTCTAAGGCCCAGGGCATCTGAAAATCCCATACCTCTATTGTTACCTTTTAATTCCAATTCGTTCCCAAATCTAGAAAACCTGACTTCCTCCGAACTCCAAACATTCAGCTCATCTCTATTAATCAAAGGCCATATTTCCCAAAAGATCTTATTGCTGATTTGAAATAAACTGGCTTATCTACTTTCCCTTTTCTGATCTTTGCTTTTACCTAAATATGGTACAATCCCCTCTCTCTCTGGGCCACCAAGATGGCTGATATAAATCTGTCATGATCACACAGAGCTTATATACTCTCCAGGAATGAGAAATTTTATCTCATTTCCCCCATAGTTCCTGGCATGCAATAGATATACAACATATGTTTGTTAAAAGACCAGAAATTTGCCTGTTGTTCAGACCAAATAAAATTAGTTCAAAACTGATTTCTTAAACATACTCTTAGATTTACCAGGATTATTACTGAATTATTTATTCTAATGATTGCCTATACCATGGCATTTTCTAGAAAATATTAGACTCCATTTCATCCCAAGGAACTGTAGAAACAATTTCAGCACCTCAAGGATTTCTCAAGAAGCCATAACTAACACAACGAGGCCAATCGAGAGGAAAATAAAAAAGTCAGGACTTACGGCCCCCACTAATTCTATGAGAGTCTCAGACCCCATTTTTTAAAGAACTGATTTTGGAATACACAATGCGACAGAACTTCTCAGTTGAATGTTTTCAGCTTCAAACGCCCACAAGATTTAATAGAAGTCCTCCAAAAGCACAATACCCTGTCTGGGTTCTCCAGTGGGTGTACTGAATGTTGCGACAGGCTGCCCAGGTCCTCCCGGTAGGACCAGGGAGTACATTCCTCCAGGAGCCGTGAGTACTGGCCTCAGGCGGTCCTCAGCCACGTCTCCTTGCAGCAACTGCTATCCACTAGAGGGAGCCCAGCCCGTGATCACGTCTCATCCCCAGGGGCCCGTCTATAGCCCATCCCTGCCGGACAGTAAAGAACTACTGCCGAACAGATCAGTCCCTGAAGGCCCATTCAGCTCCAAAACTCCGTGTGAGACTAAGTTCTGTCGTCATTGTACCAGAACTCAACTGCCCCTTAGACCTTTCTGCTTCCCTCGATTCTGCGTAACGTGTCCCCCTACACCACCTGTGCACAAGTTGAAGTATCCAGTCTTTTCCCAGGGAAGCCAGCCTAAGACAGTGGGGAAATCAGGGTTAAGTAAATACGCCATAAATGTACTTCAGACAATAAAGTCTTTAAATTGCTTTCCGCTACACCATACAAAGTAAGTAATTTCAACACAACTACCGGAAAGAGACCCTTCTGTAAATGTTTATTAAGGGGATTTTCATATATTTTTAACTGAATTATAACAAACACACATATTCCTATTAGCTCCAGGTATACACGATAGTGATTTGACATTTTCGTACATTATGAAATGACTCCCACAGTACGTCTAGTCACTATCTGTCACCACACAGTATTACAGTATCACTGGCTATGTTCCCTATGCTATCACAGCCCTGTGACTTGTTTCTTTCTCAATTCCCCTCACCTATTTCACCTGCTCCCCCCAAACCCTCACCACTATGGTAACCCCCAGGTTGCTTCCTTTGTCTCTGAGCTCCTTTCTGTTTTATTTTGAATGGTATTTTAATTTCCAGTCCATGACTCACACTACCTAAGCACAAGCTTCAGAAATGTCCATTGGTCAAATACATACACACAAACACAAAACCATCAAACAAACGGAGGGACATCTAGTCAAATTCTAAAAAACTGAAATAGTGGTATTAAATCACTCCAGCTATCCCAACATCTACAATGGTGTTAGCAGTTTCTTTGTGTACACACACACACACACACACACACACACACACACATGAGTGCATCACGAAGAAAATGCAAATAGAAAAAGTATTTTACTAAAAGCAAAGCTGCCATGGAAATGTGAGGGGACTTAAAACGGCTCATTTCCTTAGGTCCCACCCTCTCTCCTTTATTTCTCTGAGCTGTCTTCTGCTCACTAACTGTCGTCTCTCAAGTTCTTCCCACAGCTAAATGCAATTTACCATTTCCGGGTTATCACCTTCCATTTTATTTTTTTAATTGGAGCAATAAGCATGACTATTTAAAATGCATATATATTGGAAAATAAACAATGGGGATTGGTGAAATTGCATAAAAACTTTTTTAAAAAAAAAACGATTTTATGTATCCATTTGTCAGAGAGAGACAGAGAGCACAAGCAGGGGAGCGGCAGGCAGAGGGAGAGGAGGAAGCAAGCTCACCACTGAGCAAGGAGCCCGATGTGGGACTCAGTTCCAGAACTCTGGGATCATGACCCTGGCTGCAGGCAGATGCTTAACCAACTGAGCCACTCAGACGTCCCTATAAATGCTCTTCTAAGAATACCTGCCATGTCCATTGGGGGAAAAAAAAATTGCAATGACCTGAAAGCATTTAGAGAGATATAAAAAGTAATCCTAAATATATTTTAGTAACTCTCATTTATTGAGCAAAACACCAGGATGAAATGGTAGAAAAACAAAATTTATGATCCCACTGCAATATTGCTGCTACCTGCCCTCCTTACAGCAGGTGAGTTGTGATGTCACGACGCAGAAGGCGAGCAGTTCAAAAAGATCAGAGGGAAGCTTACACGAGGAGGCATGATTCATAGGAAAAAAATTTTCACCCCATGTGAAGGCATTGAAGTGCTGCTTGATCATTCCTATGTCACTTACAACATTTTATGACAAGCTCAGCTTAGAAAACATCGCCATGTGTTTCAGTTCGTTGCCTGCTCTCTTATATTAAACTGTGTGGGGGAAAAAAAAAAAGAAGACCGGCAGAGGAGAAAGGACATAATACTATGTTGTCTTGGATTTAACTTTAAAAATGACGATCCACGGATGAAAGCATTAGGGCAATTTTGTGAACACACAGATTATCTTCCTTTTACAGCCTGGGCTGATGACGAAGCAGTTGTTCTTGATCAACCTGAGATGAATCTAGATATAGGCCCTGGAGGCTGCTGGGATTCAGAGATTTATCCTTCCATCACACACGGTACCCTCAAAACAGTTATACACACACACACACACACACGCAGTGCCCCACAACCGAAACAGAAAGTAAAGGCCCCACCATCTGGCACGAGCAGGCAGTGAATCAGGTAATACCAGGCAGAGAATGATTGGCAAAAATTGATATGTGGATGGCACGTATGCTGCATGTATGGTATGCTGCATTTTGGTGCATTAATTCCCTCTCAGTAATGCTGTACCAAAAATTTAAATTTAAATCCCCAGGAGATTATCAGTCCCCAACAGTGTGGTAGGGACGGAATCAATCAAAATTGGGTTGTAAAAATCACAAGTGCATGGCTATGAGTCGTACACTTATGTCCAAGCGGGACTCCAGGACACTCCGATTGGGTCTTTGTGTTCTCCATCGGTCAGTTCTAGTTCATAGTTCTTCTACAAACTTTGACCTCCCGACCTGATGATTTTTAGAAGGAAACATTGATGAATTTGTTCTGGTTTCTACTCCTTCTGATTTAACCTTTTGACAGTTAGCAAAAGAAGTTAATGGAAGGAATATGTGAGAGTTCCCCTTTCTCCACAATTTTGCAACATCTGTTGTTTCCTAACTTGTCAATTTTAGCCATCCTGACGGGTGTGAGGTGGCAGCCACTCTGGAAAACAGTATGGAGTTTCCTCAAAAAGTTGAAAATAGAGCTACCCTACGACCCTGCAATCACACTACTGAGTATTTACCCCAAAGATACAAATGTAGCAATCCAAATGTCTATAGCAGCAATGTCCACAATAGCCAAACTATAGAAAGAGCTCAACTGTCGATTGACAGATGAATGGATAAAGAAAATGCGGTCCATATATTATGGACTATCAAAAATGAAATATTATGCAGCCATCAAAAATGAAATCTTGCTATTTGCAACAACATGGATGGAACTAAGAGGGTATTATGCTAAGTAAGATAAGTCAATCAGAGAAAGATAACTGTCATATGATCTCATTCATATGCAGAATATAAGAATCAAGGCAGAGGATCCTAAGACACTCTTAATCTTAGGAAACAAACTCAAGGTTGGTGGAGGGGAAAGGCGGTGGGAGGGCAGGGTAATGGTGAGGGACTCTGGGGTGGGTATGTGTTGCAATGAGCACTGGGTAATATAGAAGACTGATATATCACAGACCTATACCCATGAATAATGTATAATATGTTATACATTAATTGAATTTAAATTTTTTGAAAAATGGTAAAAATTTTAATTAATATTTTGTAATTAAAAATTTTTTTTAAATCACAGAAAAAGAAGGGAGGTGTGACTCATGTATTAGTAAGCACTGAGCTAGGGTCGTAATCCAAAACACAGTAGCTCTAAGAGTCTGAGATCCATCCTGCTTTTCATCTTCGCCTTTACATCGTGACTGGCTTAGCAGCCTGCTGGCTGGCCTCCCTACCTCCGGTCCCCTCCACCCAAACTTCCAATTCATCCTTCACATTTTTATAGCCCTCATTGCTTTGCACCAGAATTTCCTGTTTGCCCTGTTGTATATTTCCCTGGGAAAAGATTTCTTGAGGGAAGGAATTAATACATCATGTGCTTCTGCACCCCATTATACACCAGACTGTCCAAGGCATGAAGAGGCGGTGCTCCTTCAAGCTTCGGGCAGTAGCTGGGGAGTTGAGACCTACACAGACAGCTGGGAAGGCGGCATCTGAGGACGGAGCAAGGACAAGAATGAGGCAGGTGATCCACCACAGGTCTGCACTCATCAGGGCTTCCTTCAGATTGACATCTGAACCTTAAAACCCATCTTGGACTTGAACAGAAATTACACTAAATTGACAAACGTGCAAAGGAGTGGTTTGCCAGTAGTAAGTCACACAATCAGTTGGCTCAGGTAGTAAAGTGAGCGTGGCTGCACTCTTCCTTTCCTTGGTGCCCGTTCCAGATTGGACCCTAGGGACTCAGTGTCTTGAAGTGGCCCCCTGGACACAGAATCCTCTTGTCCTACCGGCCTCTTGTCCTTGCCAAGGCTGCACAGAACCATTCCTATCTGATATGTGTTTCACAAAAATGAACATATCTACTGATTTGGCATGAAGTGAAAGTGGATGCTAATTCATTTGTGTTTATTTCTCCCCCACAACTCCGGCATTTTAGAAGCAATCTCAGTGCCTTAATTGTAACTTGAGCCCTGCCAACTTGGTTTCCAGCGCCATCTCTGCCTCGCCCTCATATACCTCCATCCACCCACCCAGAACCACATGGAATGTCCAGAGGACTGTCCAGTATCCCTCATCAGCCTACAACACTCTTCTCCGCTTAATGACACTCAGCTCAAGCACTGTGTCCCTGCCAGTGACGAAGTGGGCTTAGCCCACATTCCTCGTGCATCCCCACACCTGGTACTCTGTGTTTATTGTCGTGTTTTTTCATACTGTATTGTGCCTACCATCTGCTTGTCTGGCACCTCTAGTAGGACATAAGATCTTGATTCTCAGAATTGTGTTTTATTATTTTGGTCTTTCCAGCACTTGGCAGCATTGAGCATGCTACACAAATATTTACTGAATAAATGACTAAGTGAGTAGTACAGAGTAGTAATTAAGGAGGACATTTAACAGAACTTGGGGGGGAGTGATGCCAGGTGACACCAAAAGTCCCTTTTGTGGCTCATCCCTTCCACCAACATTTACCTTATCTCTCAACGCACAAAACTCACATTACTCCTTGTTACCTAAACACCCCACTTGGCTCAGACTCCCGGTGTGAAATAGTGGATAGCTGATCTATTTTTGTTTGTTTGTTTTTTATTTCTCTCCTGGGCTTCTCACCAATCAGTGAGAGATAGTAGAGGCTTAAGTAATATTATACTAAAACTTTTTTTTTTTTTCATTTCTTGTCTAACTGCTTCAGGTGGGCAAAGCTTGCCTCTTCTGTAATTAGGTACAGATTATACATTAGGGTCCAGATGTGATTCTTCTGTTTGGTCTTACTTGTATCTAGCACAGTGCTGGGCATAGGGTAAATTCCAAAATCGAGTAGCTGTAGGGCTCTGGGGATCAGGAATGCCTGGGCATGTTGGGATCTGGTTTTTCTCAGCACATTTAACAGACTCTGAATTCCAGACTGCCAGCCTACCTCTGAGAGCATACTCTGAGTGATGTGGCCATCTGGAAATGCACTTTTTAATTTCTCTGTGCAATGGAGGTGAAATGAAAGTTCAGATGCAGAATTAAATGTCTTTAATATCATAGAGGCTCTTAAATATTTAAATTTGAATTAAACTGACATTTGTGTAGTGAAAAGCAAGCTGCTGAACCTGGGGAAATGAGCCCCGGTTTCTATCCCAGCTCCATTTTGTCTCTGACTTCCCTGTGTGGGAGCTCAGAGAACAACCCAGGATCTTAAAGAAAGTACCCATATTCGAGGCAAATTTCCCCATTCCATACAGTTAATAGAAGAACTGGAGATTAGTATGTGGCTAACTCTTCCACCCATATATTAGAAATAAGGAGGAGCTTTGAGACCCAGAGAGTAAGACGGCAGAAACACATGGTGATGCCCTCCGGGACTGAGCAAACTCTGAGAAAGAATGGCTTTCTTGCTCCTCCTGAGCTCATAACGGTGGGGTCCTCTGCCCTGAATCCAAGCTGCTGCCCAGCAAGCATACTGTCAAAAGCTTAGGCATGAATGCTCTGTGCTGTTTATGCCTCAGCACTTTGGCTTCTCTACTTTCTTCTCTGTGAAATGCTCTCCTAGAATGTTCTTCCCTTCCGGATTCCTTGAGTGACAGCCACTCAGCCTTCAAGGCTTTGTTCGTCGTGAGCTCCTACAGCAATCTCTCCCTGGCCCCTCCTCCAGGCTCTTCTAGTACTCAGAAGTGAGAGCTGGCTCACTGTGTGGCAGTAATGTTTTGCTATTAACAATTTTTGTAAGCTTCCCTCTGATCTTTTTGAGTCAGGAACTCTTTCAGATTCATTACCCAGTATCGTGCCTGGCACATCATAGATGCGCAATGACTGCTAAACTGAACAGTAGAAAATTTCCCATTTATCTTTAATGTCTTTTCTTCCCCACTATTTTTCTTCTCATTAGAAGCCCTGTCTTTAGGGTCCAGTAACTGGGAGTTTTTGAGGTCCTTCAAGATCTCCAGCACACACCACCCTGGCACTGACTCCTGGTCCTCGCTCATCTTCTCGTGCATGTTCTCATCACACTCACAGTAAGAGACATAACACTCTCTTTTTTCACAGCCCTGATTCAGCAGATGACCCAGAGATAAGAGTCTCACAGCTGACCCTGCCAGTTAGTGATCCTACTCGTAGAGCCCAGTTCTAGCACATTTAATTCCAAACTCTTCATACTCTCCATGTCGTTTTTCCTGTGACCTGCTCCTCAAGATGGGCTGAATTACTCAATATATAATGTTCTAATTCTTGCTATGAACTGGACTAATCCTAAAGAAATAATGCCCCTCTAATAGTGGGAATATCAGGAATCATGACAATATGTAGGTAGATGATGATGCCTCGCATCACACGAAGTAGACAGATTCCTACTTTATACTTAATATCATTGTGTTTACTGAGCTCTTTGAGGAAGATGGACGGCAAAGACTTTGGGCTTCACTGGTGAAGTTAAAGATTGGGAACAGCAGATGTTGAAAAGGAGACAGTGACTTGTGAAAATATCCTTATCTGCCAAAGGAGACTTTCAATCAAAAGAGACCTAAAAAAAACTTCTGAAGACGTTAGTGTTTATCCTCTAAAATTTGAAGGCACAAAGATGTCAGAAATGCTGCCCAAGTCTAGGAATAATAAAGGAGAATTTCAACAAGTATGAAAACTTTTGTCCAATGAGCACCAGGGAAATCAGGATAGATCACCTGAAACTAAAAGTCTTGACTATTTTTTTTTTTAATCTTGCTGTTGGTATGACCAGTTTGCAAAGAATAAAGCCAAGAGTTTTTTTTTTTTTTTTCTCTCTCCCTTTCTGCATTTTTCACTAATGGAAAAGACAGAATTCTTCCAAGAGGTTTTTTGAGGGGTGACATTGTTTTTGGCTTTTGGTGGAATTTCACTTCTGGATCTACTTTGCCATTAATAGGATGGCGATCATCCAGGGACCATCGCCAGAAGGAAGGATTCCATGCTGGGATTCAACAGCGTGTTTGCTTCAACTTCAGAATCTGATGAGGTGCAAAAGTAGAGCAGTGGCAAGACTTAGACCAGCTATGCTGGATTCATGCTTCCATATTCACTAACCTGTATAAAATACTTAATGAAAAACAGCTTGTTTGTAAATTATTTATGAAAAGATGATTTTCCCTTGATGGAAACATCTGCATTAAGGACAAAAGTCATGAATGTTTTTGTAGATTGCAAAATTACCCTAGATTTCCTAGATCCCTTTTAACAGTAAGGGGAGTCTCCTTCCCTGCCTCTTAAATCTGGGCAGCCTTGTGACTTTCTTTGACCAACAGAATGCACTAGAAGAAACCACTGGATGGCTTCCAAGCCTGGGCCTCAAGAGACTTCTCTGTTTGTTCTCTTATGCTGATAACTGTTCTACTACTCTGTGAACTAGTCCAGGCTAGCCTGCTGATTGATAAAAGACTCCATGAAAAGAGGCTCCAGCCATTCCAGATAGTCTGTCCATCTCTGCTGGGAGGCTTCAGAGGCATGAGGCATATTAAGTAGTTGTTTTAAGTCACCAACTTTTGAGATAGTTTGTTAATAGCAAAAGTTGTATGATATAAATGCCTTACTTTGAACTTATTATTTGGTTCCTCAATGGGGTCTAATGTCTAGCCTGATGTATAGGTGTGCCTAAAAATTGGCCCTTTTTATTTATTTGAGATTTTCTGGGATGAGAACAGTTGCCTGTCCATGTAAGCACGCCCAGCAGCAATGGGCTCCTAACTTGGACTACAGAAGCAAGAATGGATGGACAACTAATCCTTTCCCATCAAACTGGGTTCCTCCTAGAGGACCAGGACATAAGCTTCCAAATCACGGAACTTCTCAAATGAACAAAGAGGTTTTTTGATGAAATCTACCCCCAGGAGTGATGACCCTGCTGGGACACTGGATTCATTTTAGTTCAAATTCCAAATTGATTCTGGTTCAAGGCAAGAATGTCCTCTGGAGATCATATTCTCCCAAACCAATTGTGTGCAAAATGTTTGCTCATTAAGATGACGAGACACCCCATGTTAATCCAAATATAGTTTTATTTTAAGACGACTATTTAGAAATGAAGTAGATACTGCCCATCACTTGATATTTTTGTGGGGCTTATTCTAGCTGAGACCAGATGGAACAGAGTAAATCATATGCCAGCACCCATAGTGCTGGCCAGGTGGTCCAGGATTGATGAGTGGCGATCAGCAGAAAAGTATTTGGATGGATTTAGTGATCTATGAAACAATGATTTAAATAAGAACACGTGAACAACTTAGTATATGGCTAGAGAGAAGAGGGAAAACTCAAGTCCATTCTCTCATTTTTTCAATTATTATTTGACAACTATTTTGCTCAATGCTAAGCATTTGTAGAGGTTTAATCCAACTGTACTGACTTACACTAGTTGAACACTGTGTCCTTTCATAAAGTATTGGATATGGATTAGCCACTTGAGGTTTCTGTATTTGTTTGCTTTCTGAGAAAATGCTTTCAAAACCACTCCAGGCCACAGATTTTTAATCTGTTAGACTGAGCATTTAAAAAAAAAATGAACTTCCTTCATATTCTCAGAATCTCTGATTTATTCTTGGATCACTGCTTCCTATTTTATTCATTCATGAAAAGTGTTCTGAGAAAGCTGCTGGGTGGGGCTGATTTTTGGAAATCCTGAGAACAGTATCCATAATTATCAGGTATAATTATTCACTGTATCTTAAGGATTAGCACTGCATTTCAGGAGACATCTTCCCCATAAAAAACCTAAGAATTCTATTGAGAAGGTCAATGAGATGCACACTTGCAGGAAGGATTGTGGACTGAAGACGGTGTCCCAAGCCTTCCACATACCTTACCCCTCATTTCACCATCACCACATTTCTGTGAGGGAGACACTGTGTTCTATCCTACATGACAGATAAAGAATTGGAGACTCCAAGAAAGTGGGTCATTTTCCTAGGGCCTACTATCACACCAAGAACAGAGGCAGGTTCTCCATCCCCACAGCAAAACCCCACCTCATTCAGACCATCATCTCCTCTCAACTGAACCACTGTGATCAAGTCTGTTTTCATCTTACCCCCAAAGTGCATTCTCCTCACTGTAGCCAGTGATACTCTCAAGAACAAGTGGTATGGTATCATACCCTGATGAACAATACCCTTCAGTGGTTTCCCGCTAACCACAGAATACAACCCAAAGTCGTCCCCCGGGTCTTTGGGGACCCCCATCACCTCCAGGCTCTGCATCTTTTACAGTAATACTCCTCATGACACTGGCCTTTTTGAAAGGACTCACACATCTTTGTTCTCTCTGTTTTCAGTGCCTGGAATATTTTCCCCTCAATCTTCATGTAGCTGTCTGCATCTCTTTACTTCTATGTCCCCTTCAGTCTCAACCCCATTACCTATGTTATTTTTTAATGACACAATTTGATACATAAAGAGCATTATTAATTTTTGCTCTACTAAAATATAAGCTCCAACTCTTACTCCAACACTTAGAACAGTGTCTAGTACAAAGAAAATGCTAAGTAGAATTGTTTTATAAAGCATAGAATTGATCTAAGCATGTAGAAAGTGAGTTGAAGCCTGTCCGTCCATCCATTTCCTCTTCCATCTATCACTTGAAGTTTAAACACAGAAACAAACCAAAAATACATGAAGTGAGTCCTTTTAAAACATTCCTCCTAACAAGAAAACGGAGTACACAGAAGAGAAACCTGTTCATAAAATACTTTCTTCTAAAAAAAAAAAAAAAAGCAAGCAAGCAAGCAAGCAAGCAAGCAAGCAAACAGAAAGCATGAGTTTATAATGTGGAAGCCCCCTAGGGCCTGTAGTTAAAACTTTAGGTTTCGGCTTCAGGCCCACCGGGACAGCCAGGGCATAATGGCTGCCTGACTCTTCTACTCACAAGCTGTGACCTTGGAAGCCCTATGTCACTTCTCTCTAGCTCAATTTCTTCATGTGAAAAAATGTAGATCTCAAGAGTATGGGCCTCTCAGGATTTCTATAGAAAATAAATTCATGCATGATGCAGTATAAGTAGCACACTTGATAAACTAGCTTTGTAGAAAACAAATCAAACTCCTTCTTCTCCCCTTCAAAAATCCTGATTTAGTAATGTTTACCCATTTCCATGGTGCAAGTACCATGGCTGAGTTTAAGCTATCAATGGTTTCATAATCGGCTTGTAAAAATTCCTGAATATTCCAAAAACACCTCCCATTATCCTCTCTACAACAGCTCCAACCCACCATTGATGATGCTTAACTAGGAAGCAAGAAGATGGAGTTTCATAAAAAGGCAAACTAGTAAAAACAAGATAATGAAACCAACACAGTATACAATATTAAATACAAAGAGTTTTCACCTCAATCATTTGCCAGGGTAGCAAATGTGCAAGCCAAGAGTATGACAATAATGACTGTAGGAATCATATCAAACCCTCCATGAGTATTCTTAACCTGTCCTGCCCCTTAAGGTTCTAGATTTTGCCTCTGATTCCCATTTCCCAGTCATTATCATGATCTTCAGAGTTGGTTTTTTTCCCCTTCCTGAATTTTGAGGCTTATCTTCCTTCAAAGACTCTGACTTAGTATCCTGCTCTTCTCTGTGTCAAGACTAACCCCTCCAATGTATTCATTCATATCTACTGGATCAAACTCTCAGCTCGTGGTTAGTCCCCAGAACTCACAGCCAGGACTTAGTTTCTGTTAGGAAGAAAAGCGACACCTGCTAGACCTTCAGACCCACTCAGAGGGTAGCCACAGTGGTCTCCTGGTACTGGGTCCCTTGACTCTATGCACCAGGATCGCTCTTCTTTCTTCACCTTTGACTTGCTTAGAACCCTCTTTCCACCTGTCCTCAACTAGCTATACCTTATTCTTCATTCGTGTGTGAGACACCACTATGTTTCGGAGGCCTTTTCTCCTTACCCAAAGGCTCACTTAGCTGACATACTGACACCTTGTATTGTGCCTTGTAGGCTGCAATGTAAATTCTTGGCTCCTCCTCTCTGCAAGTCCACTACCCTTAAGATCCTTGTTGGCAGAAATTCTGCCCTGTGAAGCGTTTTCTTCCCAGTGCCCAGTAGTGCCTGGCACGAGAAGCTATACACTATTTTATGTGATTATGGAGCTAGCTGTCTCATACTCCTGAGTTCTGCCTCTGAAATACCTCTGGGACCTTGTTCTAGGTATACAAAGTCAAGAAGGGCAGATGACAAGAGGCCATGGCAGGCTGCTCTTTGAACGGCGACTGGCTGGCTCTCTGGACCTGTCCACCCCCAGCCATGCACCCCCATCTTGAGCGCCACCTGGGACTCACTCCACGCTGGCTGCAGGCATGTGGGTTTCTACCAGCTTCAAGAGCAGGACCCCAGTGGCCCTGTGAGGTTCAATTCTAGCTCACAGTGTAGGAAATATCAGAGGCAGGGCCCTGGCCAGGGTGGCCTCCGCCATTAAAAGATGGCGCCTGGCTAGTTGTCAGGTTAGGATTGCCTCGTGAGACTAAGCGGAACGCCCAAAGAGGAAGTAAACAGCATTGGTTGCTAGCGAAGTTGTTCGTTTAGGTGCACAGCCTGATTCGCACCCTCCTGTACCCTGCTCGCTGATTGGTTACGTAAACGTATGTAAGTGTGTAGACTTGTGGAAATAAAGAGAAGATACATCTGAACTGGGGCTTCTTGTCGTCCTTGCGGGTCAAGGGTGATAAATGGTGCCGAAACCCGGGAACTAAATAAAGGAATCTTGCAAGGTAATCCACAGGTAAGCGGGGACATTAGCCACATTCAAAAGTAGGAATTCCGCGGTAAAGCAGGGAGTAAAGGTCGACTGAAGTATATGCATGTAAAAAGTTAATGTACTAGTTAGTGGCTTTAACGTCCGCGTCTGTTGTCTGTGTGTTCATACTGGGATCTGAAGTATCTAAAGTGTGGTTGGAAGGGTCTTTAAAAGACCTTCTGAAAGCCAATGGAACTCCACTAAAAGCAAAAACTGCTCGGGCCTTTTTGAAAACAGTGGAAAAGGCGGCTCCATGGTTCCTAGATGAAGGCTTGCTAAACATACCTCAATGGGACCACCTGTGATCCAGGGTTTGGCCCCTGTGAAACCTCTTAATGCCTCGGGGCCATATCAACCTTTTAAGTTGCCCAGGAGCACCAATAACAGGGTATGGCCACCGGAGTGGTCTGGATGTCAGAGTACCTTGCGCTCAGTTTACATCAATGAAATGCATAGCTTTACATTCACTCCACGCTTTCCTAATTATAAAAATAATACCTTTACAGGGTACAATTATTCCTTTCAAAATCCTAAGCAAGGCAATCCCTCCTCTCCCTTAGATGCATGGCAGGTCTGTAACTTGCTAGGAGCATATACTGATATCTCAGCAGTGTCCATGTTAAATGGTGGCAAATTCCTCAACTGTTCTTATAAACAAAATGACTCTAGTGCCTTTGAGACAATAGTTAATGTGTCTTGTCCCAATAATATTACTTATCAGCCCACTCCCATATGCATCTCGCCACCATTCGTTTCCTCGTAACAAATGCTAGTGAGCTGAATGATACGTTGAATTGCAGTAAGAATTGCTATCTTTCCCAGTGCTGGAATGTCACGGCCTTCAAGCTGGCTGTGATTATGCGTATCCCTACCCATGTTCCTATCCCAGTTTCCATTCCAGAGGACAAGTTACCGGTGGTGCTATCCAGAAAGAAGAGAGATTTTGGTATCACAGCCGCCATTGTGACAGCATTGGCTATATCTACAGCAGCTGCCACGGCAGCAGCAGTCTCGCTTGCTGCAACTATACCCACTGCAGAAGCTGTGAACACCCTTGCAGAAGGAATGGTGGCTGCCCTTCAAACACAGACTCAGATCAATGCACATCTGCAAGCAGGAATCCTCATAGTCAACCAGAGAGTGGATTTGGTTCAAAAACAAGTGGACATATTGGGGGCCCTATTGGGATGTATAGCACCCTTCCTGGCAATTTGTGTAACTCCCATGGCCTATACTAATATGAGTGACTTACAGAATGTCTCCCGACAGCTCTCCCAATACTTGCAGGGGAATTAGTCCACAGAATTCCAAAACTACACTCAGCACCTGCTACTAGGCATAACAAGGATAAATAACACCAGAGTTGAGCTTGCAACCCTCCCAGAGATAATCAAAACATTGCAAGATGTGTTAACCTTTACAAAACAATGGGCTAGCGTAATTGGTCTGATGACAATCCTCATAGTGGGCTTGATTCTACTAGTAAGGAAACTGCAAATTTGGAGGCGACAGCAACCTAGGCAACAGCAAGCCATGGTGCAGGCCTTGTTAGCCATCGAGGCTGGAAAATCCCCCCAAGTGTGGCTAAGTATGCTGGATCGGTAGTGAATGACAGGTAAGATTGGTGGGGGAAATATACCCACCTAAGACAGGACACAGATCATTGATATCCGCCGTCTGATGACAGGTAAGGATATTCCCCGCCACTGACAACCTAAGACAGGCACGATCCCTGCCATAAAAGAAAAAAGGGGGTGATGTTGGAGGCAGGCCCCTGGCCAGGGCAGCCTCCGCCATTAAAAGATGGCGCCTGGCTAGTTGCCAGGTTAGGATTGTCTCGTGAGACTAAGCGGAACGCCCAAAGAGGAAGTAAACAGCATTGGTTGCTAGCAAAGTTGTTCGTTTAGGTGCACAGCCTGATTCGCTCCCTCCTGTACCCTGCTCGCTGATTGGTCATGTAAGCATATATAAGTGTGTAGACTTGCGGAAATAAGGAGAGAGAAGATACATCTGAACTGGGGCTTCTTGTCGTCCTTGCGGGTCGAGGGTGATAGGAAGAGCTGACATTATTATTTCTAGTCTACAGGATCACATTTTGCTGATTCAGAAGATGAGAATAGCTTTGTTAAATATCTGTTGTTCTATATATAAAGGGTCCCAGTTCAAAGTTCAAGGAAAAGTTAATTTTCAAATCTGGAAACAACGACGACTCACCTCATCCCATCAAGCTCAAACATAATTGTGACAATATTTCCAAGGGCTATGTGCGGAAGTTAACCTAGCAGACAAGGCTTGAACTGCAAAGTTCTACAATTTAGGGAAGAACTACTGTCTCAGCTCCCCTTGTGTGAACCAGATTTCTTTAAGGGCAAATTAAAGGATTGAGGGCCTTCTGGGCAACACAGTAGGCAAACATGACCGAGATGAGGAGGGAAAGCCCCTGTCCACTTATGCAAGGTATAAAGGAAATCGTAAATTTCCGTTTTTGTCAGCCTAAACTTATGATTAGGTTTCTAGTTCATGAGAACTTTTTCTATTAGACCTTTTCTACTGAAACGGAGCCTTGGGCTCTCCAGTTCACTAGACGGCTTTGCCTTCTGTGTGGCCTGCTGAAACAGCCCAGTCAGTTCCTCTTCATTCAGAATAAAAGGTAGGTTTCAGTACCAGTATCACCTTTCCAGAATATACATTTCTTGCCCCAAACCTTAGTCAACCTTTCAGTTCTATCTCCCCGAGGTTCTTTTATATAATTATGCTTCTCTGTTGTTCCTTACCTTTGCAGACTTAGGATTTCTCTTCCCTGATTTATCCGGCGAGGACGTGTTCTTCTTTTGAAAAGCCCCTCTCAAGAGATTCTCAGTTTGTTCTTTCTTTTTCTAGTCCTGAGCCACGTTGCTTAGCCCTTTACCAAATAATATCCCTCCCTCTCCTCTCTAGTTAAAAGTCACTCATGTCTTCTCCTGAGCTACTGACCTGCTTTCAGTCAGGCCAAGAGAAGCTTCACACGGTTTCAGCACGATCTGTTTACATATGGGTCTCCCACATAGGTGCCAGGCTCCTTACGAAAATTTCTGGGCTTCTTTGCCTTTGTGTCCCCATCCTAGCCCCTCACATGGCACATAAATTCTCAGTTACCTTGACTGAAATGTGTTATTCTGTGAAATGGTCTAAATGAATACCAGCTAGGGGTCCCTGGTGTGTTAAAGGACTTTGTGATCAAATATGCTAGTATTCCGTGCAACAACAGTAATTTTAAACAAGTACACACTTCCTTATGGTATTTTATTCACCTTCTAGCTTTAAGAATGCAAAAGGAATATTAAACCTTATAAGAAATGGAGAGAATTTGACAACTGGCACACACTCACAAAATTAAAAAGCAATCAACTCTAAAATAATAGAAGTTCTTCAAGGTTTCAACTCACTGGTACTGTTCAAATGTATCTCTTGAGTAAACCTTCCAATGAGGAGCCTGTCTTACTTCACCAAAAATTGTTAAGTCTATTCTGTAAATTATATCTCAGGCAAATAATTTACTTCATACAGATTTTTTAAAATGGAGAGAACTGGGGGGAGGAGTCAAGATGGCGGAGAAGTAGCAGGCTGAGACTACTTCAGCTAGCCGGAGATAAGCTAGATAGCTTATCTAAAGATTGCAAACACCGGAAAATCCATTGGCAGATCGAAGAGAAGAAGAACTCAATTCTGGAAACAGCAAAACAACCACTTTCTGAAAGGTAGGACCGGTGGAGAAGTGAATCCAAAGCGACGGAAGATAGACCCCGGTGGGGAGGGGCCGGCTCCCGGCAAGCGGCAGAGCAATGGCGCACAAAATCAGGACTTTTAAAAGTCTGTTCCGCTGAGGGACATCGCTCCAGAGGCTAAACCGGGGCGAAGCCCACACGGGATCAGCGTGGCCTCAGGTCCCACAGGGTCACAGAAGGATCGGGGGTGTCTGAGTGGCGCAGAGCTTGCGGGTACTGGAACGGGAAAGCCGGCTACAGAGACAGAGCCGACAGTAAGCTCGCAGCTCCGTGTTACCTTGAACCGGTCGCAGGCTCGGTGAGCTCGGAGCGCGGCCGGAGGTCAGGCAGACGGGAGTAACTGGGCGCTGTTCTCTGAGGGCGCACTGAGGAGTGGGGCCCTGGGCTCTCGGCTCCTCCGGGCCGGAGACCAGGAGGCCGCCATTTGTATTCCCGTCCTCCGGAACTCTACGGAAAGCGCTCAGGTAACAAAAGCTCCTGAAAGCAAACCCGAGCGGATTACTCACCCCGGCCCCCGGTAAGGGCGGTGTAATTCCGCCTGGGGCAAAGACACTTGAGAATCACTACACCAGGCCCCTCCCCCAGAAGATCAACAAGAAATCCAGCCGAGACCAAGTTCACCTACCAAGGAGTGCGGTTTCAATACCAAGGAGAGCAGCAGAATTCCAGAGGAGGAAAAAGCAAAGCATGGAACTCATGGCTTTTTCCCTGTGATTTTTTTAGTCTTGCAGTTAATATGATTTTTTTCTTTTTCATTTTTTGTTTTTTTTTTTCTCGCCTTCTGGTAAAATTTTTTTTTTAACTTTTACCTTTTTCTTTTCTTTTTTAAAGTTTTTTAACCAGTTTATCTAATATATATATATTTTCTTTTTTATATTTATCTTATTTGTTTTCTTTTTAAAAAATTCTTTTCTTTTCTTTTTTTTCTCTTTTTCCTTTTCTTTTTTTTTTTTTCTTTCTTTATTCCTTTTTGAACCTCTTTTTATCCCCTTTCTCGCCCCTCACGATTTGGGATCTCTCCTATTTTGGTTAAAGCATATTTTCCTGGGGTTTTTGCCACCCTTTTAGTATTTTCCTTGCTCCTTCATATACTCTTATCTGGACAAAATGACAAGACGGAAGAATTCAACACAAAAAAAAGAACAAGAGGCAGTACCGAAGGCTAGGGACCTAATCAATACAGACATTGGTAATATGTCAGATCTAGAGTTCAGAATGACAATTCTCAAGGTTCTAGCCGGGCTCGAAAAAGGCATGGAAGATATTAGAGAAACCCTCTCGAGAGATATAAAAGCCCTTTCTGGAGAAATAAAAGAACTAAAATCTAACCAAGTTGAAATCAAAAAAGCTATTAATGAGGTACAATCAAAAATGGAGGCTCTCACTGCTAGGATAAATGAGGCAGAAGAAAGAATTAGTGATATAGAAGACCAAATGACAGAGAATAAAGAAGCTGAGCAAAAGAGGGACAAACAGCTACTGGACCACGAGGGGAGAATTCGAGAGATAAGTGACACCGTAAGACGAAACAACATTAGAATAATTGGGATTCCAGAAGAAGAAGAAAGAGAGAGGGGAGCAGAAGGTATACTGGAGAGAATTATTGGGGAGAATTTCCCCAATGTGGCAAAGGGAACGAGCATCAAAATTCAGGAGGTTCAGAGAATGCCCCTCAAAATCAATAAGAATAGGCCCACACCCCGTCACCTAATAGTAAAATTTACAAGTCTCAGTGACAAAGAGAAAATCCTGAAAGCAGCCCGGGAAAAGAAGTCTGTAACATACAATGGTAAAAATATTAGATTGGCAGCTGACTTATCCACAGAGACCTGGCAGGCCAGAAAGAGCTGGCATGATATTTTCAGAGCACTAAACGAGAAAAACATGCAGCCAAGAATACTATATCCAGCTAGGCTATCCTTGAAAATAGAAGGAGAGATTAAAAGCTTCCAGGACAAACAAAAACTGAAAGAATTTGCAAACACCAAACCAGCTCTACAGGAAATCTTGAAAGGGGTCCTCTAAGCAAAGAGACAGCCTACAAGTGGTAGATCAGAAAGGAACAGAGACCATATACCGTAACAGTCACCTTACTGGCAATACAATGGCACTAAATTAATATCTCTCAATAGTTGACCCTGAATGTTAATGGGCTAAATGCCCCTGTCAAAAGACACAGGGTATCAGAATGGATAAAAAAACAAAACCCATCTATATGTTGCCTCCAAGAAACTCATTTTAAGCCTGAAGACACCTCCAGATTTAAAGTGAGGGGGTGGAAAAGAATTTACCATGCTAATGGACATCAGAAGAAAGCAGGAGTGGCAATCCTTATATCAGATCAATTAGATTTTAAGCCAAAGACTATAATAAGAGATGAGGAAGGACACTATATCATACTCAAAGGGTCTGTCCAACAAGAAGATTTAACAATTTTAAATATCTATGCCCCCAACGTGGGAGCAGCCAACTATATAAACCAATTAATAACAAAATCAAAGAAACACATCAACAATAATACAATAATAGTAGGGGACTTTAACACTCCCCTCACTGAAATGAACAGATCATCCAAGCAAAAGATCAGCAAGGAAATAAAGGCCTTAAATGACACACTGGACCAGATGGACATCACAGATATATTCAGAACATTTCATCCCAAAGCAACAGAATACACATTCTTCTCTAGTGCACATGGAACATTCTCCAGAATAGATCACATCCTCGGTCCTAAATCAGGACTCAACCGGTATCAAAAGATTGGGATCATTCCCTACATATTTTCAGACCACAGTGCTCTAAAGCTAGAACTCAACCACAAAAGGAAGTTTGGAAAGAACCCAATACATGGAGACTAAACAGCATCCTTCTAAAGAATGAATGGGTCAACCGGGAAATTAAAGAAGAATTGAAAAAAATCATGGAAACAAATGATAATGAAAATACAACGGTTCAAAATCTGTGGGACACAACAAAGGCAGTCCTGAGAGGAAAATATATAGCAGTACAAGCCTTTCTCAAGAAACAAGAAAGGTCTCAGGTACACAACCTAACCGTAAAGCTAAAGGAGCTGGAGAAAGAACAAGAAAGAAACCCTAAGCCCAGCAGGAGAAGAGAAATCATAAAGATCAGAGCAGAAATCAATGAAATAGAAACCAAAAAAACAATAGAACAAATCAACGAAACTAGGAGCTGGTTCTTTGAAAGAATTAATAAAATTGATAAACCCCTGGCCCGACTTATCAAAAAGAAAAGAGAAAGGACCCAAATAAATAAAATCATGAATGAAAGAGGAGAGATCACAACTAACACCAAAGAAATACAAACTATTATAAGAACATACTATGAGCAACTCTACACCAATAAATTTGACAATCTGGAAGAAATGGATGCGTTCCTAGAAACATATAAACTACCACAACTGAACCAGGAAGAAATAGAAAGCCTGAACAGACCCATAACCAGTAAGGAGATTGAAACAGTCATTAAAAATCTCCAAACAAACAAAAGCCCAGGGCCAGACGGCTTCCCGGGGGAATTCTACCAAACATTTAAAGAAGAACTAATTCCTATTCTCCTACAACTGTTCCAAAAAATAGAAATGGAAGGAAAACTTCCAAACTCATTTTATGAGGCCAGCATCACCTTGATCCCAAAACCAGACAAGGATCCCATCAAAAAAGAGAGCTATAAACCAATATCCTTGATGAACACAGGTGCGAAAATACTCAACAAAATACTAGCCAATAGGATTCAACAGTACATTAAAAGGATTATTCACCACGACCAAGTGGGATTTATTCCAGGGCTGCAAGGTTGGTTCAACATCCGCAAATCAGTCAATGTGATACAACACATCAATAAAAGAAAGAACAAGAACCATATGATACTCTCAATAGATGCTGAAAAAGCATTTGACAAAGTACAACATCCCTTCCTGATCAAAACTCTTCAAAGTGTAGGGATAGAGGGCACATACCTCAATATCATCAAAGCCATCTATGAAAAACCCACCGCAAATATCATTCTCAATGGAGAAAAACTGAAAGCTTTTCCGCTAAGGTCAGGAACACGGCAGGGATGTCCATTATCACCACTGTTATTCAACGTAGTACTAGAGGTCCTAGCCTCAGCAATCAGACAACAAAAGGAAATTAAAGGCATCCAAATCGGCAAAGAAGAAGTCAAATTATCACTCTTCGCAGATGATATGATACTGTATGTGGAAAACCCAAAAGACTCCACTCCAAAACTGCTAGAACTTATACAGGAATTCAGTAAAGTGTCAGGATATAAAATCAATGCACAGAAATCAGTTGCATTTCTCTACACCAACAGCAAGACAGAAGAAAGAGAAATTAAGGAGTCAATCCCATTTACAATTGCACCCAAAACCATAAGATACCTAGGAATAAACCTAACCAAAGAGGCACAGAATCTATACTCAGAAAACTATAAAGTACTCATGAAAGAAATTGAGGAAGACACAAAGAAATGGAAAAATCTTCCATGCTCCTGGATTGGAAGAATAAATATTGTGAAAATGTCTATGCTACCTAAAGCAATCTACACATTTAATGCAATTCCTATCAAAGTACCATCCATCTTTTTCAAAGAAATGGAACAAATAATTCTAAAATTTATATGGAACCAGAAAAGACCTCGAATAGCCAAAGGGATATTGAAAAAGAAAGCCAACGTTGGTGGCATCACAATTCCGGACTTCAAGCTCTATTACAAAGCTGTCATCATCAAGACAGCATGGTACTGGCACAAAAACAGACACATAGATCAATGGAACAGAATAGAGAGCCCAGAAATAGACCCTCAACTCTATGGTCAACTAATCTTCGACAAAGCAGGAAAGAATGTCCAATGGAAAAAAGACAGCCTCTTCAATAAATGCTGTTGGGAAAATTGGACAGCCACATGCAGAAAAATGAAATTGGACCATTTCCTTACACCACACACAAAAATAGACTCAAAATGGATGAAGGACCTCAATGTGCGAAAGGAATCCATCAAAATCCTTGAGGAGAACACAGGCAGCAACCTCTTCGACCTCAGCCGCAGCAACATCTTCCTAGGAACATCGCCAAAGGCAAGGGAAGCAAGGGCAAAAATGAACTATTGGGATTTCATCAAGATCAAAAGCTTTTGCACAGCAAAGGAAACAGTTAACAAAATCAAAAGACAACTGACAGAATGGGAGAAGATATTTGCAAACGACATATCAGATAAAGGACTAGTGTCCAGAATCTATAAAGAACTTAGCAAACTCAACACCCAAAGAACAAATAATCCAATCAAGAAATGGGCAGAGGACATGAACAGACATTTCTGCAAAGAAGACATCCAGATGGCCAACAGACACATGAAAAAGTACTCCATATCACTCGGCATCAGGGAAATACAAATCAAAACCACAATGAGCTATCACCTCACACCAGTCAGAATGGCTAAAATCAACAAGTCAGGAAATGACAGATGCTGGCGAGGATGCGGAGAAAGGGGAACCCTCCTACACTGTTGGTGGGAATGCAAGCTGGTGCAGCCACTCTGGAAAACAGCATGGAGGTTCCTCAAAATGTTGAAAATAGAACTGCCCTATGACCCAGCAATTGCACTATTGGGTATTTACCCTAAAGATACAAACGTAGTGATCCAAAGGGGCATGTGCACCCGAATGTTTATAGCAGCAATGTCCACAATAGCCAAACTATGGAAAGAACCTAGATGTCCATCAACAGATGAATGGATCAAGAAGATGTGGTATATATACACAATGGAATACTATGCAGCCATCAAAAGAAATGAAATCTTGCCATTTGCGACAACATGGATGGAACTAGAGCGTATCATGCTTAGCGAAATAAGTCAAGCAGAGAAAGACAACTATCCTATGATCTCCCTGATAGGAGGATGTGGTGATGCAACATGGGCACTTAAGTGGGTAGGAGAAGAATCAATGAAACAAGATGGAATTGGGAGGGAGACAAATCATAAGTGACCCTTAATCTCACAAAACCAACTGAGGGTTGCTGGGGGGAAGGGGTTTGGGAGAAGGGGGTGGGATTATGGACATTGGGGAGGGTATGTGCTTTGGTGAGTGCTGTGAAGTGTGTAAACCTGGTGATTCACAGACCTGTACCCCTGCTGATAAAAATATATGTTTATAAAAAATAAAAAATTTTTTAAAAAATAGAGAGAACCATATGGATTTTGCAATGTTTCTAAGTGCCCATTATTTGTAAGAAAATCCAACTGCTCTAGTTTCTTAAAAGACAGTAATTCAAAACTGACAATCAAATTTCAGATGACCTTGACCTCTGGGGCATCACAACCTCTGGAGGAGGTTGAAATCTAGTATCATTCTAATGTTACTTTCCATTAATGATTATGCTGATTTTTTTTATTATTCCTACAATTCTTCAAACCAAATGGGGAAAACACAGTGTACCTGAGGAAAGGTAGCTTGGGAAGAAATAAACGTATCACAGGAATTATGTGTCATTCCAGTTCTTGGCCTCAGTAGGTATATTCTGAACCTCCTTGTTTACCCTGTGCATGCCAGATTCCTCAAGGAAAGGACAAAGATGACCAAATACCACCCCTGTGCTTTAAGAGCTCCTATTTTAGTAATACCAAGAGGCAAGAGAAAAACATTCCAAGAGATTAATGCTTATATAAAATATATCCAAATTGCCATAGAAATATGAAAAGAGAGGAAAGCATGTCAAGTACAAACTACAGGATTAGGGAGAGCTTCTACAGATTGGTGACATTTAACCAGAGAGATGAAGAAAGATAGGACTATCTATGTCCAAGAGCAGAAAAGTGACAAGGAGCTCTCCTGGAAAGTGAAAGAAAAAGAGACAAGATACAGAGATAAGAAGAAACAAGGCATTCAAGGAAAGGGAATGATTTAGTGCGGGTGGAAGGGGAGATGCACAGGATGGAAGAAATTATAAGGGCGAAATGGTGGCGGTGGTCCTGAAGATGATGATGATGGCGGTGGTGATGGTGATGATTGTGAAAGGCCTCATCACGAGGTGTAATGGTTCTGCCAGTAAATATGAAACAGGAGAGAAAGGCTTAAGATGTGGGGATGCAGGACTAGAACCTCATTCTAATCCAGTTAAGAAATGAGGAAGGAGAGTAGTGGCATGGGAAGACATGGAAAGGAAAGAATTCAAGAGAGATTTGAAGATGAAGACAATCTTCCCTGGCATCTGTAGGACTAAGTTTGTTACCAAGAGAACAGGTGTGGAGAGAAAGATATATTTAAAATGTTAAAACCACTTGGTGCATGATTAGTCATGATCATTTCATTTAAAAAAGACATCTGTAAGGCCCCAAGTAGACAGATTAAAAAAAAAATCTGCTTTCAAGTAATATGTTACCCAGAGGAGGAGAAAATATGGGTGTCAATAATGATAGCATGTTATGGGTTCCATAATAAAGCAAAATAATAACAAGCTCACAAGAGGTGTGACCACATTTGATCAGCAAATAGAAAATATAATGGAAAGAGTTTCTAAGCTGTGTTTGAGATTCAAATACAGGCAGATTCTCTATCTGCCTAGATTGATGTTGTGAGTGCCTAATGAATATGTTGGTTAGCAAAAGGTAAGTGGTAAGAATTGATTAATTTTTCCAATATTTGTTTCTGTTTTGTAAAATTTATCACAATAACTAGTAGACAGGGTGAGCAACTCCAAGTTTGCTAGGGACTGAGGGGTTTCCTGGAATGCTGTTGGTCACCTTCTCACAAATGTGTCCTAGAAATGTCATTTAGTCTCTCCCAAACTGATCAGAAAGCTCTATGTCCCTAGAATTTGTGAGATTATACTCCCTACCGAGTTGTAAAGGCCATATGGAACTCCAGGGACATCTGTGTTCATCAAAAAAAAAATCCAAAGACATGCTGAGAAAGCATGCAAGGCTCCAGACTAAGGGTGGGCAGTGGTTTGAAGTGTGTGGGGGGGACAGGTATATAGAGAAATCGTGGGTGGAAGATGAGTATGGATTGCAGGGGAAGGAGGGCAGCGGGGAAAACCGAAAACTATTCATGGACTTACTGATTACTGGATACAAATCACTAATTTCTCTGCAGAACTAAACAGATATTAGCATCTAAAATTTATGTGAAAAATGACTGACCAAAAAAAAAAAAAAAAAAAGACTGACTACAAATATAAGAGCAAATCAGGCACTAGAAGCTGCAAATTTTTCTATGTTCAATTACATGTATAGCTTGATTTGAAACACTAATCTGCACTGCACTTAAAAATTATTCGTGGTATTATATTTATCCTGTCCTCAGAAATGGAGTCAATTAAAAAACAGTAATTCTGGTATTGTGAATTTCATTTTCTCTAGGATTCACAATCTTGACTTTAATACATGTAAACAATAAAGATTATCCATGCATTGTGTTCAGGCTAAATCATCTATGCTTTACTAAGTGTACACATGGTTCAGTGCTGAGAGATTCACAATACATATAAAACATGCTAAACATGCTTTATATGCTAAACAATAAGACAACCAACAACGTAAGTGATATGCCACAATGACTGCACTCAGTTGCATCATGGGATAAAGAAGATTCTCAGATTTGACAAGAGAAAGGACATCGCTGACAGATAAACGACACAGGTAGACAATAAAGTGCTGTTAGAACATGGAGCATATCACCAAAGGGTGAAGCCCAAATTCTGGATACTAAGACTCAAGTCTGAATTCTCAACATAAGCCACGCTCTCAGATTACATGATGACACATAGATAACAATTACCTACATGTGTATTTGCCTGAAAAATGGGCCAGGCAAAATATATGGAAATATACAACAGTTGCCATTCTAAAAACAAACAACCTCTCCCCCTAAATTTAAAAATAGATCAAATTATATGAGCATTAGAGTATCTGCTGGAAAACTGAAAGTTTGCAGTTTCAAGCTTTTTCTCCAAGATACTAACATAATTCCTTCAGAATTCCATAAGTTGTTTACCATTTTTTGCACTAGTTAGTTTGATTTGGGATAGAAACGCCGCTGCCGTGAGTGGAGGAACGTGGAGCAGTACCACATGGCACCTGTAGGTGGCTCCACATGGGATCCTGATCGACCTTGGAAGGGCTCCCACATCCAAGGGGATGCCTCCCTTCTCCACCACAGCCTTTGCTATTTTATCTATTGAAAGCAGCCCTCAAGAAATCATCAGAAACTGGTTTGTACTAAGTCAGTAACTAACAATAGCTTCAACTGGTTTTGCGTTTTCTAGATCTCAGAACGTGAAGCTTAAAGTTTATTAGTATCAGGAGTCAGGAACCTATAGCACTTCTTTTTCCAATGAAAGTTAGCCTAATATGAGTTTACGTTAGTCCTCCTTGTATAATGAAACTGCCCCCAAGGAATCATGGACAGAATTAGGCCACATGTTGAGTGTTATGACAGACCAGAAAACAAAGAAAAATGAATAAGGATCTAATATATTATGCATTAACCTTAAGTAACACTTAATCTCTCCATATGATGTGGTTTTGTTATCCCCCATGCAAATGAGTTCAGGAGAAAACTTGAGCTGTTGGAGAACATGTCTGTTTTCTAAGGGATGAAGAAAGGAAAGATTCAGAAAAGACGAAGTTACAAGAAATTGTTGCAGCCGCCATACTCTGTGGTGTGTCTGCTGTGAACAAGAACATGTGCTTGGGGAGGGGCGGGGTGACTCAGTGGGTTAAAGCCTCTGCCTTCGGCTCAGGTCATGATCCCAGAGTCCTGGGACTGAGCCCTTGAGCTCGGCATCACGCTCCCTGCTCAGTGGGGAGCCTGCTTCTCTGTCCCCCTCGCCCCTCCCCTGCTTGTGCACCTACTCACTTGCTCTCTCTAAAATAAATACATAAAATCTTTTTAAAAAATGTGTTTTATACTTTATTCCCAGAATTATCACAGGAGACCATTAAGGAAGATCTACTGTGTCCCATTCTACTGGTCAAAAAACTATGAGTGTTTCTGTAATTTGCTCAGATGTCACACAGCTAATAAGTAGAGACAAAATTTAAAACTATCTTGAAAAGCTTCAAAGCTATACTCTTCATTCCACTAAATTAGATAGAATTTTACAATTATGCAGTCAAATATTTTCAGAGATGTCCTATATGGGCTTGTCTATATGATTACACACCTAAGGGCAGACACTGCTATATCTTCAGGAAAGTTTTTTCTATGAACCTTTGGACTTTGAAACCTAAAACAACTATAAAATTTCAGGTTCAACTAAGACTAATCCTAATAATTAGGAGGAGCCATTCTTCACACTGTTTTCCAACCAGTCTCTGTGAAGCATTATCATGAGGATTCTAAGAAGACGCTTAACCGCATTTTTGGCAACCACAGGACAGACAATTTAGAAGATCTCATTTTTACTTATTTAATTCTTTTCTGTGCTCCTTTTAAATATGTGGCCACACATGCCTGCTTCCAGTGTATGCCTCATCTATTCTTTATGAATCTTGGGCCTTCGATCTTTCTTCAACTGCTATTAGGGTTGCCGTATCGCTCCACATAGGCCTACAGGGTCATTTTGACAAGAAGGACGCAGGTTCATTATGTGGGTGGCCAGTTAAGCTATTATTGCTCTTTCTGTGTCATGTAATATAATGGGAGCACGAAAATGCTGTCTTGTTTGATAAAAATACTTCCGGACTTTGCACTTCTTTGTGTGTGTGACTTCCTGCAATGCATTAGAGCAGACTGGGAAATCTGAAGGCCTGAATTGTAATAAAAATCCTTACAAATATTGGGTTATAGAACCTTGTGAAAATAATGACAATGATGGCTTCATTCATGCATATATGCATTTTTAAAAAGTGAACAAGTATTTATCTCCCGGGCACTGTGAGAGCCCCTGGGGATGTATCAGGGAACAAGACACAGCTTCTGCCCATTAGGGAACAGAGACTGCAGAAGGGGATACAGACAAATTTAAGAAGACACAATTCAGAAACATGCTAAAATAGGCGTGAGCACAGAGACTGACTATAGGGACCCTTAGGACAAGCACTTAGTACAATCTTGTATAGTTAGGAGAAAATTCATTTGACTGTATCATAGCATATCATTAGTGAGGGATGAGCCTGGAGGAGAAAGCCAGGGACTCTCACGGAGACTGCACACAGTGCTGAGGAATTTGGACTTTCTCCAGTGAGAAATGGGGAGCCACTAAAAGGTTTTTTAATCAGGAAAGTGACATGAATAGTACTGCAGCTTTACTAAGACATCCCAGCTCCATTAAGGAGAATGTAGATACATTCCGTCTTTAGAGATGCAATGCCTTGGAATATAGTCACCCTGGAAAAAAGTAGAGAGGGGAGTAAAATATATCTCAATTAAGATAAGTGAGGTAAGGATGGTCTTGGATCTGGGCTCAGATAAGGTGAAGACCTTACTTCCCACTGTCTAGGTACACAGAAGGTGGATCAGGGAGCATTAGGACTAAGAAAGACCATTTCCAGAGAGGACAAAGTGGGCACAAGTTGAGGGAAAAGGTAGCCTCAACTGGCAATAGAGAAAGTACTGTTAGGAGGAGAGAAATTATCTCCTGCAACACATTCTTAAGCTCCTATGTTATTATACCTTATGTGACTACATTTCTAAATCCAAAATATGCCTTCAGAATAGATACCTTTCATTGATAGAGTGGGCATTATTTTAAGTTAAAAAGGGAAGACTGGATAAGAGACTCTTAATCTCAGGAAACAAACTGAGGGCTGCTGGAGGGGAGGAGTGTGGGAGGGATGGGGTGATGGGTGACAGACATTGGGGAGGGCGTGTGCTATGGTGAGTGCTGTGAATTGTGTAAGCCTGACGATTCACAGACCTGTGTCCCTGTGACCTGTGGTAATAAAAAAACATTAATTTAAAAAACATTAATTTAAAAAACATTATCACATACTTAACTTTCTGCTCACATCTTTCTCCCTATATATACCACAAGGTTCACCAACTTAACATGAATAAGCTACCTCATTTCCTCTGTACTCCTCAAACCCACTCCTTATCTCTTATTTCTGTTACTCGAGCCAGAACCCTGGATCACTCAAGCTTTCTCCCTCAACCATGACTTTACCACCAATTTACTTTAAGTCCTTGTCATACTAATTCTTACTCATCTCCCTGATCTGTCCTCTCTTCTCCAACCCTGCAAGATCTGATCTGTCCAACCAGCCATATCTCCATAGTTTTCTAACTAATCTGCCAACTTCTCATTCCTGCCCTCGTACTGCTGCCAGAGAAACCCTTCCAAACCATACACCTATTCAAGTAGTTCCTCTCTTTGGACCTCTACCATGGTTGTATCCCAACTACAGGAACAAGTGCCACCAGCTCTATTTAATACACAGCGCCTCTCTCCGTGTGACCCACAACTGCTTCCTAGACTCAGAGCGGACTCCCCTCACCACAAAGTATGACACTCCTGTTATGTGATAAGCTTCTCTCCCCTCACTACATGATCCGAATGTAAACACATGCACTGCTCCCTTCCCGAGATGCTCTTGTTCTCATTGCTCTTGCCCGGCTGCCAACAATATCATCCCTTTCAACCAGAGGCTCAAGTGTTAACTTTCTAGGAAATCTCAGAGTCCCCCAAGTCAGTCCAAGTTTATTTTCTGTTCTTACATGTACTGAATGGCAGTGAGCCCTACAGAGAGATCGCAGGCTTCAGTTAGATCCCTACTGGAATACTAAACCCATCACTTAGCATGTGCCCTGAGGGCAAGCTACCTAACTTTTCTGAACCTTATTTTCTTGCCAAAATAATTCAAAATTATTTTGTAGGATTCTGTTAACAATCAGATTGCAGATTTACATCGCATCTTCTCAGTAAATAAATGGTACTGTTATCACCAATAATATCAAGTATGTATTTTATCTGTTGTCTCACTGAATTGAAATGACAGAAAACAAAGATTTACATGGTGTCTTAAAACTTATACTAGCACTCAAAATTATCAAATTAATCATATTAGCTAAAGCGAAAGATGTGAAAATATAATAGAATTTAAGAATGGAAAGTTAATTAGAGGTCATAATGTAAATTTCATACTGAAGAGTTTGAAATCTTACTGCAGTATAATGGAAAACTATCGAAAATTTAAGGGCAAGTGATTGCACTATAGCCAAGATCGTGGTACTCAATTTTTGTCTAATTGTGTACCCTCATTTCACCTGGGTAACTCTGCCCTTCAGAATTTCAAGAGTATTAGCAAAATATTATGAAGATGTGTATGCTGAAAACTACAAAATACTACAGAAACCAAAAAAGATCTAAACAGACATACTTTGTTTATGGATTGCAAGATTCAATATTATTAGGATCTCAGTTCTCCCTAAGTTGACTCATAGACTAAACACAATCACAGTAAGATTCCAGTAAGGATTTATAGATAATGGCAAGCTGATTCCAAAACTTACATGGCAGGGGAAGAACTTTAAAAGACGAAAATTCTGAAAAAGGACAAAATTGGAGAAGTTACACTGTCTAAATTCAAGACTTAATATCAAGTCTTTAATCAACTTTAATCAAGACGGTGTGATGCTAACAAATACAGATCAAAAAAACACAACAGACAACTCAGAAATAGGCCACATAAATATAGTCAACTGATTTTTGACAAGGGTGCCAAGGCAATACAATGGAGAAAGAACAGTCATTTCAACAAACAGTGTTAGAATAACTAAAAATCCTCATACTAAACTAAATAAATATGGTTGAGATGTATTTCACATTGTATACAAATTTAACTCAAAAGCATCAAATATGAAAATGTAAAACTAAAATTAAAATTTTGTATTAGAAAACCAAAGAAAATCTCTGTGACCTCGTTTGGCAATGAGTTCTTTAGAAACACACAACACCAAAAGCATGATCCATGAAAGGAAAAAACTCATCTACTGAGCCTTGTTAGAGTTCAGGAATTTTGTTCTGCAAAGTACACAGTAAAGAAAATAAGAGTAAGTTGGGATGCGTGGGTGGCTCAGTAGGTTAAGCGACTTGTTCAGCTCGGGCCATGATCCTGGAGTCCAAGGATCGAGTCACACATTGGGTTCCCTGCCCAGCTGGGAGTTAAGGAGTCATACCAAGCATATAGGAAGAACACTCAGAACTCAATAATAAGCAAGCAAAAAAAAAAAATTTTTTTTTAAGTGGTAAAAGATATAAACAGAGACTTCACTAAAAAACTGTATGAAAATGGAAAAGTAAGCATATAAGGGTCTGGTCATGATCAGTCGTCATTAGGAAAATGCAGATGAAAATCAAAATGGGATACTACTACCTACCTAAATAGATTTTAAAAATAGATTTTAAAACACCACCAAATGCTTCCAAGGATGTGAAGCAACAATAATGCTCCTTCATTGCTGGTGAGAAAACAAAATGGTATAGCCACTTAAGAAAACAGTTTAGCAGATTTTATAAAGTCAAACATATACTTACCATATGATCTAGCTATCATGCACCTAAATGTTAATCCAAATGAATTGAAAACCCATGCACGCACACACACACACACACACCACCACCACCACCACCACCACCATAATCATCATCATCATACTTTCATGCAAATGTTTATAGCAGCTTTTTAAAATAACCCCAAACTGGAAACAATCTAGAAATTCATCCATAAGTGAAATGATAGGAAAACTATGGTAAACTATTGAATGGAAGTATTAAATAGCAATGAAAAAGAACAAGTTGTTGATTCACACAACATGATACAAAGATCTTAAATGCACTTTGGTGATTTCAGGGGGCTGATTTCAGGCTTTTTCTTCTATGATCCCATTTAGATGGCATTATTGAAAAGGCAAACTATAGGGATAGAGAATCACTCTTCTGGCTATTAGGGTTAGAAGTGGAAAGGAGTGATGGACTACTGCAGGGCGATCTTCACAATGATGGAACAGCTCTGTATGGTACTAGGGAGACAGATAGAGGACTTTAAGAATTTTTCAAGCCCATAGAATTGTTCATTAAAAGGAATTAACACTGTTGTAGGCATATTTTTAAGAAGGAGCCAGGAAGTGAGGGAATACCGAGGTAAAATGCAAACAGTGAGAAAGAAATCTAACTGCATTACAAAAACACAAAACAATGGCACTGAAAATATTAGAGAAAAAAGGATCTGACCTAAGAAGTTTTGGCAATGGCATTTTGGTCAGACATGGTATGGCTAAAGACATAAAAACTGCATGTAAACACTGTAGATATTTGACAATTTTTTTTTCTCACAGAGGTCGGAGTTTGCAATTCTGAAATTACTTTACATGTATACTAGGACTAAAGAAGTAAATAAATTATAGATGATGGGAGCCAATTTGTCACTGACATAGATAGAAGGTACAAGTAAGGGGAGAAGTCTAGAACAAACCTTATAGTGGTTAATCAGAGTTGCAAAAGTAACTATGAGTATATGTTTATTTTAATGTATGTGCAGATATCCAGATGTAAAAATAATTACAGATGTGAGTGTTCACGTGGGTTACTACACATACATATATATTCCAGAGTTGTCCACTGAGGACAGCGAGCCCCAGGAGTAACAGGAAGACCTAGTTTCCAGATCTTGGTGTCTAAATACCATTCTCCAACAGAGGGAACCAGGAAACCTTAGAGAAATGGCTGATTCTCAGTCTGGGATAGGGGAAATACGTAATAAGCCAGCAGCATCTTGCCATGCCAGAAAGAAAGAAATGCCTTTTTTTCTTTTTTAAGATTTTATTTATTTATTTGACAGACAGAGAGATCACAAGTAGGCAGAGAGGCAGGCAGAGAGAGAGGGGGGAAGCAGGCTCTTTGCCGAGCAGTGAGCCCAATGTGGGGCTCAATCCCAGAACCCTAGGATCATGACCTGAGCCGAAGGCAGAGACTTAACCCACTGAGCCACTCAGGCGCCCCAAGAAATGATGTTTTTAAGCAGTGATGGTGATATGTCTTAAAGACAAAGGAACTAACCCAAAGGAGCCAAAGCTGAAATAATTTAAGCAGCAAAATAAATGATGTATTAGATAACCCTGTAGCAGGCAAAATAATGACCTCCCAAACATGACCATATCCTAATCCTCAGAATCTGTGAATAGGTTACATTACATGGCAAAGGGAATTAAAGTTGCAAATCAGCTGATCTCAAGACGGAGAACTTGTGATGGATTTTATGGATAGGCCCGACGTAATCACAGAAGTTCGTATGAGTGGAAAAGGAAAGCAGAAGGGTCAGTCTCTGAGCATTGCACTGTGATAAAGACTCAATTAGACATTGTTGCCCTGAAGATGAGAGGGGTCCAGGAAAAGAAATGCAAATGGTCTCTAGAAGCCTTTTCAGTCCAATAATTATGTGAGCCAATTCCTTATAGTAAATATCTTCCAGTGTAGACAGATGCATAGATAGATAGATAGATGATAGAGTAGACAGACACAGAACAATCAAGCTCTCTCTTATTGGCTCTATTCCTCTAGAGAACCGAAACTAAAACATCTAGTATTTCTATAATAGCAAAGATCCTTGAATATTTTGTGTATCAGATTCACCCAGAATTCTGATTTTTAAGCAAGACTCTCAGGCAATTCGGAAGTGTACCAAAGTATGAGAACCATAAGCATATTATTCTGTCCTTCAGTCACCTTCTGAACACAGAGATCTTAGAAAATTCAGGAACACTTGTCTTTCCACTACTACTACCTAATGTTCTGTAATCACTAAATGCCAGACTCTGTTGAGAGTGGTTTACTTCTATTAACTCATTTACTCATCAAAACATCCCTGATGCAGGTACTATTATCATGTCTATCTCAGCAATGCAGAGACTAAGACACAAAGAGGTCAGATGCCATGCCCAGGCTCACACAGCTTGTAAGTGACTGAGCTGAGGTTGGAACACGGACACTGAGCCTGAGAAGATCACACCATTAGCCACTCTGCTCCCTGTCTCTCCATTAAGAATCGATTTCACAAAAAGCTATGGATGCTGACTTGTTCGGACAGCAATCTGGCACTGCACTTCGGAATAATACACCCCCTTAGCCCAAATCTTAAGGTTTGGTGTGCTTTCTCCTGCCACACTTGACACTCCCCAGAGTGAAGTCTACACTCTGTGTTCTCTAACCACCCATAGATCAGCTTCGCTACCCCAACTGAGAAGCAACTATAAATCATTATTCATATGGCTTAATAAAATTAAGGTAAGTAGAATACAGATATCATTTTCTGAGTACTTAATATAGGCTTAAGATGGTGTGAGGTTCTTTTCCAACATTTTGTCACTGAAGACTCTCTCCCGTGTCTATCCTTCCTTTGGTGTTTACTATACGGTCCCAGTGGTTCTCATCCCTTCTAGTACGTGAGAATCGCCCAGGAGCATTCGGCAGCTACAAACCCCAGGTCCCAGCTCCAGAAATTCTGAGCTTGTCTGGACTGAGGTGGGGCACAGTAAGTATCTGCAACCTTCCCCAGTTGGTCCCAGGGTGCGGCCAGAGTTGAAAACCACTAGGCACTCCACAGGCTTTACATAGATATTTTCTTTAATCCTTAAAAAACCCAGTGAGGTTGGTGCTATTTTCCTGACTTAATGAGAAAACACGTCCAGAGAGGCTAAGTAACTTGGCCTGCGAGAAAGCAGCTGTGCTGGGGATTTGAACCCGCATCTTAAAAAGACTTTAAAAAAAGGTCTGTTGCCATAACCAGTGCATTATTCTTCTCTTCAGGAGTGCTCCCATTCGTGGAATTCAATTACGTTTCCAGCCTGGCTGGGACTGCACTTCTAATGGTCTCGGGCCATTTGCCTTCTGATAAACCCCCACCACAAGCTTTCCTCTCCAATGGACTTACTTAAAAGCTTATGCCATTTCACATTATTTGGGCTTTATTGGCTGAGCAGTCAAGTTAGGACATCTTTCCAGATGGCAGCCAAGCTCCTGTCTAGAGCAAAGCAAAACTAGCCCCAGGGGAAGGTTGCGTTCTCTCTACTTAAGTATATTCTTTTGGTGTGAATAGTGTGCCTCACGCTCAGAGTAAATCAGTTTAGTCAGGTCCGAGTAGAGACCCAAGGGGGAGATGTGTGGATTCAGGCCGCTGGCCAGAACGCGGCTGCCCCCAAGTATTTTCATAAATCTTCACGCTGCTAATATTACACCCAGAGGTCTTCTCAGAGCTCAGCTTTTTGTTTTACAATGTCACTCAGAAGTAATTTTTGCAGTGAAAACTAAAAACAACAACAACAACAACAAAAGCCAACACAGAATTTCACATGTGACTCCCCTTAAGTCATCACGGACTCAAGCCAAGACACCCTCTGTCTGGGAGCACGATGAAGACGAGGTGGTCTTCAGTCTCCAGACCCGGCTTAACCACCCCTCTTAAGAACCACCTTCACATCTGTACTCGTTAAAGTCATGTCACACATGTGGCCTCATGAGTGCGCAGGTGACTCTAGGAAGCTAAATTTCCATACTGTATTTTTAGAATAAAATAAAGTTTTTAATAAACTATAATCAAAAAGCCAAGGTTCCAAAACAGAAGGGAGGGAGGGAGGAGAGGGAAGGACAGAAATCTGGGACCCGCGGGCCCTCGCCAACAGTACAAAGCAAACATCATGAGGTGCTGTTTCTCCAGCTCTGCTCTTCTCACTGTTCTCTTGCTGGCCACTGCCCTCCCTCCTGCCTCCCACCCCCCCGCACACGTATTTCGCGTATGAGCTAACAAGGACACAGAGTTTATGCAAGTTGCAGACAGAGGCGGCAGAGCCAGCGTTTGATACCTGCTGTAGAGCTCTGGTACCCCGACTTTTAACCCCACACGGCCTCCCACACGGACTCCAGCTCCTTCCAGTATCCGGAGCTGGGGCGTGGAGCACGGGCACAAGTGCTTTCCACACTTGTGCGGGCTGAACCTTAAAGTCCTTCAACATGCTAGAGCTCCAGTAGGAGGAGGCGTGGTCCCCACATCGTCTTCCACAGTTTTCTGTCACCAAATATATATAAGGATTTTTAATTATCACAGTTAAAAATAAAGTTCCTGTCCTAGTCATGGCAAAAATGCTCAAGGTCTTTACACTTGCTGGAAACAAATTCTGAGATGGTTAGTTCACCATCTTTTCTCTACCACACCTTTGACTTCCGGCCTGGCTATGGCCATCGGAACACCAAACTTGGGTGCCTGTGGTGGAGAGGAAGGGGAGAGAAGGGGAGGGCGAGGCAGGAGAGGAGAGAACTTGTCCGAGGGAAATGTCATCTTAGAGGGAAGGTATTTTTCAGTGATTTCTGATCACTGGGCTTAGATTTCATCTGTAGGCATGTATTCCTATAGTTTATTTTAAAAAATAATAAAATAGTTCCTGGCACTCTTTCCTAGATGCCTGGTAACAGCAGCTGATTCCGGACGTGCTTTTCAGAACTTTCCTGGCCCTCTGTTCCTGAAAACAAGCACCGCTGGTCAGGTGTGGTTTGTGCTGGACAGGTTTTACAGGATTTGGCTTATAGATAAAGGACTCTGTCTTGCTCAATGCAGAGTCTCAAAATCCTAGGAACTTATGTCCCTGTGTTCTTGGGACATGAAGATGCAAGGCAGAGAATCAAATCAGTATCCTAACGAAAAAAAATGGCCAAGTGCATGCCTGATGTAAAACCAGTAGAGCCCACTTCTTTTGGTCATCCACCCTGCTTCCACTCACCCTCTGAATCTCCTTAGTGACAGCTGTCCTCCCCCTGTATGGCCTCCCCTTGGATGGAAACTCGGGTCGTCTGTTGGCTTTTCTGATCCCTCTTAATGTCACTATGTCACTGAGACATTGTCAACACTGTATCACAGAATGGACTTCGAATTGCGAAATTAAGACTTCAGTTCAACACAACCCACACTTCAAGACCTGTCCACGCCACCCCACATGCAGACACAGTTGTGCTATCTTCAGAGAAGAGCCTTCGGGGAGGAACAAGGTGGGCTTGCATCCTGGGTCTCCCTCCTGACTCTAACAGCCTCATGGGTACATCCCAAGGATCTTTGGTGCTGGGGCCCCCATGTAGCGGCTTGGTCATAGCTAGGGACTCTCCGTCAGCTCGCCCCTCCTCCAGCCGCTCAGCATCACCCTGGGTGGAAAACCCGTAGTTTCCAGGGTCCCACTTACCCTGACAGTTTAAACAGTCCTTGGGGTTAATGTCCCACTGGTGGTTCCATGTCTGCTCTCTGGGACCTAAGTGCCTTTGACCCCCCAGTCACAGGAGAATTAGGTGACATTACGGATGCAGGACCCTATCTGAAACCATCCTTTCCTCTGTTGCTGTCACTAGCCATGAGACACATACCAATCCCTACATCTTCCAACTGCAGGGAACACTTGTCAAGCTCCTGAAAGGTCCCGATGACATGCCTGATGAGCCACTGGGCTTGAAAAAGGGCAGCACCCCTTCTACTTCCCACAGTTCCCTCACCGAGGAAGTCACCTTCCAAGAGGCTCTTTTCATCTTCACTTCTGCATCTGTTTATTTCCCTCTTCTTGACGGTCATTTCTAGAACTGTAACACCAACTGTCCAATATTTCTTTGAAAATCTGTGTGCTGCCTGGGCATCTCATCTTGGAATTCCCCATCTTTGTATCTGAATGCTTCAGTTGAAATGCCCTATTTATTATTCTGTGACAGAATAAGGAATGAGTGTGTCTAGCTCTCAAATGGCCGAGCTGGTCGCACACACACAGAGGAAGCCGTTCTCTTTATTCTATAGCAGGTGCTGGGGATTCACCAGCGAGACTAGGAAGGAATCCTATCAGTGACTGCCAGGTGAGGAAGGGAGATTGGTGCCCCAGCAGGGACGGTGGGCAGGCAACGTGCATGTGTCCCCTTCCACAGAACAACGGTGTCCTATTCATTCTGCTTCTGGGACTGAGAAACTCAAAAGCAGCCTGTTCTATTCACAATAAGTAGAGCGAGCAATGGGAGTACTTCACTGCAGAGCCCCCAGGAGGGAATTCAGAGCTGCACACAGGCCTTGAGCTTTTCAAAGGCAAGAAGCAGACTATTTTCTAGGAGAGATACTCATTTAAAATAATTCTATCAGTAGGAAATCCTGGAACCTGAGGACCCACATGGCTGCAGGCTATCTCAGAAGGAGACCATGGAGGGCACCTGGGTGGCTCAGTGGGTTGAGCCGCTGCCTTCGGCTCAGGTCATGATCTCAGGGTCCTGGGATCGAGTCCCGCATCGGGCTCTCTGCTCAGCAGGGAGCCTGCTTCCCTCTCTCTCTCTCTGCCTGCCTCTCAGTCTACTTGAATAAATAAAATCTTTAAAAAAAAATAAAAAAAAAAAAAAAGAAGGAGACCATGGAAAGCTGACATGATGATGCAGGGACCTGAACAGTAGCACCCGGTTTTCGCATTTTTGTCAAAGCCTGAAATCTCTTTTAACATATTTTACCATATTGCATGCAACAACCTTTAAGGAAAAAAAAAAATCAATTTGAAGGTGAGAAAATCTTATTTATTCAATATTAATAAGTACAACTGTAAAGGGAAAAAATCAGCTATGTGACAGAGCCTTCAAAACTCTTCTGAATAAATATGGAAATATATTTGGAAGCAGAATATTAGACTTACTGAGTTCTATTGTAAAAAAAAAAAAAAGAGTCTTCTAAAATAGCTATTGTGATAGACAATTTTATTGTGAAAATTGCCTGGAAATAGGAGGTTGACACAGAAACATGACAACCATTAGTAAAACCTAATTAATTTTCAACCCCGCGTGGTCTTTCTCTCTCTGATTTTTTTTCCCACTTAAGGCTTTTCAACCTTTGTGCGCCTTGTAAGTAAATAGTTTATATGTGGAGGAATGGATTTAGAAATTAAGCTGGGGTTTATATTTAAAATATAATTTTATGACCAAATCCAAACTGCATTATATTCAGCATCAGAATTAAGGTGTTGAATACTTCCCCTTTCTAACTCTTACAAGGTAACATAACGGAGGCAGGATAGAGACAAGTAGGGACTAATCTCCTCCCAACCCGAAAAGTAGATCAGAAAACTACAACCTGCCTATCGGTGCCTCTTGTTTCTCCATCCCTGGGTAAACATGACTTACAAGGACCCTATGGGATGACTGAACGGACATGGCAATGGATCGCTAGGTGACTCTACTACAGTCAGGGTACTTTCCTGTTTCATTTGTTAGAATATCCTATAATTTCCCCTCATCAGAGTGAATAAAGGCAGGGACCTTTATTTTCCAAGTTTCTGTGCTGATTCAGGATACAGGCACTTTCCTCAGAGCTACATAACTAAGTCTTTCAAACGAATTTAACATTTTCATCTTTCCTGGCTCATAGAAAGAAATTAACATACTAACGCTAAGTGAACAAAAGAGGGCCATAGAGAAGTAAAGAAAAGTGGGCAAATGATTCTGCAGGTTTTGTTTTTTTCTTTTAAACATGAGTGCCAGACCTGCCTTAAAAAGCCATAATAGCTGTAATTTCTTTAGAAACACTGACTCTAAAGGGCTACGCTGAGAATGAACTCTGGCAGGCTCTCACTAAGGTCTTGGATGCCCATGTGATTCTTTCTCTGGGAAGATGGTTCCGTCTTGATGTTTGACCCCTTGCTCTCCAATTGTCCCTGCATATGAATTATGTGGTGACCTCAGAACACTATGACCTACCCTCATGACTAAGGTCACACCAGAATCTTGGCCTTATTTCCTTTAATATGCCCATTTCACATCCACACCACACAAGCATCGGGTAGCCCAACCAGGGAGCACAGAGGCCATGTCTATGCTTCTTTCCAGCAGACCACATAGTCCTATGAAGGCAGAAACAAGAAAAGCTTGAAGAGTAATTGCAGACAACCCATCTAACCCCATTGATTTTAAATGTCCCTCACAAAGATGACCATCTTGCGGTGTATAACTAGGTGTTGAACCAAGAATGGAGGGTGTTCTGCCCCCTCTCAGTACTATTCATTTGCTATTCCCTGTTACTTTGAGTACCTTCCAGGTCTCCTAAATCCACCTGCCCAATTTTCACCATTCATCTTTCTCCTGTTTCAGGTCAAGAACTACATGGTCTCCAAATACTTCCCTGATGGCGTCAGGCAGAATGGGGTATTGTATTTGTTCTACCACTGTACCTTATGCAAACCACCACGATGTCAATTTTTAATATAGGTTGTGATTGTTTGCAGGTCCATATTAGGGACAGAATTTCCATTCATTCATGTTGGCCTCAATCCCTAACACAGTGACTGGAACATAGTGGCATTCAATACTCAATGAAGGTCAGACACAAAGTCTATGAGCCTCATGTCCCCCCGTCATACTGCTAGGGAGGGGGCAATGTTGTCTGTCCAGGCCAGAGGTGTTTGATTCCAGAAACTCACCTAGCATGGTTACCAGGCATCCAACCTGTCTGTCTCATCTTGTCTCACAAAGGTTTCTGTGGCTTGTCTATTTTCCTCAGTGCTATTTAAATTGCCCCTGATGCTGTGAACGTTGTCTCTCGCGCCTTCTCACTGTGGTCACATCCATCAGCATGCTAGCATAGCTGCCCCACAGATGGCGCTTCCCCAAGGGTGTTTCCTTGGCCACTGACTTTTCTTCCCGGCAGCGCTTCTCAACAGAGGGGCAGCACTGCTCCCCGGGAGATATATGCCAGTGTCTGGAATAGGGGAGAACACACACACACACACACACACACACACACGCATGCTCCTGGCAGTTAGTGAGTAGGCCAGTGATGCTGTTAAAAATTCTGCAGTGCAGAGCTCAGCCCCACAGCACGTAGCCAGTGAAAACTGCCAACAGTGCAGAGGTTAGAAACCTTGCCCCAACATGAGGAAGAGTCACCCCCACAGCACTGCAGCACTTCTACTTGGTTTCCCAAAGAGAGTCTGACTGTAAGTTTCCTCACAACCTTTTTCTTTTTACTTATTTGTTTGTTGTTTGTTTCCCCAATTTAGAGCAAAACCTTCCCAGGGCTGAATTGTAGAATATTAACATTCTATCAGCAACTGCCTAAATAAATGGAACCCCTACTCTTGGCCCCAATGTTTGCCCCAAGACAAAAAAGTCTGATATCATTACTTTACTGAATAATGGAGTCCATTTCCTGTCTACGCCCCAGACTCGAAATTTCTTTTTTTTTAATGTTTTTTTTTTTTTAATTTGACAGAGAGAGTATAAGCAGGGGGAGCAGCAAGCAGAGGGAGAGGGAGAAGGGGACCCCTTGCTGAGCAGAGAGCCCAATGCTGGACTTGATCCCAGAATCCTGAGATCATGACCTGAGCTGAAGGCAGATGCTTAACCTACTGAGCCACCCAGGTGCCCTGAGACTTGAAATTTCAAGTCTTTATTTCACCACTGGCTCATCCCTGGTCTTTCTGTAGGACTTTAAACCACACAGGGATCAGCCTGTGGTTCCAAAGCTTGCTTCAGCATTTCTTCCAGCCAACATGTAGGATACCATAAAAATAGAACACCTGGTGCCCCATCATAACCCAGCAGAGCTGCTAAAGCAGAAGCACAAATAGGATCTCCTGAATCACTTGCTACCTAAGTACTGACAGTCAAGAATTGCTCTGCAATGTTTCTCAAGAAAAACACAGAGAATGATACTATGTACACAGAGCACCAAAGTCAACAGGCTCTCAAAACCCCAGGGCCATGCCTAACCATGATGGGGCACATGTCTGCAACCCATAAGTCATTCATGTCATGGTTGATAACTACACCATGAACTTCTGGGGGTTAAAATCTGCCATGCAGAGGGACGCTACAGATTTGAAGGGTAAAGGGATAAGATGAGGGTCCCCCAGAAACTTTCCATCTTAAAGTGATAGGCATGGACCAAAGAAGGGAAGCCATACTTCTCAGGCCCAGACCCTTCTTAATTGAATCAGAGAAGGAAGAGAGAGAGAGAGAGCATGTGGGGCAAAGCCAGTTGTCACACTCCTCTCTCTGGAGCTTCTGTGATGAAAGCAAAGTCCAAAAGTAGGTTTTGCTCTCACTGTAACACAAGAGGTTCTACTTGGCTCCAAGTGATAAATGTTTACAGCACTGTCATTTCTCGTTGAAGGAAAACAATCCTTAGATAGATACTAGAAGAACTTATATTAGAAGCACAGGTTATGTCCTAAGCTATCAAATATGGAAGTTAACAGTAGAAAGCATCTTGAAATTCTATCTTGAGTAATATCGAGTATTATCAGGTGCATATAGATACTGATGCTGGTATCTCAGAACACCCAGGGAATGCACTACTGGGCATTTACTCAGAGAAAATGAAAACACTTAATTCAGAAAGATGGATATGTGCCAACACTAATCCAGAAAGATGGATATATGTGTTATGTGTGATATGTGTGTTAATAGCTACATTATTTATAATAGCCAACACTTAGGAAGCAACCTAAGTGTCCATCAGCAGATAAATGAATAAAGAAGTGGTACATATATACAATGGAGTATCATGGGCATAAAAAAGGAAGATCTCGCCATCTGCAACAATACAGACGGACCTACCTCTAAGCACAGTATTGCCTACAGAGTATTATGCTCAAATAAGCCAGTTAGAAAAAGGCAAATACCAAATGATTTCACTCATGTACAAAATGAACAACCCCAAAGCCCCAGATTTGTAAACAGAGAGAATACGCTGGTAGTTGGTGGAGGGGAGAGAAGTGGAGGGATGGGTGAAATAGAGGAGTTTAAGGGTACAAACTTCCAGTTATACAATGAATAGGTCAAGGAAACGGAAAACAGAGCAATATAGTAAATAATACTATAATAACACTGTATGGTGACTACACTTATGTGGTGAGCACTGAGTATAGATTTGTCAAATCAATATTCCAGACACCTGAAACTAATAACATTACGTGTCAACTATAATTTTTTTAATTAAGAAATCAAACCAAAAAGAATACGTAGTTAATGAAGATGGTAAAGAGGGTAAAGAGAATGAATGGTAGGCATGGTTAGGTGACATGAAGGGAAACTAAGGCTCCATTCACACAGAGAAAGATTGAGAAAGCACTCAGGAATGCCAGAGATCTGCTGACCCATCAGTGCTGGGACGGGACATAAGCAGTGTCCCGGAAGAAGAGACCTTCTCCTCGCCCCCCAAATCTTCTACTCAGACTGCTGAATTGCATCAATTTCCTGATCGCCACAATCTATTCCGTATACTTAAAAAAAAAAAAAAAAAAAAAAAAAAAACCTCTCAAATGCCCAAGATTCTTTTAAGTGCTAAACCTTTCATCTTTTAATTAATAATTGAAAAAAATAGAAATTCTTATCTTTTGAAGCACTTAGCAGCAAATAATCTTTTGGTTAAATGCCATCAGTCAATAAATTAACTAGCATGGCTGATTGTAATAACTCTTCCCAGTTGTGTTTTGTACTTTATAAAGGTATTCACTACCTTGTTCAATTCTCTCGGTATCCCTTTGAGGAAATCACTTACTTCCTTATCTCATAGAGCAGGAAACGGAGGTTCATAGTAGTTAGGTGATTAAAAACTCAACCCAGCTGAACCACAACAAAAATACTCTCATTCATTTATACCTGAAGTTGATTAACCAAATCTTGTCCCCACCACATTAAACTATTAGAATTTTGAACATAACACTCATTTGTCAAGTTATTTGTCGTCTATTGTGTGCCCAGCACAAGGGGGAACCGTAGTGATTTACTCTCACAGAGCTCAGAGTTCATCATAGAGGCATCCGAGCATCTATTTTGGCATCGTGAGTTAAGTACTCTGATATGGGAGGTCCAGGGTATTTTCAGATCACATAGGAGAGTCACCTATTCCAGAGCCAGTGGTGAGGAGGTGGTAACAGGGAAGGCTTCCTGCAGGAAATGATGTCTAGGTCTAGATCTGGAGGATTAGTAGGAGTCATCAAGTTGACAGGTTAAGCAAGGAGAGATATTCCCAGCAGAGAAAGCAGCATGAAAGTCAGGGGCTGAATTTGCACTACAGAGAACTCAACAGGGATGAAACAAAAGCACAAAACAATGGAGTAGAACTCGACCTGAGAGAGAAGCCTGACTGGATTGTACAGAGGTTTGTAGAGCGTTCTTAAGGGATTTGCCATCTACCTTGCAGGCCTTAAAGAGACTTGGAAAGGTTTTTAGTAGTGGGAAGAAAATAATTAGTTTACATTGAAGAAAGATTATCTGGTATGCCTTGTGGGGAATGGATTTGATTAACAGAACCTCTGGAAACAAAACATGTTGGAATAAACTGCACTGAACTCTAAATGAGTTGTCAGAATTGGCAGAAGGGTGACTTTAACTCAGTTTTTTTTTTTTAATATTTTATTTATTTATTTGACAGAGACAGATCACAAATAGGCAGGCAGAGAGAGGGAAGGAAGCAGGCTCCCTGCTGAGCAGAGAGCCCGATGCTGGGCTCAATCCCAGGACGCTGGGATCATGACCTGAGCCGAAGGCAAAGGCTTTAACCCACCGAGCCACCCAGTCACCACTTTAACTCAGTTTTGTAAGACAGGTCTAAATATCGATCCGGGACCTGGCACAGATATAGGAAGACATCATTCCTACACTGCCGATCATTTGGTCATCTCTGGACAGACTGTTGCATAGGCCCATAATCAGGAAGATTCCTTCTCTCTCTGCAAGGACAAGTGAGACCTAAAGTTCTGCTACCATGGTTTGAGAAAGGATAGGCAGGAGACCATCCTTTCCCCACTGAATATTCGTAGCTCCCTGTCAAATATCCATTCCCTGTGAGGCTGGAGTTTATTTCCCGGCTCTCTATTGTGTTCTATAGGTCTCTGTGTGTGTTTTTCATAAAGCCATGCCATGCCATTGGATTTTTAGAGTTTTGTAGCATTGTCTGAAATCAGTAAGTGTGATGCCTCCATCTTTATTCTTTCCTAGAATTGCTTTAGCTATACAGGGTCTTTTGTGATTTCAGACTTATTTTAGGATTTTTCTATTTCTGTGAAAAATGCCACTGAAATATTGACAGACGTTTAGTCTACAGATGGCTTTCAGTAGCATGGACATTGTAACAATAGCAAATCTTCTGATCCATCAACAGAGGTTATCTTAACATTTTTTTAAAAGATTTTATTTATTTATCAGAGAGAGAGAGGGAGAGAACAAGCACAGGCAGACAGAGAGGAAGGCAGAGGCAGAGGGAGAAGCAGGCTCCCTGCCGAGCAAGGAGCCCGATGTGGGACTCGATCCCAGGACCCTGGGATCATGACCTGAGCCGAAGGCAGCTGCTTAACCAACTGAGCCACCCAGGCGTCCCATCTTAACATTTTTAAAATAATTTTTTTATTATGTTAGTCACCACACAGTACATCACTAGTTTTTGATGTAGTGTTCCATGATTCATTGTTTGTGTCAAACACCCAGTGCTCCGTGCAATCCGTGCCCTCCTTAATACCCATCACTAGGCTCACCCAACCCTCTACCCCCGTCCCCTCTAAAACCCTCAGTTTGATTCCTGGAGTCCTGGATTGCTGGAGTCTCTCATGGTTCATCTGATTTCCCCTCCTTCATTTTTTCCTTCTTTCTCCTAATGTCCTCCATGTGATCCCTTATGTTCCACAAATAAGTGAAACTATATGACAACTGTCTTTCTTTGACTTATTTCACTCAGCATAATACCCTCCAGTCCCACCCATGTTGATACAAATGTTGGGTATTAATCCTTTCTGATGGCTGAGTAATATTCCATTATATATATGGATCACATCTTTATCCATTCATCTGTCAAAGAGCATATCTTAACATTTCTTTGAATATTTAATTTCTGTTATCAAAGTCCTGTAGTTTTAGGTATATGAATCTTTCACCTCCTTGATTAAATTTATTTCTAAGTATTTTATTGTTTTGGATGCTCTTGTGAATGGGTTTTCTTAGTATTTTTCAGATATTTTGTTTATGTGTAGATATGTAATTGTTATTTGAATGCTGGTTTTATATCCTGCAACTTTAATTAATTTGTTGATTAGTTACAACAGCTTTTTGGTTGAGTCTTTAAGGCTTTCTATGTGTAAGATCTTATCATTTGCAAATAAAGACAATTTTACTTCTTCCTTACTGATTTGGCTGACTTTTATCTATCTTGCCTGAATGCGCTGGCTAGGATTTCCAATACTATGTTCACCAGGAATGTCACAGTGGGGCACCCCTGAGTCTCTTCAGTAAGTGATGTTGGGGAAACTGGGCGACCACACGCAGAAAAGTGAAATCAGACTTCTATCTTAAAGAGTCACAACACTTAACTTTAAGTGGATTCCAGACACAAATGTAAGACGTGAAACTGTAAAACTTCTAGAAGAAAACACAGAGGAAAAGCTCTTGGGTACTGATCTTGATAATAACATTTTGGATCTGACACAAAAAGCAAAAGCAACAAAGAAAAAAATGAATAAATGGGACTACAGCTAATTAAAAAGCTTCTGTACACCAAAAGATCAACTAACAAAATAGAAACACAACTTATAGAATGGGAGGAAGTGTTAGCTAAACATATCTGATTAGGGGTTCATATATATACATATACGTATATAAATAAGCACATATATGTATACATATAAAATATATACACATACATACATATGAAATTCATGCAATTCAACAGAAACTAAGGAATTTAATTAAAAACCTGGACAGAAAAAATAGACCTTTTTCCAAAGAAGACATAAAGATAGCCAACAAGTGCTTGAAAAGGTGCTCAACATCACCAGTCATCAAGGAAATGCCAGTCAAAAATCACAGTGAGATCTCAACTCACATCAATGACACAAGAAGTAACAGGTGTTGGTGAGGATGTGCAGAGAAGAGAACACTGTGCACTTTTAGTGAAAATGTAAACTGGTAACAGCTACTATGGAAACAGTATGGAGGTTACTTAAAATATTAAAAATAAAAATCCTCAAATCCCACTTCATATATATATATATATATATGCACCCCTGTATTTATTGCAGCATTATTGCAATAGCCAAGATGTGGAAGCAAGCCAAGTGTCCATAAGGAGAAGAATGGATACACACCAGACACACACACACACACACACACACACAAACACACACTATGTGTATGTATATACAGTGTGTATGTATATACAGTATGTATATGTATATATGTGTGTATATACACACACATACACACACACACTGGAATATTACTCAGCCATTAAAAAAAGGAGATCTAGTCATCTGCAATGACATGGATGGGCCTAGAGGGTATTGTGGTAAGTGAAGTGAGTCAGAAAAAGCCAAACACCTATGTTTTTACTTAAATGTAGAATCTAAAAAACAGAACAAATGAATAAAAAGCAAACTCTTAGAAAACAAACTCATGGCTGGCAGAGGCTGGGTCAGTGGGGGTGAAATCAAGAGTATTAGGAGGCACAAACCTCCTAGTAAGTCACAGAGATGCATAGTATAGTAAAGGGAATACAGTCAATATATCTAATAGCATTGTACGGTGAAAGATGGTGACGACACTTAGCATGATAGGCACTAATATAGAGAGTTATCGTATCAGTGTTGTATACTTGAAACTAATAGATCCTTGTATGTGAATTATACTTCAATAAAAAACACAAAAATTATGAATGCTGCTTTACAGAATAAAAACGGTTCTGTATTATATACTTGAAAAGTGTAAACAGAGTAAATCTTCAAGGTTGTCAATGCAAAAACTATAGTAATTATGTGATGTGAATGAGTTATTAACTAAAGGCATGGTAGTGATTATATTGCAATATGTAAGCCTATCCCATCAACTCAATGTACGCCTTAACCTTGTACTCATTTGTGTCAGTTTATTTCAATACAGCTAGAAAAAAATAAGGTGGTAACCACTGACAAGATTGAGTTGCTGACTGCAAAGACAAAAACCAACAATCTTCTAGTTAGTTCCCAGGTCCTCTTCATTGACAGCTTCTGGGGGCAGTGATAGCAATTAGCCAGAGGACTCTGAAGAGCTCATCATTTAGGGTTAAAAAGAACCCTGGGATTCAGGAAGTTACCATGGTGAGAGCTGGTAGAAGAATCGGAGGATGGGAAGAGCAGTGCGCAATGCGGGTGGGAGAGAAACCTGAAGAGTGTTTTCAGTGGTGACCATAGATGGAGAGGCATGGACCATAGATGGAGAGGAGTAACTGGACTGAGGACCTCTGAGTGGAAATTGGTTAGGGAGCTGTATAAAATGGCTGTGCTTCAGTATACTGCCACCAAAGTGGTAATGGAACATTGCTTAGATCTCACATGTGTCAAGATGTAGATAGCTCCTGCAGAGAAGTTAGAAAAAAGAAGAGAGATGTAGTGTGTAATATTGGGAGAGATCATTTGCAAAGCCCAAACACTCCTTACAACTGTTTCATGGGAATTTGAACTGATGCCTCTTCCTTTTTGAGATAAATGTGTCTAAACGAGTCATTTTAAAAAAAAAAGTGGTAATAAAAAAAAAAAAATCAAAGTTTGGGCCCAAACCTGCAAAGGTTTTAAAGATCCAGTATCATGTACCCTCTAATCTCTACTCTTAATATGATTGGGCTATTCATTAGTTACAAGAAAAAGATTTAAAACCTTCTTAGTTTGGAAGTCTCTAAGCATATGACCAACTGACTCAAAGGCCAAGAAGAAACCATAAGGCAAACACAAAATACTTACATTGGAAAGGTATTGAAAAACTTGATAGCACAACTTCTGAACCATAGCTAAATCAATACTAAAGGAAATTTACAACCTTATAGGTTCATATGAGAAAAGCAGAAAGGACAAAAGTCAGTAAGCTAAGCATACAACTTGAGAAGTTAAAAAAATATCAACTAAAAAGGACAGAGAGAATTAAATAAAGAGGGGCAATAATTAATGAAAAAGAAAAGAAAGCCAAAAACAGACAGAACAAAGCAACCCAAGCTAATATATTGAAAACATTTCTAAAACTTGTCTGACAAACCTTAGGTTAAGACTAAGAATAGGGGAGAAAAAGGGAGAGAGAAATGACACATATAAATGACAAATAATTAAGATTTAAAAGAGATTTTCAACAGTATCACAAATAAAAAGATGTAAAAGAAATTTTAATAATAATACTGTAAAAATCTTCATGCCATAAATTAGCAGAGAAAATGGGCATATGCTTAGAAAAACAAATTTGTAAAACAGACTCAATATTAAGAAAAAAATTCTCATAGGACATTAAAGAAAATTAGTCATTCAATAACTGTCCAAAAGAACTTACATGAAACTCTCAAAATAAATTCAATGGACACAAACCCTTTCTGAGAGAAGGAAAAATGTTCTATTACACACAACCATAAGGCTGCTCACCTAACAAAATTAGTTATGGGCAACATGAAAAAGGAAAGACCACATTACTTGTGTATATAAGGGCAACAATGTTAACAAAATGTTAGCAAATTAAATGTGGAACTATATTTTTTAAAGATTTATTTATTTATTGAACAGAGAGAGAGAGAGAAAGAGATGACAAGCAGGCAGAGAGGCAGGCAGAGAGAGAGGGGGAAGCAGGCTCCCTGCTGAGCAGAGAGCCCAGTGTGGGGCTCGATCCCAGGAACCTGGGATCATGACCTTAGCCGAAGGCAGAGGCTTAACCCACTGAGCCACCCAGGTGCCCCTGTGGAACTATATTTTTTTAAGTATTGCGCATCGCAATTAATTTGAATTCATCCCAGGAATGCAAGATTGGTTCAACGCCAGAAAATACATTCATGAATTTAATTACATTAACAGATTAAAGAGGACAATTGTATGTAATTAGATGGTATATCTTATAAGTGCAAAGTACAATTTTCTCACAACTTTTTAAACTAAAATTGTTCACTCTGGACTTGCTTTCTCTTTTCTCCTTCCCTGAGCTGCAATGTGGGTATGTTAATTGTGTGGCAAAACCATACAATGGAAGAAATCTGGATATTCGAATGATCTCCTGATTTCTGAACTGCCAACCCATCACTGAAATGTTTCATTTTGGTTTCTTGGGGCAGCATCAAATATGCCCCAGTTAACACAGAGAGACAAGAGAAGCTTTAAGAAAAATAGGTAAAATCTGACACACTTTCTCTTCTCCATTGCATATGGGAGTATGGAGAAAGAGGAGTGGAAAGAAAACTTTATGAAAAGAAAACTAAACTTTAGGGGGACACCCAGCTTTGAATCCAAGGTCTACCACACGCTGAGCGTCCGACTTTGACCAGGTCAACCTCTCCGATCCTCAGATTCCCCAGGAATAACATGGTAAATGTCTCCCTCCCGACACATGCAGGTTCTTTTCAAAATGTGGATAGCAAAGAGGGGGAATTGGCACTCTCTGGGGAGGAAACTTAGGAGTTACAGAACACCGATCTTTTTTTTTTTTTTTTTTTTTCTGTAAAGCTGTCAGACAAAATACAGGAAATCCAGTGAAATTTGAGGTTTCTTATAAGCAGTATGTTTTAGGATAGTATGGTATGTCCCAAAGGTTGTGTGCCACAAAGTTGAACTACAAAGTACTGTTGTTTATTGGAAACTCATAATTTTCTTATTTGTTTTTCTAACTCTAGCAATCGTATCTGAAGGAGAGAAGAATGTAGACTTCTTTGGACTGGTCTGAACCATAACTGAGAGATAGAAGCAGTAAGAAATGAGTCATCCCCAGCACAAGACTGGGCAGGTCACCCATCCAGCTGCTGTGGAGCAAGTGGTCACTGTGACCAAACAGACAAGGACGGACTCAAAACAGTGTCAGAAACCCATGGATTTGGCAACAGCGATGCACAGGTTCACAGCCAAAAAACCAGAACACAAGCTTAGTGAAAATGGGAAAAAAATGCATGTGTGGGAGACATCCAAACATTTCCAAAATTCCTCCGTCTACTTCTGAACCATCTCCCTGTGTGACAGATGAAGAGGACGGGCCTGGAGGTCTGAGTAAAATGTTGTCTTTATTGTAGTCCAGCATCTCACCTTTGTACTTCCAGAAAAACCCAGAGGGAGGTGGTGGGGTAAGAACACCTGTGCCGGAAAGACGGAGACAGGAAGACTCCTCTTTCAGAGTTGTTCAAAGAATTAAGACAAGGTGAAGTCTGTAAAGGCTTAGCATAACATCAGACCTCCAGTAAGGACTCCATCACCAACGTTAGTTCTGTTTGTCTCCTCTGTTCCCTGTTCCCCCTCCCCTACATTCCTGAGGCTCACCATGTCCTGAAGTCGTCCTGGATTCTGGACCAACATCCTGAAGTCATCTCGTCCCGAAGTCAACCCATCAGAAAGTTGTTGCAATTCTCTACCTTACATACCTGACGCGCTACGACCTCATTCTTCCGAGTGGCAGATATCTAAATCTCATTATAGGTCATGCACTTTGCTATAGATAGTGATGATGGAGTGAGCAAGACAAAGAAGCCTTCACATCAAAAAGGCCATCACATCACATCCAAGTGACTACTTAAAAATAACTGGAGGACCACATGAACATTCCGGAGCAACATCCTCCAAACCTTAATCCAAAGAGCAAGGGATGAGTAGCCTCCATTTAATGTCCTTTGACATTTCCCCACTTCTGACCTGAGGTCTTCTTACACTGGTGCTGATGATGGTGAGGAGGCTAACTGCTGATGAAGTTCAGTAGGCTTTACCTTTTAAGGTCCTCTGCATGTGAATCTCTTACCCCCAATGAAGAAATCGCAAATAGCGGTAAATCAGGCATCAGTGATGGCCTGATAGGGTGGTGTGCCAAGAGGAGCCTGTGTGGCGCCCTCAACACTAGATCACAGAACCAGATGTCAACTCCACCTATACAAGAATAAGAAGCATAGCAAGGCACAGACCTATAGTAATGTGCCTATTTTCTGGTCTCTGGAATCATTTGTACTCACAAAAATCATTGAGGACCCCAAATGGTAACCATATTTGAAGTTAAACCCAAAAAGTATTTTTATAAATTTAGTTAAAATTAACAATAAACAACTAATGTGTTCATACAATATATATTTTTATGAATATTTATGAAAGCAAAAACATATAGTGAGAAGAGAGATTATTTTACCTCTTACAAATGATAAAAGCCTTATTAGAAAGAATAAAATTCTCTTCTGTTTCTGTATTCAATCTGTTAGTATATGATACTGGAAAACTCCACTGTACATTCATGAGAAACTGAGAAGGAGAAAAATGTACATGACATGTGTGCGTTATTATTAACATCTTTGGCCTTATAAGCTCCCTGAAAAGGTTTCAGGACTGGGCCATGCTAAAGGACCACTCACCTAAAGCATGAGAAATTGCCTATGGATGCCCCCCATGCCTCCACCCAAGTGACATGCTACTGAGGAATCAAGAAGAAGGCGGGAGAACAACTCTGAAAAAAATGCTCACCACTTTACATTTCTCCCTGAGCCTGATCTTCCTACGAGTTTCTCTGTCTGCTGTTAGTGATTCTACGTGTCCTCAAATGTAGTCATGTTACTGAGCTTTCAAGCTATGACTTGAAGCTGAAACCAGCTTCCTGGTCTACATTCCACTCTTAAACAGAGCTCAAGTCTGGAGACAAAATAAAGGAGAAACCCAGTAACCTTAAAGTTCACTCATCTCCTAAAAGTAGCCACAGACACCGCTCAAAGGAGTCTTGTATCTACCATCCTCTCTCCCAAACCCACTCACTCCATCACATTATCTCCAACCACAGTTCTTTGGACTTTGATCAGTTTTCCTCTTTTTCCTTCCTGCCTTCAGATCAATGTGTTTTCAGTCTAGTGAGTTGACTCTAGATTTTGCTTAACTTCCTTTTACTCTGGGCACCTACTTACTGCCGCTCCCCGGAAGCAGGTGACACTTCAGTGTCTGGAAGCTCAAGTCAGAGTCCCCAATTCCTTCCCATCATGCCCCTCCCTTTGCCAGAGGAATTTAAATATAATTAGCATCATGTGGGGATTCTGAATCTCAGAAAGTCAAGAAACCATTCCACCCTGAAAAAAACAAAAAGGAAAAAAAAAAACCAAGAAATTCAGACCTGTTATTAAACTTTCATTACAACTTACACGAAGTATTTTTCTCCTTCAGAATACGTGTTTGTGTAGCATTATATTTTGTAAAGTTTGTCTATTTGCTCCAAGCATAAGGTAATTTTGGTGGACTAAACACCCTCTTTCTAATTAGGTGGAAGTCTACTGTCTTATAATTGCATGTAAGCGAGTAAGGACTGGCTGAGCTAGAGTAATTGGACGAGGGCAGCATACTTTGACCTTGGCGTCTGAAACTGCTTTAGAATCTCAGAGGTTCAGATACAGTGACCTGATAGGAAGAAATTGTGAAACAATCACTGTGGAGGCTGATTTTAATTAGACTGCAGAAGTTAGGGAAGAAGACGTTCTGATTAATGCAAAGCATCTCGGCACTGTGGCATCTCTGTCATATTTTTAACCAGTCATGACAGGTAGTTATTATATTTAAGTTTCAAATTTCCTTAATTCCTGTTATTGCTAAATCAGATCTTAATAAAGCCTCTTGGGATGGGTTAGACAGGTGAGATGCAAAGAAATATTCCACCACAATAAAAGAAGCAAAGCACCCTCAGTCTTTGCATCTACCTAGACAAAAGCACAACAACAAGAAAAGCTACAGAACAACCTTACTTCACCAGGTCTTGTGATCCTGCTTGGTCACTGCACCCAAGGAGCTTGGAGGGCAAAAAGGGAGCCACCACTGGTGGCTGCTGGGTAACTCAGGGAGATCTTGAATAGATTCTTCAACAAAATGGCAGCATAAAGACCCCAGTTAAGTGAACAGGAGAGCCACCCATCCCCCAGGGGCAGCCATCTCTCAAGAGAGCCTCTGTCATTTAACGGACAGTGTGGGGCACAGGTAAGCTACAGGTTTGTTTACTGTAACAAGACAGGAGTCACATGGAGTGCTACAGTCAATGATGATGAGACATTAGTCAGGCTTATAAGTTGAAGAATTCCGGAGGCAGGTTATCAATCCTCCTCTAACTACCCAACCATACTCAAAGTTGGTATAATTTCTTCTAAGTGAGCTATGACATATGTGACATGAGATCAATGAATTTAGAATTGCTAGAAGGGCATGGAATTTTCCACCACTGTAGTGACTCAGGAGCTCTTGGTTTACACCATATTCTCCCTATATTTTCCCCCTATCAGCAGGTGAGAATCTCTATGAACAACAACAACAAAATTATAAAATCCTATGGTCAAATAATAATTGTTCTGTATTTCTCTAGACACATCTAAGGAAAGGCAAAGCCCGGAGATGGATTTCACTGAGAGGAGACACAGACCATAACTGAAGAATGCCAGCTGTCTGTTGAGTGAATCAGTGTGGTGGCCAGACATGGGGAGAGGAAGAGGCAGACCAGGGAAGAAAGAGAAGAGCAGAGTAGGGAGGCAGATTCACAGAGGCCAGGTCTTCAAGAAGAGTCCATTCGAGTCATGGACGGGAGAGTCGACGTTAGGAACATGTATATATAAGAACCATACCAGAGGGGTAAAGCCAGCAGGTTACACGTAGGGTTTTGCAGTCAAGGAAGCGGCAATCCGCCCCAGAAGGAATGGGGATCCAGAGATGGGAGCCCCAGGACGGGGATGCTCAAGACCGCTTCGGATCGACATGCCATAGTAGCCCCTTGTTCTCCCTTCGACCCAGACTCATTTCACCAACACAGTGCTGCTTCATTTCCCCCAGCAAAGGATTTAAAAATACCAACAAGATTTTATCAGAAAAACCAAGCTTGGAAAACACGAGATCTAATTCCAAAAAGATAAATTCTATTTTAGGATCCCTAACAGCGGCCAGGAGGATGAGGACCCTCTGAAGTCAGATCCACAGAGAGACAAATGACGTGACGCCCGAAGTGCACTGGCCCAGCCTTCTCTGACGGAGCTGCCCACTCCGCTGGGTGAGAGGCTGAAGGGGCAGGAGCTCGACAGCCCAGAACGACGCCCTGTAGCAGAGCCTTGTAGAAAAGGGTTTCATCAACAGGACTTCCTCCGCTTTTAACTTGACTCTCCTTTCCCTATCCTGCTCTGATTATTTTGTTTGATTTCTTAACAACCTTGCAGTTTTCTACTACGATTCCTCTGCTGTAATTGTCTACCATTCTCGACGTTCAAAGACCTGAGAAAAAGCTTCCACTGCAAGCGAGAGAGAAATTGGTTTCATTACTTTTTTTCCTCACCATCTGGTAAATCACCAGCGTGGGTAATTACAATAATTTCCAGCTTAGCATGTACCTTCTCTCCACGTAATAAGATTAGAACCCAGCCTGTCATGCCACCCTGTTACAGTTTATGGATGGAACTTTTCTTCCACTATCTGTATTTGATTAAACACTATTTTCACTGCAGCTCTGACTTTATCTATTTTCCTTGTTATCCCACAAGGGATTCTGCAGCACATCCCTTTTTCCCCTCTACGGGAAGCAAAGCCTTATGTCTGAGATGTAGCATGCTGTAGGACTCATCATATTTCCGTGTGCTGTAGATCTCTGACGTTTTTTTTTTTTTTAATTGGACATCTTTCTTCTTTTTTATGATGAAAAAAGAGAATCATTTTCAGGGGAAAAAACCATAAATGAGAAAAGGATTTATTTGGTCTCTTTAGATGAGTTAAGTGTTTTAATTGTGCCAATAAATCCTCCTTTCCTGCTGATCAGTATCAATCAGCCTAGAAAACAGTGTAATTCACAAGAAGAAATTTTCAGATTGATCCCTGAGTGTAGGGTAGGCGAGTTTAGTATAATCCATAAGCATACGTACATGTATATGTGCAGGTATATGTGTCATATATATATGTGTATATAATACACATATATATTTGTGTTAATTTATGCTATTTCAGGATTATGTTAATATAAATCAAGGTGTAGATAACCATTCAAATTAATGAGACCCTCTTTTTAAGAAGCAGGACTATGTCCCATTTGGCAATGCTATTAGTGTGGATAACATTATTTCCAAAAAGAAAATAGTGTCGGAGCAGGTAAATGAAGAATCCTCAGCATTAGACAGAGAGACTCAACTGAATCCTATTTCCCTTTTAAATTTCCTTGGACTCTTTTACAACTTTATAAAATGATTTTGAAGTATAATTTGGGATCGACGGTGGCTCTCTCATGTTGACTATACCCTATCACCAGGGTCCAAGTCCCATTTGGAAACCTAATCCTCCTAATAGTACTTCCTCCTGGAAACAGCTTGGGACGTGCATGCTACGGCCAAAGCAAAGCCTCACACCTCTCTCTGCTCACCCAACCCTGCTGTGACTTGCTCATATCCTAGCAGCACTTATAGTTATAGAAATGTTATCGAAAAAGTTATAGAAATGGAAGTGTTCCGGAAAGAGGAAAACTAATCACTATTCTCCAGTCTTTAAATTACCTAAGACACTAAATTCTATAATGGCTTCCACTTCCATTAGTCTTAAAACTCACCAAAATGTAGAAAAACTGGAAAAGAAAGTATGGAGGTATAACTTCACCTTGCTCACCAGAAGACTAGGAAAATGCTTCATGAAAAATCCTTTAAAATGTCCAACTCTACATCAAATTAATCTGAATAGTCCATAGGGAATGCCTCTCTTTATTTTTTCATTGTGTCTTTAAGTGCTGAGGGCCTCTTTGTCTTTGTCCTCCTGCCCAGTGTCCCTGTCCCCCAAGGAGCCGCTGTCCTAAGCCACTGCAAGGTCAACAGTTAACGGCTTGGCTGTTTTCCCTTGCATGAGGTCTAATGGTTTTTCTTGCATTTTCCTATGTGACAAAAAACACTCATTCACTTATCAAATATTTATTGACATCCACTATCTGCCAGGCAATGTTCTAAACATTTTGCTGCTCTTGGAGAGACTAACATTCTAATGGGATATCTAAAATGATAATCAACTCTTCCTGGTTTGCCCATGACTTTCTGAGTTTTAAAACTCATAGACCTATGTCCTAGGGATCCCCTCAGTCTTGGGTAAATCAAGCTTGTTGGTTACCCTAGAGAGCATCATAGTAAACAAGCCTTAAAACTCTGGGGGGAGGGGACAAAACAAAACAAAACAAAACACCCCAACATCTTTTTCAGTGATAGTTCAAGTTGGTGATTATGGAAGAATCTTGTAGATACTGGCATACATACTGAATTCCACAGTGGGTGGACCTTGTTCTCTAAAAAAAAGCAAGTTTCCTTTAAATTCTAATTTCTTACCTGGCATGCAGGGTGGAGCTAACATAAAATTTTAAATAAGAAAATTTGTCTTTTTGATCCTTCTGCTCCCGTATCTTTTCAGTAAATGATATTCCCACACCCTCATCCTTCATGCCATGCCAACGGACCATGCCAACAGTCCAAGGCATGATCACTGGAGCACGGATGTCAACATACTCTTTCCCATATATGCAATTTCATGCCTCCAAGCCTTGGAACACAAAAGCCCTCTTCCTCCATATGGCAGCGTGCTACCAGTTCTTCTAGGCTTGGATCAGCCACTGCGTTTTTAGTAATGCCTTTCCCCATTTGGGTCCAGTGGGATGAAAATCTACCTGTATTCTCTTCATATGGCAGTTTTTACTAGCCTTTAACAGAGTAGTGATCACTCTTGAACATAATTACATGTTTCTGCATCTACCTTAGAATTTGTGTTATACCAAGCAAGGAAAATCTATCATTTATCCATTTCCCCAGTAACTGATACAGAGAAAATGCTTGATACATGCTTTTGGACTTTTGTTTCTAGAAATGTGAAAAGCTGAACACCCTGAAAAGCACCCTTCAAAATACTGGATAAACATGACAAACACTATTTTAAACGCAATTCTAGATGTCAGGAAAGCAAGAGAAATGTTCAGAGGTCAGGAACAAAAAACAAAAGAAGTTGGAGCGGTTAGTGTGAACTAACGTTGGAACCACCCTGGGGACTTTTCCAGCCTTGGTACCAAAGAGCATACTTGTGAAGGCTACATGAGGATAGAAAAATAAGCCTTGGTTCTGAGCAAGATCAGGAGTTGTAACTGAAATGTCTAGAAAGTTTAACCCCTGAAATGCTGTAACTCCACTGAAGGAGTAGACAATCCATAACAAGATTTTTTATCACAGAAGTTTGTCTACTCAAGAAAGGCAGTTGGTCATACACATATTATATATATAATAAAATAAAAGGTCTCCCTGAGAAAATCACAGACCTGTTCTCACATGATTTTAAAGTATGGATATATATTACCTCTGGGGCCCAGGGACCCCTAAACCAATAAATTAATAAGAAGAAACATTACTTTTCTCTTTCCATCTTCCCTGGTCTCTCTGTCACCAGTACAAATCACTGTACTGGTTCCTATTAGCTTCAGTTCTTATCCCGGAGGTGACACATATCAGACCTGAGAGTCTGATGTTAATTCCTACACATATTGGGGTCTACTGCAGGCAAGAAACCACAAGAATATGAAACTAGGGATTTGTATAGGAGAGAGAAAATCATCTCCTCTCCTAATAGGAAGGGAGAAAACTTTCTGCTCCTTGGACAGGATCCAAAGTCCTTATTATCATCCTTATGAAGGTAAATAAATCCTTTTATTTTTTTTTAAAGATTTATTTATTTGACAGAGAGAAATCACAAGTAGACAGAGAGGCAGCCAGAGAGAGAGAGAGAGAGGGAAGCAGGCTCCCTGCTGAGCAGAGAGCCCGATGCGGGACTCGATCCCAGGACCCTGAGATCATGACCTGAGCTGAAGGCAGCGGCTTAATCCACTGAGCCACCCAGGCGCCCCTAAATAAATCATTTTAAAAGAGAAGAGAGGTCCAAGGTCTTTAGCTTTACTGCTAAAAGGAGGTCTTCATGGTCCTGAATCTAAACTTTGAAAAATTATTAGAATTTTAAGAGTTCAGTAAAGATGATGGGCAATAATATGTATTTACAAACTCAGGTTATTTATTTTTTTTTAAAGATTTACTTATTATAAAGAAAGAGAGCATACTCATGAGTGAGCAGAGGAATACCATCTTCAAATAGACTCCCTGCTGAGCACGGAGCCCTTCCAGGACTTGATCTCATGGCCCCTAAGGTCATGACCTGAACTGAAATCAAGAATCATGGTTCAACCAACTGAGCCACTCAAGTGCCCCTCAAGTAATTCTTACATGTCATAAAAGAATGATTACAGAATGCAATTTTATAAAGATATAACAACAGTATCAGTAGAAATATGAGGCAGACAAAAATAGGGTTACTGAAAACCTATTAAAAGACCTTTATGCAGAAATAGATGACATTCTAAAGGAAGACTTCTTTAAAGATCTAAATGGAGAGATAAAATCTAGACATGAATTTTAAGACTTTTTTATTATTATGTTCATTTAGCCAACATATAGCACATCATTAGATTTGATGTAGTGCTCAATGATTCATTAGTTGTGTGAAGATGTCAGTCTTCTTAATGTTTTTCTACAAGTCCTATATAATTCCAATCAAAATATCAATAGGTTTTTTTTTTTTAATAAGTTGTAACTCTAGGGTTTTTTTTTTTTTTTAAGATTTTATTTATTTATTTGTCAGAGAGAGAGTGAGTGAGAGCGAGCACAGGCAGACAGAGTGGAAGGAAGAGTCAGAGGGAGAAGCAGGCTCCCTGCGGAGCAAGGAGGCCGATGTGGGACTCGATCCCAGGATGCTGGGATCATGACGTGAGCCGAAGGCAGCTGCTTAACCAACTGAGCCACCCAGGCGTCCCTATCAATAGGTGTTTTTACTGGAAGTTATCACTATCTGAAATTCACACGTAAGAGCAAGTAGGCAAAAATAACCAAGAAAATTTAGAGAGCTAGGTGGTTGGGACTCCAATCAAGAGTTAATTTTAAGTTATAATGCAGAAGATCCCACTAATCTAGGGATAGACAAGAGAGTTAATGCATATATACAAAGAAGTAGCACTATAAATCAGCACAGAAATGATCATCTAGTCTGTAAAATAAGACTGAATTTCAGATATAATAAACTCTAAATGTGAGAGCTTAACTTTTCAATAAAAAATTCAAGTAAATATATTCAAGCCCTTGCAACGTGGAAGAATTAGTTAAGAGCCCAAAAGCAAAACTAAGAAAAATATGGACAAGTTCAACTTCATTAAAATTAAAAACATATACAAAGGAATACATTCTTAAAAATTTTATTAGATAAGCTACATTTTAGTAGAAATTATTTGCAATGTTCATGACCAAGACAGAATGAGTATTTAGTCTTTATAAGGAATTATTTCAAGTAATAAGAGGGCAAACAATCTAAAAGAAATATAACTAATGGAGGGAAAAAGAAATACACTTTTGATAAAAACTCAATCTCACTATTAACTAGCAAAATGCAAAATTAAATACTATTTAACAAATAACATATTCTCAAAAATTAAATATTTGGGTAATAGCAACTGTTAGGGAGGACAGAGTACCTAGTACCAAGAAATAAGTGTATTCATTCAGAATCAGATGGCCTGGGTTCAAATCTCAGCTCTGCTGCTTACTGGTTGAGTGACCCTGAACAAGTTCCTTGATTTCTGTGCCTCATCTTCTTATACTTAAAATGAGAATAATAGTGGTACCCAAACCTCTGAGACGGTTACAACCAGAGTTGATGTGTGCAAAAATAATTAGTACAATTCAAACACATAATGACACACAACAAAGGTTACTCTGTTGGAGTATAAATTGGTACATCCCATCAGAGTATTATTTGTCAATATTTAGTCAAAATGCACAAACTCAAAACACAGCATTTGACACACAAGTATAAACCCTTATAAACCTTGTCCTCTTACCATCCTTAACTGATTTTGACAAGAGGCGCAGTGACTTTTTGTGTTTTTGGCTTCCTAGTCCTCATGCACACTCTCATGGGACATTTTGAACTAGCTATTGACAAATACTCGACTAATAATTACTTGGATTAACTTGACTAATATTTACAAGGAGTCACCATAAACCTGTCTGAACAATGCTCAGGGGATGACTGCAAATGAAACACAGGAAAACAAATCTCATTAAATGAAGCAAAGGTGGGTCTAGATCCTACCATCTATGACAAATATGTGAAGAACATTTAACTGACTAGCACATCTGGTTTTTAGTCTTTGCTCTACTTTCTAGTTTTTATAACCTTAGAGAAGTCATTTCACTTCCCTTACCTGTGTTCCTTCTTCCATTAAATGATATGATTTTTAAAGTCATTTCCAACCTAACAAGCAATTCTTGGAGGCAGAAGAATGCACTTTAGAAGAAGCCAATGTTTTTCAACAGAGCTCGTGAAGGAGCTGTCCCTCAGTGTTAACAATCTCAATGTTCACCCCCTCAAGCAACCTTCCCAAAGGTTCTCATAGTCCAGAGATACAGGATTATTTCTAAGAGCTTGAGCCTTTTAATGTGTCTTCATTTACCAAGGTAGAAAACCCCCTTCAAAGATTCAAGGAAACAAGCTACTATGGAAACTGGAAAATTCCATTGCTTCAGTTCCCTTGTGTGACAAAAAAAAAAAAAAAAGGAAATTCACGACTGCTACCTGGAAGATCATCCCCTAATACAATAAACATCTGGAAACTGCCCAAATGCCTTTCTTTCACAACTGTTTAGAAAAGAAGATGATCACGAACATACTCATAGTAGGTTTCGCTAAAATGGCAGACTTGGAGAACACAGACACATGAAAACATCCAGCCTCTGGGCAAGACTTGTGTCCCATCATGCTGCCCACACGAAAATTTTTCCATCAACAAGATTTCAGTTTAAGAGTTTAAATAGAAAAGCTAGAGGGAGCCATAAATAAGAGCTTTCTCCAGTGGGTTTCTTTTTTAAATAGAAACTCATATTAAAAGTTAAGCATCCTTATTATTAGCCAATTAATATAATCCTGTCTACTGAGAGTAGTGGTGGTTTTTCCCCTACCTTCTGGTAGCTGTCTGGAGCAGTCACACGATGTAGATGACGCTTGATTTCTGGAAGTGTCTAAAATTGAAGGGAAGAGCCACCTGGAAGAGAAATCAATGATTTCTGTGTATATTACATTAATGATATTTGCTATTCATTCAGCCCAGTTCTCTCTGTGTTCTCCAACTCTCAACCCTGAAACAAGCTTTACTGGGAAAGAAAAAAATGTTGACTCCTGTTTCCATCAATATTAATGGCAACAGCCTAATGAGGTGCAGTAACTGTGACCTAAGTCTTTTCAATCAGAACACCTGGACAGTCTCAGCTTTTCTTGACAAATATTATTCTGTAGCACAGAGTTGCGTTGGCATTTCTCAGGTCAGGAAGGGCTTAATGAAAGAGGAAATTGGAGAATATTCAACACAAGGGACTTACATCAATGCTCCATAATGTATTTCTTCATTCTACCTGCAGGGCCTCTTACAGAGTTGTTCAAGAATTTACTATCATAGGTCATCGAACCTCCAATGGAATGTATGTTCTCTGTCCAATATTATCAACTGAGGGGCAATTAGGGAATTTGACTGCTATTATGTAGTTGTGTAACAACCTGAGCCCTTCAGGAGACTGAAGTGGTCTTTTTTCCCCACTTCTTACACATGGAAAATGGGGGCAGTCCTTTAATTATGAGCCTTATGTTCAACTACTGCTCAGTTGGTGTCAAGTAATTGAATATTATAGATAATATATTTTTTCATATCATATAATTTATTGCAGATAGCACACAGTTTAAAAATTCACCAACACACCGATAGTACAAAACAAAACAGGATTATAAGATATTCTTCCCTCAGGAAAATAAAACATACTATGATTGTCAAAGCTAGATGTCCATCTAAGTTTTACAACAATGGCAAAGTGTGAAACTAATAAAAGGAAAAAGCCATCACTTATAATGACCACAAAAAGAAAATCCAAGAAAGTCAGTTTTCTCACACATTCATTTTCTCCTCTAACAATTATTCTAACATAAACTGTGTTTAAGAAAACTAGAAACTCTTCAAATAAGTAAAGATAATGCTCCAAGGCCATTTTCACGCCTTTATTTGTTTGCTTTAAATGCCATTAGAGCCAAATTAACACACATTTGACCAAGTATTTCCAAAACAGTCCAGCAACACAGAATGGAGTTTTCCATTCAGTATCTTAAGCACAAATATAGGCTGTGTTTACAGTAGTTAAGGCAATCAAATTTTAAACAAAAGCAATTAAAAGAGTGGACAGCAAAAATTTTCCATGCTATTCCCATAAACCTCATCTGTAAGTACAAGACAGGAAAACAAACCCTGTGCAAAATGCTCTTGCATTTATATTATATATATATATATATATATTATATTTATATTATATATTATCTGGTCATTAAAACCACACTTTAGGTTGCAGCCTTTGCTGACCAGATACACACGGTCTACTGACCCCCTTCCCCCACCCTCCCCAAGTCAACTGAGGCCAGCCGGTCCTTTTAGCCTGGAGCTTTTTCAGTCCTTAGAATCTTTCCTAGAGTTGGGGGCAGCGGAGGCAGGGGTAGGATGAAGCAGGGAAGGTAGGGTAAGGGAGAAGGGAAGAAAAAGAAAGGAAGCCCCCCCAAAAGAAGAGAGAATAAATTCAAAAGTCAGGTACACTTTGGTAACTAAGAATTCCAATATTCTGTTAATCTTGCATGCATCTAAATAAAGTTACATACAAAAATGATTTTTAAAGATAATTTAGCTATGCTTAGGCGTTCTTGCCCTGAATAGAGAACAGATGGAAATTACAGAAATTTTTTAAGATTCAAATTTGTGTGAGCACTGTGCTAGTAGACAAGATAGGCATGTTCCCTGCCTTCGTGGAGCACATAGACTAGTAATTATGAAAATGTGATTCTTGGGAAAAGAACAGGAAGAACCTGCTCTCCTCTGAACCCAGAGGGCCACATGACCCTAAGCACACAATTTAGTTTTCAGCTTTGTGTGTTCCTAAAAATATCCTTTCAAAAAGATGATGTGGCATCCCCAAAGATCATTTTCTGGCAAAGGAAAATCAGTGTTTTTCAGGAGGGAAAAAAAAAAAAAAATCTTTCCATAATCCTTAAATCAAGAAATCAAAGCAAATGACAAGAAATTCTTCTTTCTCAAACAAGTATGAATTTTATTTTAAAATCAAGAATGTACCCTATTTGGCACAAAATGTGGAACTACTAATTATCTAAAGGATTTTTCCTAAAAGGAGATGAATTTTCTCTTTTCTTTGTATCATGAATAGCTCCATATTCCAAGTGAAAAGATGCAAAAACAAGAAGAAAATTGGTAGAACACATCGCTATGGGAAAGGCGACTGTACCTTTCAGCTCAAAGCAATTCTGGCTTCAGAGAATGCAGAGAATACCAATGACATCTTAATGTGCTCAGTCAAACAGAGTTAGATAATAGGAGTTGCTGGATTTTTCTGTGTCCTAAAATTCCTCTCTGTAGCCCCTGATGCACAAAGCTTTTCTCTTTATTAATTATTTATCTACAAAAGCATATTCCTCTTCTGACAAATTTAATTTTTCCTCAGGACACAATACAGTCAGAATGAATGTATCTTTTCTAATAAGTACAATTTGAAACATTATGAATGAATATAATTTTATGTTTTAGACTAGATTAGCCTTTTCAATAAGGGGTAATGATTTGTAATTTTAAAATTCACTTCTGTTTTTCTTCCAGAAATAATTTATTTCTAAAGAACTTTGCAAAGCTTGTCTTTCTTATTTGACAGAATCAAGATCCCAATGAGATGCTATTTGTCATTCATATAATGTAGCCCAAGAAAGTGAAAATTGAAAAAAATCATAACTGTTTCTCGAAATTACAGGGAACAAGAAATTGACACAATACCTCTAGAGAAATACTTGTCTGAAACAAAATTACTTTTGTTTGCTACTGCTGATTTAAGTATTACTAAAGGAAAAAAAAAGTTTTAAATGTTGTTTATCCCATTTACTGCTGAATTCACATCTAATTCACACTTTTCAACAGATTTCCTTGTAAAAATTATGATCCCATGAATTCTAATTCATGTTTATATTCTAAAATTCTTGAAAAATTATGAAACAGTTAAATTAGTATTTTAATGAATTACAACACACAGAAGGTGAAATCCGTATCCTAGTACAGGGTCCAGAGAAATAACTATATGCAACGTGTTTAGGGCTTGAATTGTTGTACTCTAACATGCATTTTACATGCTTCGTCTCACAGTAATCCTTATGAAAACCCCACAGATACATATTGTTAACTATCTCCTCACTAGATGAGGAAAAGTGTACTTGGACAAGTTGGTAAGGTCAGCCAAAGTCACCCAGCTAGTAATGGCAATGTTGGTCCCCAGACCTAGCAGACACCCAGTCCCCTTCTCCTAGCCCCTTCCCTCAACTATTTTGGAAGTACGTGCTTAGCAAATTCTCTGCCTCCAGAAGTCCTCTGCAAATCTTGTCTCTAGACTTCATGTAGGCCAGGAAGGAGACAAGGAGTCGAGCCAACTGGCAGATATGAAATTTTAATTTCTGTTGGTCCAAAAGGTAGTTTTACCTTGCAATCCCTTCATATCTTCTTTCCTCATTAAATTTCTTAAACTGTCATGCACTCCGTATTTGGAAGCAAATGATAAAAACCTCCAGAAAGTTCTGTCATGACCTGAACTGCACCCCCAAAATAGCCATGTCGAAGTCCTAACCCCTATACCTGTGAATGTGACCTTATTGGGAAATGAGGTTCTGTAGTTGCAATCAGACTGAAGTAAGGCCATGAGGATGGGCCTTAATTCACAATGACTGGTGCCACAATAAGAAGAGGGAGATGTGGACAAAGACACATGCAGAGGAGAAGGGCAAGTAAAGACACAGAGAAGATGGCAACACCGAGACAGAGGCAGAGGATGAAGGCATACTGCCTGAGGGCAAAGGCATGTAAGCCTACCAGAGTCCATGAAGAAAAGGAATGACCCGCTCCCCCCAGAGTACTGGTAGAAGCTTGAGATCCGACATCCAGCCTCTAGAACCCAAGAAAGACTGTATTTCTGTTGTTGTGAACCACTGTGGTAATTCGATATGACAGGCCTCAGACAGGAGTACAAACCCAAGGAAGAAAAGATGGGAACTATATGGGCCATGACATCCCCTTCTCCCCTATTAGGGCTGAACTTCACATGTCACTGGTCAATTCAGAACAGTATTTGATTGAGATTAGCTTTATCTGTAGCTACTGGAGCTGAGAAATAAGATTTATATTATTGTTATTATATATACCTAGTCCACATGGAAAATTTAGTGTTCCTGATGAACTGTCTTAGGTAATCTGGCCTGTTCTCACTGATTACCGTAGACTGACTGGTTTCTGAACAGCAGGAACTTATTTCTCATGGTTCTGCAGGCTGGGAAGTCCAAGATCAAGGCACCAGGAAATTCGGCATCTGGCAAGACAACCATTTTCTTGCTGGGTCATTACATGGGGGTTTGGGGTAGCTCTCTGGGGTCTCCTCTACAAGGACACTAACCCCCTCCAGGAGGTTCCATCCTCATGATCGAGTCACTTCCTAAAAGCCTCACCTCCAGATACCATCAAACTGGGGATTCAGTTTCGTCGCATGGATTTGGGAGATGACAGAAGCATCCCGCCTCTAGCAGAAACTTGTTAAGGAGATTTCACACATCATCTGCGTTCTGCCTGTATTACCTACAGTTTGACAATCACCCATGAACAGTTGCCATGCAGTGATGCCATCACTCCCTGCTCCCTTCCTCCTGACATTTTCATTAATTCCAGGCCTTATTGAGAGCAAAGTTCAATTACTCCCTCTCAGAAGATTGTCCCTGGACATCTAATTCTGTCACATTACTATGATCCAAACTCAAAGCTCTCCAGAAAATCCAGATGCACAAGCAAGACTGGAGCGAGCTCTTCAGACTTTCAGGCCACACCCCCAGGTCCCACGCAAACTCTCCATTCTTTCCTGATAGGAGCCAAAGGGGAGGATAGGATTGGAGGGTGGCGGAAGAGGGAATGTGTGTATAAATATTTACCTCGTCGCTGCTTTATACTTCAGACCTTTTATATTTTGCATACTCTGCCTCATTTCATTCAAAAGGGCAAAATCATTTCAACTTTATGAAAATGAGGAGGCTGAGGCATAGAGGAGATTCTTGGTTTTCCCCAAATACCAGCATTTGTTAATGCCAGACTGGGGAGGAGAGATCAGAGGTCCTAAATCCTAGTCTAGTGTATTCTCTGCTACTGAGTCTCATGCATAGATTCTCTTTAACTCCTCAAGAAATACAGCACTGGCGTACACAGCAAGTGCCCAGCCCAGGGCTTTGGCATGCCACGAGCACCCCGTGAGAGAAAGGCCGCTGCCCTTCTTCAGCCTGCATCCGAGGCACTCAGACTCGCTCCTGGCCCCAGACACTCACGTGGGGGAGCAGAGGTCCATCACAAAGGCACTCTGCCCTCTCAGGGTTACCCTGGACCTTAGCCACCTTACCTCAAGGAGAACCCATTAGGACACTGGAGCAGCGTGCGTTTCCACTGAACCCCAAGTCTCTTCAGAGCAGTAAGACGAGGAGGACATAAAAAACTTCATTGTTAAAGCTAATGCAAAATAAAATCATCCCAAATCACCCCTCCTTTGCCTCAGGTAACCTGAGCCTTTTCTCTCGAAACATTATGCACTTTTAAATAATTTGGCCTTTCTAATGTCGTTCCATGCTTGAAGCATTAGCTTTGAAGAAGCAACATAAAGAACGTCATTTTATTCAATGTGGGGTTTCCTTTAATGAATATGCATTAACTTCATAAGAAGTATTTATTTTACCAGCATGAAAGTTCAGATGAATTTTAAAAACAGGACATAAAATGATCTACAACACCAATATGCATTGCTTTAAAATCCACCCTTTCTGGGGCACCTGGGTGGCTCAGTAGGTTAAAGCCTCTGCCTTCAGCTCAGGTCATGATCTCAGGGTCTCTGCTCAGCAGGAAGCCTGCTTCCCCCTCTCTCTCTGCCTGCCTCTCTGCCTACTTGTGATCTCTGCCAAATAAATAAAATATTTTTTAAAAAATTTAAAATAAGTAAAGTAAATAAAATCCACCCTTTCTGGGCATTAATCAATATATAATATGTGAAGTTCAGAAGAGCCAGCTTTTCAATCTCTGTGTCACGAATACATAGTATTTGATGTCTCTGAAGCTACAACAATAGGTTTAATGTTACCTTGAAGAACACTGAGCAGTCTAGGGTTCCCAGTAAATGTCCACATCCAAGAACACCTTTGGGCAGCTCCTAGCTAGCACCCGGCACTACCTGTGCTCAACTTTTCCCGAGCAGTGTGGCCTTGAGCACAGAGGAGCAGAGCCCTGGCCCAGCTCCAATGGTTTCTTCCAAACCTGGAGCACAAAGACACTTTGCCTGTCCTCTGTATCCATGAAGGAGCAACAGCAATCCACCCGAAAATGCTGGATAAATTCTCTCCAAGAATATTTTGCCTACCACTAAGCACACACAACTCAGCAAAAGTGTCGAGGGCTAAGCCCTTCGATGGCCTGTGTGTTGTCCAATCATTCCACATAAACACAAAATTTTCCAAGATTTAGTAAACTTCATGCACACACAGTGTCTCAGGACAGTAACAGGCTTTAACTGAGAGAGCCGTCCTTAATTTGCTTTATTTTGATAATTGGGAACAAGAAGACAAAATGATCTACAACAGTGTTTTTTTGGGAGGGCTGCCTGCCAAAATATATAGCTTGTAAAAACGAAGTTCATAATCAGTTGAGAGAGAGAGACATTATCAAATAATTGATGATTTTTTCATTTGAAATAGGTACTAATTCATCCAAAAGATAGATTTTGAGAGTCTGCTATGCCCAAGGCACTGTGGTAAGTGTATATAAAAGCATGTCCTTCCATTCCCTGAGCTTACCATCTAGCACAGTGTACAAGACATGTACACAGAACATAAAATAGAAAGAGTGTTGACAAGGACCAGAAGGGGTGATCTTTGAACCTGAATGATGGGTCAGATTCTAATGCGTGGATAATGAAGCCAAGAGTGATCCCGAAAGATATAAGAAATAAAGATCACACTAAGATATAAAAGCTTAGACAAGAAAAATGTTAATTGAGCTAAACAGTGTCCGTGAAGGGTTTAGAGGAAAATGCACTGAAGGAAGTGGGAACGTGTCAGGATGGACCTTCCTGTAAGTCTAGGATGAGGTGCTGCATTTATCTAAATAAGGGAGTACACAACCAGAGCTATGGCATCCCAGAGTTTTCCAAGGAACATAACATAATGCATGAGAGATGAACAGAAGCGAAGCCATTAGAGCACCACTGGGCCAGCCCAGTGAAGGTGGGGATACAAAGCAAAGAATGAGCTCAGGTATGTTACAGTTCATAAGGACGTAAACCCCATCTGTGGGGTGGGCAAAAGAAGACAGAGACTCAAGGGACCCTCTTCCACTTGAAACCTGGGTAACCAGCAGGAGGGTGAGACCAGGAACAGAAGTGGGTGACTCAGGTCAGGAATTAACAGAATGGAGATGGACTCCACATATTCAAGGTGATTCCCAAGGAGGAAATCTAGGTGAAGAGACTGAAAAGAGAGAGAAAACACAGAACTGGAGCTCAACAGATAGATCATGGTCGACATAGAACTCCTGAGAATGGATTAGATTTTCAGGAGGAGATTTAGATGTTCCAAGGCAGACCTCTGGGGCATTAGCTTCATGGGTATGCCCTGACATAATACCACAAACAGGGTGATTTAAAATAACCTCTCACAATTCTGAAGGCTAGAAGTCTGAAATCCAGCTGTTGGCAGGTCATGCTCCATCTGAAAGCTGTAAGAAGGAATTCATTTTGCCTCTTCTAGTTTCTGATGGCTGCTGGCCAACTCTAGGGTCCCTTGGCCTGGGACAACATCACTGTTGGATGCTCCTGATCCATGACAACCTCACCTTAACTCGATTCCATCTGCAATGACTCTACTTGCAAATAAAGTCTTGTTTCTATTTGTGGACCAGATGTCACCCCCTCCACTTGCACTGAAACACAAAGGTGTCTTATCCCCTGTCCCTTTTGAGAATGACTGATGTGAACCTTGCATCATTTTGATCGTTGCTAACTGTATGACTCCTTGCTAAACAAAGGAGAAACATGTTAAAAAAAAAAAAGTCCTAAGGAAAATGTCTATACTCATTTACTCATTTTTCATAAGTTAAGCCTATCAAATAGTAAATAAAACACCCCCAAGAAATCCTTGCTGTTTAAGTTATCCTCACAGAACTGGGCTTATGGTGCTTGTCTTTTGCTTCAAAATTCCATAAAGAAGGTAGAGCAAATGTCATGATTTGCATTTTACAGGTAAGCTTCAGAGAGGCCTCATCCCACACCACACAGAGAAGCACAGAAGGCCTGGAGGCCCCAGGATGGGGGCCCTACTGTGACATTACAAATTCACTCGTCTTTTATGGCCTTCAAAGTTTTCATTTCACATTGATCGGCACCTGCTTTTCATGGGGAAATGACTCATTCACTAATATAACCTCAAGAAGACTGAGCCTGATCAATTTAAAGATCTTAATAACATTAAGCTGCTGCAACATTTGAATAGATGGAAGCATCTGAAGCCTTATACCCCAAGGCATGTTAATTAAAAGAAGTACACTCGATCATAAAACAAATTCTCAAAAACAACTGAGGAATATGTATAGCGAGATTATGTTGTCTGAAGAGTGTACTAAATTGGACATCACCATCAAAATGAATCAACTGAAAATCAAAACCAAAATGAAAAGTTTTCGTGTAAAAAAAAATTCAGAATGGAAATTTATTTTTAGAATTAAGTCCCAGTGATGGCTCTGAACATCAAACTTGGAGAACACAGTAAAGGTAGTAAAAGAAAATAACATCTTAAAATGTTAGAATAAAAGAATGACTGGAAAGTTATTAACTAAGTCTGAATATGAGTGACAGATCAAAACCAAAAAAAAAAAAAAAAAGAAGGAACTAATAAAAGACAGTTTTTCTGTTTTCCCATCTATCCATCTCCTTGATAGGGATAATGGAATATCAGGAATGAGCACGGAGTCCAACAACAAGAAACCCAGAATTGCTCTATGGAGCCACGGGATTTCTAAGACATCTATTTAAAATGCTTTCAGCATGACTTGGAAGAAGAAACGTCGGGCCCTGAAACTGGATGGCACAATTAAATGCTTTCTTATCAGGATGGTGTTCCATACTGGTTTTCCTTAAAAAGCCAATTATAACTGCATTTTCAAAATGCAAAACTATCTAGAGAAATGTAAAATTAAAATTACTTTTCACACCACATCTAAAATGTAAAATACACAGGAGAAAATGAAATGTATATTAGACTTTTTATAATTTCTAGGACTTGTGAGGAATTACCATAATTCTCAATTACTTTACATTTTCTGTCCCGGTAGAGTGACAGAAGACACCAGGCGCATGACATTCTAACTTCAAACCACATCATCCCCAGAGACAGCTTACTGGCCAATGGAGCTCATGACTTCTGGTGGGCAACGGCAAAGAAAAAGAAGGATGAAAATGCAACGCTAACGCAAACCAACGGTGTAACATCACATCACAACTGTCCAACCCCACAGAACCGAGGAAACTGGGCAACCCGGGAGATGAGCAAAGCAAAATAGTTCAAGCGCACAGAAGAGCGACCCTAACGGCTATCGGCTCAAGGTGGCCTGTTAATCGCAGGAAAACTTCTTAGCTCTTTCAGCATTTCAGTTCCTATTTGACATATTATACAGAGACATTGTCTCCCATGTGCTGCCTTATCACTCGATACGCACCTCCGTAATCCACTCATTTGTAGTATTTTTATCATCTGTTGGAGGTCTGCCACCCCTGGGCTGCCTCTAGAATCACTCAGCAGGTAGGATGTGGTCTGTGCACACTCTGTGTGCTCCATTTCAGGATCACGTGTGGCAGGAGGAGGGGCGGGGCCCTTGGAACCACGCCCAGCCCACGCCCACAGAGGGAGCCCAAAGGTTTGCAGAAGAGGAAAGTGGGGGAGGGGAGGGGAGCAAGAGGCACCCAGAGCCATCAGTCAGGAAAGGGAAGGCAGTGTGGAGGGGAGGTAAATGGCCTGCCAAGAGCCAAAGGGGAGGAATTGTAGCTTCACATGAAGCGAGCAGTCAGGATAAACAAAATCAAAAAACACAGAAAGCACAGACAGTAATTTGTAGTCCCAGCATCTGGACTGTTTTGGATTTTTGACTTTATAATAGGAAAAAAAAAAAAAACATGCCACACCTGTCCCTACCAGGTATTGCGCTCCGAATGCGGGACGATTGCTGATGGTGTGGGATAGAGCATCCATGTGCACCTTAGTTAGCTGGTTTTCTCCTCCTATAAATTGGCCCCCAAAGGGCTTTGTTTCAGACACACGGGAAACATGTGCAACACAGCCCGTTTCCGGACATCTCCAGATATCCGTGTCTAGTGGAGCAGCTCTGTAATAATATGTAGAATGAGTGTCTTTTTTAAATTTTATTTTATTTATTTGACAGACAGAGATCACAAGTAGGCAGAGAGGCAGGCGGTGTGGGGGGGGGGGGAGCAGGCTCCCTGCTGAGCAGAGAGCCCGATGTGGGGCTCCATCCCAGGACCCTGGGCTCATGACCTAAGCTGAAGGGAGAGGCTTTAACCCACTGAGCCACCCAGGCACCCCAGAACAAATGTCTTTTAAGGTCACAAGGCTTCAGTAAGAACTGAAAACGTCACGGGACAAGGGAGAAGGACAGAAACGGACCACACGTGTGTCCATCCCTGTGTACCAGTGCTTCCATTGGGTTTCAAAAGTCCTCGGTGCTTAGAAATGAGTAAACCTATACAAGGTAGAATCCTTCTTCTTTTCTTTAAAATGGCTTAAAATGGGGGCGCCTGGGTGGCTCAGTGGGTTAAGCCGCTGCCTTCAGCTCAGGTCATGATCCCAGGGTCCTGGGATCGAGTCCCGCATCGGGCTCTCTGCTCAGCGGGGAGCCTGCTTCCTCCTCTCTCTCTCTCTCTGCCTACTTGTAATCTCTCTCTGTCAAATAAATAAATAAAATCTTTTAAAAAAATAAAAAATAAAAATAAATAAATAAAATGGCTTAAAATGACAAATGAGTTTATGTGAATGACACTGTGCTCAACAACACCTATAAAGGACATTGCATATTTATGGGGGAGTGTGCAGAGGCTTGGCTCTGTAAATACCTCAGCCGTAGAGGTGGCCGACAGCTCCCACCTATAATGTGCTTCATGAAGAATTATCTACTAAATCCAGAGAGCCAGCATATGACTGCAGACCATCAGTGCCTTAGATCTCCCACTTTTACCGTGGTTTCTAGAATGTTTCACTTTTGTGCTGGGGGGAATGATGTGTATAGCATAAAATATATCCTCTCTCTGTCACTTAAGACAAATGTGTGGAATATGGATTGCTAGACCTGTAGAGAAACATACACATTACACAAGTGCCAGATAACAAATATGACGAGGGAAAAAGAAGACGGGCTACATTACACATCAGCCCTTCCACCAATGAGAGCACCGACCCAGTGGGCACCCGCTCATCCCTGGCCAGGTCCCGTGCAAAGGGTGACGGACCTGCTCGTCGTGGTACAGCTGTGAATGCCAGAGGCAGGATCTCGATCCACGTCTGCCCCACAGATATAATTTTTTCATACATACTCCACTGTCATTTCAGCTTATCCTTATCTCAGCCCTGGCATTCAGCCAAGCAATCATAACTGAATTATTCCTTCATCCACAGTACGCTCACGTGTTCATCCCGAACGTGCGGAGGGCTGACCATGCACCTGTCATCGTATTTTAGTGGCTGAAGAGACTGACGTCTGAAGAAGTGAAGTCTCCCGATGGAGATTCTCTTCCCATTCTATGGTTTGTGCTTTTTCAAAACATACTGTACTGACGACCTACATTCAGTGCAGAGGAAGGCAGCTTAATTATTTAGGCATCTGTATTGTTACAGAGTCTGCATGGGAGACACATCATCAGGTGACGGGCCCAGCAGAGGAGTAGCAGGCCCCAGTGAGCAGAAGCTGCGGGAGGGAGGCCGCTTCCCCTCTCGCCAGATGCAACAGGAGACTGCATGTGGCGTGTCGGTTAAAAAGGTGGAATGCATTCAGTGTCACCTTGGTGATGCTGCAACATGAGAAGCTACTTCTTCTTGTGTAACTTTCCGACAGACAGTCATTATCTGCCTCCCTCTAAATACCCTCCTCCACCAGGACACTGCTTGATGGTATCCGATCTCAGGGACAGAGCTCTGAAAGGAGAGAACCCACTGTTGTTCAGTTGTGGGCCAAGTGCCTGTAGGGCACGAGGTAAGTACTAAGGCAGTTCCGGACAAGCTTTCCTGCCTTTGTCATGTGAATGACAGGTGACCAAGGATGATCTGGGGGCCACTCCTCACTGAATTCCGAGCCACGTCTCGGAAGTTGGAGGGGAAGAAGAACGTAGCTGGCCACTGGAACATTCGCGACAGAGAGTTCACGGGAACTGCCAGGCGGCAGGGCTACTGAGGGAGAGCACTGAGACTGGGAAGAGGTAAAGACTGACTAGCCCTAAGAGAAAAGGGAGCCGTTTTCTATTTGAAGAGAAGGAATTTCCTACCTGAGTGTCAACACCCAAGCCACAGCTGGGCAGCCTGGAGACAGGAGTTGTGATGTTTCCCTTCCCTTGTGAGGGGCGAATCTGGATTTGCATACAGATCACAACCCCTCACCTTTGGAAGTGCTTAAGCACTTTGGAAGTGCTCAATCTCCTGCTTTCTATTTTTTTATGCTAATGTGTCATTTCATGTTTATTGTAATTATTTCTCTGGAAGCAGGGCCTCTAGCTTCTGACACCCCATTTACTTACTGTTTCTTTGTTAAATTGTAATACATTTTGTATTACAAATTACAATTTGCATTACAATTTGTATTACAAATTACAAAGTACAAATTACAATTGTACAAATTATAATATTTGTTAATTTTAATACAATTAACCATTTTGTTTACAATATTCAAAATGTACCAACACACACTACAATAGGTAGAGCCAGCGGGTTTTTGAGTGTTCTCCAAGTATTTATGATCACACTTCTACTTTTAAGACATTTCCTAAGAAATATTTTGAGATAAAAAAAATAATAAATTGATAAACATGGGCAAAAGGCAGGAAAGTAGATGGTGAACGAATTAGATGGTGAACTCGAAGAGCCCGGAATTTAAATTTGAGTTTCATCACAAAACACTGGGGACCATAGTGAGTGTGTTTCTTCAGCATAAAGTTCTATAAATTCTTCAGCTATAGGTACAATTGCTCTGCATTGACTAATGACTAATAAGTCACTAATTCTGCCTCTGTTTCCTTAGAAGACCGCACTCAAGTCTCATCCAGTTATTTTTGCAAGTCCTTGGCTGGGTCTCCAACAGGACCCAGACCACATCTGCTAGCTATGGTGCACATAGCTGCCCTCCCCTCTATGCCGAGGCCTCCCTGCCCACTGCACTGCTGCTGAAACCTGCACGTCCATTCCCAAGGTTGTCCCTCCTATCATTTTAAAAACTGCAGCCTCTCCAGCTGCCAGAGAGCCCAGAGTCTCAAGCAAAAGTGACACAATCCTTCACTGAGGCACCAAGGCCTCGGGCATCTCAAAGGGACATTGGGGAAGACTGTTTCTCCACCCAACTGTTACCACTCTGAACAGCCCAGTGGGGCTTCCTGTCTCATAGATTCCAACAAAAATTCACTCCTCCAGCTTCCGCCACCATCCCTTTCTCCACAGAGCTCCCAGTGAGTCCCAAGGGATGGCCCACCCAGGATATGTCTTCAGAGTGTTGACCTCAAAGTTTGGAGTGCAGGCCACCCTGCATTTTTTTATTGTCCTTAATCATAAACTATCCTCTTCAAGCCACACCACTGGCCAAGGGTATCAAGAAACTCGGGTCAGTCCTCTTCATGGCCACCTCTCTTCCTGTAGGTTTTTTCTGAATCTGGTAGCTTCCATACTTCAGGAGAAACCAGGGAAAACCCTGTTTTTCCGTTCAGGGCATCACACTTCATTGGGTCTTATGCAGGTCCACAGAGTGAGGTTAAGGTGGTTGGCTGCTTTCCTGTACTAGCTCTGCTCTTGCTACACTGATCTCTGCTTTGGGGAGTCTGCGGAAATCTCCCAGAGTTTTGTACCGACACCTCTAAAGGTGCCCTTAGAGGTGAGTAGGACTCGGGTTAGCCACTTGCAGAGGCTGCCCCTCTTTGGTCCTCTGAGTTTTAAGGCGCTTCATGACCTCTCCACCCTCTCATGCTCCCTTTCTCCCAGCTTTGACAATATTAGAACCACCTCCCTCCTGCCTCAAACGATCCAAGTTGAACGGGACAGACCAGACATCAGTCAAACAGATGCACCTGTTTCATCCACAAAGTAGTTTATAACTTTTGAACACACACTAACAATTAGATTTTCGCTTTAGAATTCATGACTTGTGATTTCTGCCAATCAGAAAGAGCTACCCAATTGGGCTCACATCCGTGCACGTTAAGAGTGAGCAGTAAGAGCAGCACTTCCACCTACAGCACACACCCTCTACTTCTCCACAGTCCTCACTACCCTCTGCTGTGTCACTTTCCTCTCTCTTCATTCATTTATGTTACTTGGTTGGCTGCTGTAGTCACTAGATTCCCCTGCCTAGACCTTGTCCATAAAGACTCTGTGGCAAAGCTATCTTTTGTAGTCTGGCTCTATCTGGCAATTTTCAGCTCTGAAACAGAAAGACTCAGTGTTCCTTCAGGACAAGAGAATTCAGAAATCCAGAACATGGGACCTAGCTGTTCCATGGTCTAGGTGAGGAAGTGAAAACCCATGCCTCATTCTTTAGCTACTGAGTCCAAAGTGCCATGTTTTATATGCCAAATCACAAAATAAGACTCTATCACACCTTTATTTCTCCTACACTCCTATAATACACATTATTATGTCCCCACCCAGCATCAATATACCCTCCAACAAGCATCATTCCCTGCACGGGAACCACCATGTGCCCGCCCTGCCAATCCTCAACTTGTACCTGCATTGACATGATGCCAGCAGTGGGTTCCTGGCCTCAGCAATAATTATCATGCCTGCGTCTGAGATACAGGAATTCGGTGAAATCCTACGTGTCATGTCTCTCTGGGTTAAGCCTTTGCTTTGCCTGAACTCCCCAATGCTTACCGCCATTTCCAATTGCAATAGCCCATCTGTTCAAATTTTTCAGTGTACTAAATTGGCTGAAAAAACAGATGGATAATTAAAGCTGATAAAAAAAATATAGGGGCTATTAAGTATCCCCTGGACACATCTCCAAACTCTGTCCTTAGAACACTGGAGGAGGAATCCAGGATATGGATTTGCAAGCTAAGAGTCATTCTTCTGGAAATCTGAAAAGTAAATTCAAGTCACAAGCCTGAGTTTTGAAGGCATTACCCAGCAGAGCTCAAAGAGGGTTGCACCGAACTTTAATCTTTGCTGAGTGACATCAACAAAGACACAACCCACCTCTTCAGATTGTACAATAATGAGAAAACAAGTGGAAGCTGTCAAAGGAAGAGCACATGACTTGCAGCTGTGCAAGAAATTAATCAACCTGACTGTATCTTGGAAAAGAAAAGTTAAAAAGTGAGCCTGTATCTAACTTCCTGTAAACTTTCTCCAAAAGATAGCAGTGAAATTCAGGGCATTTCAAGTTACTGGAAATCAAACGATGTTAAACCATTACTTATCTGTATTAGTTCTAAACCAATATCCTCTCTGTGGCATGTCTGAAGAAATGTCCCCCCAGTATGCTCTCTGAAGAAATGTCTCTGCCCTTTTCTAAAGCTAATTTCTTCACCTGTATCCTTGACCCCCCTCTTCTGATCTCCCCATTAGACTCACTCTATCAATACATTTTCTCTTTCCTCCTATTCCACCCTCCCACCCCCGCACTGTTGGGTATGTGAGGTTCTCCACAAACTTCTCCACATAAACCAATTAAACCTTCTCCTAAATTATAAACATACACACACACACACACACAGAGAGAGAGAGAGAGAGAGAGAGAGAGCGCTGCATTTTGTCTCCTCTGAGACAGATACTTCCATGTCTACCTAGATCCCTTCCAACCATACAGGCAGGCTACTTGGAAAAACAGTTGACTTACAGCCTCCACCTTCTCACGTCCTACTTGTTAACCCAAGACACCACCGAACTACTCTTGACTAGTAATTCATTTGCCCATTTATATTTTGTCGCTAACATGGACTCTGTTTCATTCTTATTCTAGTTAACATCTTCACACAAATGAACATTTCCTCTTTGACACTCTACCTTCTCTTTGAGGGCATTGTGTCCTGACATCTGGGTTCTCCCACATTTGTTTAATCTGTTTTCAATCTGCGCTGTTAGCTTCTGTTCTTTACTTTTCTCCAATAAACGGTGGTGGTAGCAAAGGTTCTGTCCTCTAAGTATTCACTTCAATAATCCCACCCCCCTGTGCACAATCTCACCCAAGTGAAGACAGTTAACTGTTCCTTCCACCCTGGTAACCTGCCCATCCACACACATCCCCACCTCGGGTGTCGTTCCTGTTATTCAGAACTAGTATCCTCTTGTCTGGTACACATTATCCCGAGACACTGCACCTCCGGAGAAGGAGAACTAACTACATTTGCTTTTCTTTTTATGATCCCTACACAGAGAACTGGCACCACCATTTAACTCCACTCACCTAAGCAAGGTAGCCCAAAGCAATCCTGGATTCCTCTCTCTCTCCTTTATACCATATTGATCAGTAAGTTCTTCCAATTCTACTTACCCCAAAATGTGCCACATCAGGCCCTCATGACTGCCCAGACTGTGTGACCACTTCTTAAGAGATATTCCTGGTTTCACTGTTTCTTTCCTCCCATTCATCCTCCATACCAAAGCCGTGGCTTACTCTCTCATGTTACTTCCATACGTAAAACTTTACAATTCCTGGGGTGCCGGGGTGGCTCCATGGGTTAACACCTCTGCTTTAGGCTCAGGTCATGATCTCAGGGTCCTAGGATCAAGCCCCACATCGGGCTCTCTGCTCAGTGGGGAGCCTGCTTCCCCTTCTCTCTCTGCCTGCCTCTCTGCCTACTTGTGATATCCGTCTGTCAAATAAATAAATAAAAATCTTAAAAAAAAAAAAAAAAAAAAGCTTTACAATTCCTTTAAGGTCAAAAGCTGTAGCAAAGTTCTCTGGAACTTTTTGATCTGACTTCTAGTTATCTGTCCAATCCCATCACTTTCCTTTTCACAGACACCCAGGAGCGTGTGACTTCTATGAATATACCATTTCACTGCATGGCTTCATGTCTTTGCCCATATTCTCTTTGACCATCACCTATCCCCAGTCTCCTTCTCTATGAAGAGATGACCTACTCTCTCCTTTCTCTTCGTAGACACGCCTCCTGACCTCCTCCCCTCTGCTCACCATTACCACCAGAAGGCTGAACATTCTGTCACTTGTGCCCCACCCTAAATCCATGCCTATCAGACCACCAATCTCACTGAATTTGACAATTATACATCCAGGTATCTGCTTCCATTTTAATACTAAGATGCTGGGCCCCTGGGGGGCTCAGTCGTTAAGCGTCTGCCTTCAGCTCAGGTCATGATCCCAGGGTCCTGGGATTGAGCCCCACGTCCAGCTCCCTGCTCTTCGGAGAGTCTGCTTCTCCCACTCCCACTCCCTCTGCTTGTGTTCCCTTGCTCACTCTCTCTGTCAAATAAATAATTTAAAAATAATAATAATAAAATAGAACAAAGATGCCTCAGAAAGAAGCTTTGTGTTTTGTCTTTGGCTCTCCAGTGCCCCACAGAGACCTATCTGGCAGCAAACAAAATTTGAGGAACAGACGGATCATTTCAAATTAGCAGATAGATGTAAAGAACTTTACAAGATGCTTTTGAACTAAGGGAATGAGACTCAATTAGTACTCTGAAGAACTAGCAGTCTAGACAAACATGTGGATCAGCAGACTTACACAAAGGAAACACACAATAGAAAATGCTGGATGTATTGTCACTAGTATGACCGGACAGTGAATTGAAATGAACTACTGTGATTGTTTTGTTATTACAAAAATCCAGATTTGCATAAAAGATATGGAACAGTATCTGCTTTTTACAAAGATTATTTAGTAGTACATTTACTGTAAGGTATCTTGAAATTACCATACTCTATGAAATAATGTGTTTTATAATAAGTCCCTTACTTACTATAGTAAGATTATAGGAGATTGCATAAAGCGAGTGCACTACATCTCCTATAGGTTGGGTAGCTCTTTTCTTACATCATTTATAGGACATTCAAAACCGATGCTCAAATAATTTCTCAACAGACTTCTAAAGTAAACATTGGGTCAGGTCAAAATCGAAGGGCTCAAGTTAAGAGTCCACATAAAAAATTATTCCCCAGGATTTAAGGGCTGGCATGCTGAAAACAAAACTAACATCTACAGAACTTTGAAGCTATTCCTTCACAGAGATTCCAGAAATATGCACTGTATTAAACATATGAATATATTTATTAATATTTATATATGAATGCATGATTCATGCATTAATTAAACATTTATTAAAGTGATACAGTTTGGGACAAAATATACATCTGCTTGCCATCATAAATCACAGTTCCAATAAATTAGGATACGTGCCATGTCACAGGAGGGGTGGAGAGGAGGTGCTGTGAGAGCACTTAGGAGAGACAGTCAACCCATGAGAGGTGAGAGAAAAGTCCAGGGAGGTTTTCCAGGAAGACATGGGTGTCCTAACGGAGTCTGAAGTTCATTCGTTCAACTGTCTTCACTGAACAACCACTACTCTGTGTAGCAAAACAAGATCAGGGGTTGCCAGAGCAAAGGTAGAAGAGAAACGTGGAATGCATAAAGGAAATCAAAAGGTACCAACTTCCTATTATAAAACAGGTCAGACCTGGGATGTAAAATGCATCATGGTGACTATACTTAATACTGTATTGCATATCTGAAAGTTATTAAGAATGTAGAATTTTAAACTTCTCATCCAAAGAAAAGCATTTTTTAAGGATGTGTGGTGACGGATGTTAACCAGATATATTGTGGTGATCTTTTCACAACATATACAAATATCTAATAATCATTATGTTGTACACCAGAAAGTAATAAAATGCTATATGTCAATTACACCTCAAAAACTTTTTTGAAAGATGTAAGATGATAAAAAATGAACTTAATAGTTTGGTGTACTATTTTCTATAGGAGGTTCCTGAGAAAAACTAAGTATTTAGCTAACAGGTTTGTCCATGCATCAGTGACAAGCTTTTGCTAACTCTGTCCTAAGCAGTATTTATGTATGTTAGCATGAGGTTATTATCCAACCTTTCTCCAGACAATACCAACTCAGAAGGCAAACAGCAATTTCCAGGAAGGTCAATAAGAAATTCTCTTGTTAAGTTGTGCCCACATTTTAGGGTCAAGAAAATGCTAAGGGATCTTGAATAGCTTTGACCCTATTGTCCGGGTTGTTTGATTATGAAAAAGACCCTATTGGTGTGATTTCTTTTCCCCTACTTCCCCCAACAGTCTTGTTTACTTCCAAAATGCATTTTTAACTCATCCAATTAATATGTTCTCCATGTGTTGTGTAATGACTTATTATGATTTCAAGCTCATATTTTGACAAAACAGATGAACATAAGAGAAGGAAAGGAAAAATAAAACAAAAACAGAGAGGGAGACACAAACCATAAGAGACTCTTAACTGGAAGGGAGTCAAGATGGCGGAGAAGTAGCAGGCTGAGATGAAATCAGGTAGCAGGAGATCAGCTAGATAGCTTATCTAAAGATTGCAAACACCTGCAAATCCAATGGGAGATTGAAGACAAGAAGAACAGCAATTCTAGAAACAGAAAATCGACCACTTTCTGAAAGGTGAGACCGGCGGAGACGTGAATCCAAAGCGATGAGAAGATAGACTGCGGGGGGGAGAGGCCAGCTCCTGGCAATTGGCGGAGCAACCGAGCACAAAATTGGGACTTTTAAAAGTCTGCTCCACGGAGGGACATCGCTCCTGAGGCTAAACTGGGGTGACGCCCATACAGGGTCACCGTGGCTCCAAGTCCTGTGGGATCATGGAAGGATCAGGGGTGTCTGAGTGTTGCAGAGCTTGCAGGTATTAGAGCAGGGAAGCCAGCAACAGAGACAGAGCCAACAGTAAGCTCTCAGCCCGGGGTTACCTTGAATCGGTCGCAGCCTGGTGAGCTCGGAGCGCAGCTGGAAGCCAAGGAGACAGGAGTGATGGGGCTCTTTTCTCTGAGGGCGCACAGAGGAGTGGGGCCCCCAGCTCTCAGCCCCTCCAGGCCGAGACTGGGCGGCCGCCATTTTCATTCCCGTCCTCCGGAATTCTACAGAAAGCACTCAGGGAACAAAAGCTCCCAAAAGCAAACCCAAGCGGATTACTCAGCCCGGCTCCTGGTAAGGGTGGTGCAATTCCCCCTCCAGCAAAGACACTTGAGAATCACTAAACAGGCCGCTCCCCAAGAAGATCAACAAGAAATCCAGCCAGGACCAAATTCACCTACCAAGGAGAACAACAGAATTCCAGAGGAGGAGAAAGCAAAGCATGGAACTCATGGCTTTCTCCCCATGATTCTTTAGTCTTGCGGTTAATGTAATTTTTTTTTATATTTTTTTCTTCTGCTACATTTTTTTTAACTTTTACTCTTTTTTTTAACATTTTTTAACCAGTTTGTCTAATATATATATATATATATATATATATATATATATATTTAATTTGTTGCTGTTATCGTTTTCTTTTAAAATTTTTTTTATCTTTCTGAACTTCTTTTTATCCCCTTTCTCCCCCTATGATTTGGGGTCTCTTCTGATTTGGTTAAAGCACATTTTCATGGGGTCTTTGCCACCCTTTTAGTATTTTATTTGCTCCTTCATATACTCTTATCTGGATAAAATGACAAGACGGAAAAACTCACCACAAAAAAAAGAACAAGAGGCAGTACCGAAGGCTAGGGACCTAATCAATACAGACATTGGTAATATGTTGATCTAGAGTTCAGAATGACAATTCTCAAGGTTCTAGCCGGGCTCAAAAAAGGCATGGAAGATATTAGAGAAACCCTCTCTGGAGAGATAAAAGCCCTTTCTGGGGAAATAAAAGAACTAAAATCTAACCAAGTTGAAATAAAAAAAGCTATTAATGAGGTGCAATCAAAAATGGAGGCTCTATTACTGGATATATATCCTAAAGATACAAACGTGGTGCTCTGAAGGGACACGTGCACCTGAATGTTTATCGCAGCAATGTCCACAATAGCCAAATTATGCAAAGAACCTATATGTCCATCAACAGATGAATGGATAAAGAAGATTTGGTATATATACACAATGGAATACTATGCAGCCATCAAAAGAAATGAAATCTTGCCATTTGCGACGATGTGGATGGAACTAGAGGGTATTACACTTAGAGAAATAGGTCAATCAGTGAAAGACAACTATCATATGATCTCCCTGATATGAGGAAGTGGATATGCAATGTGGGGAGATTGGGGGGGTTAGAAAAAGAAAAAATGAAAGAAGGTGGGATAGGGAGGGAGACAAACCATAAAAGACTCAATCTCAAAAAACAGACTGAGGGTTGCTGAGGGGAGGGGGGACGGAAGAGGGTGGTGGGGATATGGACATTGGGGAGGGTATATGCTATGATGAGTGTTGTGAAATGGGTAAACCTGGTGATTCACAGACATGTACCCCTGGGGATAAAAACACATTATATGTTTATTAAAAAAATAAATAAAAGAAAAAAAATGGAGGCTCTTACTGCTAGGATAAATGAGGCAGAAGAAAGTATTAGTGATATAGAAGACCAAATGACAGAGAATAAAGACGCTGAGCAAAGCAGAGACAAACAGCTACTGGACCATGAGGGGAGAATTCGAGAGGTAAGTGACACCATAAGACGAAACAACATTGGAATAATTGGGATTCCAGAAGAAGAAGAAAGAGAGAGGGGAGCAGAAGGTATACTGGAGAGAATTACTGGTGAGAATTTCCCTAATATGGCAAAGGGAACAAGCATCAAAATCCAGGAGGTGCAGAGAACCCCCCTCAAAATCAACAAGAATAGGTCCACACCCCGTCACCTAATAGTAAAATTTATAAGTCTTAGTGACAAAGAAAAAGTACTGAAAGCAGCCCAGGAAAAGAAGTCTGTAACATACAATGGTAAAAATATTAGATTGGCAGCAGACTTATTCACAGAGACCTGGCAGGCCAGAAAGAACTGGCATGATATATTCAGAGCACTAAACGAGAAAAACATGCAGCCAAGAATACTATATCCAGCTAGGCTATCCTTGAAAATAGAAGTAGAGATTAAAAGCTTCCAGGACAAACAAAAACTGAAAGAATTTGCAAACACCAAACCAGCTCTACAGGAAACATTGAAAGGGGTCCTCTAAGCAAAGAGAAACCCTAAAAGTAGTAGATCAGAAAGGAACAGAGACAATATACAGTAACAGTCACCTTACAGGCAATACAATGGCCCTAAATTCATATCTCTCAATAGTTACCCTGAATGTAAATGGGCTAAATGTCCCAATCAAAAGACACAGGATATCAGAATGGATAAGAAAACAAAACCCATCAATATACTGCCTACAAGAAACTCATTTTAGACCCAAAGACACCTCCAGATTTAAAGTGATGGAAAACAATTTACCATGCTAATGGACATCAGAAGAAAGCTGGGGTGGCAATCCTTATATCAGATCAATTAGATTTTAAGCCAAAGCCTATAATAAGAGATGAGGCAGGACACTATATCATACTCAAAGGATCTGTCCAACAAAAAGACCTCACAGTTTTAAATATATATGCCCCTAACGTGAGAGCAACCAACTATATACACCAATTAATAACAAAATCAAAGAAAGACATCAATAATAATACAATAATAGTAGGAGACTTTAACACTCCCCTCACTGAAATGGACAGATCATCCAAGCAAAAGATCAACAAAGAAATAAAGGCCTTAAATGACACACTGGACCAGATGGACATCACAGATATATTCAAAACATTTCATCCCAAAGCAACAGAATACACATTCTTCTCTAGTGCACATGGAACATTCTCCAGAATAGATCACATCCTTGGTCCTCAATCAGGTCTCAACTGGTATCAAAAGATTGGGATCATTCCCTTTATATTTGCAGACCACAGTGCTCTGAAGCTAGAACTGAATCACAAGAGGAAATTTGGAAAGAACACAAACACATGGAGATTAAACAGCATCCTTCTAAAGAATGAATGGGTCAACCAGGAAATTAAAGAAGAATTGAAAAAATTCATGGAAACAAATGATAATAAAAACACAACAGTTCAAAATCTGTGGGACACAGCAAAGGCAGTCCTGAGAGGAAAATATATAGTGGTACAATCCTTTCTCGAGAAACAAGAAAGGTCTCAAATGCACAACCTAACCCTAAACCTAAAGGAGTTGAGAAAGAACAAGAAAGAAACCCTAACCCAGCAGGAGAAGAAAAATCATAAAGATCAGAGCAGAAATCAATGAGACAGAAACCAAAAAAATGATAGAACAAAATCAATGAAACTAGGAGCTGGCTCTTTGAAAGAATTAATAAGATTGATAAATCCCTGGCCAGACTTACCAAAAAGAAAAGAGAAAGGACCCAAATAAATAAAATCATGAATGAAAGAGGAGAGATCACAACTAACACCAAAGAAATACAAAGAATTATAAGAACATACTATGAGCAACTCTCCGCCAACAAACTTGACAATCTGGAAGAAATGGATGCATTCCTAGAGACATATAAACTACCACAACTGAACCAGGAAGAAATAGAGAACCTGAACAGACCCATAACCAGTAAGGAGATTGAAACAGTCATCAAAAATCTCCAAACAAAAGCTCAGAGCCAGACGCCTTCCCAGAGGAATTCTACCAAACATTTAAAGAAGAACTAATCCCTATTCTCCTGAAACTGTTCCAAAAAAACAGAAATGGAAGGAAAACTTCCAAACTCATTTTATGAGGCCAGCAACACCTTGATCCCCAAACCAGACAAGGATCCCATCAAAAAAGAGAATTACAGACCAAATCCTTGATGAACACAGATGCGAAAATTCTCACCAAAATACTAACCAATAGGATTCAACAGTACATTAAAAGGATTATTCTACAAGACCAAGTGGGATTTATTCCAGGGCTGCAAGGCTGGTTCAACATCCTCAAATCAATCGATGTGATACAACACATTAATAAAAGAAAGAACAAGAACCATATGATACTTTCAATAGATGCTGAAAAAGCATTTGACAAAGTACAGCATCCCTTCCTGATCAAAACTCTTCAAAGTGTAGAGATAGAGGGGGCACATACCTCAATATCATCAAAGCCATCTATGAAAAACCCACCGCAAATATCATTCTCAATGGAGAAAAACTGAAAGCTTTTCCGCTAAGGTCAGGAGCACAGCAGGGATGTCCATTATCACGACTGCTATTCAACATAATACTGGAAGTCCTAGCCTCGGCAATCAGACAACAAAAAGAAATTAAAGGCAAATTTAATTAAAGGCATCCAAATTGGCAAAGAAGAAGTCAAACTATCACTCTTCACACATGATATGATACTATATGTGGAAAACCCAAAAGACTCCACTCCAAAACTGTTAGAACTTGTACAAGAATTTAGTAAAGTGTCAGGATATAAAATCAATGCACCGAAATCAGTTGCAGTTCTCTACACCAACAAGACAGATAAAAGAGAAATTAAGGAGCCAATCCCATTTACAATTGCACCCAAAACTATAAGTACCTAGGAATAAACCTAACCAAAGAGGCCAAGAATCTATTCTCAGAAAACTATAAAGTACTTAAGAAAGAAATTGAGGAAGACACAAAGAAATGGAAAAATGTTCCATGCTCCTGGATTGGAAGAACAAATATTGTGAAAAGGTCTATGCTACCTAAAGCAATCTACACATTTAATGCAATCCCTATCAAAATCCAACCCATTTTTTTTTTCAAAGAAATGGAACAAATAATCCTAAAATTTTATGGAACCAGAAAAGACCTCGAATAGCCAAAGGAATATTGAAAAAGCAAGCCAAAGTTGGTGGCATCACAATTCTGGACTTCAAGCTCTATTACAAAGCTGTCATCATCAAGACAGCATGGTACTGGCACAAAAACAGAAAAATAGATTAATGGAACAGAATAGAGATCCCAGAAATAGACCCTCAACTCTATGGTCAACTAATCTTCGACAAAGCAGGAAAGAATGTCCATTGGAAAAAAGACAGCCTCTTCAATAAATGGTGCTGGGAAAATTGGACAGCCCCATGCAGAAAAATGAAATTGGACCATTTCCTTACACCACATACAAAAATAGACTCAAAATGGATGAAGGACCTCAGTATGAGAAAGGACCCCATCAAAATCCTTGAGAACACAGGCAGCGACCTCTTCGACCTCAGCCGCAGCAACATCTTCCTAGGAACATCGCCAAAGGCAAGGGAAGCAAGGGCAAAAATGAACTATTGGGATTTCATCAAGATCAAAAGCTTTTGCACAGCAAAGGAAACAGTTAACAAAACCAAAAGATAACTGACAGAATGGGAGAAGATATTCGCAAACAATGTATCAGATAAAAAGCTAGTGTCCAAAATCTATAAATAATTTATCAAACTCAACACCCAAAGAACAAATAATCCAATCAAGAAATGGGCAGAAGACATGATCAGACATTTCTGCAGAGAAGACATCCAGATGGCCAACAGACATATGAAAAAGTGCTCCACATCACTGGGCATCAGGGAAATACAAATCAAAGCACAATGAGATATCACCTCACACCAGTCAGAATAGCTAAAATTAACAATTTAGGAAATGACAGATGGTGGCGAGGATGCAGAGAAAGGGGAACCATCCTACACTGTTGTTGGGAATGCAAGCTGGTGCAGCCACTCTGGAAAACAGCATGAAGGTTCCTCAAAACGTTGAAAAAAGAACTACCCTATGACCCAGCAGTTGCACTACTGGGTATTTACCCTAAAGATACGAACGTAGTGATCCAAAGGGGCACGTGCACCTGAATGTTTATAGCAGCAATGTCCACAATAGCCAAACTATGGAAAGAACCTAGATGTCCATCAACAGCTGAGTGGATCAAGAAGATGTGGTATATATACACAATGGAATACTATGCAGCCATCAAAACAAATGAAATCTTGCCATTTGCAATGACGTGGAGGGAACTAGAGGGTATCATGCTTAGTGAAATAAGTCAATTGGCGAAAGACAACTATCACATGATCTCCCTGATATGAGGAAGTGGGGATGCAACATGGGGGGTTTTGGGGGGTAGGAGAAGAATCAATGAAACAAGATGCAATTGGGAGGGAGACAAACCATAAGTGACTCTTAATCTCACAAAACAAACTGAGGGTTGCTGGGGGGAGGTGGGTCGGGAGATGGGGGTGTGGTTATGGACATTGGGGAGGGTGTGTGCTATGGTGAGTGCTATGAAGTGTTTAAACCTGGAGATTCACAGACCTGTACCCCTGGGGATAAAAATACATGATATGTTTATAAAAAATAATAATAATAAATTTAAAAATTAAAAAAAAAACTCTTTAGGCAACTAACTGAGGATTGCTAAGGGGGTGGTTTGTGGGGGGATGGGGTAACTGGGTGATGGGCATTAAGGAGGGCATGTGATGTAATGAGCACTGAGTGTTGTATGCAACTGATGAATCACTAAATTCTACCCCTGAAACTAATAATACACTGTATTATTATTAAATCAAATTTAAATTTTTATAAAGTTCATGTTTTGGGGCACCTGGGTGGCTCAGTTGTTAAGCATCTGTCTTCAGCTCAGGTCATGATCCCAGGGTCCTGGGATCAAGCCCTGCATCGGGCTCCCTGCTCAGTGGGGAGTCTGCCTCTCCCTCTCCCACTCCCCCTGCTTGTGTTCCCTCTCTCACTGTGTCTCTGTCAAGTAAATAAAATCTTTTATAAAATAAATAAAAATTTGGGGCCACTTGGGTGGCTCAGTGGGTTAAGCCTCTGCCTTCAGCTCAGGTCATGATCTCAGGGACCTGGGATTGAGTCCTGCATCGGGCTCTCTGCTTGGCGAGGAGCCTGTTTCCTCCTCCTCTCTCTCTGCCTGCCTCTCTGCCTACTTGTGATCTCTGTCTGTCAAATAAATAAATAAAATCTTTAAAAAATAAAGTAATTAATAAAATAAATAAAAATTCAGAAGTTCCTGTTTTGAAACCTTCAAAAAAAATTCTCTGTAGTCTAAATTTTTGAGTAACTTGCTTTTATGAAATTATTTTGAAGTAGGATATTAGGACCCTTTCATCAAACTCTGGCACCTGATATGAAAAGGACCATTACAGCATTGACATCCTAGTGTGGACAGTGTGTCCTTCACAGGAAAATTTTTAAAATTTAAAAACCAAAAGTTTTGACCAGCAACTTGAGAGTATGTGGCTCACCTCAGTAGCTCTCCAGCGATCTTAAGACACTTGGCTCCTGCTATGGCCAGGCTACTCATGGTCAGCAGTGTTGGTAAACCACAGGGAAAGAACGTCTGTTTCTGTTTTAGCAGAGGTCCTCCCCCATTCCCCTGGCCGAAGGCAGGTCTGTGAGCCATCTAACAGTCCACGGCGTAACAACCTTTAAACCAGCCCACCTTGCTCGCCTGATGCCTGTGATCTACTAACTATGGGCCCCAGCGATGAGGGACCCAAGCCAGCAGTTAATACCCAGTTTCTAGTTAGAAAGATGGACTCTACCAAGAACCAACTTGCAAACCAGCGTACCTCAACTAAATTTGGGCTTTCTATCTTCCATCTCCCCTTTGCCTAAAACAAGAGTGCAATTAGTCTCTCATTGTTCTGGGGTATATTGTTATTTTCACTGACTTAGTAAGAGGCATTATCCTGTGTGCTACTGACTTGTGAAGTATTATGGTAATGCCCACAGTGAACCCGTGTTAAAGAAACTATTAGCATGCATGGAGCACTGGGTGTGGTGAAAAAATAATGATACTGTTATGCTGAAAATAAATAAATGAAAAAAAAAAACTATTAGCAAACACAGTCTCAGTACCTGAGCATAATTTTGCCCAGAAGAAAACAATCCAACCTTACCCAAACTAATAATTAAAATTTGTCAGTGCTAGGGGATATACCATCCTGCAAGGTAATATTTGAAAACATGTTGATAAATTATGTGGAATTTATAATTAACAAAAATCTGGTAAAGCCCATTGCTGGGCTGACAAACTTTAAACTTACTATACTGTTTACCATCTACGGTATCCTATTGAAATTACAAACACCCTATAAATGGACAGAATTGACAGAGCTGTTATAGTTCAGATGCTAACACTGCCCACCATATTTATCTTAATACTGCTCCACACCATATTATAAACAATTCGGAACATTCTATTAAACATCTCTATAATAAAATAGACCTCGAACACTGTTGTCAAAGACAGGAGGACAACAGCGAATATGCTTCATTCACTGACGTCACCAAAATTACTCAAGAAGTAGCTGAGGAGTACCCTGGATTATTTATTAACTTCAGAGGACCCCTGGAGATGTGAAGATTTAGCCTAGACACAACTTAAAATTAAGGAAATTCCAGATGTTGAGCTAATCAATTAACCCAGTGATTTGTATCCTATATTAAAAAGAGCAAATAAGGGCGCCTGGGTGGCTCAGTGGGTTAGGCCGCTGCCTTCGGCTCGGGTCATGATCTCAGGGTCCTGGGATCGAGTCCCGCATCGGGCTCTCTGCTCAGCGGGGAGCCTGCTTCCTCCTCTCTCTCTCTGCCTGCCTCTCTGCCTACTTGTAATCTCTCTCTGCCAAATAAATGAATAAAATCTTTAAAAAAAAAAATAAAAAAATAAAAAGAGCAAATAAGAAATCCCAATGCTCTCATTAGGATGCAAACAAACAGAAAATGAAGGCTATAGCCTGAAATCTTTTCTCTGGAGTAGGAGGAAACCCAGACCCTTTTGCTCCCAAGAGCACCAATTGACACTCCAAAGATGATTATTATAATTCTTTTGACTCTGGTAATTTTAACCTACTAGAAATTAAGCCCCTGAGAATAGACAAAAATACAACAAATGACAATATGAAACTAATCAGAGTTATTGAACAGAAAGCTTCTACTAGACAAGAAATGACAAAAACTAGGATGCAATTCCAACCAACTGATTTGGACACTGGAAACCAGTGGCTATTAGAATTATCGACCAAAGGGGAGTAAAACTTGATCCTCCCAGGACCAGAGACTGTACAACTCAGACCCATTACCATGGATGCTGAACTTACTCAACACCTTTGAGTATTTGGAGAAAATTATACTGATTTACAAAAACCTTTGGTTGTAGCAATCTAGAAATTAAAATAGCCTATACCTAATATATTATCCTTTAAAAACCCCAGTGGAAAGCAGCAGGGGAAGCTAATAATAATGAAATTAAGAGCACTGGCTATGATGTGCTACAGGGCACAGACAGGTTATGTGTAATGCAACAGAACAAATTTAAAAGGTCTCCCAAAAGCTGCGCCCCACAGGACAGAACAGCAGGGTTTATAATAATTGGAGGTGCCAGAAACACAGAACTTATTGACTTGATCAGAACAGCTGAGAAACTGAGTCAAGGTAAAGGCTACAGCTTCAGCACTAATGTATATAGACATAAAGGGCCGAAACCTAATGTAAACAAACTTAATTGAACAAAACCTCTCAGGCCCTTTTGGCCACTAAACTGTATAAACCACCACCCTTTAATCCTAATTATGAAAACAGAAACACAAACAGAAACCCCAAAAACTACTTACAGTGGCAAAGAAATAAAAACCACCAACCTTTGAGGGGAAACAGACCCACCAACCCATATATGCCAGCCCTTCCACAAAGCCTATAGATGAACTACTGACAAATTAAATAGAGAAAGTTCGAATAACACCCCTAGAGGGGCTCAGCAGTCTGTCTCTTGGACCAAGCCAGAGAAAACTGCCCATATGTCATAATAGTCGCTTCAACAGAAACCCTTTTATAAATAAAAATATTTTTATACTACATTATGCTATTGTATACTGGGTCCCAAGTAACAATGATACAGGGAAAACCCAGTAAGACAGAAAATTAAAAAACATGGTGGGGCCAACTGAAGGATTAGAAGGAAAATTAACCCCAGGAACATGGGCAGGTAGATGCCAACAATTGATGAAATTATGACCACCATCAGGAAAATAAAAATGTCTCATAGAACCCAATTTAGAAATCACAGAACCCAATTTAGAAATCATCCCAGTAATGGATGTAATAGGACAACATGTGAATAACTAAGGTATAGCTATCCCAAAGAACAGTTTAACTACAGGAAAGTGACTACAGTTGAGCTACCTGCCCCTCTAAATTAACAAATGTACCTCAATATAATCTTAGGGAGGACACACAAAGAAATGCAGGAACTCCTGAAGGAACAAATTTTTGTGCCTACTATAGATTTACAGTAGATTACAGGAATTTAAACACTCTCCCCAGATTGAAAAGAACAGTCTCAGCTAAAGATAGTAATACAAGCAGCACAACCACGGGATCAAAACTTTCTTTATGATGACATACTTCTCTGATATGTTCTTTGTTATACACATTGATGAGAGAGCCAACACATGACTGCATTCACACGGGAAGGTAGAAAATATCAGTTTACTAGCTCATCACAAAGACCCCTTAACAAACTAATGATAACCCACAGCCTTCATGAACAAGACATGCAAGCCCTTCAGGAAAACAAAACAAACACGAACCATGATTTCCTAAATTGATGACATCTTTATTTGTAGTAATAACTTGGAAGACTAGGCAAGGGTCAAGACAGAGTTAACTGAATTCCTCATACCCAAAGGATGATTTATTTACTCAGGTAAGTTCTAAGAGCCCCAAACTACAGTAAAATTTCTAGGCATAATTTGGTCTTCTACACAATTACACAATAGATTGTAACCCAACTCCTATCATAATAGAAGAATCTCAGAAATTGATTACTGTATGAATACTGGTAACAGCATGTAACATATATGGGGAAAATTTTAAAACCCATCCATGAAGTAAATAGGCAGAACCGGGGACTTAGATGGGAAGACACAAGATGCAGACTTTTCTGAAATGCTTTCAGAACTTTAAACTTATTGGTGTCAGCTAATGAAGATTCTGACTACACACTAGAATGCTTATCCCCTCAAGAGTTTGCAACCTGGTCACAGTGGACTAAAACACTCCATGACCTCAAACTTCACCTGACAGCATTTGGACCAAAAGTTCTTGTAGTCCAAGAATAGATACCAACCAAGTGAAAAGCTAATCTGGTAGCTCTCTGAAACCCTACAAAATGCAGAGCTACTAGAAAATAAGCCAATTATTCTTCAACTCCAACATCCTATTCTAGACTGGGAACAGCAGACCTCTAATAAGTATAGGGGAACTACCCCTGACCATAAAGTCCCAACATGGAAATGGTGTATTTCCTAGTGGTACATATAGATAGATGGTCGACCCTCTGCTTCAGCTGAGGAAATTTCAGCAATGCCAATAATCTACTTGCTAGAGTTTTGAGGGGTGAGCCTATTGAAGCTGGAGCAGCTGGGCAAGAGGGATCACTCAGGCCCACAGTGCTCAAAAACGCACTGGTTTTCAGATGTATCATTCTCCATGACACCACCTGGGTATGCTGGTAGGCCATGGCCTTGAGGAGTAATGACAGCCTAACCTTGACAGAATCAAGCTTGGGAGAATCCGTACAATATGATGAATTAAGAGTCATAAAACTGGCCATTGAGCAACTGTTTAAAATCGGAATGAGGTGTATCTATTCTCAGACTCCTGACAGTAGCTAACGTAATAGCTACTTGGTCAAGAACAAGGAAAGAAAATGAAAATAAGAAATAAAGATATGTGGGGTGTGGACACATATCAGAAAACAGCACAGGCTGATATTTCCAGATTTGTCCCACATGTCTCAGCTCACCAGAGAGATGACTGTGTGCTGAGTATAGTAATCAGGTAGACAAATCACCAGCAAACCAATGAGGCTAGAATTCCTAAAACCAGTCTCAAAAAAACCCACATCGATTCACAGTTTAAAAAACAGCGTATTCAAAATATTCTTGTGCATAAAGTAAAGGAATAATGGGAAATAAAAGAGGAAGGCATAGATATGCCAATTGAAAAACTATTATATGGACATATCATCAGGACACTAAAACATAGCATAATGTTAAAACCTGGTTAGAAAACAGAAACCTAATACCAACTCAATAGCTACAGTATCACACTAAAAAAAAAGAGAAAGGGGGAATTTTGGAACATTTAAAACTTAGAAATCTTTAATCCACACTTCAAAGTTGAGGCTGATAAACTCTTCCCAAGAATTCAGATTGACTACATAGGACCATTGCCAGTATCACAAAATGTACCCATGCCCCAGAATACATGCATGGTCAAGAAAAAGATTACCCTATCCCTGCAAGAAGTACGATCAAAGGTCAACAGTCAAAGTGCTAAAGTTATGGATAGCATGCTGTAGCACATCCGTCATCACAAAATCCGATCAGGGCACTCACTTCACAGGAAAGCCAACACAAGAATGACGCAAGACCAAGATGGATGGAGGACTCCCAGCAGTGGCAGTCACTCTTGTCATAGACCTCCTTGAACAGCAAAAAGAACGAGGAAGGGGCAGAGATTTATAAAAGCACCATCTTTAGCATTTGCACAAATGAACGCATTATGCATCTTAAACCCTACAACTGATGGTAAGCGGGTCAGTGGGACCTGTGACCTATCGAGCACACCATTCACGAGTGGGAATACCACGCTCATCGCAGCTACGGATACTCTGACAGTTCCAGCAGCAGCTGTTCCACCACTCCAGATTTCACCACATTTAGCTAATCTTACCAAGATGACTACAGACCAGGAGATAGGACCAAGGCAAAGCTATCTGGTAACCCAGGGAGAAGACCAGTAGTATATACACAGAAAAAAAAAAAAAAATTAGCGTAGTAATGAAGAAAGAAGCTGAGCCAAGGAAAGAAGAGTCAAGTGCTATGCGATGCCTTCATGTGCTCTGATCCCACACTCAGTGTGTCTACAAGACCAGAGAGTTTCAGACCTTTCATTCTCATAGTGAAAGGATATAAACTATTAACTTGGTGTTGTAAAACAAAACAAAACAAAACAAAAAAACAACACATATAAATAATTCAATGCCACTCATAGACCAAGACTTGATCTTTACCTTCCAAAATAATACTTAATCACTATGTACAGATGCAACAAACAGCACAACTTTGAACCAAACATTATGGTGGCCCATGAGTAAGGTTGCTATAAAAGTTTAAATTTTACAAACATGTTCTTGAACAGACGTGACATGACATACAGACAAGCCAAGTGTCAATGGCAGGCAGAGGGCTCCTCTAGTGATGAGGGAGAAATCTCAGAACCTGCATGTACATGCACTGGGACGTACGAAGAACAACATAGATAGAAATATCACTAGATGAGAGGTAGAAGCATGGTCAGATCAATGTAGAAAACATTTATTATACTGATAATATACCAAAAATTACCAATTAGAGCAGAATCATGATGTATTTATGGAATAGAACATGTCAAGAATAAAGAGATGACTAGCAGAAACCAAGAGTGAGAACAACATTAGGTAGAAAAATTGGGGACAACCTAGAAAAACTAAAAACTTATAAAGATCCATTTGCCACATGGAATACTTACTATGTACTCCCAGCCGTGGGTACTAGTACTTCAGGAACAGATACGTCAAGTCATATCCACATGACAATGTGGCAGTAATATCTTTAAATATAAATATTCCTAATGACTTACTAATTTTGGCCATTCTAACTGATGTAAGGTGTGGCTTTAATTTGAATCTCCCTGATGCATCTCAATGTGGTTTTAATTTTAATCTCCCTGATTGCTAGTAGTGATGAACTATTTCTACACTCCCAACTTACACTGTTTAATCTGTAGCCCTCTTGTAGAAACACAGCAATAGATCCATAGACACTACATTCATATATTTAAAAAAAAAAAAACAAAAACAGAGATACATTGAAGGTGCATTGAGGTCACAAATGAAACTTAACACAAAGCACAGATCATTGCCTTGGGTGGCACACATCAGGTTTCTTCTCACACCACCGATCTCTACCTCAAAAATATGGAAATGATGCTAATATAGCTTTTTATGATCATATTGGAACCTACAACAGTAGCCTGTAGCTTGAAATTAAATTTGATTTTCATGCCAGACACACATTCTCAAATTGTGCTCAGTTTTACCAATCTTCATTTACACTCAGTTTACAACCTATACCAAAAATAGGTTTAAAAAAAAAAAAAAAGCCTTATAGTTTCTTATTGAACTGGTAGGTTTAATTAGAGACACAATGGCAGCTATGTTTTCTCAATTCCAATTTGATCAAATCGTATTCAATTTTAAAAACTTTGAAACCAAGCCATCTCAGTTTAACATGTGTGCAATGGTAGCTCCGTCCTCTTTGGATAAACAGATGGATAAAATTACCAGTATATTATAAAAAAATTACAGATGGAAGTAAAGCAATGTAAACTCTACAGAAATCAGTGGGAGAAAACACTAAAAATAAAGTACAAAGCAATGACATAAGAGATGTATGTCTTAAGTGTAGACTGTCAGTTGGTGCAGTTCAGAGTAGTTGATACCTGGAATACTCTTAAAACAGCTATAATCTTCTCTGTCTTCTAGTATTAGAGAATAACGAAGAGAAACCTGGCCTGATTTTTGTTTCTTTGGTTTCGTTGTGACATTTGGGTGTGGGAGAAACAGGATAAGTTCTACTTTTGATATTGTGAGTTTGAGGGGATCACGATCATTAAGTAGTGTTGACCATTACATAGTGATGTCTGGAGTGCCAGAGAGATTTGGACTGAAGATCCAAAGGTTTCAACAATCATCATGTAGAAGGGAGTTGAAATCACGTGATGGAATGAGATTTTGTAAGGAGACAGAGTTGCTTCTGTTGATTTATTCCAGCTCTTTTCTCTTTATAAAATTGAACATAATGAGAAAAATACTTAACTTTAATATAGGCTATAGCAATGAGTTTTGAGCAAGTTTTCAATATAGTTTATATCTACTTCAGTACACCTGGGAATTCCAAAATTTCTGTAAAGAACTGTAGATACCATAATAATTTTTCTTAGAGATCTTGAATTCTGTAAAACCCACAACAACGTGTTATGCTCCTCTTATTGAACAATGACGAGATAGCATGGTATTACAACTAGAGTCCGAGACTTGAATCGGTACAGACATACCTCGTTTTATTGTGCTTTGCTCTGTTTTCCTTCATAGGTAGTATGTTCTTTACAAATTGAATGTTTGTGGCAAACTTGTTGAACAAGTCTGTCAGTGCTGTTTTCTGATAGCGTTTGCTCGCTTTTGTCACATTTTGGTAATTCTCACAGTATTTTGGACTTTATTATATTTGTTATGGTGAACTGTGATCAGTAATTACAATTACCATCGTAATTGTTTTGGGGGCACCACCAACTGCACCCATATAGGACAGCAAAGTTAATAAAAGTGTGTGTTCTGACTGCTAAAAACAAACAAACAAACAAACAAACAAAAAACAGCTATAATTTTGGGGCAATACTGGCACCCAAGGTAACAGACAACCCAACCAGAAGTACAGTAGATAGCACACACCTTAATGGCTGTGATTCCCTGAGTAACCATTATATTAAAACACTGGCACTTAAAAAACCAAACAGGAAATTGTGTTACCACATTTTTACAGTCAAAAGGGTGTGTGGAACCACATACCACAGAGAGTTGCCTTGTGGTGGAACAAAGTATGGTAAGAACAAAGTGTTCCTAAGTGTTCCTAAGTGTTCCTAAGGATATGCTGGTGGGATAGAACCAAAGTATCTTTTTCACAGCAAGACATTTGAATAGACCCATGGTTAAAGTACCCATGACTACAGCCTTGATAGCTCCTCAACCAGTTGTATGTAACTGGGGAAACTGAACCATAATAGCCTGCTCTAAGTCAAACCCTACCCCAGCCTATTAGAAAGGGCAAACATGGTGGGATGTGGAAAAATAGAACAAGTAAGGAATGTAACAATAAAGGGGGAAGGATCTTATTTGAAGTCAATAGAAAATAGAGGAACACAAAATAACTCAAGGCATATTCCACCCTGAATCTCCTAAAATTAATATAATAAATATAAATCATACATTAGAAACCTTTAGACAAGTAAAAGAACATCTAGAAGATGCAACTAATAAGTCTGCAGGAATTGAAAAAAGAACAAAAGCATGCTTCTACCAAAATTATGACAGCTTTTAATTCTGATGTAATAGCAATTCAGTCTGTGCTTAGAGATGCTATGCGAGCTGATAACTGTGGAATTTGATAAAAATATTTGCCTGGAAACCTAACTGTCAAGGAAGTTAATTGACTGGTTTAAGGAGCTTAACCTTTGGTCATTTGGTGATTAGACAGGCATCCCGTTAAAGAGTTCTCTACTATGCTTGGATTGATAACACCAGGAATACAGTTGCTTAAACAGGTCATCCAAGTGTAGAATATGTGTCAAAGGAAAAATATGACTGGATTTTGGATTAAGATTATAAATATTTCAGTATTCAAGTGTGAATGGATACATCTGTGAACTTAGATTTGTTAAGGACATTAGGTCTTTATGTAAGCCTCTGAAATCTCAAGGGAGATTTTTACATACTGACTTATTTCAAACCCCCATTTTAGTAGAAGCTTGTTTTGGACAAAATTGTTTGAACTGGTTTTTTTTTTTTTTTAATTTTATTTATTTATCAGAGAGAGAGAGGGGAAGAGAGCGAGCACAGGCAGACAGAGAGGCAGGCAGAGGCAGAGGGAGAAGCAGGCTCCCTGCTGAGCAAGGAGCCCGATGCGGGACTCGATCCCAGGACGCTGGGATCATGACCAGAGCCAAAGGCAGCTGCTCAACCAACTGAGCCACCCAGGCGTCCCTGAACTGGTTTTAAATAACTTGTTTTTGTGAAATTGTTCTGAAGTTGGGTATTAGGACTTCTTTGTCTAACTCTTTCACCTGGCATGAAGACCACCATGTTGTGCTGCCCATTATGTGTTGGAGCTGTGAGCTCCAAAAACCAAGATGTCTGATGAGCAACTTCAGAGTACTCCATCTAAGGCTATTCTTTGCTGACGGAAAGAACTTTCCAAAGATCTTGAGATAACTGTCCTGACCAAGTTACGCTTGGTCATCTCATCTCAGGAAGAGAAGGGACATCTGATTACACTCTGCTGGAGCTACCTCTCATAAACAGTAGTGCAAGGTATGTAATGGTTTTTGGATTAATGTTCTTCAGAACAGCCCACCTTGCCTGCCAACACCAATGCCATCATCACCTGCTAGCAGGTGTCTCAGCAGTCAGGGACCTAAACCGGAAACTCATAGCCAGCTCAGTTGAAAGGATGGACTCTACTGAGAACCAAATCATAAAAACCTGCACCTCAAGGGCACCTGGGTATCTCAGTCAGTTAAGCATCACACTCTTGGTTTCGGTTCAGGTCACGATCTCAGGGTCATGAGGTCAAGTTTGTTTTAACATGATGCCATATCTAATCACCACTGGGCTCCATGTTCAGCAAGAAATCTGCTTGAAGATTCTCTCCCTCTACCCCTCCACCAACACAAGTACCCTCGCTCTCTCAATTAATTAAATCTTAAAAAAAAAAAAAAAAAAAGCCCCTTGACTAAATTTAGACTTCATTTATCTCCTCTTTGTCTGGAAGAACAGTGCACTTAGTTTATCATTGGCCTGGGGTACACGATTTCTTTATTGTCTTAATAGACATTATCTTGTATGCTACCGCCTTGTGAAATATTCTAATTCCTGCAGTGAACCTGTGTTAAATAAATCATCGGCAAAGGCAATCTCAGTCTTTGAGCATCATTTGCCCCTGACAAAACACCCCTGTCACCTCAAGAAAATTACGCTCAGCTATTGCATGAACTACTGAAAAGTGTCCCAACTGGCTCTTACCTTTACTCCTGCCCAGATCAGCAGCTGGCATGAATACTCTGGAACCATGAATCTGATCCTAGTTTTCTCTTATTTGAAACTCTTGAGGAGCTTCTGAATGAGCTCGAGATCAAAATCGAAATCCTTATAGGACCCAAAGGAAACCATCTGTTCCCTCCAACTTCTGTTCCCACCAGCTTATCACCCAACAGTCCCTCAAACATGCATCATACACACACTCTAGAACCCTGTGCCCCAGTTATACCACTCTTGTCTTTTTTTTTATATATATTTTTTACTTTAAAGATTTTTTTTTTATTTGACAGACAGATCAGAAGTAGGCAGAGAGGCAGGCAGAGAGAGAGAGGAGGAGGAGGCAGGCTCCCTGCTGAGCAGAGAGCCTGATGTGAGGCTTGATCCCAGGACCCTGGGATCATGACCTGAGCCGAAGGCAGAGGCTTTAACCACTGAGCCACCCAGGTGCCCCACACACTTGTCTCTTCTTAGGACTTTACCTTACTTTCCGCTGCCTCGGTGCTCTTCTGCTGACTCTGCACTTTTGTTAATTTGGGGTCAGATTATGAGATAGAAATTTACAAAGGAGACTTTCTAATTCCTTGGACTGTATTAGGTCTACATGTTATCTGCTTCTTTAGCTCCAGATTCTTTACCTTGTGCTCTTTTCATAGTATCTAGTTATACATTTGAGGACTTTTAAGTCCATGTTTATCTCCCTTACTTGACTCCAAGCTCTTTGAAGGCTGGGCCATGGTTATCTGGTTTCTTATTAAATCCAGAATTTAGTATGGGGACTGGAGCATAGTAAGCATTTCATATGAATACAACAATATGCAAATAAACTAGTGAGCCTTTCTCAAAAAATTCAGCCATGCCTCTTTAAGTATTGTTTTTTTGCCATTCACCAGGTCATTTTTAAAAATTTTTAGAGATTTATTTGTCAAGAGAGAGAGAAAGCACAAGCAGGAGGAGTGCCAGAAGGAAATGGAGAAGCAGACTCTCCATTGAGCAGGTAGCCCAGTGTGGGACTCAATCCCATGACCCTGAGATCATGACCTGAGCCAGAGAGAGATGATTAATTGAGCCACCCAGATGTGCCAAGGTCATATTTGGAAGAAAAAAATGCTTAGCTCTCCCACCCACTAGCGTGACTATAAAGCAAGTCACATACATCTCTGTTTCTTAATATATTCCTCCACACTTAATTTACCCATTAATAATCTTGGGCGACAATTTTTTCACTCCTGTGAATTTTACAAGTCTTTTTTAAATGAATACATTTGGCCCTTCTCTTAATTACCCAAAGGAGAAATTACTTGCTTTTATTTGGTACCAAGCTAACGGTTGAACATCATAAAACCCATTCAACAGAAGTCATTTGCTTTTTTTCCTTACCTTTTATCCTCCTTAGTATTTTTCTCCAGAAAAAAATTAGCTCAAAATGCATGCATGTTGGAATAAGTCTGTTACCATGGCAATAACTAGAAATAAAAGGAAAATGAAAGCGTGGTGCAGTCTTTCTATTAGAGTAACGAATGAAATCTAAGGAGAATTCAAAATTAAAAACCTTTCTAAAGTGAAAGCAAATTTCTAGTATAAGAATTTTGCACACAGTCTACCTTTTTCATCCTTACTTTAGACAAACCAGAATTTCAGTAAAGAATCAGAAATCAGGGCGCCTGGGTGGCTCAGTGGATTAAGCCGCTGCCTTCAGCTCAGGTCATGATCTCAGAGTCCTGGGATCGAGTCCCGCATCGGGCTCTCTGCTCAGCAGAGAGCCTGCTCCCTCTCTCTCTCTCTCTGGCTGCCTCTCTGTCTACTTGTGATTTCTCTCTGTCAAATTAATAAATAAAATCTTTGAAAAGAAAAAGAAAAGAAAAAGAAGAAAAAAAAAAGAAAAAGAAGAAAAAAAAGAGAAAAGAAAAAAAATGAAAAGAAAAAGAAAAAAAAAAAGAATCAGAAATCATTCAAAATTATTTTTATATATGGAATATCAGCAAAGTATGCGCTGGTTGTGCTTTTCCTGCTCAAATTTGCACGGAGAGTCCCTAATCCAGGAAAATGGAGGCTTGGTACCACTTGCAGCTGCTAAATTTGTGCTCAGAGCAACATCAAGTTAGATCATGTTTGCAGTCTCTTTTGTAGAATTACCCAAAGGGAAGCCCATAGAAACGCACAGTGCAGCAGCTCAGGCTGTGCTGAGGTTTGCCGACACGTCAAACACTGTGCTGTAAATGGTGTGTGCTGTGGTAAATAAGGGATGGTCCTGTCCCCAAGGTGTGCACATGGAGGACAAACATTCGTAACAGTGTGGGACAGGAAAAGGTGCAGGTATGCACAAAGACCCAGTGCAGCATGAGAGGAGGACTAAGGAAAGAAGGCTAGGGAATGCTTTACTGGAACCCTGAAGCTCAAGGGGAATGCTTTACTGAAACCTTGAAGCCCAAGTAGGATTCCCCTAGAAAAGAATGGAGTTAACATCCATCATCTCATACAGATCCCGAATTTTTAAAAAAAAAAAAATTGTCCCCTGTGATGAGAACTCCTCTAATTTACTCTTAAAAACTTTCAAAATACACCAGACACCAGTGTTAACTAGCACCAGCATGTTGTGTGTTGCATCCCTTGCATTTTGTTTTTATCTTATCTTTTAAGTCAAAGTTGGTACCTTTTGACTACCTGCAACCAGTTCCCCTTTATATAGTTCTGAGAACAAGGCCACTTCCCCCACCAAAGCAAGAGGTGAATCTCTCTCAAGTATTGAGCGTATGGGGTCCTGGTGCCTCACTCCATTGAGTATCCAACTCTTTACTTCAGCTCCGCTCTCGATCTTGGGGTTGGGAGTTTGAGCCCCATGTTAGGTTCCATACCCAGCATGGATTCTCTGCTTAAGAATCTCTCTCTCGGGGACTCGAGTCAAGATGGCGGAGAAGTAGCAAGCTGAGACTGCTTCAGCTAGCCGGAGATCAGCTAGATAGCTTATCTAAAGATTGCAAACACCTGAAAATCCATCGGCAGATCAAAGAGAAGAAGAACAGCAATTCTGGAAACAGAAAAACAACCACTTTCTGAAAGGTAGGACCGGCGGAGAAGTGAATCCAAAGCGACTGGAAGATAGACCCCGGGGGGAGGGGCCGGCTCCCGGCAAGCGGCGGAGCAACCGCGCACAAAATCAGGACTTTTAAAAGTCTGTTCCGCTGAGGGACATCGCTCCAGAGGCTAAACCGGGGCGAAGCCCACGCGGGGTCAGCGTGGCCTCAGGTCCCGCAGGGTCACAGAAGGATCGGGGGTGTCTGAGTGTCGCAGAGCTTGCGGGTATTGGAACGGGAAAGCCGGCTACAGAGACAGAGCCGACAGTAAGCTCGCAGCTCCGTGTTACCTTGAACCGGTCGCAGGCTCGGTGAGCTCGGAGCGCGGCCGGAGGTCAGGCAGACGGGAGTAACTGGGCGCTGTTCTCTGAGGGCGCACTGAGGAGTGGGGCCCTGGGCTCTCGGCTCCTCCGGGCCGGAGACCAGGAGGCCGCCATTTGTATTCCCGTCCTCTGGAACTCTAGGAAAGCGCTCAGGGAACAAAAGCTCCTGAAAGCAAACCCGAGCGGATTACTCACCCCGGCCCCGGGTAAGGGCGGTGTAATTCCGCCTGGGGCAAAGACACTTGAGAATCACTACAACAGGCCCCTCCCCCAGAAGATCAACAAGAAATCCAGCCGAGACCAAGTTCACCTACCAAGGAGTGCGGTTTCAATACCAAGGAGAGCAGCAGAATTCCAGAGGAGGAGAAAGCCAAGCACGGAACTCATGGCTTTTTTCCTGTGATTTTTTTTAGTCTTGCAGTTAATTTAATTTTTTCTTTTTCTTTTTTTTTTTTTTCCTCGCCTTCGGGTAAAATTTTTTTTTAACTGTTACCTTTTTCTTATTTAACGATTTTTTACTAGTTTATCTAATATATATATATATTTTTTTTTACATTTTTCTTAGGTGTTTTCTTTCTTTAAAAATATTCTTTTCTTTTCTTTTCTTTTTTTTCTTTTTTCTTTCTTCCTTTTTGAACCTCTTTTTATCCCCTTTCTCCCCACTCACGATTTTGGATCTCTTCTAATTTGGTTAAAGCATATTTTCCTGGGGTTGTTGCCACCCTTTTAGTATTTTACTTGCCCCTTCATTTACTCTTATCTGGACAAAATGACAAGACGGAAAAATTCAACACAAAAAAAAGAACAAGAGGCAGTACCGAAGGCTAGGGACCTAATCAATACAGACATCGGTAATATGTCAGATCTAGAGTTCAGAATGACAATTCTCAAGGTTCTAGCCGGGCTCGAAAAAGGCATGGAAGATATGAGAGAAACACTCTCGAGAGATATAAAAGCCCTTTCTGGAGAAATAAAAGAACTAAAATCTAACCAAGGTGAAATCAAAAAAGCTATTAATGAGGTGTAATCAAAAATGGAGGCTCTAACTGCTAGGATAAATGAGGCAGAAGAAAGAATTAGTGATATAGAAGACCAAATGACAGAGAATAAAGAAGCTGAGCAAAAGAGGGACAAACAGCTACTGGACCACGAGGGGAGAATTCGAGAGATAAGTGACACCATAAGACGAAACAACATTAGAATAATTGGGATTCCAGAAGAAGAAGAAAGTGAGAGGGGAGCAGAAGGTATACTGGAGAGAATTATTGGGGAGAATTTCCCCAATATGGCAAAGGGAACGAGCATCAAAATTCAGGAGGTTCAGAGAATGCCCCTCAAAATCAATAAGAATAGGCCCACACCCCGTCACCTAATAGTAAAATTTACAAGTCTCAATGACAAAGAGAAAATCCTGAAAGCAGCCCGGGAAAAGAAGTCTGTAACATACAATGGTAAAAATATTAGATTGGCAGCTGACTTATCCACAGAGACCTGGCAGGCCAGAAAGAGCTGGCATGATATTTTCAGAGCACTAAACGAGAAAAACATGCAGCCAAGAATACTATATCCAGCTAGGCTATCATTGAAAATAGAAGGAGAGATTAAAAGCTTCCAGGACAAACAACAACTGAAAGAATTTGCAAACACCAAACCAGCTCTACAGGAAATATTGAAAGGGGTCCTCTAAGCAAAGAGAGAGCCTACAAGTGGTAGATCAGAAAGGAACAGAGACCTATACAGTAACAGTCACCTTACAGGCAATACAATGGCACTAAATTCATATCTCTCAATAGTTACCCTGAATGTGAATGGGCTAAATGCCCCTGTCAAAAGACACAGGGTATCAGAATGGATAAAAAAACAAAACCCATCTATATGTTGCCTCCAAGAAACACATTTTAAGCCCGAAGACACCTCCAGATTTAAAGTGAGGGGGTGGAAAAGAATTTACCATGCTAATGGACATCAGAAGAAAGCAGGAGTGGCAATCCTTATATCAGATCAATTAGATTTTAAGCCAAAGACTATAATAAGAGATGAGGAAGGACACTATATCATACTCAAAGGGTCTGTCCAACAAGAAGATTTAACAATTTTAAATATCTATGCCCCCAATGTGGGAGCAGCCAACTATATAAACCAATTAATAACAAAATCAAAGAAACACATCAACAATAATACAATAATAGTAGGGGACTTTAACACTCCCCTCACTGAAATGGACAGGTCATCCAAGCAAAAGATCAGCAAGGAAATAAAGGCCTTAAACGACACACTGGACCAGATGGACATCACAGATATATTCAGAATATTTCATCCCAAAGCAACAGAATACACATTCTTCTCTAGTGCACATGGAACATTCTCCAGAATAGATCACATCCTCGGTCCTAAATCAGGCCTCAACCGATATCAAAAGATTGGGATCATTCCCTGCATATTTTCAGACCACAATGCTCTAAAGCTAGAACTCAACCACAAAAGGAAGTTTGGAAAGAACCCAAATACATGGAGACTAAACAGTATTCTTCTAAAGAATGAATGGGTCAACCGGGAAATTAAAGAAGAATTGAAAAAAATCATGGAAACAAATGATAATGAAAATACAACGGTTCAAAATCTGTGGGACACAACAAAGGCAGTCCTGAGAGGAAAATATATAGCGGTACAAGCCTTTCTCAAGAAACAAGAAAGGTCTCAGGTACACAACCTAACCCTACACCTAAAGGAGCTGGAGAAAGAACAAGAAAGAAACCCTAAGCCCAGCAGGAGAAGAGAAATCATAAAGATCAGAGCAGAAATCAATGAAATAGAAACCAAAAAAACAATAGAACAAATCAACGAAACTAGGAGCTGGTTCTTTGAAAGAATTAATAAAATTGATAAACCCCTGGCCCGACTTATCAAAAAGAAAAGAGAAAGGACCCAAATAAATAAAATCATGAATGAAAGAGGAGAGATCACAACTAACACCAAAGAAATACAAACTATTATAAGAACATACTATGAGCAACTCTACACCAATAAATTTGACAATCTGGAAGAAATGGATGCATTCCTAGAAACATATAAACTACCACAACTGAACCAGGAAGAAATAGAAAGCCTGCACAGACCCATAACCAGTAAGGAGATTGAAACAGTCATTAAAAATCTCCAAACAAACAAAAGCCCAGGGCCAGACGGCTTCCCGGGGGAATTCTACCAAACATTTAAAGAAGAACTAATTCCTATTCTCCTGAAACTGTTCCAAAAAATAGAAATGGAAGGAAAACTTCCAAACTCATTTTATGAGGCCAGCATCACCTTGATCCCAAAACCAGACAAGGATCCCACCAAAAAAGAGAGCTATAGACCGATATCCTTGATGAACACAGATGCGAAAATACTCAACAAAATACTAGCCAATAGGATTCAACAGTACATTAAAAAGATTATTCACCACGACCAAGTGGGATTTATTCCAGGGCTGCAAGGTTGGTTCAACATCCGCAAATCAGTCAATGTGATACAACACATCAATAAAAGAAAGAACAAGAACCATATGATACTCTCAATAGATGCTGAAAAAGCATTTGACAAAGTACAACATCCCTTCCTGATCAAAACTCTTCAAAGTGTAGGGATAGAGGGCACATACCTCAATATCATCAAAGCCATCTATGAAAAACCCACCGCAAATATCATTCTCAATGGAGAAAAACTGAAAGCTTTTCCGCTAAGGTCAGGAACACGGCAGGGATGTCCATTATCACCACTGCTATTCAACATCGTACTAGAGGTCCTAGCCTCAGCAATCAGACAACAAAAGGAAATTAAAGGCATCCAAATCGGCAAAGAAGCAGTCAAATTATCACTCTTCGCAGATGATATGATACTATATGTGGAAAACCCAAAAGACTCCACTCCAAAACTGCTAGAACTTATACAGGAATTCAGTAAAGTGTCAGGATATAAAATCAATGCACAGAAATCAGTTGCATTTCTCTACACCAACAGCAAGACAGAAGAAAGAGATATTAAGGAGTCAATCCCATTTACAATTGCATCCAAAACCATAAGATACCTAGGAATAAACCTAACCAAAAAGACACAGAATCTATACTCAGAAAACTATAAAGTACTCATGAAAGAAATTGAGGAAGACACAAAGAAATGGAAAAATGTTCCATGCTCCTGGATTGGAAGAATAAATATTGTGAAAATGTCTATGCTACCTAAAGCAATCTACACATTTAATGCAATTCCTATCAAAGTACCATCCATCTTTTTCAAAGAAATGGAACAAATAATTCTAAAATTTATATGGAACCAGAAAAGACCTCGAATAGCCAAAGGGATATTGAAAAAGAAAGCCAACGTTGGTGGCATCACAATTCCGGACTTCAAGCTCTATTACAAAGCTGTCATCATCAAGACAGCATGGTACTGGCACAAAAACAGACACATAGATCAATGGAACAGAATAGAGAGCCCAGAAATAGACCCTCAAATCTATGGTCAACTAATCTTCGACAAAGCAGGAAAGAATGTCCAATGGAAAAAAGACAGCCTTTTCAATAAATGGTGCTGGGAAAATTGGACAGCCACATGCAGAAAAATGAAATTGGACCATTTCCTTACACCACACACAAAAATAGACTCAAAATGGATGAAGGATCTCAATGTACGAAAGGAATCCATCAAAATCCTTGAGGAGAACACGGGCAGCAACCTCTTCGACCTCTGCCGCAGCAACATCTTCCTAGGAACAACGCAAAAGGCAAGGGAAGCAAGGGAAAAAATGAACTACTGGGATTTCATCAAGATCAAAAGCTTTTGCACAGCAAAGGAAACAGTTAACAAAATCAAAAGACAACTGACAGAATGGGAGAAGATATTTGCAAACGACATATCAGATAAAGGACTAGTGTCCAGAATCTATAAAGAACTTAGCAAACTCAACACCCAAAGAACAAATAATCCAATCAAGAAATGGGCAGAAGACATGAACAGACATTTCTGCAAAGAAGACATCCAGATGGCGAACAGACACATGAAAAAGTGCTCCATATCACTCGGCATCAGGGAAATACAAATCAAAACCACAATGAGATATCACCTCACACCAGTCAGAATAGCTAAAATCAACAAATCAGGAAATGACAGATGCTGGCGAGGATGCGGAGAAAGGGGAACCCTCCTACACTGTTGGTGGGAATGCAAGCTGGTGCAGCCACTCTGGAAAACAGCATGGAGGTTCCTCAAAATGTTGAAAATAGAACTGCCCTATGACCCAGCAATTGCACTATTGGGTATTTACCCTAAAGATACAAATGTAGTGATCCAAAGGGACACATGCACCCGAATGTTTATAGGAGCAATGTCCACAATAGCCAAACTATGGAAAGAACCTAGATGTCCATCAACAGATGAATGGATCAAGAAGATGTGGTATATATACACAATGGAATACTATGCAGCCATCAAAAGAAATGAAATCTTGCCATTTGCAACAACATGGATGGAACTAGAGCGTATCATGCTTAGCGAAATAAGTCAAGCAGAGAAAGACAACTATCCTATGATCTCCCTGATATGAGGAAGTGGTGATGCAACATGGAGGCTTAAGTGGGTAGAAGAAGAATAAATGAAACAAGATGGGATTGGGAGGGAGACAAACCATAAGTGACTCTTAATCTCACAAAACAAACTGAGGGTTGCCGGGGGGAGGGGGTTTGGGAGAAGGGGGTGGGATTATGGACATTGGGGAGGGTATGTGATTTGGTGAGTGCTGTGAAGTGTGTAAACCTGGTGATTCACAGACCTGTACCCCTGGGGATAAAAATATATGTTTATAAAAAATAAAAAATTAAAAATTAAAAAAAAATAAAATAAAATAAAAAGATAACCTGGAAAAAAAAAAAAAAAAGAATCTCTCTCTCCCAGGCATCTGGGTGGCTCAGTTGTGTAAGCATCTGCCTTTGGCTCAGGTCATGATCTCGGGGATCGAGATCATGAATTGGGTCGAGCCCTGAGTTGGCCTCCCCACTCAATAGAAAGTGTGCTTCTCCCTTACCTCCACCCCTCCCCCACCGGCTTGTGCCCTTGCTCTCAAATAAATAAATAAAATCTTAAAAAAAAAGTCTTTCTTTCCCTCTGCTCCTCCTCTCCCCCTCCCCAAGCCTCTGCTCTCTTTCATGTTCTCTCTCAAGATAAAAACAAGAGTGCTATCTTTACCTTCATTGTAATTGGTGATAGATGTGGTGATGTTTGGTGATGTTTCTACCATCTTAGCACTTCCTGTTTCAATTCTTTACATTTCTCTTCCCTCTTTTCTTGGCTTTAATGAATTACAACACGGTTTTGATTTCATATTTCATCTGTTTACTGATTTGGAAATTATATGGTATTTCTTTTATTTTAGTTGTTCTCTCTCAAGTCTTGCCATGCAAAATTAACCAAGTCTGAAGGTAACTAATATCTTAGCCTCCCAAACTTTACAAGGACACTGGAACATAAAATTCTAATCACCCTCCTTATGACTTACTTGGTACCACTGCACAGTATTCTGTTCCTGATTTTTATTTTAAAGATTTTTATTTAGGCAGAGAGGCAGGCAGAGAGAGAGGGGGAAGCAGGCTCCCTGCTGAGCAGAGAACCCGATGTGGGACTCAATCCCAGGACCCTAAGATCATGATCTGAGCCAAAGGCAGAGAGGCTTTAACCCACTGAGCCACCCAGGTGCCCCTCTGTTCCTGATTTTTAATCCCTCAAATTATACTTCTGTTCCAACCAATGTTTACATTTACAGAGAATTTACTTTTATTCCTTTTTGTTTTTCAGACCTCCTTCAGAGATCATTTCCTTATTCCTTTTTTTTTTAAGATTTATTTATTTAGTTATTTGACAGAGATCACAAGTAGCAGAGAGGCAGTGAGAGAGGGGAAGCAGGCTCCCCGCTGAGCAGAGAGCCCGATGTGGGGCTCGATCCCAGGACCCCGGGATCATGACCTGAGCTGAAGGCAGAGGCTTTAGCCCATTGAGCCACCAAGGCGCTCCCATTTCCTTATTCCTAAAATGTATTTTTTTTTAAATTTTCATACTTACACTGCTGGCAATAAACGGTCTCAATTTTTACTTGGTTTACCTTGCTGGACAGAGTTTGGAGGCCATGACAATCCAGCTGTTGGTAGATAACAGGACACAAACAGTCTAAGCCCTTAAGTGGCAAAGCAGGTTTTTTTTTTTTTAATTATGACCCATGGCCTCATCAATTAAACATGTGCTTTGAAAAGACGCTGGACAGTTATCACATAACACATAAACGCTGTGGAGCAATCAGCCCACTTCACACCACACTCGAAGCTAAGCTAAGAGCCAGTGTCAGGTTTAGAAGTCTTCCTTCAAGGCGTGGTCAAGAGTACAGTGAGGTTTTATCATTTCCCCTATAAAGCCTCTTATTTCTTGCAGTTACAGGACTGATGTCATTTGAAAATTAGATGAAGAGTAGGATTCAAAAGCGTGTCACGACAATGCAAGTGGAACTCACTACCTTGCAGGTTTCTGACCCAAAAAAGGTGGGCAGTTTCTGTGGAAGAGCGCAAGCATCCGAGGATCTGAGATAATCCAGAGGAATCTGAGTATCCTGAGCCAGTGGACCCCCTTACCAGCAGAAACCACCCCTTCTCTGCTATGTGAACAGTATGGTCTTGCTTGGCTCCCAACTCGGCCATGATCTTGCCTTAGTATTTTCTTGCCCAAGAATGTCAACTGCTCTTAGACCTAAAAATCTCCTTTATTTCTCCAGACCTATGTCCAGTCAGATCAAGACACACCCCTAAGGAGCAAGTAGAGTCCCCCCTGTAAGGAGAGGACACACACAACGAAAGGACATACGAGTTTGCTAATTGGTATCAGTAGAAACCACGAAAATGTGTGAGGTTGCATCCTGAAGCTGTTACACCAAGGAGGAAGGAAGGAGATTTTACATTGAACAGAATTTGTCAGCATGAACTTGGCACAAATTCTGGGTTCAATATGCCTGTTTGAGCAGAATCATGTTACAGTACCTGACAGGCTTTTTAAATTCTGTTTTTATCTCTCAGCAACATACACAACATTCACTGGTACTGCTTTGACCCATTTACCAAATAAGAGATGAGCTCTCGGCACTGTCAAAGACAAATTATCAGGATGGAGTTATATAGGCAAGAAGATTTTATTCAAGGCTATTAGCATATGGGGGTGGTGGGAAGACTCAACTCTACCCTTGAAATAAGAGGAGTTGGAATATGTCGGTGGAAAAGTACTAAAAGACCTCCATGGGGAGGCTGGTCCTTATGATTAGACATTTTGCATTTGCTGATTGTTGCTTATCAAAACCAGGTACCTACCCACCACAGAGACTGTAAGAGAGAGACAGAATCATCAAAAGAGATAATGTCTTTAAGTGATGGCCCCCAAGTCCTTTGGAAAGACATTCATAGAGGACAGAATTCCAGGGGACTGGGGGGAAAATGTCATCTCAAGGGGGCAGAGGAAATTTATAATTACAAGTTTTCTCTAGTAAATGCTATATAAAAAAAGGGAGGTCAAGGATGTATCATCATTAAGACATCAGGGCAAAGTTCAGTCAAGTCCAGGAGACTAGCTTAGCATGCCACAAGCAAGAGGAGCTTCCTTGGGTGTTTCAGACCCCAGGGAGCAATCCCACCACTGGGGACCCAGGAGCCTGCAGACCCAATGGGGCTTGAAGTACCTGCAGATTTCAATGCTACAGGGAGCAAGCACCACTACAACAATCTAAGAATAGTTACCTGAGAATTCTGTGGCTAAGTTATACCATCATTGGTGAATAATGTTTCTCATTTGAGGAAAATGACTGCTGACCACTCTCTGGTTTTGGTAGAGTCAGTACCTAGCCATGGGCTGAAAAATGAACATGAAGCAGGAGGTTTTTCCTCTTGAACTGGGTATCAACTGATCACAAAGTCATAAAATTGGGCTTGCACCAAAGCACTCCATCATGAGGAGACCGAAATTGGATACAAGGGTGCACTTTGTTTAATTAGAAGTTTGGGTGATACTTTCATGGCAAATGATTTATTAGTGTTGGACTATAATGGAATTCTGAATGGTCTTATTAATAATAAACTAAACCATTATGATCCATAAATTGTGAAGAACAATTCTAATCCAGTGCTTAATATATTAGAATTCTCAAAGTCTGGCAAATTTAAAGAAAACAATCTCTTAGACTCCATTTTAAAATCACTTTTCCTTCATTTTTGGTGTTCATAAATCAGTTCAAGTCTATAAGACCTCAAGTTTCATAAATCTTCAAAGATTCTACTCCTGCTGTATTATTGCTAGCTCTCAGTTTCTGAGAGTTCAAGGAGCTGTTCTTTACCAATTCCGTCTTCTTTCAGAAGACGATACATTCTGCACAGACCACTGTACTACCTGCTATTCAATCATTTGTTAATTCATGCTGGCCAATCACTCATTTTCAAAGGTCTCCACTTTCCAGGTACTCTTTGTATCCGAAGACACAGAGACCAAGAAGGCATGGCCCTTGGCCATGTGCAATCGCAGACTGAAAAGGAAGACGGGCCGGCAAGCCAAGCAACTCCCTTCCGCTCTCTGGACTAGCTGAGAGATCAGGTTGTGCAATCAATATACCACATGAAATTTTAGCACCCACTTTGTTCCTATTTTCCATACATTGTCGGATTAGTGTCTTTCAACCCAATATTATACAAGAAAAATATCCATAAAACAACCTCAAAGCCATATGATATAGCATACTAGAAATATAGGTCACAGTACAACCACTTACTCTCACAGTAGACAGCTGCTGAGCGTCTATGTTGGGGTGGTTTTAAAGAGAAACATGGCCCAGAATCTTCAAGGAACATGTTCGTTTCTTGACCCCCACATGCTTAGTTTAACAACCATCCCTGTTCTCTGCTCCCTTTTCTAGCAAAATCTAACCACCCGCCATCCAAAAATAAAAAATAAAAAACTCTGTGCCTATACTCCACATTTCTTCTCTGATTGTCTCTTGACCTCTCTCCACACAGGCTTCAAATTCCTCTCTGTGCTGTGAAAACCATTCTCACCAAGGCTCCCAATAACCCCTATGTTGTTAAATCCTACAGTCAGTCTGTTTCCTACATCTACCTTATCTTAAGGCAGAATTTTACATCGTTCCTTCCTTCTGAAACACTTTCCATTTCCACTACTGGTCCAAGGCTCCACCATCTTTCATCTAGAGATGTAAAAAAGCCCCCTAATTTGTGTTCTTAACTCCTGTGGACAATTTTCTGAGGCCAACATGACCCTGTAAAAGGTGAGTATCTTCCCTCTGCCTCTATGCTCAAAACCTGCAAGTAGCATCGCTTCTCACTCAGGTCCTTAGAAAGGACTGCAAACCCCATCACTTCCCTTTGTAATCCACTGCCCATCACTCTCTGGTTTATCTTTTCCTTCTCTCCCTTCTTGCTACCTTGTTTCAGTCACAGGGGCCTCCATGTTTTTCCTGGAACACCCCAAATGCATTCCCATTTCAAGGTATTTTCATAAGGTGTTCCCTCTGAATGAAAAGTTTACTACAGAGGCACCTGGGTGGCTCGGCATTAAGCATCTGTCTTTGGCTCAGGTCATGATCCCAGGGTCTTGGGATCAAGCCACAGGGGCTCCCTGTTCTGCAAGAAGCCTGCTTCTCCCTCTCTCACTCCCCCTGCTTGTATTCTCTCCCTCCCTGTCTCTGTCAAATAAAATCTTCTTTAAAAGAAAGAACGAACAGAAAAGCTTACTACAACATAGGCATCCTCACATGATGAGCAAGACCCTCCCTTACCGCCTGTATGAAACACCATTTCCCTTCCAACCCACATTCTCTATTTCTGCTGTTCTGCTACATTCATCTATTTCTGCTATTTCTGTTTTGTTTTTCTCTATAGCATTAACCATCTGGCACCCTATATATTTGCTTATTTGTTAATTGTCTGACTGCTCCCTTAGAACATCAGCACCAAATAGGAACATATTTCTTCTCTTTTGTTCCAGGCTTTACCCTAAAACAGTGCTGGCTCCGACGAGGGGCTCCATTAGTAGCCCAGGAATAAATGAACAACTTCAAAGAACTCAAACTTCCAGGGGCGCCTGGGTGGCTCAGTGGGTTAAGCCGCTGCCTTCAGCTCAGGTCATGATCTCAGGGTCCTGGGATCAAGTCCCGCATCGGGCTCTCTGCTCAGCAGGGAGCCTGCTTCCCTCTCTCTCTCTCTGCCTGCCTCTCTGCCTACTTGTGATCTCTGTCTGTCAAATAAATAAATTAAATCTTTTAAAAAAAAAAAAAACTCAAACTTCCAGCTGTGTCTGGAAAGATGGACAGAATTTAGGTGGTAATCGAATGTATTAGTCCTCCAGGTAAAGACGTATAAAAACAACTGGAGAAACCGAAACTCCCCACAAATGACCTAAGGACAGGATAGGGGAAGGGCGTGAGCATGGGAGGAAGAGATCAAGGAAAAGGCAAGTCTGGGGTTAAGAGTATCTTTCAAATACTTCCTGATAATTCTGTAATGATAGAAACATGTGGGTTTGCTTGGTAGCTCTCAAGACGGAAGGGGCAGCGTCCCTGCCAAAGCCCCATTTGTAAGGTACACTGTTCCCATAGCTCCCAGCCATCAGCTCCCAACCTCCAACAAAGACCTCTCCTCTACGAATTACACAGAACAGGCCCCCAGATGCTGGCTCAGTGTCTGGGTAAGTCAGAGGGAATGTGTTACTCTTCTGCCATGAAACCACTCAACGATGGCTTCTACCTTCCACGGACACCCAGGAGTCCCTTAGGAGATGGGGATGGTGACGTTTATTTTGGTGATTATGCACATAGCCAGATTAACTAGTTACCTAGCTCCTGTGCGAGGTGTCTAGCACTGAAGGGCCTGGCTGACCCAGGACCGGATATTCCTCCCAGGATTATGGGATTCTAGAGACAGCCAAGTGATTCTTCCTGGGACATAGCTTCTTTACACAAAGAAAATATCCAGCACTCATCCGCCCCTCCTACCTACTTTTCACTGTAAGACAGTATTTCTCTGCCCTGATTGTTCCAGGCCAGACCCTTAAAAACTAGGGGCTCACCCATTCCTTCCCAGAAGAACCACAGGCAAGGCTTTCGAAAGGTGTCCTTGTTCGCTCTCTGCCTGTGGCCAACCCCAGGTTCTCCAGCCTGGCCCTGTCTGACATGCCCACTCCCTTCCCTCTTGGGACCTTTCCACTGGCATTGAAATAAATGTCACAAGTAATAAACTACCTTTTCAACGGCATCCATCTCCTCCTTTGTTCACATCATACCTGAGCAACAAAATGCCAGGTGTGCCCAGCGATGCTTTAAGCTGACAATTTCCAAGCTTAACAATACCCCTTTGAGCTGCACGTCCCCCAGCAGCTAGAATATTTTATCAGGAATCTGGTCTGCAGGCACACTCTGTCACTTAGTCCTTGCTCCTCCTGTCACCGGCGGACCCATCTCTAACCCAGCTCCCCCTTTCCTCACCTCACCCAGCTCCACCACCCCCGACCCAGCACCAGAGCGCCCCCTGCCGCTCATTTGTGACTGTTCTAGCAAGGCAGGAGACTCTTTGGGTCTGCCTGCGGGAGGCCAGCCGGACCCTAAGGGCATAGACTAGGAGATCAATCAGGAAGAGGCAGATAGGACCCCAGGTGATTCCAGAAATCCCTCAATTAAACAGCACAGCCTCAGTGCTGCCTCTGCTCACAAACTCTCTCAGGAATCCGTGAAACTGGAAAGACATCTCCCACACGAAACTGCTTTTTGTGCATGTAAATGAGCATAGTGGGTGGTTAGACAGCTAGAGCTCGTGTCTCACTTGAAGCCAAATACAGTGAGGATGGAACTCTGTCTTTTTTTTTTTGAAGCAAAAACGAAGACAAATGTCTGTACAATGCGGAGTGCTGAATTTCAGCATTAATTAGTTTTATAGCATATGTTAATATCAAAAGGTTACTCTCACTAATGATTCCCTCTTAATAAAATAACAAAATGCCAAGATCCTTTGAAATCCACCCTGCAACATGACGACTGCCCTTTTCACTGTGGGGCTGCCAAGCCTCCAGAGGAAGCCCATCACCCTCCAGGTTAGGCTTGTGGAAAGCTGGTATTTCAGGGGCCCCTGGAGCCTCCACGCTCAGATGCTCTACTTCTGATTGATCTTTCACAGTCTGCTGAGAAAGATGCCAGACTCCTAGGAACAAAGTGTGACAGGCCATCTTGGTGAAGCAGGGTGACATCTACCTAGCCTTGCCATCATCTGTATCATCTGAAACCAGGGTCTTAGCAAAGAAGCTGAAACTTCTCTATATAAATCAGTTCTACTCTGGCCTGTTGGAATGTCTGGACTGTAATTAGTGGAGAGAATTTGAATAGAATTTGGAAGAACCGACTAGTCCGTTTTTGGCCCAACTGACAAGTAATTTGGAAACGGCAAGAAAAATTCACGGAGAGTACTTAAAGCACAGCCTAGAGCTTAGTAAGTACTCAATTATCATTAACTATTAATGGACATGCTGTCTGCTGTGCACTGTGGCTATCTATCTGGATTTCTCAAGACTCATTCCGAACCTAAGAGACTACTTGGTTATTGAAAGGAGACTGGGTTCGGAGCCATTTGAAATGATCACAATAGATCAATCTTTCAGCCACTGTGTCCTAAAGGATCTCTACATACAAAGCAGGGTATTTTCACAGAGCTGAAAATTAGAAACATAAACATAGCACCTATTAACTAAGCACAGAAATTAATTGCCAGATAAAACATTAAAAGCTCCCCAGATCTTAGGTCTGTACCCTGCCCAGTGAAAGGCAGGCCGAAGGAAACTTGAAATGCTCGTTTTCCTGGCCTGTAGCTGGTTCTTATCTCTGTCAGGACGTAGCCACCCCACCCCTGCCCCCCCACCCCACAAACACACACACACACACACACACACACACACACACCCAACACACACAGAGTGTCTTTCCTCACTGACAAACTGGTACACTTATGTTCATTGCAAAAACATCATAGCCTTTTCCGGGCGCCTGGGTGGCTCAGTGGATTAAAGTCTCTGCCTTCAGCTCAGGTCATGATCTCAGGGTCCCGGGATTGAGCCCCACATCGGGCTCTCTGCTCAGCAGCGAGCCTGCTTCTCCCCTCTCACTGCCTCTCTGCCTACTTGTGATCTCTCTCTGTCAAATAAATAAATAAAAATTAAAAAAAAAAAACATTATAGCCTTTTGAAATTATAAAGACCTGGATTTAAATTCCATTTCTGCTCTTTTTTCCTTTATGTGTAAAATACAGATAAGAGGTACCTCAAGTGAATGCTATGGAAATTCAGAGAGACAGATTAAAAAGTCTAGCATAAAATAAGGTACAGACTAGATGCATAACAATTCCTTTTCCATGATTTCTTTCTTTCTCTTATAGAACTTCTTTTTTTTTTTTTTAATTTGTTAGTAGGCTTCAAGGAGAATTCAATGTTGAATCACAGTAATTATACTAACTTTGCCTTGGGTTATACTTTTCTATTCCTCTGTTTACACTGGGACACACATTTAACCCATACAATGTTTTAATTTTAGTGTAGTATGGTGTTGATGTGCAATGTTCTGGAGAAAGGACCCATCACTCTCAAAGGGGATGATGTCCCACAGAGGTTTAAGAATAGGATATTCAAAGTATTTTTTGCTCTCCCACTTCTAATATCATTTTTGTTTTAGTCATTTCAAGTTTTTTCCCATCAGTTTTAGGATTTAGGCAGGGCATGTCTTAATAGTTCATTAATACAAGATTGAAGGAATGTCTCTACCTCTTATTCTATCCACTTCCTGTTTCTACTTAGAAAGATTCGGCGGATGGGACAGTTTTCTATTACTGCTGTCTCTACCCTACGAAGTCCTAACTGGCTATTATTGGACACTGTGTCGATCATTCGTCTTTAACCCTTTCTAGGCCATTGAGTTGTAAGCAGAAGTAGAATAAATTCATCTTTCTGTTCCCCGTAACAAGGCCAAGAGCTCAGAGAGATTTGGTTACCTTATAGTTGACTCACAATCCATTCCATACATACATAGCAAAATAAATCTTTTCTTAAAGGGTATATCTGAATTGTTGCACAAAGTTGTTGTTGTTGTTGTTGTTTTAAACAGATTTAATGGCCAGATACTGTTAAAGATATTAGAAATACCACAATGAGGAAAATAAATGAAACTGTCCCCTCACTGAGCTTATTTTCCAGGGACAGAGTCTCTTAGTAAGCCTTAAGTCACTAAACGCTAAATCGTGCCTGATGGTGATAAAGGTCATCATGAAACATGAAGCAGTGTTTCCAGAGCAAGGGGAGAGATACCAGGGTCACGATTTTAGATGGAGTGGTCACGGAGGCCTCTCCAGTAAAGCATAGTTGAGCCAAGATATGCAGAAAGGGTGGGACACCCACAGGAAGAATTTTCTCAAAAAGAGGAAACCAAGTGCAAAGGCCTTGAGGCAGAGCTTACCTGGGTGGGTTCCAGGGAGAGAGGTGATCGGTGTGCTGAAGCCAGGTATGGGAGGAGGAGGAGAGCAGAGGAGACAAGAAATGCAGTAAGTGGGCCCAGAGCTCACCTGTCTCGGGTGAGCGTCCAACCTGAGGGAGATACCAAAGTTCCTGGAAGATGACCGAAATCCAGCACGGATTTTAAAGGAATTCAGAAAATGCCAGATACTCCTTATATGGGATATTTTGTCCTCCGCCTACTTATACCAGGTATCTGAGAGCACTTACAAGAAATAGCAACCAGGGGCACCTGGGTGGCTCAGTGGGTTAAAGCCTCTGCCTTCGACTCTGGTCATGATCTCAGGGTCCTGGGATCGAAACCCGCACTGGGCTCTCTGCTCAGCAGGGAGCCGGTTTCCCCCTCTCTCTGCCTGCCTACCTCTCTGCCTACTTGTGATCTCTGTCAAATAAATAAAAAAAATCTTAAGAAAAAAAAAGTAGCAACCATTTCTCCCATTCTTTAGGGAGTAAAGAGTAAAACCTGAGAAAGGGGAGGCCCTCAGATCGTAAGCTCTTCCTACCCTGGGAAAGAATGGGCAGCCCGTCAATAGTCACGCACTCACTAAGCTGTTGATAGGTGGACTTTTTAATTTAGGGACTGTTTTTTGTTCTTGTTATTATACATAAAATTTCCTTCAAATGTTTGCTCCTGAATAGGATTCAAGAGACTATGCCCTTTCATTTCCTGAGCAGGATTGTTTAGAACATCCTAACAGAACCAAGACTTTGGTAATAAATCACAGGTTAAGTTGGAGTAAGAGGTGTAGTTCAAACGAAGGCACACAGGAAACAGAGAAATCAGAGCGGGGTGACAGGAAAGAAAAACCAGGAAAACAAGCATTGCTCCTAATTCATTGATAAAGCCTCACCTACAAGTCCAGACCCCTGTTTCCTTTGAGCCCCTAGTCCCTAGCTCTGGGCAGCTGCCCCAGGGCCCCTGATGGGCTGTGAGACATTAAGCCTTGTCTGCAGGCAAGGGGGGGCCATGGGGCCAGACTGCAGATGACAAGCAGCTCCAAAAGCAGCAGCAACGAGACGGAGCCTACTCAAAGGCAGTCCATTCGCTGAATGCGATTAGGTTTCAAAGCTTTTCTCTACTGAAGCAATGTGTTTAGATTCATTTACTTGCACTGACATCATTGTGTCTCTCAAGCCTTTGTATAGAAGGAAGGCTGGAAAAGATGATATTTTAAGACATTTAAAAAAAAAAAAAAACCAGTTATGACAAAGTGCTTCGGGTCTCAGTGTGAACAAAGCAGCAAACAATGAGCGCCTTTGATTTGGAACCCACAGGATGTTACTTCAAGCCTCACGGGGTATGTAGAGCATAAAACTGTGGGCAGATTTGTGAGATGTATTTATAAATCTCAATGTCAGAGAGAGATCCTACGTAAAGAAACCTCTGGGTCATATTTAATGGAACCTATTGCCAAGCAGGTACAAACCAATGGGATGTCTTCCCCCTCTTTTGAAAGGTCTAACTATTTTAATGCTTTGAATAAAGGTGTCCTGAAGGACACGCCCCTTCGGCCTAGTCGGATGGTTCCAGGGATGGAAGACCGTATTTCTAGAGAAAGCCTTCAGAAGGCTCCTGAACTTTTAGGATTTAACCTAAAAGTGGAAGAAAGACAACATGCTGTGGAAGAAATTTCCCTGGGCAGGGAGAGACCCATGTTCTGGCCTGCCTACAGAAATAAGCGAGGATTTATCAAGCTCTTTTCAGCTACTCAGGGCTGACTGCATTTAGCAATCAAAGGCTTCATCTAGGACCAGTCTTGAGGGTCTGCTCTGGGTCTGAGAAGCATGCCGGCAGATGCACCAGAGCAAACCAGGCATTCCCGAGCTGTCCCAGCACTTTACTGTTTGTTCAGGGATCTTCTATAGTTGATCTGAGATGAAAAAAAAAAAAAAAAGGAAAGGAGTTTTCACAATTATCCATCAACAACAAAAACAGGCAGCTACTGAAAAGTCATGAAAATTTCAACTTAAAAACCCCACCAACAACACTGAAAGTTCATCAGGCTTAAAGAGAAAAACTGAGAACCTGCAGAACAGGGTAGGTATTAGCAAAAGAGCTTGCAGTATTTCTGGAACATGCTTTTTAGGGGACAGTGCTAGGAGACAGTTCAGAGCCTAGAAGCTCAAGGGCAGAGGGGCCAGTCTCTGCCAAAGGCTCAAACTTGTGTTTCAGGCATGCACAATTTATTCCCACTCATGTGCTTATTTGCATTGAAAAATCCCCTCAAATTCATCAGAAGAGTACAGGAAGAACCAAATTAATTTTAAAAAATAACTCAAAGGGGGATTTATTCATCAAGTATTCATAATAATTACAACAGAAACTGATGCCTGGGCAGAGCAGACACAGCCCACAGCAGGTCCCAGGGGCCCAGAGCCATAAATACTCGGTCTGTCACAGAGGTGGCCTCCCTCCCGGGGTGAGGGGTGCTCACAGGCTATGTGGGGCTGGCACAGTGAAGTCCCCATGTGGGAACACAGATTGGTCTTTATACCTTACATGTGTGCTACACTAAGCTCTAGATTCTCTCTCCCTTTCTCTCCCCCTCCCTCCCTTTCACTCTCTCCCTTTGTCTCTTTTCTCTTTCTCCCTTGTCTGTTTCCCTCTCTCTCTCTCACAAACACACACACACACACAAGCAGGAAGGGGAGGGTGAGGACTTTTCATAAGCAAAACACCAAGTACTGAAACCATGCAGACAGTGCATACACATCACTATATTAAACTTATTTCTCAAATAGTAAGTGACCATTTAAAATTTTTCCCAATATATGCTTAAAAATAATCTTTAATATTTTACTGATTCATAAATAAAATCTGATTACTCCATCAGAAAAATGTTGAGATTTATTCCTTCATTCATTCGACATATGTTAAGCCTTTATCCTATGTCACCTGCCATCTAAACCTGACCCCGCAGAAAACAGAAGCACACATTAATACATATATAATGGAAGTCAAGTAAGCATCACAGAAAATAAAAATGTAAACCCAGCACCAGGATGAAGTTGAGAACGATTTTATCAAAGGTAGTGGGAGAAGGCCTCTTCTACTCCAGTAATTAACAAAAAATGAAACCAAATGGCCCATTTACAAACACTTCACTGGACAATCCCTGTCAAAGCACCAATGACATTTTTCACAAAACTACAACAAATGATCCTAAAATGTGTATGGAACCACGAAAGACCCTGAATAGCCTAAGCAATCTTAAGAACCTCTAAGCTGGAGATATGACCTCTCATTTCAAGCTGTACTACAGAACTAGAGTGATTAGAACAGTAAAAAACAGACATCACAGAGCAGAATAAACTCAAGTTCATCTGGTCAGTTAATCTACAACAAAGAAGACAAGATTTACAATGGGGAAAAGAAAGTCATTTCAATAAACAGTGCTGGGAAAACTAGGCAGCTACATGGAAGGAAATGAAAGTGGACCACTATCTTATTTCATATACATAATAAACTCAAAATGGATTAAAGATCAAAGACCTAAAACATTAAGACTCCTGAAAGAAAACAGGCAGAAGCCTTAGATATTGGTCTCAATAATATTTCTTTGGACCTGTCTCCTCAAGCAAAGGCAACAAAACCTAAAATAATCCACTGGGATTAGATCAAACTAACAAACTTCTCACAGCAAAGGAAAGCAAGACTAAAAACAAAGGCAGGTTACTGAACGGGAGAATAGATTTGCCAAGGATAGACATAATAAAGGGTTAATGTCCAAAATATATGCAGAAAACTACAATCCGATTAAAAATGGACAGAAGATCTAAATGGGCATTTTTCCAAGAAGATATGCAGATGGCCAACACATACACAGGAGAAGACACAAATCAACACAGTAAGATATCCTCTCACACCTGTCAGAATGGCAAGAAGTAACAAGTTTTGAGAAGTGGAGGAAGGGGAACCAGGGGAACCCTGGTAGGAAGGTAAATTGGCAAACAGTATGGAGGTTTCTCAAAAAGTTAAAACTAGAAAAACCATGTTATCCAGCAACTCCATTCTGGGTATTTATCCAAAGAAAATGAAAACACTAATTCAGAAAGATACAGGCACCCATGTTCGTTGCAGCTTTATCAACAATAGCCAAGATATGGAAGCAAGTGTCCATCGACAGATGAATGGATAAAGAATATGTGGCAGGTACTTATGTACAAATATATACATGCAGAGAGAATTATAGAAAGGAGGAGTTCTTGCCATTTTCAGCAACACAGATATACTTAGAGGATTTTATGTTATGTGAAGTAAGTCCAAGAAAGACAAATATTGTATTTTACTTTTATGTGGAATCCGAAAAACAAAATATTGCTCAGTCATTAAAAAAAGGAGTAAAACCTTACCAACTGTGCCAACATGGGTGGACCTAGAGAGTATTAAGCTAAGTGAAATAAGTCAGACAGAGAGAAACAAATACAGTATCATTTCACTTATAGAGATGAAATCTAAATCCAGAAACAAAAAACAAAATAGAAACAAACTCATAAATATAGAGAACAAACTGATAGTTCAGGAAGTTGGGAAAAGAGATGGATAAAATAGGTCATGAGGACTAGGACATATGAACTTACAGCTCAAAGTCACGAGCTTTTAAGCAGAGCACAGGGAATGTGGTTGATAATATTATAAGGATTATGTATAGTGACAGGTGCTCATCAGACCTAACATGGTGATCATTTCATAATGTATATAATCAAATCACTATGTTATACACTTAAAACTAATAGTATATTTTATGTCAAGTACACTTTAATTAGAAAAAAAAAGTCTACAAGGAAAAAAAGACACTAGTATTCGTGGAAATGCCTATGTAAATATTGCAATATAAATTTCTTCCCCAAATTAGTAGTTGAAAGCAATTTTAAAATCGGTCATTGGTCAGAGTCAGAGAAACACTTATATATGGAAGGTAAATTAGCTTTCACACAGACTCAAAAATTTCTGTAAGAGGTAAATATGAAAAGCATGTTTCCTTGAAATTCTAAATAAAGCAAAACATAAAATGCTTCACAACTAAGGAAAAAAGCAAAATACCTTTAATCCTAACACCCTTGAGAGTTTTTTAAAGTATATATTCTACTCTAGTCTTTATTAGTTATTATCATGCACAAAAACGCACCAATTTTTTGAACTAGCACTTTATATCACACATTTTCTTGTGTAGCAACAATACCTATAATTATATTAGCTAAGTAAGATGTCAATGATGGATACACACACTCCCACCCTGTTGAATTTCTTGATCTGTAGTCAACTGCTAACAGCAAAGCTGACAGATTTACTCCTAGTATAAACTCTTCAGCCACATTCTGTATGTAAAAACCAACAAAAATCTATTAAGTCAACAAAATTTGCCCCCCCAAAAAATAAATAAAATAAAATTTCCCCACCAGTGTTTGTAGTCATGCAAAATCTAATTCAGTATTTACAGAATTACGTGAAATATAATAATAAAGTTTAGAACCTTCTTTAGGTGGTCTTCCTCAATTACAGACAAAATTTATATCCCATACCACTGGGGATGTATGTAATTTCCTGTCATGTCATGATTTATAAAAATGGCTGAGAAAAGCAGAAATTATATTCAAACATTTCTTTGAAGATTGATAGAAAACAATGCTAAAGATTTGAATAAACGTGTATTAGAACATTTACAGTGTGAGAAGTATGTTGTAAGAGTTGGCTCAAATTTGAAAATGTCTCAGCTTATGATACTTGCTAAGTACTGTTTTAAGAATGCAATAGCTTTCTCTGAACTATTAAAGGAAAGCTATATTACAGAGGATATATTATCAAACTAAAACAATTTTTAAGAACTGTGGAAGTGTTGTCACTGTTGATAAAATAGATTTCAGCCAGTTCTCTTTCAGAATTATCCTGGATAAAACTGCAACCATAATAGTATATTTAAAATTAATTTACTGTAACACTAGAAAGTCCTTTCACCACACAAGTTGCAACCTGACATTTAGAAAGCGCTCCAGGGAAGGGGGAGGAGCAAGGTGGAGGAGGAGCAGGAGACTAAATATCACCAGGTCCCAGGAGTTCAGCGAGGTAGTTATCAAACCATTCCCAACCCCAACAAACTCAACAGGAAATCAAAGAGGAGAAGAGCAACAATTCTAGGAACAGAAAATCGGCCACTTTCTGGAAGGCAGGACATGCAGAGAAGTAATTCCGAGGGGCTATGTGGGAAGATGGACTGCGAGGGGAGGGGCCGGCTCCCTGCAAGTGGTGGAGCAGCGGAGCGCAGAATCGGAACTTGTAGAAGTCGGCTCCACTGAGGTATGTGGCTCCAGAGGCTAAGCAGGGGTGGAGCCCTCTTGGGGACGGTGTGGTCTCAGGACCTGTGGGGTCACAGAAAGACTGCGGTGTCTGAGTGCGGCAGAGCTGCCAGGGACAGGAGCTGGGAAGCTGCCAGCAGAGAAGGAGCTGGGGGGGGGGGGGGGGCGTCAGCTGGGGGTTACCTTAACCCGAGATCCAAGGCACAGTTGGGCCACTACTCTTCGAGCAGGGACCTTACAAGTGGCAGATCCATGGAGACCCCTACTTCCTCCTCCAGGAGGAGCAGTGCGACAGGGCACAGTAGAAATCTGCTGGATTTGGAGACTCCAAACGAGGCCGTGCGCCAGAGACAGAGACACTCGGTCACAGGCCGGGTGAGCTCGGAGCGCGCCGGAGACCAGGGAGACGGGAGGGATTGAGGGCTTTTCTCTGAGGGCGCACTGAGGAGTGGGGCCCCAGCCCTCTGCTCCTCCCAGCCAGAGACTGGGCGGCCGCCATCTTCATTCCCAGCCTCCAAAGCGGTAGGGAAAGGGATCAGGGAACAAAAACTCCCCAGACCAAAACAGAACAGAATACTTAGCCCGGCCCCTGGCAAGGGCGGTGCAATTCTGCCTTGGGCAAAGACAGGTGAGAATCACTGCAGTAGGCCTCGCTCCCAGAACATCAACAAGAACACCCAGCCAAGACCAAGTTTACTGAGAACTGCGGAACTCCAGAGCTAGGGGAAGGCAACACAGAATTCATGGCTTTCTTACCAAGATCTTTTAGTCTATCAAAGTTAAATGTTTTTCTTATTCTATTTTTTTTAATTTTCCTCTTTTCTATTTTTACAATTTTTAACTATGTTATCTTATCAATACCTTTTTAAAAAAAAAGATTTTATTTATTTATTTGACAGAGAGAGAGAGATAGAGGCAGAAGCAGGCTCCCCACTGAGCAGAGAGCCCAATGCAGGGCTCGATCCCAGGACCCTGAGTTCAGGACCCAAGCCGAAGGCAGAGGCTTAACCCACTGGGCCTCCCAGGCATCCCTTATCAATACCTTTTTAAAAATTTTTTAAAATTTTTTATAAAACCACAGTGAGATACCACTTCACACCAGTCAGAATGGCTAAAATTAGCAAGTCAGGAAACAATAGATGTTGGCAAAGATGCAGAGAAAGGGGAACCTTTGTGCACTGTTGGTGGGAATGCAACCTGGTGAAGCCACTCTGGACAATTCCTCAAAAAGCTGAGTATGGGGGCGCCTGGGTGGCTCAGTGGGTTAAGCCGCTGCCTTCGGCTCAGGTCATGATCTCAGGGTCCTGGGATCGAGCCCTGCATTGGGCTCTCTGCTCAGCGGGGAGCCTGCTTCCTCCTCTCTCTCTGCCTGCCTCTCTGCCTACTTGTGATCTCTCTCTGTCAAATAAATAAATAAAATCTTTAAAAAAAAAAAAAAAGCTGAGTATGGAGACTCCTCAAAAAGTTGAAAATAGGGCTACCCTACGACCCAGCGATCACACTACTGGGAATTTACCCTAAAGATACAAATGTAGTGATCCGAAGGGGCACATGCACCCAAATGTTTAGAGCAGCAATGTGCACAATAGCCAAACTATGGGAAGAACCTAGAGGTCCATCAATAGATGAATGATTAAAGAAGATGTGGTCTATATATTCAACGGAATACTATGCAGCCATCAAAAAAACCCCACAAAATATTGCCATTTGCAATGATGTGGATGGAACTAGAGGGTATTATGCTGAGCGAAATAAGTCAATCAGAGAAAGACAATTATCATATGATCTGTCTGATATGAGGAATCTGAGAGGCTCGACAGGGGGTCGTGGGGGAAAGGAGGGAAAAAATGAAGCAAGATGGGACCAGGGAAGGAGACAAACCATAAAAGACTCTTAATCTCAAGAAACAAATTGAGGGTTGCTGGGGGGGGGTGAGGGGGAGGGATAGGGTGGGTGGGTTATAGACATTGGGGAGGGGATGTGTTATGGGGAGTGCTATGAATTATGTAAGACTGAGGATTCATAGACCTATACCCTTGAGGCAAGTAATACATTATATGTTAATAAAATTTTAAAAATCTTCAAATTACAGTAGAGTCCTTATAATAATAAATAGGAAACAACCTTAAAAATCTTTTTTCTATAACAAAAAGATTTTCTGGCTGATTTATGCACAAAAACTTAGATCTGTCAAGCAAACAAAGGTGCATAACTAATTTGCATTCTATAAAAAGATGTAATTTTGTATTTTAAATTTCCATAATAAAAAAACTGCTACCAAGTAATTTCAGAAAAGCATTAAATATTAAAATTCAAGATGACATTTTATCAATAAAGGAGAATAGCTAAAGGCATTTCTAAGTTTTTGAAACGATGTTTGGAAATGTTTTAATCGTTAAGTGATTTTAATGCCCAAAACAATGCGTATCACCTATAAAATGCTTAAAACACTCACAAGCAGAATTTTCTTATTTGCTTACAAATATTTCAGTAGGAAATAATAAAGAGCTTCATTGGATTTTATATACTTATCATAAATATAATGATTTAATGACTTATAGTTAATTTGTAATGTCAAAAGACTGAACATGAAGGCAGATTGAAATTTCAACAACACCAATTATCTGTTTGGTGAATAGTTTGGAAAATGAGTAGAACAATTCAACAAATGAAATCAGTATTACATTCCATTTCAGTCAATTTAATGTTTTGTGAGATAACTCTTTCAAGAATGACAAGCATTAAAAGTAAATGTCAATCAGTCAGTTATTAGATTAATAAATGGAATATAAACAAATGAATTATTGATACAGGATCAACACAGATACATCTCAAAATCGCTTATCTGAGTGAAAGGAGCCATGGAAAGGAAGGAAGGGGGCGAGGGATAAAGAGAGAGAAAAAAGAGAAATAAAAAGGAAGGAAGGAAAAGAGAAAGAAACAGAAAAAGAAAGAAAGAAAAATACTGTGTGATTTAATTTATACAAAATCTAGTCAAACTAACATTTAGTGATAGAAAGCAGGTCGCTAGTTGCCTGGAGATGGGATGGCAGGAGGGATAGTTTGCAGAGGAGCACAACGAAATTTCCTGTGGAGGGAGTCATAGAAATCTCTGTCATCCTGACTGTGATGATGGTTTTCAGGGTGTATTTGTCACACATTATCCCACCCTTTGACTTATCTCAAAGCAGTAAAAATGACCTCAGTAACGTTGTAATGAAACACACACACACACACACACACACACACACACACACACACAAACTACAAATGCAAAAAAAAAAAATAAACTGAATTTAATAAAAATTAAAACTTCTTACCTTTCATATGACACTACAAAAATTCAAAGGATGTGCCACAAACCCTGAATAAATACTTGTAAAATAGCTATCTAATAAAGTACTTGTATTCAGTATATGTAAAGAGCTTTAAAAAATCAGTAAGAGTTAGGGGTGCCTGGGTGAGTCAGTCAGTTAAGAGTCTGACTTGATTTCAGTTCAGGTCATGACCTCCCGGGTTGTGAGTTGAGGTCTGCATTGTGCTCTGTGCTCATCAGGGAGTCTACCTGAGATTCTTCCCCTCTCCCTCTACCCCTCCCCTTGCTTGTGGTCTCTCTAAAATAAATAAATAAATAAATAAAATATTTAAAAACAAAAACAAGAACAAAACTTCAGCAAGATACCTTTATATGTTGTACTAGTTTTCTAGGGCTGACATAATGAAGCACCATAGACCGGGGGGCTTCCCCAACAAAACTCCATTTTCTCCCTGTTCTAGAGGCTGAAAGCACACGACATCAAGGGCCATCCACAGGGTTGGCTTCTTTTGAGGCCATTCTTTCCCCACATCTTGACTTGGCCTCTTCACTCTCTGTGTACCTGGGGCCTAATCTCCCCTGCTATTAAGGATAAGGAGCATGTTGGATTTGGGTCCAGCCTCATGATATCATTTTACTTTAATTTACATCTTGAGAGGCCCTGTCCCCAGATACAGCCACATTCCCCAAGTGCAGGGGGTAAGACCTGAACACATGAATTGGAGGAGTACAGCGTTCAGACACATGGCTCCACCACTAACATCCACCCATCAAATTGACCAAAAGCTTAAGAAGGAAAAAAAAAAAGACCCACAAAGTGCTAGTGAATATGAGAAGAAATGGGCTTCTTACTCACTCTGGTGGGAATTCTCAATAGGATGCCCACTCTGGAAAACACCCACTTGCCATAGAAGCCACCAATATCTCTCCTACTATTCACCCAAGAGCATTTAGAGCATACCCTCCCATCGATACTGGACACAGATGTTTATTGTAATTTCACTCAGGAGAGCCCCAAATATCACAGAACCAAGATATGCACCAACTGGTGAATGAATCGCAGTTCATCCAACAAGCAACAACGCTCCAAAACGAGGAGAAAGTTCAGTACATGTTCAACAATCTGGACAGTATTGAGTACTGTATGCGTTTGCTTAAAGTAGCTGAGCACAGAAGGCTAAGTGAAAGAAGACACATGAGACAGCACAACATATGTGGCTCTGGAAAAGGCAAAACTGCAGGGATAAAAATTCGAACAAGACTGCCGGGGCTCTGGCTGGGAACAGGGAATGGACTTTGAAGAGGTCTTGTATGGAAAGGGGGTGAGGTATTAGTGAGTTTAGGGAAGTGTTCTTTTTCTTGACTGTGGCAATGGTTACAGAACTGCAAACATCTCTGGAAACAAATCGTGCTCCTAAAAACAGCGAATTTTACTGTACACAAATTTTCCTTCAATACATGTAACCTTGACAGTCATCTCAAGAGCAGACCATGGAATTACCAAAACATAAAATGTTATACCAGTGAGTTTAAAGAATTTAAGGCACAGTCAATCACAATGATCTTACTTAAAAATAGTATCGACAACATTTTTAATTCATCCTTCAGTCTCTAATTGTGAATGTCAGCATACCATCCATGCTACCATGCCAGTACATGTGTATAATTTATACCTAAGTCACTAGGTCTGTAAAGGACATGAATGCTCCAATTTTGTTTTACCGTAGGGCATAAATGCTCAAATAGTTTAGATAGGACTTATCTAGTTTGCTCCCCATTTTTCACTATCACCAAAAGTAATTCTCAAACTTCCATCTCTGCTTAGAGCTTTTATCTTTATGGTGTTCTTTTCTCTTAGAAAACAAAAATGAAAAAACTTGGACTTATCAGTGCAAAAAATCATGAGATTTATATATCCTGATGCTTTCCAAAGTTGTCAAACCAGTGAAACGAAGTCCATTTTACTCTATTCTTGTGAGCACTGCCTGATGGAATTTTTTAAATCAAATTACTTTTAGCAAATGTCTCTCAGCAGTTATTAAAATCTTACAAACATTGGTTTCATCTGTATTATATCCACTGAGTTTCTTTCATTAAACCACCTTAAGTCCCCAAATAGGACAGACAGACAATTTAGAGTATTTGCTGAAGTTGCCCCAGTGGTTTGTGGTGGGCAATGGCGAATCCTAGACGTAAGCGGCTGATTCCCAGTTACCTCTTCTCCTAAAACCCAGTCCTTCATGTGCATCTATTTTCTTCTGGATGCTACCTTCCCTTATTCTTTAAAGAAGCTGTTTTGGGCGCCTGGGTGGCTCAGTGGGTTAAGCCGCTGCCTTCGGCTCAGGTCATGATCTCAGGGTCCTGGGATCGAGTCCCGCATCGGGCTCTCTGCTCAGCAGGGAGCCTGTTTCCCTCTCTCTCTCTCTGCCTGCCTCTCCGTCTACTTGTGATTTCTCTCTGTCAAATAAATAAATAAAATCTTTAAAAAAAAAAAAAAAATAAAAATAAAAATAAAAAATAAAAAAAAATAAAGAAGCTGTTTTTATTTCTCCATCTTCCAAAGTGGCCCTTTTCTTCAACTCCTTGAAAATGGTTGCCTGCTCTCCACTTACTGAACACTGAGCAGGTCCTGTGCCACATTTATGACCCATTATTTCCCGGAGCAGAAGCGGCTTTCCCTCTGGGGAGTGCAGGGTTCTGTACTGAAACCATGAGCTTTCGCAGAGCCTATGAAGTGCCGATCAACTACCCACTGAGTAATGCAGCCTAGATTTCAGTTTGTATCAGAGAGTCCAGAGCTCCTGTGTGATGGTTTTAGCCTCGGTCCTTCCCACGTGAGAACTTCCATGAACACAGAAGAACCAAGTGGAATACGTATCAAAACGTGACTCAATTCTCAGCCATCCCAAAGAGTGAAAGCCAACAGCAGTGCCACAAGGAATAAGCAAACGAGCCAATAAAGGAAATGGTCTTTGGTCCTTAACACCTGGCTGAAGAACATTAAGACCCTTAGACTATCTGTTCAGTCGGCTGTCTGACACCAACAATACAGAACTGCCGATGCTAGTTAAATCAAATTCACGCTTGCCCTGGGGAAACACATCTACAATTCTCAGTTCTGACTATACATCTAAACAGTCTATAAAACTTAACATGCACACTTGGGTCCCAACATTCAGATATTCTTTTCATGGGTCTGGGATGAAAACTGGACATCTACTCTTAGAAAAGTTCCATGTACTATTCTGATTCTGAACCAAAATTTCAGACCATTGGTTTTAATTCTCAGGACCACATGGGCTCTGGAAAATATTCCTTTTCAGAAAACTTAACCCAAAGAAGAAATCCTAAAATCTGAAAGTTACCTGATCCTTATTTTCAGGGAGTTAATCAGTTTATGCCTCAGTTAAGACTAATGGAGCCTATTACCAAGGATTAAGCCATCTTGACACAAGTCCCAGAGTTTCTCTGTATGAGATAAAATGGTGTATTAAGTAAAATGGGTATTTTCTGTAGGTTGTATCCATCCTGCCTGTTCATTTCTACCAGTGCAAAGCCAGACAAATGACAGAATGTGCATTCCCTTTGACAAGGCAATCCTTCCCTTAGAAGGGACATCTTGGTTTAATTATGCAAGGCATAATATTTGGAAGGCCCAGAAAGAAGACAAAATGATTTGGAAAGTTTGGAAAGTGAAATAATGTCAAGTGTTATTAAACTCATCTGTTCAGCTGTGCTGTACTTCCAGTGTGTGTGTGTGTGGGGGGGGGTTGCGCAACTATGCTCTAGAGGGCGGCCATATCCAGAAGACCCATGAGTGGGCTGGATCAGGCAAAGGCTGGACCCAGAGAGACAGGTGCAGATGTAGTTAGCCTCCTGTGCTGGGAAACAGAGGGGAGAGCACAGTACCAGAAGTTCAACAATTTGGGAAGGACCGTTAGCTCTCCATGGACAACCTGAAGAGGGGGAATCTCTTTCCAAGGTTACTGTAATCCGAAGTGACCTTTCTTTGCCAGAAGAGTGGCTGAAACTTTAGTGCTATGGCCACGTGAAGATGTTAGGACTTCAGAAAAAGACCACTGTCTCTGCAGACAGAGCCCTTATGCCTGGAGAGCAAGTCAGGGTCACTAAATAATTCACACTGGGGGTTCTAATAGCACAGGTAATTCAACTCAATAGATGTCAGGATAATTCAACCAGAAAACAGCTCCTGAGGCAGGTCCTACCTCACATGGGATTTATTGCTGGTATGATTTTCAAGGTGGTCATGTTTCCTTTGCACAACAGGGATGCAGAATTTTACACATGGTTTTCCAGCTCCAAACCCATTGTTCTTCATCTATTCTTCTGTGGCCCTGCAAGCTACTGCTCACCAACTTCAAAGTTAGCTGATTTCCTCCTGGTTTCTGCCGACAGAATACCCTGGAGCAGGCTCACAGGGTTTTTTCCTGTGGTTTTTCCTGTTCCTGTCAGCTTCCTTCCTGCTTCCAGCTTCCCTCGGCACTTCCAGACCACCCTCGGTTCACTCTCAGAGCTGTTGGCGGTAGCCAGGGATGTCTCTTCCTCAGAAGTCCCGGGTTCTAGGCTCTAGTGACCCCACACCACTCCTGAGGGTACTCCTAAGGGTCCTAGCTGCTTCCAGCAGTCACTCTCTGCGCCCCCTGCGGGCTCCCCTTCTCTTTCCACCTTTCCAAAGCCTGTGTAACTAACTACCTGGATCAGGATCCCTTCTGTCGGAAATACTTTGTCTAGTTTTTGTCTCCCTGACTGGACCCTGCCCTGTGCGGGAGGGCAACAGGTGATTTGGCCATTATATTCAAAAGGGAAGCAGAAAAACATTAATTCTGCTTTTGTTATACCTGATCTGTTCAAGCAACAAGCGTTCACTAGGCATCTAGCCACAGATGAGGGACTCGGGCTAAAAAGTGATGACTTAATTCAACCATGCAAGTAAAAGTCAATAATAAAATTTATTAGAAAACATAAAATATAAAGGAAAAGTGTCCTACTAAAATATTTACTTCATCAGACCTATGGACGGTAACTGCTGCTATTTCAACTACCACTGTGCTTCTGAGTCCTCACCCAAAGGCTCGCCGTGTTCTGACAGTATCAGCCTCTCTAGATCCCACGGCCCTGGACCCCATTTCCTTTACGTCTCCCACCAAGCCCACAGCCTCCTTGTATCCAGGCCCTAGAGAGGAGCAGCTGGTAATGGTCCTCGGTTCCCGGGTACCAAGACCCACTATGGGCTAACCCCCAGCCCCTCAGTGGACCTGGAGCATTCCTGCAGAAATCGTTAATGTTCGCACTCCGGAAATTTTAATGGGACCCTGGTGTGGACTGGACTACTTTCTTATACTCCACGGAGGGCTCAGTGTGAAAGAGATCTCTAATTCAGAGCTCACAGTAAGTAAGATAACTTTCCTCACAGTCCAAGTCTAACACTGGGTGATGGGAGGTGAGTAATTTCTGCACAAAACCCACCCTCTCAACTTGGAGATTTCCCACTCACAGTTCGATTCTCCCATTCTCCCCCTTATTTGTCCACCCAGCCTCCCACTTTTTCCTTCAATGCTTGGAGCCCCTGGATTTTCTAACAAGCCATGTAGAAGGAATTTATACCCTACTGCGCTTCTTTTCTCAAGCTTTATTTTGAATTTTAAACAACTTGGAACTAGTGTACTCATCAGAGCTCATAAGAGCTCAACATTAAAAAAAAGTTGTGCAGTTTTTAAAGTACAAAGTTATTACTGATGCCGAGAAGGGTTTCTTTCTTAAACTTCTAGAATGAGCACAATACAGGGGAAATTCTAGAATATATTTTGACTTCAGATAAAAATATATTTATGTTTTCTGATAATTTATTTGAGGTGTCTTTGAGGCAGTGCCAAAATTCTACACAGTAGCTATGGGTTTCCAATTACGTTCTCTGACTTTCTTCAGAAAATTAAAATGTATTCATTCACTCAACAATTATTTGAAGTGCGTATGTGTGAGTGGGTAGGAGAGGGAATCCAGTTAAACAAGTAACATCTACCCACCTCAAAGAGAGCGAGCAAAAGAAATGCATTCTCAGAAGTGCCTTTCAGATATGAAAAGATTTTTATGGGTTCTATGTTACTTACTAAGTATATTATTTAATAAGAGTTTCTTAAAGGCTTTCCATTGCCTTTAAAATAAAAGTAAATTTAACATGATCTAAAAACCCCCTTATGAATAATCCAGTCCTCCCTGCCTGCCCAACCTCATTGGTTTCTACTCTCCCCCTTGCCTTGTACATTCCAGCCATGCTGGTCTTAATTCTGGGCTCAAACATGCAAAACTCATTTCAGCCTTATTTTTTTTTAAAAAAAGATTTTATTTATTTATCAGAGAAAGAGAGGGAGAGAGTGAGCACAGGCAGACAGAATGGCAGGCAGAGGGAGAAGCAGGCTCCCTGCTGAGCAAGGAGCCCGATGTGGGACTTGATCCCAGGATGCTGGAATCATGACCTGAGCCGAAGGCAGTTGCTTAACCAACTGAGCCACCCAGGCGTCCCTCATTTCAGCCTTATTGAGGACACTTATCCCTCTACTAATAGAGCTCTGCCCCAGGTTTCATGCTGGCACATTTGCATCTTAAAGTCTCACCTCAATGGTCACTTCCTAAGAAAGGGTTTCCCTCATTCTGCAACTATAACTCTTCACAAAGGAGCAAATGCATACTCTTTACAGCCCCTTCGCACTCTGTGCCATTGTATTTCTCCTGGGTATGTTTGCTTCCTTTCTCAACCGTATGGGTCCCATTCAGTAGTGTCGTCTGATACCCAGAACACTATCTAGCAAACACTGAATTTTTCCTTATGCAAGGAAATTTTTCCTTATGCAGACGGGACACAAAACAGAAAGGGACAGCTCTTTCACTGTAGGGGGAAGAAAAGAAAAAGATGATGGTACAAATACAAGTAACTTGGCCCATTTGGGGACAGACACTAAAGGAAGCCTCCACTTTGGAGCTTCTTTCTGTGACACAGGAATGAGCTGTGGCTGGATGTCTTGTTACCATTAACAATGATAAGTCAAAGAGCGACGGGATTATAAAAAGCACGGACACCAATTAAGTGACACCCTATCCATGTTCAGAGAAAGAATAACGGTCATGGAGAGAACAGGAATTTGCAGCATCAAACAACCGGCTCTCCACTGATAACTGACACCCTTCCTCTCCATCTACTCAGAGATAAACCCTTGGATTAGTCATCACCACTTGCACACTGTTTCCTCCAAACCTAGGCCAACTGCCTTGATGGTGACATCATTGATTATGCAGCAGAAAGGAGTAATAGTGAAAGAGAGTATGGGTAGATCAGTGCAAACACTAGAAAACAATTATTTGGGGGAGCAGTGGAGGTCATTTCTTAATTTGAACGCTTGTATAGGCATCAAACCCAGTAAAAAAAATGAACTATTCCTCTGCTTTCAAGGCAAGAGGATAGATCTAGATTGCTTTATCTGGAAATGTTATCAAGCCCATCCTGCTATGGGGTATACATACCTCTTGCTGCCCTAGATGCCAACAGGCATACAGTGTACAGACTGTTCATTTTTGGTGCCCTCCAAGAATGGTACTCACAGAACATGAAACAAAGAAGAAACAGGGGTGCCTGGGCATCCCCTCTGTGCAAATGTATTTCTGGGAACACCCATCGTGACAGAGGTGGAAGCCCTGTCATTCCATTGAAGAACCCACAGTCCACAGCTCATGAAATTCCCATAGCATACTTATGTGAGAGGGAAACTATGGAAGTCAAGAAAGAATGAACCAAAAGGTTTTATGTCTCCAGTGGAAATTGGTTTAAAATGCGTAAGAAAGCAAGTTAAGTTTAAAGCAAGAGCTTTTCTAAGTTGTAATTACTGATCTGGTCACTTAGAGGGTGGTTTTCCCTAACACTCATGAAACACTGTCAAAAAGGAAACTTGGGGACCCCTGGGTGGCTCAGTTGGTTGGACGACTGCCTTCAGCTCAGGTCATGATCCCGGAGTCCCGGGATCGAGTCCCGCATCGGGCTCCCAGCTCCACAGGGAGTCTGCTTCTCCCTCTGACTTTCTCCTTGCTCATGCTCTCTCTCACTGTCTCTCTCTCAAATAAATAAATAAAATCTTTAAAAAAAAAAAAAAAAAAAGGAAGCTTGGACTGGAAAAGAGGAATGGTACCTGGAAATATGGACAAGCAATGGTGAAGATCAGAAAGAAGTTCCGGGACACAACTTTAAATTATGTTCAGCCTTGCTAAAACATAGCTCCTTTCAGAATGTGACTCATGATCTGCTCTATGTAATCACTCTAAGAAATCACAGGTAGTACAAAATATAATACTGTTCAAGAAGTCTTTCTTTTTAAAGGTTTGTGATTGATTCACCATTGAGTTACAATTCCTTAACTAATCAGAATTGATTATCTTACCACCAACCAGTGATGTGTATCTTCTCTTTGATAAGACAAAAATATTCCATTTTGTTAATACTCTTATTTTACCAATGAATTCCAAGCTGTTCATCTAGATGGTATTTTTCAGTTCACGTCTTCACTGTGTTATACAGCATTTGATAAAGCAACATACTCCTGTCTGGACAAAGTCTTTCTCGTCTTCCATGACTATTGTAGCTCTCTAGCTATTTCGGTCATCTTCCCCCTGAAAGCTGACAACCCCAGAGATGCTATTGCAGACCCTCCTCTCTTCTCATTCTACACATCTGGGCTTGCACAGAGCCTAGAATACAGTTGAGCGGATTCTAAACCTTGGATTAATAAATCCAATCCCTCAAATTCCATTCATTTCTCCTTTCAAATCCAAACTACATGCATATTTAAAGAATAGCCCACAAAAAAATCAGTTTTAGAATTCAATAAAGTTTTAAACTTATATTCATTTGGCTGGGCATAGCTAATTTTTGAGATTACAGTTTTTAATAAATATAGTTGCAAATTTGCATCTATTACAATCAACTCAACTGTTTAGGACTTCAGCAAGACTATAAGCTTCATGAGGGCAGAGAAAGTGTCTCTTTTTATTCCCTATTCTCTTTCCAACACCAGCACAAATCAGTCTGTCTGTGTTCCACTAATGTTTTTGTATAATTTGTAGAATGAATGAAAGAATGACAATCTTCTATCTCATTTTGCACCAGGCTTGCCTGAAAGGCTCCATGTTGGGTCAACAGACCAAAGTATCCAAGTGCAGAGCAATGCTCTGAGCCAAGAGGTGAGCCCGGGCGGAAGGGGTGATGAAAGGGTCAGCTCAGGGCCTCCTACTGAATACAGCTCCTGAGTGGAGCAGGAGGCAGAGAAGGGCACAGGAAAGTGGTTACACCCACTCGAGGGATTTCTGTCCTCAGAAGTGGAGGACAGAATCATGCATCACTGAAACCTGCATAACCAGGACTGACCTGCGACAGCGTGGTAGGTCCCAAGAAGGCATTTCAAAACGCCCAGTTGTTGGAAGAGAAGTGAGGACTAATATAGCCTGGTTCTGGAAGGAAGGTCCATGCACCCATGTTAGACTCTTCCTGAGCTGGACAGAAGGGAGCCAACCTCTGGAGCAGCCAGGACCTGGTGAAACCAAAATCGCTTTGAACTAAAAGCATCATCTTTCTGCTCTTTAAGTGTTCCTGGCCCACTGGAGGCTGCATCTGGGCCGTGTCCGATTGTTGTTTTTTTCCTTGCACTTCCTTTTGTTAATGTGGTGTCCTAGAAGAACATCTTCAATGAGGTCCATGGCCTAGTCCTTCCAAATCCGATCTCTGAAATCTGATGATCCACACCTCCCCCATTAGACCTTCCCACCCACCGGACTAACTGATTCACCGCGCTGAGAATCTGCATTTCCCAGCCTTTGCTTGCTTCCCAAATGCTTTTAAGAAAACTGTTCAAGGCAAGGGTCAGGAAGCTCTGCAGGACCACAAATACAGCAAAGAGCAAGACAGTGCAGTACTTGGTTCCAAGATACTCAACAAGTACTCTGTGCAGACCTGCTGAACACAACAGCACCGTGAGCTGAATTTCTTATTTTCTTACTTTCCTCATTTACAAATGAGCAATCAGAGAATCCAGGAAACTTACATTTTCCAAGATCACACAGACTTAAGAATGTGTGTATTCACTCAACAAACACAGAATGAGGGCTGACGACATGCCTGCATCGTAAGCATATATACCCTGCTGCTCCCCACTGGCTGGACCAATGCTGTTTCACTCAAACCAGTCTACCCATTATTTTAAAGCATTTTTATTTCTAAGCCTGTGCCCTCATGACTGAAAAGTCCTTTTCTCTCTTGGATTTCATCTTATCTTTCCTTCAAGTTTCCTTTGAAACCATCCTGATCCGTGAAGCATTCCTCCCCTTTTTCCAAGGATGGCGACTTCTCAGGTCTCTGCTGACTACTACACATAGTATCTCTAAAATCTAATCTCTGCATGGCAATGCTTTTTCATGATTTCCATGTGCAGGTCAATAGACAATAAACCATGGAATGGCTGGAATTTTATTCCCTCTTCCTTTATGTCCTCCATGGGGGCTCAACACTACCAGACTCTTGTAAGTCTTGTAAGTCACTGCAAGTTTCTTGTAAGTTCTAGATTAGAACTGTGCTCGATGTATTTTACTTTGAAGAAGATCGTCTACAGATTCTCTGCTGTTTAAAGGGTGCCTGGGTGGTTCAGTCATTAAGTGTCTGCTTTCAGCTCAGGTCATGATCCCAGGGTCCCGGGATTGAGCCCCGTATCGGGCCCCCTGCTCAATGAGGAGTCTGCTTCTCCCTCCCCAACTCCCTCTGCTTGTGTTCCCTCTCTTGCTGTCTCTTTCTCTCTCTCCATCAAATAAATAAATATAATCTTAAAAAAATAAAAAAATAAAGAGTGCTTTCTCACTTTACCTGTACTTGATACTTGATACTTAGTCTAGGTTTTTAAAAGAAAAAATATTTTAAATCCTCTTTTTCAAAACTGGGTCATTAAAGATGTAGAGAAGCTACTCAGAAGGTATGTTTGAGATGAAGGAGAGCCTTGAAGCTTGGCCATCTTTCCCCTTTTCATGATACATGATATTGTTAGGAGTGAAAGAAGATGAAAAGGAAGGTATCTTTTTAGTTTCTGTACCTAAATTAATTTAATGCCATGCTCAAAAGAAAAATGCCTTTGAAGCAAAAGATATATTTCACTATTATTATTGAACTCAAGATACAGCCATCCTCCAAAATGGGCCTGATTCTCTTTAAATTGATTTCAAAGATTTCATAGTAACTTTGTTGTTTTTTTTAATTATACATGTCCATCTACTTTCTAAGCCCTTTTATTTGACTTAAAATATTCTTATTTTCTGATAGTGCTCTAATCTGTTGTAAGCTTCTTAGAGAAATTTAGTGACATTCTCTGTCACAGAAAGGCACATGCCCACGGCCCCAATATCCCTGGACATGGGGAGCTGCTGATTCTCTGGTTGTGTTAGACCCTGGCACCTAAATTTCCTTTTCCAGGCTGCTGACAGCTACCTTTGAGTGCTTTCCCTGTTAACTTTGGTCTCCAGACATTCAGGTCAAGTAGGGTTCAGTAGTTGGCAAGATTCCTCCACTCTCCTTCCCCACAGCCAAGGTTGTGTGCTCTAAGACTGACAGCCAGAGCAAGGAGCAGATGGAGGCTCTCTTCTTGGCTGATAACGGATTTATGATGAACAATTTTAACAAAAGACTGATTCAGAAGGAGCCTGGGACTCAGACGGTGACTGGAGCTGGGGGTGAGCATCTCCCTCCCGCTCCTCCGCATTTGTGCAACCCACGGGCAAGTCAACAACCCCCTCAGGGCTTCCGTGCAAAGTCGTGGGAAACAAACGTGACAACACCAATGTAGCTGCACCAATTACATAAACTAATACATCCCCCAAAAAGAAAACAAATAAATGGGAGCAGAAAAAATATAAACTTGACTCCCAAATGTGAGGATTTTCCCATTTTCTTTTACTTCACCACCAAAACAGAAATAGATCAACACATGTCCTCCCAGCTAGAATCAACTGGGATGAATTAGGGCACCCGCGTGGCTCAGTTGGTTGGGCGGCTGCCTTCGGCTCAGGTCATGATCCCAGCATCCTGGCATCGAGTCCCAATCGGGCTCCTAGCTTGGCAGAGAGCCTGCTTCTCCCTAGCCTCTGCCTGCCATTCTGTCCTCCTGTGGTCGGCCTCTCTCTATCTCTTTCTCTGACAAATAATAAGTAAATTTTTAAAAATCTTTAAAAAAATATAAGTAAATAAATAAATAAATAAATAAATAAAATCAACTGGGATGAACTAAAACCATTCAGAAGTTAAACCACTCAGGGTAGCCTAGAAATTCAGAGGCACTGAAGTTGTACAAACTCTAAAAAACTGAAGAAGAAGTGAGTCTTAACTAATAACTTGTGCCAGAAAAATCGTTTTACTTCTTCACCACACAGGCTTCGCACCTTTCTGTCCCTCCATTTTGGCAGTTATGCCTGGAGGAAGGCAGGAGAGGGCCAGGCGCAGGGTGAGGGGATCCTATCAAGACAGAACACGTAATAACTCAGTGTCTTCATTAAAAGGACGCTGACTTAATCTTACAGATTTGTAAGGCACCTTGCAGCTAGTGCAGCACTTCGTTACGTTTTCTGTTCGTAGGAGTCATTTTATATAGTTGTGTCCAGACAGCGTGCCCCAGTGTATCCCCGGCGTTGCCAATTCCAAGCCCCTCGGAAGTCCAATAGATCCTGCTCCCACTCTTCTCTTATGGCTAGGTGTCCCCAAGGACAGTCACGTACCTTCTCAGAGTATCAACTAACTGGCCACGGCTAAAGGGCACAGATTTCTAGCAGCCTATCTAGGCGGATCATGTCCAAAGCAGGAATGTGGGCAAAGTCCCCTTTGAGTGGTGACCCCAGAGGCAAGGGTGACATCAATCCCCATGACACGAGTTTTCAAGGCAGAGGTGGCCAATCCGAGTGTTCCATTCACGGTACGGAGCCCCCTGGCCAGGGCTGTCTAGATTAAAGCTATTTTACTTTGTGCTGCCTCCTCGCCGTGAGACAGAGTACTTATTACTCTGATTGCTGCTCTTTGGGTAAAAAGAGGTACGAGAATACAGAAGCAGCAGAGTCCAAGAAGTCTCAAGTTTCCAGATGCTCGAGGTCAAGGACTCATAGCAGAGCGAGAGAGGATAGATCTCCTGAACCAGTTCTGCACGAACGCTGGAGCTCCACTCTGTCCTTCCCCAGGAAGTCCTAGATGCCCGTTAGACATGGGATCACCTAGCGAACCCTCGACCTAAGTAAGAGTCAGCAGAACAAATCAATCCCTACCTCAGGAAGTTTGCACTGGTTATTGAGAACACCATGCTGCTTCAAAGGGCTAGGGGGAGACTCACTAGCTCAGTGGCAGGACCCCTAAACACTAGTAGACCCAGCTACAGTGTTGTATTTTTTTTTTCCCCAACTTGGCAAGCCCCTATTTTAATTCCTCAACAGCTGCATGTTTTTATTCCCAAACATCTGTTAGCCTATCCTGAAAGCCTTGTTAGTCAACTCTCTGGCAGGGGAGCCCACGTGTCATTTCAACTGGGTTTTACAGAAAACCCAATTTTCAGAGAGGCTATGTTACTGTGTCAGTAAACTATCTGTACACCATTGAATCCCCAACTCCCAAAGCAGAATGTGTGTCAAAATAAAGATTATCAAGTGCAAAAATTTAACCAAGACAGACGATAGTAAGTGGACTTAGGGGTCGAACTCTTCTCTTCTGATCCCAGTATGCATTCCAAATGCACAGAGTAGCTTCCTGCTTTAATACATTAGTGTGTAGGATCCTGGAGTCTTAGAAGGGATCTTAGAGCTCATTTAGTCTCCCTATACACCTAAGTATGAGCAATAAAATATTCTGTGCAGGACTATCTTGTATGTGCTCGAAGGTTCATAGCCATTTTCAGGTAAAGAAAAATTACCAGAAATGGTATCTTTGAAATAAACCTGTATAAAGCAGGAAAAAAAAAATACTACTTTCTGATCCAATTATTTTTTTGAGTTGGGGTGCTGTTTCATACTAGAAGGTCTATTTTCTATCTAAGGTAGTTATGAAAATTCCAGTATCAGGAAATTCCAGTAATCATCCCTTTTCTATATTATCTAAGGTAGTTATGAAAATTCCAGTATCAGGAAAAATGTTTTAGCTATATCATCTGAATTCCAGTCATGTTTATGACTGGATTCCAGTTTATGTTTCATGTTTCATGATTCCAGTTTCTTGTTTCTTGTTTATGACTGGAATTTTTAGGCAAAAATATTTGCCTAAAAATGTTTGGCTTCTGTAAGATGCACGTAGTTCACTCATTTGTCCTACCTAAGCAGTTCTCTAGGGTGATTTAAGCAATCATATATTCCTTAAATGACTTACGTACTAGGCTCCGAGGTAGGCAGCGGGAGAGTCTATCAAGGTAAATTTAGAGAGTAATGGTCACTGAAAACAAAACAAAAGACTATCATACAAATGATACCAATCACAGACTTAAGAATTCTACATAATTACCACATAAGGGGAATTATAGTAAATGTCTATACATTTGACTTTTAAGATGAACTTTGAAGAGGACTATGATTCACTAAAATTGTAAAGAACCTATTCATTCACTCACTCACTCAATAAGTACTTACTAAGCCCTAGTATCCAACAGGAAACTGTAGATACAATGATCAACACAATACACAATACCCATGCCTCCATAGAGTTAATGGACTAAGCAACAGAGGTCAATAATGAATGGGTGATTATAACAAAATAAGCCAATTGCAAAATAAATAGTGTTTTGAGAAAACACAGGAGCCCAAATTGATTTCAGGGCATCAGGCAAGGCCAACTCAAGTACCTGATGATTAAGCTGAAAACTGAAAGTTGAGTAAATGAAGAGAAGCAGATAAAGTATTCCAGACAGAAGAAACAGTATATGCCAAACATCCAGAAGTGAAGGAGAACATGTGACTTCCAGCAACAGAACTCAACTCCGAATGCTAGCTCAAAAGCATCAAGAGGTGCCAGGAGATACGACTGGAGGCTGAGCTAGCACGGACTGGTCAGTTTCACTTCCAGAGAGCTATGGAACCAACCTAACACCATCATGGGTGGATTTGTGAAGAAGCACTCCAGCTCTGGGAAGCCAAGAGATGAGTGAGCTTTATGAAGTCATCCAGGTCTAGATGACATGTCATGGGGTCCAGGACCAGAGTGACAGCAGTGGTAGTGAAGAGTAGTGGACAGACTCAGGAGGTATTAGTGGTAGTAAAAATCAACAGAACATGGTAAGGGACTGAATCAAGGGGTGTGGGGGTGGGGAGGTGTTAAGAGTAGCTCTGTTTTCTCAAGTTCTCAACAGAGAGAGAGAAGACTGGGAGAGATCTATAGGGAGGGGAGAGAACTTTGGTGGCTTTCGTTTGGATGAGGCCACTGAGTTTTCTGAAAAAAAAAAAGGGAGGGAGTGGGACATCAGTGAAGGATGAAGATGTGGAGAAGATGGAGGCCTCTTTCCAGAGAGTATGGCTGGCAAGTAAGGGGTTCAACATTGATATGCAACCAAGTCCAGAAGCAGACGCTAGTGGGCCTGGACAGCCTGGTCAGAGCCGAGCACACAGTCATTCAAATTAGAACATCACGAAGACTCCCACCCACTCCACCCTCCCTGTAGGAAAGGAGTGAAAAGGTCAGTCTCCTAAAGCAGCTCGGGTCTATATTGAAAAGAACCCCAGGAACTTATCAAGCGTCTCAAAAAGTTATTTTTTTTCTCCTACTTTTTGATCAGAAAAAACTTAGAGCATTCTCGGTAGGGCTAAATTTTTCACCCTGGCAATCATGATTTTGTCCCTTTTTAGAGAAGCCTGCATTTCAGATCAGTTCTGGTGCACATGACTACCTCCATCAGCATTTTCAAGTATTATCTTCCTGCCTTCAATTTGAGCTCCTTTTCACCCCTTCTGGTCCTGGTAACTTCTCGGCTTTTAGTCATAAAGATGAATTCCTACATTTACAACATACATCCTCAGGTGTTACCTATTTTTAATCATCACAGATATTATCAGAAGTAGGAGAGCAGCAGTAATTAGTTGGTTTAAAAATAACAGGAAACCAAGGGTTTAGGGACATCGAGTGACTCATTCAAGGACACAGACCCATCAGGACAGGAAAGCAGCCCTTCTGATGGTGATGGTGAGACTTTATCCACTCTCCTGATAAGGAGCTAGGGCGTCTGCATGCCATCCATCAGAAATATAGACTACACTGTGCACATGCTATTAAATTCCACTTCCTATAGGTACAATGAACATCAATTATCAATTATCGCACTCTTCCCCACTGATTCCAGAAGCAACCTCCAAATCCTTGTCAACAAAATAACTCAAATAGCTACTACTAATAGGATCTGAGTTGGCATAGGAGGAAATCTGTTTTCAGTGCTTACCTGAGGTCCTTACATCTTTCATCGGGACTCTGACATGCCTAAAAGCCTTAGTATGCATTAAGCCACGACTTCCTGTTTGTACACCAAGTAGGTCTGTGACCTCGAGATGTCACTTTGCAGAGCTAAAGCCTTGCTACAAAAGCCTCGCTTTCTCACTTGCAGAATGGGTGACACGTCTCTTCCAGTTCTGACAGTCAACTTTATGGAAGTCCCAGGTGTGCTAACAGGAGGGTCTACTCTGAAGAATGTCACCTTCTGGGGCGCCTGGGTGGCTCAGTGGCTTAAGCCTCTCTCTTCGGCTCAGGTCATGATCTCAGGGTCTTGGGATCGAGCCCCACATCAGGCTCTTTGCTCAGCCGGGAGCCTGCTTCCCCCTCTCTCTCTGCCTGCCTCTCTGCCTGCTTGTGATCTCTCTCTCTGTCGAATAAATAAAATAAAATCTTAAAAAAGAAAAAAGAACAAAAGAAATGTGAAGTGAGATCTTTGGTTCTAGACCTAATCTAGACCTAATCCTCTGATGACTTGTAAATACTTAGTATTAACAGATCCTACCCCATTCCCCCAACCTCTGCTATAAAAACAAAGTTTTGTGGCATATCATCTTTGACATTCATTCACCCAAAGTCTGAGATCCCTGCAGAACACACCCACCCTCCCACAGCCACACAAGTGGGAACTTGTTCTCCACAGGGATTCTGATGGCTCCCAGGCTAACCCCGTGCCTGCTTGCCTGTATGTTGTTCTGCTATTAAGATGTAAAGGGTTAGGCGTTAGTACAACATCTTCATGGAGAAGGAGGCTTTGCCGAAAGACTAAACAAAAAATAGAAGCTTAAACTAAACATATTCACTGAAGCGTTTGTAGGTTTTCTAACTGTAAGTTTGAAAATTAGGTATCATTTAGGGGGACACAATACCTTCAGATCCTAGTGAAATGAGCTAAGCCTATGTGAAGCAGACCGATGAGAAAACCCAGTTTTTGACAGAAGTAGGCACAACTCCTAGAGCTCTGCTGGCCAAGGAGCAGGGAGCGGCTGCTGGGTGTGGGGCGGGCAGCAAGCGGCAGTCCTGTATCCCAGCCCTGCCTCTAACTGCCCAAGAGCCCGAGGGCACGTCATCCATTTGGCAGGTCTTTGATTTCTCTAGCTGTTAAAGGTGGACAACCCTTCAGCAATACGGAGAGCCATACAAAAGTGAGGGCATCAAAGATTTAGAAAGTACCATGCACGTGAGGTGAGAAAACAAAATCCATTGATATATTTATGTAGTTGGGACTGGCCAGGACTGGATGAGCACTACTTTAGGGCTTTCTGCCCAAATGTCCCATATACTCCAAGGACAGATCTCCTCTGGCATTTCCAGTTCCAATCATTTGGGATTTTCTTTCTTGGGATGATAGCACTGTGTCTCTAACAATCCTCTTTTTATAACTGAATCAGCCTACAGAGGAATAAGGTGTTAACTAACACTTGTCTTCCAATATATTTGTGTATGAAGCAAGGACCTAATGATAAGGGACCAAGAGAGATGGGTCCAGATGGACATGGTAGGGGAAGGTAGGTTAGGAGTAGGAGGCATTGTACTAAAGGTGAGCTCAGGTGACCTAAGCAGGTGACGGGGGAAAAGGCAGAAGAGTTCTAGAAAGCTGGAGTCTAAGCAGTATAGACAGCAGATCAGCAGAGCAAAATAACTTTAAAGGTAACCCAAGAGGATGAAGCTCAGGGATTCCTTTACAGTTGCCACATTTCTGCCCTGAAGTCAAGGAATCCAACCAGACTACCAGATCAAAATGGTGCTATGCTTTTCCATGACACAGTACCAGAGCTGTGAGATGGAGAGGAGCCTCCTCCCTCTGTCTTGGTTCTTCCATTTATAAGGCCAGGAGATTAATCTCTCTGGGACCCTTCCCAAGGCTCATATATTAGGTCTTTCTTTGTCAATAACACATGAACTACTAGTACCTGAAGGCTTCCTCCACACAGAACTAGACATCAGTTACCCATAAGGATAAGCTTCTGCTGAGCTCAGACACAGCCTTGGGATCCTCTTCAAGGAGGCAACCACTAATCATCTATCAGGGATGTCCCAGAGTTGAAATGTATTCACCATCACGGATACATACATTTCAATTCAAAATTATCTCCAAGACTTGTACGAGTGGTAACAAGGGCTCCAAAACACGGATTCCCTTCCCCTTCTGATGGAGATTATGTGGGTGGAGCCAGCCATAGAAGCAGAGAAAGGCAGACACTGTCCACTGGTGCCCAAGGGATTGGAAGGAATGCCTGCAGAGATGGTTTCCCCTTGCCCCTCACTTTCCCACAGCTGCTGCCTCCTTCCAAAGCTCCATGTCACCTCTGAAATGAAAACTCTTGGAAAGTAGTCCAAAAAGGGAGACAACACCGTGTGCATAAGAATTCAAACACTCGGGTTACATTTGACAGCGTGATCTTGTAATTCAACTCTAAGCTTTAGCCACCCTATCTTTAAACTGCAGATGAAAATACTTTATAGGGTTCCTGCAAAGGTAAGAGAGATAAAGTGAACGAGCTTTGAAAAAATACACTAGCATCATATTTTTGTATATTGATAAGCCCTTCATCAGCTAATACCATTGAGGACTTGACAACCAATTAAGATTTTAAAATGAACCACCAGGCAGATACTCTCATGCCCGGGAAAGCAAAGGACTGTGACAAGGAAGATAGGAGAACACCAAACCCACATTTATCAATGGCGATGTTGCTTTAGTGATTTTATTTATCAAGGTGAGGCCTCTGATGTTCCTCATGAAATAAATGTCAAGACTTTAACGTCCTCAAATACAGTCTTTTTCATTAATTCTGCTGCACTTGTTTCCTAGTCCTCTTCACTTCGAGGTGCTCCTGCAGTTGATGGAAAACACACAAACTCCAGGCTCCCTGCCACAACTTGGGAAGTTCAGCAGCACAATGTCAATGAACAATGTTTGGAATTTTAAGCCAATAATAAACTGAGTGAATTCTGTGTGGATCTTAAAAGTTCTTTTCCTGATGCTATTTGGCAAGATGTTGGCTGGGAAACATGGCCTCCATCTTTCCCTCCATGTGCTTAGGAGATCTGGTTCAGTCTGAAACACATCAATGGAGCCTGGGAAATCATGTCCCCATCAGTTCCAGAAAGAAATCCTGAGAGCTGTACAGAAGTCAGGAAAGATTCCATAACCAGAATTTTAAGTAACTCCCTTATCGCGTCCTATAGCTATCTGGTGGGAGCAGTGCTCTGGGAAACTTCTGCTGCAAACAAAAGACATCCTGAAACGGTAGAGAGGAAAGTCTGAGACAAAGATAAAAGGACGTAAATCCAAGCCACTGTTAGTTCTTATTGTATATAACCCCACCGAGCACAGCTTAAACATGGCACAGACTTAAGTAAATGATCCTCAAGAATGTTTTATGCACCCTGGGGAGGGTATGTGCTATGGTGCAAAAACTTAAAAAATGTTTTAGGAATGGAAAAAGATATTTGCTAAGGACATAGCCAATAAGGAGTCAGTATCCAAAATATGTAAGAACGGATACAACTCAACATTCAAAAAATAAATAATCCAATTAGAAAATGGGCAGAAAACACGAATAGATATTTCTCCAAGGAAGACAGACAGATGGCCAATAGACACATGAAAAGATGCTCACCATCACTCACCATCAGGGAAATGCAAATTGAAACCACAATGAGCTGTCACCTCACACCTGTCAGAATGGCCAAAATCAACACAAGAAACAAAAGACGTTGGCGAGGATGTGGAGAGAGAGAAACTCTCATGCAGTGTTGGCGGGAATGCAAACTGGTACAGCCCCTTTGGTAAACAGTATGGAAGTCTCTCAAAAAACAAACAAAAAATATAATTACCATATAATCTAATAATTCCCCAACTGGATATTCAGCCAAACAACACAAAAGACCACTAATTCCAAATGACACACGCACCCTTGTGTTATTGTGGCATGACTGATGAGAGTACAATTACAGAAGCAGCCCAAGTGTCCGTCAACAGACAAATGGATAAAGATGCGGTGCACAGGCACAATGGACGACTATTCAGCCATAAAAAATGAAATCTTGTCACTTCCAACAACACGAATTGCTCTAGCGAGTATAATGCTAAGTGAGATAAGTCAGAGAATTACCATTGCCAGATGACTTCACTCATATTTAAGGAACAATGGAAGAAAGAGACAAACGGACTCTTAAATACAGAGAACTGCTGGTGGCCAGAGGGGAGGGGTGAGTGGTGGAACAGATGACGAGGATTAAGCACACCTAGGGGAGCACGGACTCTGCAAGGAGCTGCTGCATCCCTGCACGGCACCCCGGAAACTAGTCCAATACTGCGTGATTTATACTTCTCTTTTCGGAGCAATGTTTTATACATTAGAGACTGAAATAGAAAAAAAAAAAAAAACAGGCTAAGGGATCTTGCATCAAAGATGCCATCTCTCCATTTTAAGACTGTTCAGATAGAACAGGACTCTGTATCAGTTGACCTAAATCTTGTTTGGTTCAGTTTATTATTCCCCTTGTCGGGATTGAGACTAATGAGCCCCAGAGTCATAGCGCAGCTGACTGAGGACTGATGGTAAGAGTTTCCCTATAGCTCCTGCCACTTCATCAGAAGTTAAGAGCCCAACAGATTGCGTGACTTCCTAGAAGTCAGGAGTAGAGAGAAGCAGCCTATCAGAGACACAAGGTTCTGCCGACCTATTAGACACAGGGCCTCCTATTTATATATATTTTCAAGAGTGCATGTGGAGAACATATACGCAATCCCCTTTAGGAAACTGTGGAATACCCAGGGCACTAGTGAGCTATCTGCTCCCAACCCGTTTTCACTGCTGCCAACAAACATTTCTGCAGCGAAGATTTCAGTGTGACCGTCCAGCCATCCAACAGGATCCGTCCACATGGCAGCGTCCTCTGTTTGGTCCTTTTCATCCTGCCACCAGGGGGATGGAACACAGAGGTTTGCAGCAACATGGTCAACATGAGTTAGCGGCAGGTCTCAGATAGTAGAGAAGAAATTATAAGTAGAATTTTACCGCAAATAGAACATTCTAAAAGTGTAAATCTAACAATGTGAATAGAACCAAGGCAAGTAGAGTTGAATATATTCAACTCTATAATCTTCCCTGCTCCTGGCACAGTGCTTAGTAGACACTAAAGTAGGCATGTTTTAATTGACTTTAATTTGATCAACTAAGTTCAGAAAGGGTTTTCTGATGGCTCAGCCACAGCTGTTCATAAATTAAAAGAGGCTCCCCATAGAAAATATTAGCATCCACAAAAGGATTCCAGAAAAACCATATGACTTTCAAAAGCATAGTAAACCAATAAATTTTCCAGAAAAAAAAGGAATGAGAATAGTCTATAAAGAGCCTGTGAGATCAAAAAGAAGTTAACCTTTTGGGAATTCAATTTTGACTTTGGGTTAACAGGGTTGTGATTAGGTCTTTCGCAGATTGAACACTGTACAACTCCAAATAATTTGTGTCTGAGTAGCTATTTTTAAACACAGCAAAAATTTTCTTGGACTTCTCTATTCTGGAGACAGAACAGCTTGGGTCTATTTGAGACTTCACCACGTTGATAACCCTGATCTCTTTTCAATGTGGAATTCAGGAAATGTTAACTCTGAGATAATTTCAGCTCTGTGGGGAAAGTTACACTGTAGCTTGGGAATGACCTCACTATTGCTTCTCAGATAGTCTATGAGACAAGTATTCAGAATACCAGTTCAACACTGGGACTTCAGATATCAATTCAGTTTCCAAATAGTGGCTCCTGGTGATTTCTCTTTGTGTCACACCAAGAGAACTCGGTCAACATCCTTTGTCTCTAGGAAAGCTCAAATTCAAGTGAGGCATTCAAACTTGCAAGTAACAAAATAATGCAGAATTCTAGGCATCTTCATAAAACCAGTCAATTTCATAAAAAGAGCTCAAGTGGCACAGAGGAAGAAAGAGGGTCTCTACCTCAAGAGGCCATCTCACCTGTTCACGTGTCAAGCATGGACACCTAGAGCTTAAAAAAAAAAAAAAAAAAAAGGAGGAAAATGCCCAAGACTAATTTTACTAGGTTAATAAAGCCTGTGTGTCCTGAAAGGAAAGTTGAGAAGTTGACAGAAAGACAGAGAACAATGTAATGGATTAGACCTTTAGCTTTCGGAGCAAAACCTGAGTTGGATTTGAATACTTGTTCTGTCTTAGATTAGACGTGGCTTAGACTAACCACTCTCAAGCTTTGTTGCCAGTGTACCAAAAACAAAGAGAAATATCTATTTGACTTGGTCATTGCATGGTCAAATTAAGACTGTTAAGGAGACCAGGTCTAAAATATGGGGGACACATTAATCAGAATTAGAAGAAAAATCCCATTGGGAGGGAGACAAACCATAAGTGACTCTTAATCTTACAAAACAAACTGAGGGTTGCTGGGGGGAGGGGGTTTGGGAGAAGGGGGTGGGATTATGGACATTGGGGAGGGTATGTGCTTTGGTAAGTGCTGTGAAGTGTGTAAACCTGGTGATTCACAGACCTGTACCCTTGGGGATAAAAATACATGTTTATTAAAAAAAAAAAAAAGAAGAAGAAGAAAAATCCCACTTTATTTTCCTCCTATGGTTGATAATTTCCATATAAACTCTCCCTTAGTTGTTTTGTGTAGTCAATCTCCTGGTCTGGGCTTCTCTCCACAAAGACGGACAGGTCCTATCAGAAACAAGGAGTTAATCCAAAACCAATTTTGCAGTATACACTCTTATAAAACTTTAATGGCAACATTTAGAGGAATTTAAGCACTGTCTCATAGATAGATGTGTCTCGCAGGTAGATCTAAAAAGAAAAAAGGTAACTAAGAAAAAATACATAACTAGTGTTGGTTTGATCATCAAGCTTAGGAACAACTATAAAGAAAATTCAAACTGGAGAATATACCTGAAATGCTATTCTGTGATATTTCGTGCAGAAAAAGATGAGCTGGAATCAATTCTGTTTAGAATATGATGCTATATATAAACACACTTAAATGCTTTCAAATCTTTTAAAAAATTATTTTGAGAAGGAGAGAGTTTGGGAGAGAGTGAGTGAGAGGGAGAAGAGGGAGAGAAACAGACTCCCATTTGAGTGTGGAGCCTGTCACAGGGCTCAATCTCAAGACCCTGAGATGGTGACCTGAGCCAAAACCGAGTCAGGAGCTTAACCAACTGAACCACCCAGGTGTCCCTATTTTCAAATCTCTCAAGGCTCACATGAAAGTAAAAATCTGGGGAAGATGGTCCTCACAAGGACATGTTATTTTTAGGTTGCTATTATCCAGCTATAGCCCACCTAACTTGAGGCAACTCTGATCCATTAAAAAAAAATTTTTCCTGAAATATATCTAAAAACCTTAATGAGCACCTACAGGTTTGCACTGGCAATGATAAGGGCTCAGATCTTTGCTCTTGCACTTGATTTTAAAATCCCAGTATCTAAAAGTAATGAAGCCGGTGGAATTCATGGTCTAGGATAAAAGTCAAACTTCAGCTCTGGAAGAATTCTATATTTAGTTTTTTTTGAAGTAAAGATTCGAAGACTGTAGATCCCATGTGCTATCTTCTAGTCTCCTTCCGGAATCTATTTCAACAAATCATTTAACATAAGTTATTATGTAATCTAGAACAGTAACCTTTTGTGGATTTGGACTAACGGGGCTGTCAATTAAATTCTGCTATGTAACTGATGGTCTAGCCATCAGTAGGGAGCTGGCTCTTTTGACTACAAACATAAAGCAAATCCATTGACAAATAGGACAGGTCACCTTTAAACAAACCTATCTTAAAATGTTTTCAAAGGTTGGGTTCTTTGTTTCTGTAAGTAAGAGTATCTGATGTTTACTTTAGAAGCAGAGTTATGGAAAGAATAGGAAAGACCATCCCTGGATGATTCAAATTTGGTCCATGAAATATGAGGTTAACTGGCAAATTGGCTTTGAGTAAGTCCCTTTGCTTGCTTACATTCTTCACGTTTCAGTGATGTGTCTGTAAGAAAATATGAAATTCCATCTGGCTCCAAATTATATTATTATTTAAGATATTAAGAATCCTAACTATTTCATCTATCCATCTCTGAAGGATATTTGCTTATCCATTCTTTAACAAACATGTTTACAGTTACTACATATCTAACAAATATTTGTTGAACCTAATATGCACTAGGCACATAGTTACTACATATTTACCAATACATGATCCAAAGTAAAAAATCTCTGCTGCCCTGACACTGACATTCTTACTTGGGGGTCAGGGGGAATAAAAGTCAGAGGGTATGAAGCAGAGAAATTCAAAACAAGGAAGCAAAAACAATAGTTGAATTGAATAAGGTGTGACAATTCAAACAGCAGCCCTCACTAAAAAGGTGACATTTAACCAAATAAATGAAGGCGATAAGGAAGAGAGATACGTGGGTACTTGAAGGCAGAAGACACTAAGGAAAAGTCAACTGGAAGTGAAAACAACCTCAGACAAGAGCCAGTGTGTTCGTGTTCCAGGAAAAGCGGGGAGCCCTTGTGAGTGGGATGAGAGAAGACATGAGTAGGACATGAGGTTGGAGAGAAAAGGTGGAGATGAGCCAGTAAAGCCTTGCGGGTCATTGTGCAGATGGCGTCTTTTGCTCGGAGACGGAAAACCACTGGGGTACTTCGGGCAGAAGATGTAAAATGATCTGCCTCTCCCTGTCTGCTGTGTTGAGATAGAGGGAAGATCAATTAGAGGAAGATTTCTAATAGTCCAAGGAGGAATAATGCTGGGACCAAAACTGTAGCAGTGTCAGAGCTAAGTGGTCAGATTCTGGATAGATTATCAAAACACTGGCAACAGGATTTGCTATTGGATCGGAAGTGGACATAGAAGAGAAATCCTTTTTTTGGATGATGTCAAAATGTTTGGCTTCAGGAACTGGAAGGGTACTCACGCTCGGACCGGAATGAGGCTCTGCCGGCCCTGCCGCTCGGACACAGGGCAAGTCAATAGGTCTCTCCATTGTTTACTATAAGCTGGCGTAAGAATACTTACCTTATATGAAGTTTTTTGTGATTATTAGTGCTAATAAAAAGCTCTTCAAATATTACCCAACACAAAGGCCCAATGTAAATGTTTGCTACTGCTGTCATCATTATGTTGAGAAGACCCATGGGGACCAGATCTGGGGAAGGAAGCTCAAGATTTAGATCTGGGACGTGTTAAATTTGAGATGAGATATTTATCAGCAATCCAAGGAGAGACGTTGAGGAGTCGGACTTACTATACCTTCACGTATGGATGAATCAAGAGATTCAGTCTCCATGTTATTAATGCACAGGGGGTGTTTAAAGCCCAATAGTAGATGAGATCACCAAGAAAGGGCAGGGATCTGAAGAGACAGCCCTAGAACATTCAACACAATGGGGAAGGAGCCGTAAGAAGGTCCTAGAAGCCAAACCAATTCTTTCAAGGACGAGGGAGCAAAGAACTCAATCAAATGCTTCTGGTTCGTTAAGTACAAAAAAGACTGAGAATTTATTGCTGGATTCGGCCACGTGGAGGTCATCTAGAGCTTTCTGGTAGAGTGATAAGGGTGAAGGCCTCAGAGGGGTCCCTGGGGAGAAAAAGAAAAACTGGAGACAAAGAATAAAACCAAGTTTTCCCAAAGGTTTTGCTGTGAAAGGCAATGAAGAACTATGTCAGCAACTGAAACAAAGTGAAATCAACAAACATTCTGTTAATGTGCAGGAAATAGCACATTGGTGTGCTGACAGGAATGACCCAACAGCGAGGTCAGAGGAAAAGTAATTATTGCCAGCCCAGCCCTGCAAGTGGGGAGCAGGGAAAGCTGATCCAAGAAAAGCTACAGTGTGATTTGGGACCCTCCACACTGGGAGTTCCCATGCCCCCCTGGAACTGCAAATTTGAGTGAGGATTTCCCACCACCGCAAGAACTCTTCATTACTTCTGCCTTCCAAGTAATAGGAAAAATACCATAATTATCATTCATCTAGTGTATTATTCTCTGGGTTAGAACAAAAAGCCAACAGAGAATGGAGGTCTTGGCCTCCAGGACGTCTCACTCCAAAGTGTCCAAGCCCCTACCTCCCTTTTATAGGAATACTGCCCTTTCTTTGGCAGTAATCAGTAACAGTCCTGCCAAGTGCCAGGGCCTTTACAAGATTAACTAATTCAACCCACAGCATACTAATGAGAGGACTATTATAATTCTACTTTGGAGAAGAGGGAACTGAGATTCTTTGTGGGTAAGTTAAGTACTCAGGAGATTTGAACTGAGATCTCATAGACCACTGAGCCTGAGCCTTTCCTACACAAACCTCCTGCTTTACCATCCATCCCATTCTGTTCCACAGCAGTCTTGCTGAAGGCCACACAGCAGGGATATAGAAGGGGAACTGAATCAGACACTCGCTCACTCCCCACCACTCCATCCCTAAAGTAAATGATGTGCACACAGAGTTCCTTGAATGAAAAGGGTGATCACTAATATAGATTGATGTGTTTATGTAAAACTGGGACCCAATTTTACTGTGTAATTAGTCAGCGAACACTGATAAATGTGAATTTCACGGCACCTTCGAAAAGCTATTTGCATGCCTTCCTGGTATCACAGAAACTTCAGAGCCCAGTTGTAATGTGAAAGCCATCACTGCACCTTGCAGCTGTACAACATTTTGAAAGGAAAATTCACAAAAAGTGCAGATCTGGAGCTGGTGTCAAGTTTGACATCCGCCTGGATGTATGAGAATCCAACAAGAAAGTCACATACTCAGAGAACATAGGAAACAGGGGCCTGGATTCTTTCTGACAGTAGCACTAGATCTCTCACTAGATCCCAGAGCTCTCCTTAAGAGGAACACACAGCTGCATCCATCAATTAACACCTATCAGATCCCCTACTATATGCCACGTGCTATTCTAGATGGGACACATTCATGTTCTGCCCTTTGTGTAAATTCAGTCAATAGAACCTATCAGGTTTCAGTTTCTCCTTCTACAACATGAAGACCATAGGACTGGACTGAAGGGGCGTGAAAGAATCCCAGGGTGGGCCGTCTGAGACTCCTTTGTAATTCTCACATCAGTGAACAGAGGGGAACCACACAGAAGTTCCTCCTTATTTACCACTTGCCATAGACCACTGAGCCCTAGACACAGAAAGGGACTCAGTAAATTATTTCCTCTCTCATCTACCATTTCCATGTGATGCTGGAATGATCATAGTACCCACTTCTAAGCATTGGTGAGGCTTAAAACACATGAATCATGTAAACCACCCAGTTTAAAGTCTAGCATCTTCAATTAATTGCTTTCTTAAAGTGCTTTGAACTCTTCAAATTAAGGCTATGTTAAATATCTATTACTCTTAAATTCTCTCTTTCCAGTTTTAACAGTCCGCCATGTTCGAATGGAGCAAAGGGAAGCAGATTTCTCATTCACACCTAACCTCTTCGGAATTCCCAGATCCCATTCATTGGCTCCAGTAACAAAACAATGTGCATTAAGCCCTCACTAACATTTTTTTCTTTCTTAAATGGGTTATCAGGGAGCTCAATACATTTGCATTGTCCATTGTATCTCAAATGGCTTAATTCAGATTTGGCATGCAAAACAGTCCTAGAACATAATGCACAAAGAAAAAACAAAATATTATTTTAAATGCTTTCTCAGCTTTGATTGTCTCACCATAGGGCAAAGTTTGAATTTTAAGAAATAGATATGCTCAACCTATGTGTCCTTTTACTGTGAGTTTTAAGAGATACATATTCTCAATCTATGCATTCTTATACTTTATTTTGAGGGAGGTTGAGTTTTGTCAAGACAATATCCGGGCTTTAAATGGCAGATTTCAGGGTATTTACCTGTTTCATCTCCTTTAATTTTCAAGAAGGGCAAAATACTATCATTCTCTATTTTTACTACTATGTAAACTGAAATTCGAGGAAATGATACAACCTGCTCACAGCCACAAAACCAGCTTACTGGGAGATTCAAACCCTTAACATCTAACTCTCACTAGTCTTTTCACTAAAGCTAGTCAATGACTTCTGAAGACTTTTGAAGCTCTCATCACCTCATTCACTATGTCCATGGTAGGTCTTACCTAGCAGCATTACTTTTTTAAATGATTTCATTAAGTATTGCTCCTCTCTTATTAGGTAGGATGCTGGGACCTCATAATATCCACCAACAGACATCACTGCAGAAATGCATTTAAGCTTAGAATTGGGATGAGTGTTGAAGAACTCCATGATGCTGTGGAAACACATAATGAGGACATTTCATTTAGTCAGGGCAGTGAGGCCAGAAATGCTTCCAGAAGGAGCGACAATGAAGCTGAAATTGAAAAGTAAGTGGCAGCCACCCAGGCAAAAGGAAAGTATTCCCAGCAGAGGAAAGAACACAGGAGAGTGGAAGCAGCATAGAAGAGTGTGTCACAAAGAATTTCAAGGGAAAACAGAAACAAAAAACAGGGAAGCCAGAACAGAACCAAGATGGGGACAGTATAGTGGGAGACAAAACAGCCCACAATATGCATTTTCAGCACCGTCCTAGGAAGGTATATTTACCTTCTTCTCCTGCTGCTCTAACACATTGACAGAGCACTCCTCGCCTACCAGGCACAATACAGTAAGTGCCGGGGGAGCCAGGGAACAGATAATGGTCTCTGCATGAGGGGACTTCAAGTCTCTACCGGAACACAACAGACAGGTAATCAAGATTCAGTTCTGTGACAGAGAAATGCAGGTTGCTAGAGGCAGGCCTAGAAAGGACACCTAACCCAAACCAGGAGATCAGGAGCACACCAGCCAGGACCTAGAAGTGGAGGAGTGTCAGCCAGGTGAAGGGGGCGGGGGTGCATTATAAGTCAAGGGAACAGATTAGGAGAAGATCCAAAGTAGAAAGGGAGGATGATTGAACTACAGAGTGGAAGAGAAGTTTCGAGAGGAAGATGGGGATTTCTGCAGGAGTGTGGACCCCATAAGCCATGTCAGAGAATGCGTGATTTGCCCTAAGTCACGGGACCTTTTAGCAAAGAAGGAATCAGATTGCCTTAAGTGCTGGAAGTTCTCTCTGGCTGTAGAAACGAAAATGGACAGAATGGAACAGCACAGAAGGTAGGCGCTTACCTGAGCAAGTTACTGCTCTCATCTAAACAAGAAATGGTGGTTATTTCAACTATAGCAGTGATGATGGGGACTGAGAGTCACTGATGGAGGGGCGCTCTGTCTTCAAGGGAGGATCAACAGGGTGCCCTTTTCTCAGCACATTTCACGCCATCCTCAGCCCCTTCCCACAGAAATAATTTCTCTCATAGCCTCTGCCGAAGAGACCATCCTATTCTGCTCTCTGTGATCCCACCACCAGCAGGCCCAGGTGACTGGAGAAGAGGTATCTTGGGAGATGGAAGTGGAGTATGTGGCCCACGGCTGGGATAAAGTCTGCCTTTAAGAAATTCATGTTGCAGAGGCACCTGGATGGCTCAGAGGGTTAAAGCCTCAGGTCATGACTCCAAGTTCCTGGGATTGAGCCCCGCATCAGGCTGTCTGCTCAGCAGGGAGACTGCTTCCCCTTCTCTCTCTCTGCCTGCCTCTCTGACTACTTGTGTCTGTCAAATAAATAAATAAAACCTTAAAAAAAAAAAAAAGAAGGAAATTCATGTTGATGTTCATGGGAATAAAAGCTAAGAAATACAAAGACTATATGGTAAGTAGCAAAGTAAAATGTAAGATGGTAAGGAAGCCAAGACACACGGGATGTGACATTAAGTTGGGAGTCTTGGAATAAAAAGCCATATATCCCTTAAGCCCCCTGGGACCCAGAACGACCCTCAGACTCCTGTTCTTCTCAGTCTGTGTGGCTCTTTCTCAACTCCCATGCCTGTATATTCAAATACAGTAATAACCCGAGTTAGTCTCAATCCTTAGAACTCAATCTGAACCAGTACCATCTACCATCAATCTTTGAAGATGTACCATATACCAAACATCCTCAAGAGTACTGAGAATCATGTTTTTATTTCAAAAATCATTCCCAGAGTGCGAGCACTGTTTAACTGGTAGTTATCTTCAAGCACACACAGTAAGATGAAATGTAATGGCAGTGACAGGCTATGCTGTATTTTCAATGATAAATACAGAAGGTTAAAGGCATGTAGACCAAATTTACTTTAAAATAATGTTTTTGTTTGTTTTTACACACTGAAAATACTACAGAAGAACCCTTCTCTGGATGAAAAAGACAGCAAGTCATTTTAGAGAAGAAAATTTTTCAAATTGAAGTTCAATGTACACATCCCCAAGGCTCCCTGTACCACGATGGTTGCATGAACAGCAACCGAGAACCAGGTCATCAGCTCTGCTGGACCCAGAGGCCCAGGAAGCCATTTCGCAAACGTGGGCAGGCTGCAGATCTTATTGTGTATTGTGGGAGGGACAGTCATGAAAAACCTCAAGATCAGCATTTAGGTTCAGAATACTTCCACTGAAGTCTCTACTCCACCCAGTGTAAATTTCCATGTTAGAATCTATGAAGGGGAAATACCAATCCTCAGAATATCTGTATTAAGTATTTCTAACAGTTACCATGCAGAAAAGCATCATGTGAGTTGGACATCCCTACATGTTCTTCATATTTGTGATAAGAAGAGTTTTCTTACAGAATAAGGAGAACTAGTAGCAAAGTTCATTTAGGAGTTAAGAATGCCGACTTGGGAATCCTGGAGACCTAACTTTGAGACGGCCATTTTTAAATCACTCACCATTTAATATTGAACAAGTTACTACCAAGCTTCAGTCCTAGTAGCTCTAAAAGGGGGTAAAAGAGCACTTCAGCCCCTAAGCTGATGTGATTTTCAATTACATCACACAAGATCATGAGTATAAAGCATTGGGCTCCAGGATTCACACTTCTTATATGCCCCCAACGTAATAGTAGTGGACACTGCTGTAAGTGGTATTTCCAATAGTACTTAGAAAAAGAGCATCATCCCAGATCCAGAAATATCTGGAATTACCTATTCCTAAGAAGTAAATGAGCATGGGAAACCCTGACTATGAAATCAGTTTTAACATCAACTAGCAAGTGGTTTCATTCAGGTAACTCATCAGGTAGCTCAGCTTTCCACTAACTTATCATGCTAATAGCAAAAGGAAATTAAATGAAGCCAGCTTCTCTAGCCACAAACACGGAACTGTCCTTTAAGGACAATGGAGGACTTGCAGACAACAATGACAAAATCCATGTTAACATTGGTGTTCATTTTGTTGTTTCAAGTCTTCAAGTTTAGCCTACAGAGAAGGCCGGTATCTGGCAGGAAGAAAACAGGTTGTCATAAATGACCACTTCTGTCCTCTGGAGTTGTCATTTTGACTCCTAGTTAAAGTATCTTTTCCTTTATCTAGTCATTTAACCAGTATTTACTGACCTAGGATTAAACATGAGGTATTTAACAGTAAGCAAGGTACATCTGGTCCCTATCTTTTATAGCTCACAGCCCACTGAATGCACAGTTGAGATAACCAGCAATTATAATCTCGCATAACAGTCATGATCGGAAAAATAGGCTTTGCAAATTCCTAGAAAAGAAGTCCTCCCAGATTGACAAGGAAGCGTTTCCATGATATCAGGACACTGAACTGGGCTCTTCTCCCCTATTAAATTTTAATTCCTGATTAAAGAATCTGGCTTACTCGCCTCTGCATCCTCCATACCTATTACTTTACACAGGTGCTTGCCTGGCTTGTGTCCAGAGGACTGGGTCACTCGACATCTAGTCCAACCTCCTTGTATTATCCTTCAAGGCTGGAAAGCTTAAACAACATTCCCCAGATTCACTTGTCTGCCTGGATATGGAGGTGTGTTTTTTTGTTTTGTTTTGTTTTGTTTTGTTGCTTGTTACTGGCACAGCCTGAGAGTTGTTTTAGAAATGAGTTAAAGGGAGGCAGCTGCAGGCCCTCAACCATCCCTTAGTTCCGTGAATTTTAGTGGGCGCATGGGGCTGGCGCCACCAACTCCAGCAGTGACTTGCTGGATTATGGCCAAGGAGGATGAACCTAGGGCCAACTGTTTGCAAAGCAGCTTCCTAATCTCCCAGTGTGGGAGCTGTGACAGGACTTCAATTCTGGTGAGACAGCTCCGCAACCTCATTCACATTCTGGAAGTTCTTCCCAGAGGCTCAGCGAAAGGGCTGCTCCTCCAGTATTCCGAGCAACGCTACCCCTAACTAATGCCCTATATGAAGTCCCTTCCTGCTCAAACTGGCTGGGACAGTTTCTGTTATCTCTAACCAAACCTTACTGCCATTTTCGAACAAAATGGAATTTGTCAGAAAGAGAGACCAAGGGCGCCTGGGTGGCTCAGTGGGTTAAGCCTCTGCCTTCGGCTCAGGTTATGATCCCAGGGTCCTGGGATCTAGCCCCGCATCGGGCTCTGCTCAGCAGGGAGCCTGCTTCCTCCTCTCTCTCTCTGCCTGCCTCTCTGCCTACTTGTGATCTGTCAAATAAATAAATAAATCTTTAAAAAAAAAAAAAAAAAGAGAGAGAGAGAGAGACCAGACTCCACAGTCAGTCAATCAAGCACTAGAAAGTAAGAGGAAGACAGACACTGTGTGTACCGATATTAAGAATGAGCACACTGTGGCCAGACTGGACGGCTTAAATCAGGCTGCTTCCGATGGTGGGGGAAACGCAGCATTTGTCAGTCATCCAGAGACAATTAAGGCCCATCATGACATCTGTATCTTTGGGGTAAATACCCAGGAGTGCAATTGCAGGGTCATAGGGAAGTTCTATTTTTATTTTCTTGAGGAATCTCCACACTGTTCTCCAAAGAGGCTGCACCAACTTGCATTCCCACCAACAGTGTAAGAGGGTTCCCCTTTCTCCACATCCTCTCCAAAACATGTTGTTTCCTGTTTTGTTAATTTTGACCATTCTAACTGGTGTAAGGTGATAGCTCAATGTGGTCGCCAAACTATGGAAAGAACCAAGATGCCCTTCAACGGACGAATGGATAAGGAAGATGTGGTCCATATACACTATGGAGTATTATGTCTCCATCAGAAAGGATGAATACCCAACTTTTGTGGCAACATGGACGGGACTGGAAGAGATTATGCTGAGTGAAATAAGTCAAGCAGAGAGAGTCAATTATCATATGGTTTCACTTATTTGTGGAGCATAAATATCATGGAGGACAAGGGGAGATAGAGAGGAGAAGGGAGTTGGGGGAAATTGGAAGGGGAGGTGAATCATGAGAGACTATGGACTCTGAAAAACAGTCTGAGGGGGTTGAAGTAGCGGGGGGGGTGGGAGGTTGGAGTACCAGGTGGTGGGTAATAGAGAGGGCACGGATTGCATGGAGCACTGGGTGTGGTGAAAAAATAATGAATACTGTTTTTCTGAAAATAAATTAATTTAAAAAAAAAAAAAAGAATGTGTTGTGGTCACCACAAGATCTCGAAAGAAGGAAGTCAAGGAGAAGGCACAGGTCAATGTGTCTTTGACACAGGACAGAAGATGGGAATCTGACTAGCAGACAAGACCAGCTTCCTTTAAAAAGCACGACTGTAGAGTACTAAACAAGGACACTCATCAAGTAGGTGTTCTACCTAACTCCTCAGGCTCTGCTCACAGAATCTTTGAGTTTTAGAAGACCTGGCCGGGCACCGACCATGTGGGGATTACTTTGCACACACACATTCATGCTCTTCTCTGACTCTCCTCCTAAATCCATTTTATAGACAAAAGGCTACATGAAGGCTACAGCTCATGAAGGTAATGACAGACCCTGTGTCTTGTAGCCAGTGGTTTGCAAAGCCAGGATTCTCCGGCTCTGTAACTCTGTGTACAAATTCCTGAAAGACAAGTCTCATTCCGCCGCCTGCTACGAAGAAGTTCCTTCAGGGTGAGAACGCACTGGCCAACTGCCATTATTATTCAGGTCCTCCGGCCAGTCACAGTTTCTGGAAAATAATTCTATCAGGTTATAAAACGCCTTGTGAATGGAGATAACCAGGTTTTTCAGGCCCCATCTACTCCCTCAAATGTAACTCATCAGTCAGGTAAACTGAAGGAACGGACCACCTCAAGCCCAGCTCCGAAAGCGGCCATCCCTGGGGTCCCAGCCCGGCGGCCTCTCTCTATACCCCGTCTATCTGAAGGCTGCAGCCCCCTTGCTCATTCTCCTCCCTCCATCCTCAGAAGGCTGCTGTGGTGAATGCAGAAGGCTCTTGGGGTTCACTGTGACACGGATTTCTAAGCTATTTTGGTTAGAGGATTGTCCCATGTTGTCCTCGCATGAAAGATTTTTCCAAACGTTGCATAATTTCACAGCTCAGTCTTATCCTGACTAGCCCCTAAAGTGCAAGTTGAAGCAAGACAGGAAACTTAGCAGCAGCTGTTGTGATAGAATTCTGGGGTCAACAAGAAGGCATCTCTGGCTCTCATAACAGTAGGTCTCCATCCCTTAATGAGGTCTCAACATTCACAGATTTGTTCCTTTAAGCTGTGGCTTCCTGCATTTTCCGCATGTCAAATACCCCTAGGAATCCAGTGTATCAAGCTTTGTCAGTCATTGACACCCTGCTGGGCCTGCACTTATCCTGTCCTCCACCTGCTGTAAGTTTTTAAAAAGTCAGCCGGGAGGATGGGGGGGTGGGGGGGTAAGGGGGTGGGGGGGTGGGAGGGTGGTGTCCTCTGCCTTTCTGGAACCCAGCTTTGGGAATGGGAAGGTCAAATGCCAGGTTTACAGTCACTCCCTCCAGGGAGTCCCCCATCCCCCACCCTCAGTCCCTAGGCCATCTGAATAATCTTTTTGTTTTTCAGTTATGACTTCACATGGAGCTTGTATTCCCTGCTCAGTACTAGACAACAATGTAGAAATTCAACTTTGTGAAATCCAAATGCCAGTTCTACCTCTTACTAGCTTTGTCAACTGATATTCCTACTTTTCTTAGCTCTCTACCATCTTGCACCTACCATCACCCTCTGCGTTGTCGCTCAGCTATAAGCTCCCTAAGGGAAGGGACCGTACTCACCACTGTGTCCCAAGCCCCAGCAACTGGGACTGCCAGTGTCTGTACTCAATGAGCATTTGTTGGGGGTAAAAAAAAAAAAAAAAAAAAAAAAGTTCTTAAAGCAACAATGACCTTCCAGTTCTTTTCCAGTTACCCTCATTCCCATTCTTGGAACCCTCTCTCCCTTGATACTGCTGTTCCCAGGCCTTTCTGGTGAGGTGGAGTGGCAGTACACGGATCAGGAGTTGAGACTCCGGAATCAAATTGTGCTCCAACTCGACGTCTTTTTTTTTTTTTATTTTTTATAAACATATATTTTTATCCCCAGGGGTACAGGTCTGTGAATCGCCAGGTTTACACACTTCACAGCACTCACCATAGCACGTACCCTCCCCAGTGTCCATAACCCCACCCCCCTTCTCCCAAGCCCCCTCCCCCCAGCAACCCTCAGTTTGTTTTGTGAGATTAAGAATCACTTATGGTTTGTCTCCCTCCCGATCCCATCTTGTTTCATTGATTCTTCTCCTACCCACTTAAGCCCCCATGTTGCATCACCACTTCCTCATATCAGGGAGATCATATGATAGTTGTCTTTCTCTGCTTGACTTATTTCGCTAAGCATAATACCCTCTAGTTCCATCCATGTTGCTGCAAATGGCAAGATTTCATTTCTTTTGTTGGCTGCATAGTATTCCATTGTGTATATATACCACGTCTTCTTGGTCCATTCATCTGTTGATGGACATCTAGGTTCTTTCCATAGTTTGGCTATTGTGGACATTGCTGCTATAAACATTCGGGTGCACGTGCCCCTTCAGATCACTACGTTTGTATCTTTAGGGTAAATACCCAGTAGTGCAATTGCTGGGTCATAGGGCAGTTCTATTTTCAACATTTTGAGGAACCTCCATGCTGTTTTCCAGAGCGGTTGCACCAGCTTGCATTCCCACCAACAGTGTAGGAGTGTTCCCCTTTCTCCACATCCTCGCCAGCATCTGTCATTTCCTGATTTGTTGATTTTAGCCATTCTGACTGGTGTGAGGTGATATCTCATTGTGGTTTTGATTTGTATTTCCCTGATTCCGAGTGATATGGAGCACTTTTCCAGACACAAGCTGAACTCCCTGGTCGGATTTCTTCGTGAAAAGCATCTGGCTCTGATGATACGTCCTCACCAGAGTAGGAAGACCGTGTGAAATAATCACGGTCAGGGCACCTGGTGACTTAGCCGGTTAAGCACCTGACTCCCAGGTTCAGCTCAGATCGTGGTCTCGGGGTCACAGATGGAGACCCGGCTCGGCTCCATGCTCAGCGCACAGTGTGCCCGAAATTACTCCCTCCCTTCCTCCACGTGCGCTCTGAAACACACGCGTTCTTAAAATCAGATAATGCTGCACAGCATCATATACTTGATACACAATAATTACATGTTAACGCTGTTTGGTTTCTACTTCTGTTCCTCCTTGTCTACTAGTCACTTAAATATTTACTGAGAAAACTCACTGCTCCTCAGAGTTCCCTGTCTTGTTCTTAATTCTACTCTCTGTAAATTCCCATCTACTTTGTAGCCCCCTTCAACCATTCTAGCTGATTTGATGCTGGATCCTACAGCCCTGGTCCACAGCTCATTTCTGAATCCTAAACCCCTAACAGCAGGCGCGGCTGCTTCCACTGCCAGGCTTCCTCTCCTGTCCTCCCTCGTAGTTCTGCACAGCAAGGGCAGTGAACTCTGTCAATGAAACAGAGCACAGGTGTACTCAAGGCACCCAGAGGACTGGCCCATCAGACACTTTCCATGGGTGCTTCCATTCCTTCTCTCCTCCCACGGCTGGCCGAGGCAGATCCTCTAGGAACGAATATGGTAACGAGAAGCCAGGAAGGCAGCCCAGCAGCCAGGCATACCTGCACTGGTCTCTGCATAAGCAAGTAAGCAACTTTTCATGGGTTGAGAGATCAAGTTTTGGGAAGGTTTTTTATTAGAGCACCTAGCGTTCCTTATCCCGAAGAACATACGCTTTACCTACTTGCCTGGTACACGTGGTCATTAAGCTGCTCCCCCTCCAGTTTGCACGTGGCACGGGTCAAAGGCCAGGCAGACCTGCTGAAAGGCTGACAACATCTCCCTGGACAAATGATCCCAGTGGGAGGGGCTTCCCAGGCCACCCACTCCCCTCCTGGAACAGCACAGCATGGCTGGGTCCACCTCAGTGCTGGGTCCGCCTTCACAGCTAAGAACAACTGCCAGCCTCCCAAGAGTGACTAAGTTTCTCACAAGCAATGTCCCATTAGACCAGATTGCAAGGCAAATTAACGATTTATAAAGTGCAGGAAGAACTGCCAAGTCAATGGCTATTTGATACTCCCTCCCCAGCACTCTCTGTTAGGAATACTACACGTAGGGGCACCTGGGTGGCTCAGTGGGTTAAAGCCTCTGCCTTCGGCTCAGGTCATGATCCCAGGGTCCTGGGATTGAGCCCCACATTGGGTTCTCTGCTCAGCAGGGAGCCTGCTTCCTCCTCTCTCTCTGCCTGCCTCTCTGCCTACTTGTCATCTCTGTCTGTCAAATAAATAAATAAAATATTTTTTAAAAAAAAGGAATACTACACATAACTCAGAAACACCCCAAGATACATCCTGAATTAAAGCAACAGGAATTTCTTTAGGGATTTGGGAAGGTGGCTAAGCTGACCTCTGATAGTCTGAATTACATCATCTAGTAACGTTAATATAGATTTTCCCTCCCTCCTTCTCCCCTGTATCCCACCAATACTTTATTCTTTGTTGAAGCTCTTACCTTCTGTCCTTTTCCCAATGTTAACAATATCCTAAACCAGACCCTCCCCATCCAAACCTCCAACCTAACAACTTCACGTCCCTACCTACACTTTTACTCCATTTTAAATCAATGCTCTACCAATCTAATACTCACCACTGTTAAAATGCATGTCAAACAGTCTCTCTAGTCTAAAAATCCATCAATATTTTTCATTAGTATAAAATTAAAAGACCATATGTGACTTAAGCTCTCTCTTGAACTGCCTCCTGCCTACCTCTCCAACCTCATTTACTGCCAATTCCCCCATGCTGCAGCCATGCTAAAATCTTGGCAATTCTCCCTGAATGGGACAGGCTCTTTCCTATTGTACAAGCAGTGTCCTTTCCATATAACAACGTTCTCCTCCTTTCTTCCTTCCGGACTCCTCCCCACACTGGCTTCGGTACCTCTTCAACATGCTTCCTGGAATCCTGAAGGACCATCTGCTATTCACCGGTCACAGATCCTCTGTTTATCGACAATCTCTTAGATCTAGCAGAGCTCCTAGCATACTCTAGTCTCTTGTTTACTGATTTATCTTCTGGTAAATAGTGGGCTACTGAGCAAAAGGACTTTTCTATATTCCTATCATGTCACTAACTTAGTATACTAAGTAGCACACAGCTGCCTGGCAAATATTTACAGAATGAATCAATTAATAGTGAATTAAATGGGCCAATCACTTTTGATCAGTAACTCTTCTGGGTACTTCCAATATATTATATCATTATTTAATTTCTACAGCAAAGGTTTTTTTTCCCCCAAAATAGTTTATATTTTCCCCATTTTGTTTTTGAAGAAATCATTTTGAGAGTTAATTTTCCCCAAGGTCCATATCTAGCAAACTGAAAGCCAAGATGTGAACACAGATCTGACTCTAGAAGTACCTTATCTGCTGGACCATTCTTTGTGCAACTGACTGTAGGTTCAAAGGGAGTTCAGAGGAGGGTTAGCTGGCCTGGAACCAGACAAAGCTTCGTGTAAAAATTGAGTTCTTAATTAGAATTGGAAAATGGGACAGGTTTAGATACATTCATAGTTGAAGACTAAATCTTTCCAAGGAAGAAGGTCTACCCCAAGAAAACCGTCCCCAAATCAATCCATGCATTTGTGAGAGCACGATGTCTTCTTACTTTTTATTGAAGGGACTTAATCCCAGCCCTCCCTCTATGAAATTAATCTCTGATTTTAAATAGAATGTTTGCAATCCTGAACTTAGAAAAACGATGTAATTGCGGTTGCAGAGAAAATGATAGTATTTTTTATTGCAAAGAAGTAACTTCAAAACTATTCACTTCTAGAGAAAGAGCAGAAAAATTCAATGCTCACAACAAATCAGTTATTACATCAGCTTTCAGTGACTTTCCAGTTCCAGCCAAGGGAAGATTTTTACCAACATATCATCATATTCATCCATTGTGAGAATTTAAAGCACTGAATTACCCTAGGAAGCTTGGAGATAGAAATAATAAAATGTTTTACAATGTCAGAAACTTGGAATGGATTTCAATTTCATTCTTTTTTTTTTTTTTTTTTAAAGATTTTTATTTATTTATTTGACAGAGAGAAATCACAAGTAGGCAGAGAGGCAGGCAGAGAGAGAGAGAGGAGGAAGCAGGCTCCCTGCTGAGCAGAGAGCCCGATGCGGGACTCGATCCCAGGACCCCGAGATCATGACCTGAGCCGAAGGCAGCGGCTTAACCACTGAGCCACCCAGGCGCCCTCAATTTCATTCTTAAGCAGTCTGGGGCTCTTACCGGTTTCTTAGCTTATTTCTCCTCTATGTACATAGCACTGAACACAGGCCTGAAATAGCTCACTTTTTCCAGCTGCTCATTCCTAAATGCAAAGAGAACGCTGAAAAACAGAGCCACCCCTACCCCTGATTGAGGAGCAGATCCACCATGGAAGAGTTGAAGGGACACAAGTAGGGGGAGGCCAATCTCTGTGAACATCTAACTGAGAACGTCTGCTTACTGGGATGGCCCTTCTCACAGGCAGCACACCCTAGTCTTAGTTAATAAACACAGCGGACGGAATAACTTACCCAACAGCCCCCAGAGAACATGACTAAGTCAAGGCTAACACTTATTTTGTACTTTGTGCTCGAACTTCGGGGACACTTACCCACCCATCACTCCCTCCTTCCATTTCGATGTTAACTAAGAGCAGATATACTCAAGGAATCAAACAGGTGGGCCAAGGTGCATTTACAGGTATTGGCTGCTAACAAGGCTGAACTGAGCGCACGTGGGGCCTCCCTGTCCCCTCCATAAAGCTGGCCTTTCAACGCACAGGACATAGAAGTCTCCACCGAATGGCTGGAGGTGGGCAGAGGAGAAAAGAGCTGACCGGTTAGAAAGGAGACCTGCTTCATCTGCCACCTCAAGGAGTAAGAATAACACACACCGTTTTGAGAAAAGGCAGGTCTGACGAAGCGAGAACAATGGCTCAGCTTGCCCACATCACGAGAGAAGGGCCTGCCTCCCACCTTGCGTGACCTATCGGGTGCCAGTCATTCCTCGAAAGGGGAGAACAAGTGGAAAAGTGAAGGTAGTGTTGCACCTCGGAGGAGTGCAAGTTCATGAAAAAGAGAAGCAAGAGTCACGACCACCCATAAGCCTTCTCCGGGTGTTCGCTCACACTCAATTTCCACGGCGTGCTTTAAGTCTGGTGTATTCCAAGTTCTGTGGAGTACTGCAAGTGTGCATTGTAAGACTATTTTAGGTCTTAAAATCGTGATCCGAAGTTGATCAAAGCAACACAGAAGCCCCATAGCATGGGAAGAGCAAACTCCAAGAACACTTTTTTACTGTAGCACGTGCACTCACTGATTCTGCACATATAAATTATATAATATGTATTTCACTATTATATATTGAACTTTCATTATCATAACATACATTCATATTCTATATTAGATGTTATATGTAATTATATAACATATCCTACAATTACTTTTGAGAATTAAGTGTTATTCCTCTCAAATATTACAAAAACAAAGTAATTTCAGGTGCTTTTCTGCCCAAGAAGATTAGAAACAGGTTTTTTTATTTGTGTTCCCTACAAATCAGCAAATCAGTGTTAGGACATTCAGAAAATGTGCAACTGAACCAAACTACTAGAAGGTTAATATGCCTGAATTCTGACCATATAAAGGGTTTTTCAGCAGGTTCCACACCTAATCTGGGGCTTGAACTCATGACCTTCAGATCAAAAGTCACATGCTTCACTGACTGAGCCAGCCAGGGGCTCACTGATGTATTTTTATTTTTGCTTCACCAACACCCCCACCATATCGAGCAGGGTATATTTAGGGGATGAATGAATGCTTGATAAAGAAACACAGAACCTAGAGAAAGACTGGCCTCTTCAGAAAGCCCATGTTGTGTCCTCAAGGATTTGTTGCCATTCTGGAAAATACTGTTAAGTACGGTGTACATGGAACCATCCCAGCTCATCCCTATTGTTTAGATTTTGTTCCTGAAGTCTCAACTCCTCTGGTCTACCTACATCTTACTCTTTTTCCCCAGATCCTCTAGCTACCTACTTAACAGATTTTTTTTTGCCATCTGTCCTCTCCTCTTCCAGCTTGACACACAGTACACTTTTTCTGAGAACTATACTTTTATTCATCTCCTTAGGTGGAGTCTTCAAAGGTATCCTCCATAATAGCACACATATGATTTCTACCAGTTCCTTGGGATCACCTCCATCTCCCTGAGCTTCTCACCAAAAATAGTCTGACCAAGCTTTGTGGCCAGAGTAGAAAATGGTCTTCTATGTCAAAGAAACACTATCTAAAACACGTATTAGTTCTCTCCTCGGCAAGAGCTACATAACCCAACGTTGGCCAGTTTGCCATTTTGCCAGAAAAGGTCACAGTTGCTTGTCTGTGTAACTGTTAAGCATCCGTAATCTTTCTGTACTTTTTAGATTTTTGTGTAATTTAGCTGTCAGTGATAACCCATCTTGTAATTGTTATCACAATAATCCAAATAAATAACTAGTGTAGACCTCTTAACATTTGCTTTCTTAAGCTGTGTGTGTATATATAGTTTTTGTGGTTGGTGTGGTTTTCCCTATTTTTTAAGTAAATAAATTGGACTGCTTAAGGTTTAAACTATTTGACCAAGGTCTGATTAAAATTCGCCTCAAATCCTCACTTCCGAGGCTTTCAAAGTACCAAGTCGATCCTGACAGTTTCTCAGGATTCCTGGGTGTTTCACACTCCCAAAGCCCTGTCAGTTCCTGAGGTCTTGCTCTCTTTTTTGATACAACTCACGGTGCCCACTCTTGAGACCTTACAAAACCAGTCACATACCTGATCTCACCTTCCTTGATTAGAACAAGGAATGAAACTTGAGAGCTGGAGAAGACACACCTCAAAATGTCAGTTACATTCTTAACAGAGCTGACTGGAGAAAACATCTTTACATCTACAGCCAAATGCATTCACTAATTATCTCCTCTAGAATGCCACGGGTCCATCCACCCAGAAAAGCCACCATCTGTCCCTGACATTCTCTGTGAGTTTACTTCATGAAGGAACTGAAAGAATAGGTTCTCAAGAAAACTAAGAAGAGCACCCAGAAGAGTCTAAATTCACTTCTAGCTCACCCAGCAGGAAGTCACTCTCCTGCTGCTGGAGAGAGGTGAAGTGTATTTCCAGTGGAAGCCCTTCTTCCTGGAGACATGACACAAGCCAAGTAAAGATTCTCCCTAAAAGCCAGACATGAAACTTGACCCATTCTTCAATTTTCATGCACTTAGGTTTTATTAAAATTTGGGTGGGGAGAGGTGGGCACCTGGGGGGCTCAGTAAGTGCCTGCCTTCCACTCAAGTCATGATCCCAGAGTCCCAGGATGGAGCCCCACATCGGGCTCCCTGCCCAGCAGAGAGCTATTTACCCTGCTCCCTCCACCTGCTGTCTGCCTTCTTGTGCCCTCTGTCAAATAAATAAAATCTTAAAACAAAACTTGGGGGTAAATAAAAACGGGGTTATATACAACAATACTGCAGCCTAATTTTTCATATATATATATATATATATATATATATGAAAAATATATATATATATATATTTCCCCCCCCCCCCCCACAGACAGAGATCACAAGTAGGCAGAGAGGCAGGCAGAGAGACAGGGGGAAGCAGGCTCCCTGCTGAGTAGAGAGCCCAATTCCGGGCTTAATCTCAGAACACTGGGATCATGACCTGAGCTGAAGGCAGAGGCTTTAACTCACTGATCCACCCAGGCGCCCCATCTAATTTTATATTTTTAAACACTTGTTCTACAAGTGTTGAAAAATACAGCAATAAGGATTCCTGCTATATTCCCATCCAACCTTTATTTTCAAGACTTGGGTGTTATGATGGGCTTAACTGAACAAACTTGCTTTCAGTAAGTTTTGAAGTAGATATAGTAAAATCCAAAGTTACTGTCTTGAACTAATGAGCAAGTGTACTTGGACACTTTACCAACTGGAGGTCAACCAGGTCAAACCCGATGATCCCACATCATGAAACCCCATGGAAACAGTGGATGGAGCCACCGAAAAGGGGCAGAGATAAGCCCCAAATCTATACATGTCTGAATTCCTTCAGTTATGACAAAATTCTTTTAATTGTTCAACATAATATTTGATATTTTCATTTGGTTTGCTCAATATACAGAAAAATAAACTTTGTTAAATTTTTATACTGTGGGATTTTCTCAGGCAAGAAAATGACTAGTGCTGTAGTCTGGGGGAAAAAATAACCTAATGGATTAGTTAAATAGGGTAACTTATCTCCAATGTCATTAATTCACATATGTGCTTTAAATAAAAAGTTCTTTAAGAATTTTTGTGGCACATGAATCTTCCAACTACCTCTGAGAAGTGAGAGTTACTAATACTCTATCAGGCTTGTGGTCACAAATGTCCACGAAGGGCCTACTGGTGCAAAGAGAAGGAAAAAGGTCCTAAAATGAAAAGCAAAAGTATTATCAATATTCTGAGAGTACGTTTAGTAAGAGAAAATCAGGGACTCTTTGGTCAAAACTCTAGTCATAAATATGAAGTTAAAAAATATGTATAGTTGTAAGAAACACAAAAATACTTTAATTGGTTATGGTGGGCCAATAATGAACGCGCTCTACTCCCCAGAAGATGTTTACACCCTAATCTGCTGGATGCTTTGAACAGATGCAGCCGAAAGCAAAAAGTATATTCTATGTTCATCAAGGTTGGGTATTCTCCTAACCCGTCTAGGTGAGCCCAGTGCAATTACATGAGCTTTACAAGCAGAGAACATGCTCTGGCTGGAGTCGGAGATGCTGTGGAAGGAGGCAGAACTCTGTGGTAGAAAGGGAATTCGGCCAGATCAGACAGAAGAGAAAGTCAGAGGAGAAATTCAAATTATGAGAAGGACCCAGTCTGCCATAAGTAGTTTGAAGGACCAGGTAACACAGCAAAGGAACACAGGTAACCTCTGGAAACCTAAAAGGACTCCCAACCAACAACCAGCAAGAACACAGGACTTCATTCCACCAACCACAACCAATTCATGTTCAGCCAGTCATGAATACCTGCCAACAACCCAAAGCAGCATGGAACTGGATTCCATCCATAACCTCAGATACATGCTCAGTTCAGCACACACTTTGATTTGTTTTAGGAGACTTAAAGCAGAGAACCTAGTCATGTTTTGGGGAATTAAAAAAAGAAAAGTCAAATTAAGGAATAGTGGACTCAATTTAGCTCAGCAGTTTCTTTGTAGTGGGTTTAATAATGTCCCCCCAAAATTCATGTCCACCTTTAACCTCAGAATAGGATATTATTTGGAAATAGGATCTTTGTAAATGTAATGGGAAGGATCTAGATGGAAGCATACTAAATTAGGGTAGTCCCTGAATCCAAGGAGAATGTCCTTCTAAAAGAGAGTCAAGGACACACAGAGGCACAGGGTAGACAGCCACGTGATGACACAAGTGAAGACTGGAGTTAAGCCACCAGGAGCAATCACAAGCTCCCAGAGGCAAGGAAATGCTCAGCCCTAGAGCCTTCACAGGGAGCAAGGTTCTGCCAGCACCTGAATTTCACACCTCTGACCTCCAAGAACAGTAAGAACCAAATCCTGATGTTTCAGATCCTCAAGCTTGAGGTCCTTTCAACCTTAGGAAACTAACACACCTTTCAGCACAAAAAACTATCCTTACACCCTTTGCTGCCTTCCTTTCCTAGGGCTCTACCCTTCACCACCCAGATACCTGAATACTGGGTGCTGATTCTGCACAGTTCTACCTATCTGTTTCATGCCAATTGCACAAAGAACGAAATTAACACTTGAATCACTGCAATTGATAGCTTTTCCTCCTCCGCCCTTTTTTGCAAGTTGCTGAGAAGGACAGACTTCATAGGAACTCTCCCTTGTCTTTAAGTGTTTATGGTCCCATGAGGAGAGGTGTTCAGATTCTGTGGGGTTTTCCACTTCACTAATCTGGCAAACCCAGCTGGAGTGGTCCTTGAAAACCCATCCAGATTACAAGGAAGGGGGGTAGAATTTGTGGGGGCAGAGTGGCGAGAACAAGGGTTGCTCTGGTCTTGGGACAGAGGAGAGGCTCTATCTCCAGATCTTGTCTGGCAGCTTCTCATCATTTCTAGGTCTTTATAAAACTTGATTTTGTTTTTAAGTTGTTTTCCTCATATGGTTGCATTACCCTTCTGAATTTTCCTGCAGCCTATGGAGTTTCAGTACAACGGCTCTTTTGCGGAGGCCTGGGGTGGCAGAGCGCGTTCGGCCTCTGACTCTTGGTTTCGGCCAGGGTGGTAATCTCAGGGTCCTGGGATCAAGCCTGGTGTCAGGCTCTGTGCTCAGCAGGGAGTCTGCTGGAGAGGCTCACTCCCTCCCCCTCCGCTCCTCCCTGCCCAGGACACATGCACCCTCTCTCAAACATATCAGCCTTTAAAAAAAACAGCTGTTTTCAATTCTTCGTTGGGTAAGTCCCTAATCTCCATGTCCTTGGGTTCAGTTGCTGCCTATGACGATGACCTTTTGGTGATGTGTTAATCCTTTCACCATTTATGCTCCTCTAAATTCTGTTGGCATCTTTGCATTTTAAGCAGTCCCCTCCTTCAGTATTAACTAACTGCTTTTGGGAGAGAGAGACTTTGTTGGCCTTACCAAGACCCTGAGGCTATCTGAAACCTCCTAGGAGTATCAAGCACTTCCTGGCCCTGGGCAGAATTCTTAAGCTTGTGTGCCTTTGCTGGACGCTAAAATGCACCAATCCATATGCTGATAGATCTGCTTTTCTGTTTTCCAGAAAGACAGTCTGAAGCCCAGGGTGTTTGTGTTCTTGCCCTGGCCAGGACTCAGATCGGCTGCGTGCCCAGCTGCATGCCAAGCCCACTCCCACCACTGCTTTCGGGGTTGTGCACAGGGACAATTACAGAACGGGGAGGGTCACTGGCAGGTTCTGGATGGAGTCTGGTATGCAGCTGGTAGGATCTGAATCCCTTTAATGCCTTCTGAGGATCCCATGCGCCCCTCTCCCAGTCCCCTCCTTCCCCCAGTCACATAGCTCATGATGTAGTACTCCGGATGGAAGGCAAGAGACAGGAGCTTTTTCAGCCTCACCTTGCACAGATGGGGAAGCTAGGGACTCATTTGATGAGGGAGCAGGAGGCTGGCTGAGAACGGAGCAGGGGCTGGCACCTTGCACCCCCTCTCCACCCACTCCCCTTGGTAATATGTGTGACATTTCACAGGCACCCCTGACTGCCCTAAAAGAAGAGCAAATGGTTATCTTGCAGAGATCACAGTCCTGCAAGGCAAGAGTCTCTCTTGGTTTACAAATGTCCTTGAGATTTACAACAAAGAAGTTGCCTTATCAATAGCCCAATTTCCAAAGATACATAACTCAGTTCCTCAAGCCCTAACATCACCCTCCCCTCCATAAAAAAACCGAAGGAGATGGAGAAGGAAAAGTAAATAAAGTTAAATTTCTTTTAAGACCTAAATCTCACTAACAAGGACGTTTGATAGCAGGAATGTAACATTCCACCAGGAGACTCCCAATTGTCTTTATGTTAGTGCCTCATTAGAGGGAAAGTGGCCTTGGCTTGATAGTAACCAGGCCTTCCATATCCTGACAGTCTTCTTTATCCCAATAGCCCTTCTGAACAACCCTTTGTCCTCACCTACCCAACTCCTGTGTATATAACCAGCCACTCCTCACAACCCGGGGCAGCAGCTCTTCCTGCCCACGGGTCCTGTCCCCGTGCTTTAATAAACCACCATTTTGCACCAAAGATGTCTTAAGAATTCTTTCTTTAGTCGTCAGCTCCGAACCTCACCCCACCAAACATGACTTAGGTTCTGGAACTTCATCACATTCACAGGAGCTCTTTCCCCTGTGGGAGAAATCGTGGGCGGAGGAAGAGCTCTCTTAGCCCTAAGCTGAGCTGTGTTGGCGAGAGAGTGTGGGCAAAGTGAAGCTGGGCCTCTCTTGTACTCCTGTGCACCCCAACTCCTGTGTTTTGCTCCCATGAAGTGCTGGAACTTCTCTGGAAGCCAACCCTAAAAGGCTCCTTGGCCCATGGGTGATTATTTAAGACAATGTTTTCCAGGGGCACCCTCACTGCAGCCCCAAGGGCCTGGAGCTGGCTTAGACACTGCCACAGAGTCCACATCTAGGACCAAGGTCTGTGTGCCTGTTGTCCAAATGTAAGTAGGTCATGTAAGCAAGACTCCTCCCAGTCCTTAGGTGTCTAGTGCTGAATCCCACAGCTCCCTCAAAGTCCCAGCTGTCTGTGGACGGATGCCACGTTTTGTGAAGGTTTCAAAAATGATGGCTGTCTTCTGTTACCACGGAGCTGGCACTTTTATAAATATTTTATATACTTATTTGCAAATATAATCCAGAAATATTTTTTAAGTTACCTTTAATCACCAAATTCCTTAAAGAAATGGAAGTTCAATTTTAGGAAATCTTTTTCCTATGAAAAAGAAATTAAGGAAAAGGATATCATCAGCTTGGTTGTCGTCTAAAGGCAGAAAACCAATGACAGCTGATGAACCCTGCAGGAAAACCGAGGTGGGAACACCCTCCAGCAGACACCACTGCCTATCAACAGTCATTCTACCCCCACACCCTAGATGTTAATATGCACAACCCTCATTTGGTTCCATTCTTCACCCTTCTGTTTGCTCAGAGAATGTGACCACACCCTCCCTCATTTCAGAGGGTAAACCATGGTTTAATTTTGTATCATAGCTGTTGCTTTTCCTTTATCATGAGTCCGTCTGTAGATGAACACAAAACAATATCCTGGCCACTGGGCTATAATCTGTTGGAGATTTAGGAAAGATTTTCCTCACTAACAAAATAATATGGGGAAAGAAACCCACTTTTTCTCATTACCAGATATGTTTGGGCCTTTATGTGAGAACAGAAATTACAATAGCCATCTGGCCGTCATTAGGCTTGACATCCCAACAAACTCAAGATGGCAGAGCAGATTGTACTCGCACACCTGACGACAGACTTGAGTCACCAAATTCACTCTAGAACGCTGCCTTTCAATACATTATGTAAGGATAGCTTTTCCTCACTGTTCATGCAAATTTTAGCTGGATTTTTGTTATTTATGCCATTATAACTGATACATTCTCTTTATCTGGTTCAGGATAAAAATCAAAACAAAAAGCAAAAACATTAAGAGCATGCCCAATTTGGAGGTAACAAAGGGATTCTGGTTGTTGAATATTGCTTCACATTGTTTTATAAGAATTAGCCAACAGAAATAGAAAAATCATCATTTACAGATGAGGTAAGTAGATAATTGGAAAATCTCAAATTCTGAGCTATGAAACCATTAGAAGTTATACTTAGCTAAATGCTAATGTACACAGATGACAAATAATCGGGATAATTTAAAACAAAATCCTATTTATAACAGCAAGTATAACTACTACCAAAATTCCTAGAAACCAACTCAGTATCTGAACCACAAAATTGTAATACAGGTTACAAGATTTGATTAGAAGGATTTATACTTGCTCTTTAAGTATTCAATTCCATATCAACAGTATATACTCCTCATCAAAACACCAAAAACATGTTTAATGACAAGATTATTCTGAAGTTTAGATTAAAGAATCAGCAGAGGAGAACATCTGAAAAAAATTCTGCAAGTGTCAAGAAGGAAAGGCTACCCTACATCGAAACAGGTGATAATTCTACAGTAATTCCAAGAGCATGGTAGACGATAGAGATTGACAAATGATCTAGGAGTTAGAAGTATTTCATAAAATTGGCACTTAAGGAGGATTAGAGTCATCAATGAATGGTTTCTGGTCAAAGAGTACACCATTCTGGAAAACAAAACTGGATCCCTATATCAGCATATAAAAATACATCCTTTTAAGTAAAAGAATTCAATGTAAATATTAAAAGTAATATTCCTAATTTAAGATCATAGGGTACATGTGTAACACTTAAGCTCTCCAAAAAACAAGAAGGGAAAAGTCATTGTTCCCATAAAAGGCTGGTCATTCTAAAAGCCACCGTGGTTAAGAGGGATGAATGTGGACTGTTTCTCAGTGGATCAGGAAGAGAATCAGACCAAGTACTTGGAGAAGAGCCTGTGTTTCCCAGCCAGTCCCCAGGTGACACACAGAGGGCAGCAACTGGGTAAAGCCACTGAAAGTGGATCTGTCACCCATCCATGAAAGGACGTGAGCACAGGAATCACCTTCTCTAGAAATAGTAAGTCACCTTCAAGGATCAGAAACTCAAGCTAAGAAACATACCCAAGGCTAGTTGGAGCCATGCCTCATGTGTTAGATGCTAAGACCATGACCAGTGCAGCTCCTTGGCACATGATTATGATACCTTCCAGTATCATAACAATCACCAAGCAGCAAAGTCAAGTAGCACTATAAAAAAAAAAAAAAAAAAAAAAAAAAAAAAATCAAGAAATATTCGCCTCACTTTGAAGAACTTAAAACTCCAGAAAGTCAGAGTAGAGGGTTCAGAAAACTTTGGGATAAGCACTTTTAACATTTTCTGAATTAAAGTAGTCAATGGGAAGCAAACAAACAGAAGGACGGAAGGGTAATAAAAAAATAGGTAATAAAAATGAGTAGTTGGTTATTTTAAGAGAACCCATTAAAAATTTTAGAGTCATTTACAATAGAACTTTAACTATCAGTAAAGGGATATAGATCTATTCAATAAAAAGTTAACAGCAAATCCAAGTTGTTAATCAAAATGAGGCAGACTTTCATAAAATTGAATGAAGATACATATATATATATATATATATATATATATATATATATATATATATATATTAAAGGTGGCAAGACAATTAAGGAATACATTTGAATAGGACCAAATGTTCCAATATAACTAGTGAGATTATCAGGACACAGGATGGTGGTAGTTGGGCAATGTTTAAAGAAAAATACTGAGAATTCCTACCACTGAAGAAGGACAAGTCCTGAATATTGAAGAAGTTTTCAAATAACAAGGAGGACTAATTTTCCAGTCTTATACATAGACCCATTATGATAAAACTTTTGAAATTGATAATCATAAAAACAATAAAAGTAAAATCAGATTATCTACAAAGAGGAATTAATATCAGCTTTTTCACTAGGAACTTTGGATATCAAAGACAATGGATAAATTTATCTTCAAAATTGTGAGCAAAATAACTGAGAACATTGAACTCTATATCCATCCAAATAGCCATTCAAGAACAAGGAATAAAGATACATGAAGACCAAAAAATTCAGACAGTTTATCCTCCACAAACCCCAATCATAAAACTACAGAAGAATATATTCAACAAGAAAAATAACCTTAGAGGCAGAATACAAAATATGTGACAAAAGCTGTATAATCTGTGGCTAATTAGGAATAAGACATGAAATAAATGACAATTTTCAGAGGGATAATACCAGGTTGGTATGTAATTTTTAAAATTCACTAACACAGAAATTTTGGAGAGCTAGCTCAGAGAAGTAATAGCCAACTGAAGATTTTATGTTGCTCAGAATAAAAATAAACTTAAGACATTATTAGGAAACATTTTTCTTAAAGATTATTTATTTATTTGACAGAGAGAGATCACAAGTAGGCAGAGAGGCAGGCAGAGAGAGAGGGGGAAGCAGGCTCCCCACTGAGCAGAGAGCCTGATATGGGGCTTGATCCCAGGACCCTGGGATCATGACCCTGAGCCAAAGGCAGAGGCTTTAACCCACTGAGCCTACCAGGTGCCCCAGGAAACATTTTTAAAATGCTTTTTTTTTAAAACTAAGCCCTAACTTACAAACTATTAAGGGAAAATTAAGCACGTATTTTTTAAAATTATTGGAAGGAGAGCGCGAGCACGAGTGAGGGCGAGCGTGAGCACCTAGGCATGATCAGTGGGGAGCAGCAGAGGGAGAGGGAGAAGCAGGACTGGATCCCAGGACCTGATCTGAAGGCAGACACTTGACCGACTGAGCCTCCCAGGTGTCCTGAAGCACCTAATTTTTTTGTTGTTGTTGAAAGTTCCAGCAGTCTGACAGAAGACAGGAAAAGAGTAAAAGAAATATCACAAGGCATGAAACAGGATGATAGAAGGTCAAATTTATCCCTAGACAACGTTATTTTAAAGCGTTAAATGCATCCTAAAAATATTCTAAATATTCTAATATTCTATATATCCTAAAAGTATTCTGGGCCACATGAGTGATTCAGTTGGGTAAATGTTCAACTCTTGATTTCAGCTCAGTTCATGATCTAGGGGTTCTGAGATCAAATCCTGAATTGGGCTCTGCACCTAGTGGGGCATTTCCTTCAGATTCTCTCTCCCTCTCCCTCTGCCCCTGCTATCCCCGGTCACGCACACACTGGTGCACACATCCTCTCTCCATCACTCAAAATACAAAAAAAAAAAAAAAAGACCAACAAAAAAAACACAAGAGGAACACTCAAAACAGAAGGACACCAAAAAAAGTTTAAATTAAATACATGGAAAATGTTAAACTAGGTAAATACCAACTAAATTAATATAATTTAGATCATAATTGAAGATTTACCTCTTTGAAACTAATAAAAACATGACACATATAATCAATAACAGGACAGAAAACATAAATGGCCTCCAATAGTGAATCTACTTGCTTTGAAGCAAGCAAAATCATTAATACTGACCGAGGACTACATTTCAAAGGAAATCTCAATAAATCATGATTTTTAACAGCATTCACTTATCACGGTACAATTATCAATAAACCTCAAAAAAACCTCCAAAGTCTACAAATTTACAAAACAAAGAAAGGAATTCTATCTCGATTGTGGATTTATAAACGACATCAGAAGAGAAAATTGGAAAAGATTTTGTACAGAGTGACAACCCAATTATTGGGGGGAAAAAACCCAAAACCTCAATGTGTTATTTAAACAGAACCAGTCCAGTTCCCGGACTGCACTTCCCTGACACAAACGTCTTTACTTATAGATCAAAACCAAGTTCATGTCCACCTCTCCACACCGTATGGGGACCTACCAGAATCTGGAATATGGCAAGGGAGAAGAGAGAAATGGTCCAGTATAGAGGCAGAAATCCATCCGTACAGGGCTATGATGAAAGTGGAGGAATCCTCTGCCTCCCAGGAAAAAAACCCAGGCTAAGCCTTTAACAGCCAGAGTCCTGGTCTGTCCACATAGATAACATCTTAAAATAGGAGCACACTCAGATTTCACGATCAGCAGTTTTAAGAAATAAGGAAGAGGAGAAAGGGGAATTCTGGAGGAGGAGGAGAATTTTCTGAATCACATAGGACTCTGGACAAAGCCACCGTAGCAGTTAGTTGGGCCAGGTTAATGTTATAATACCTGAGCTACCTGCCCCCCACCAAGACACCTGAAGTTAATATAATCACAGAAAGTCAAAAAGTAAACGAGATTCTCTCCCTCAAGAAAAGGTACCAGGCCCAGATACTTTACAAAAATTTCTATCAAACGTACAAACAATCCTTATTTTATGCAAAATGGCCCAACTCATTTTACAGTTCTGGAAAACCACTGATGTCCAAACTAGGTAACCTGAAAAAAACATTGTTCACTCTCACTCGTGGGATCAAACATGTTTTCTCAATAAACGAAATTCAGCATTTACCAAAAAACAAAATGTTTTAGGCAAGAGGACCTATATCAATAATCCAAACTGATTCAACAATTTAAGGAATCAAGTCATTGATCATACTAACAGATTAAATGAAAAAAAAAAAAACCTAAAATTTTAGGAAAAAGTATTCAAATTACCTCAACCATCAACAGCACATTTTCATGATTAAAAAATAAAACTTGTGGCATACTAAGAACAAAATGAACTTAATTAAATTAGTATCTATCAAAATCTCACAGCAAATGTTGGAAACATTTCCACAAAAGTCAAAAAGAAGATAAAGATACCCCTTATCACTGCTAGCATTCAATATGGCTTTGGAGGGCTTAGCCGACAGCTAAGACAAGAAAAACAAGTGTAAGTCTTAGAAAGAACAAAATAATACCTGTAGAGGCTCTTCTTTTTTTGTGTGTGGACATCTTCTCTCTAGCCTATGTGTTGGTTTGCACATGACTCCTACACACAGGGGGCAAGGAGAGACCCAGGAAAGAGGCAAGTCCCTCCAGACACGGCGGGTCTATAAGCTTGGGAACTCACCAGGCTCGTCCTGAGCTGCGCAAAGACAAGGAAAACACTGCACCCACCCACCAAAGCTTTGGAGTTTATATAGAGGCCTTAATTGGCTTCACACAGACATTCAGTCCAGGTGATCTCAATAACGCATCACACTTTCAAAGCCACCTCCTTGAAAATGGCTCCAGCTGTGGGCGTGGTGAATGGAACAAACATTGGCCAGAGAAAGGAGAGGGACAGAACCTTCAACTGCCCGGGTCCGGCTTACAGGGCAATTAGATGTCACGTCCTCTAGAAGACCTCCTCCAACATGACGGTATCAAACCCCACTCTCAATGTGCATAGGACTGTGTTCACAGTCCCAAAGGGGGCAGTCCTAGAACCCTATAACCTTAACCATGTTCATGATGCAATATCAGCATGAGTAGTAAGCCAGATCAGCCTTTTTCTGTAATTTTTTGTAAGGCTGGCTCTCTTCTTTACTCACAGAGCTAGAAGGTAATTAATTTGGCTACAAACAACTGCATCCCTTGGATGTAAAGTCATTTACAGTAAAAGCAAATGAAGCCAAGTACAAATGAGCAAAGTTAAAAAAATAAAAGCAGCATCTTAAAAGCACTGATGTCTGTTAGCCATTTGTATGTCTTCATTGGAGAAGTGTCTGTTCATGTTTTCTGCCCATTTTTTGACATGATTATCTGTTTTGTGTGTGTTGAGTCTGAGGAGTTCTTTATAGATCCTGGGTATCAGCCCTTTGTCTGGATTGTCATTTCTGAATATCTTCTCCCATTCCGTGGGTTGCCTCTTTGCTTTCTTGACTGTTTCCTTTGCTGTGCAGAAGCTGTTGATCTTGATGAAGTCCCAAAAATTCATTTTCGCTTTTGTTTCTTTTGCCTTTAGAAACATACCTTGAAATAAGTTGCTGTGGCCGATGTTAAAGAGGTTACTGCCTATGTTCTACTCTAGGATTCTGATGGGTTGCTGCCTGATGTTGAGGTCTTTTATCCATTTCGAGTTTGTCTTTGTTTATGGTGTAAGTAAATGGTGCAGTTTCATTCTTCTACACATAGCTGTCCAGTTTTCCCAGCATACAAATGGCTAACAGACACATGAAAAAATGTTCATCATCACTAGCCATCAGGGAGATTCAAATCAAAACCACATAGAGATATCACTTTACACCAGTTAGAATGGCCAAAATTAATAAGACTGTAAACAACGTGTGTTGGAGGGGATGTGGAGAAAGCGGAACCCTCATACACTGTTGGTGGGAATACAAGTTGGTGCAGCCACTTTGGAAAACAGTGAGGAGAATCCTTAAAAAATTAAAAATAGAGCTTCCCTATGACCCTGCAATTGCACTATGGGTATTTACTCCAAAGATACAGATGTAAAGAAGGGCCATCTGTGCCCCAGTGTTCATAGCAGCAATGGCCACAGTCACCAAAGTGTGGAAAGAACCAAGATGCCCTTCAACAGATGAATGGATAAGGAAGATGTGGTCCATACACACTATGGAGTATGATGCCTCCATCAGAAAGGACGAATACCCAACTTCTGTATCAACATGGACGGGACTGGAAGAGATGATGCTGAGTGAAGTAAGTCAAGCAGAGAGAGTCAATTATCATATGGTTTCGCTTATTTGTGGAGCATAGGAATAACACGGAGGACATGGGGAGATGGAGAGGAGAAGGGAGTTGGGGGAAATCTGAGGGGGACTGGAACCATGAGAGACTGTGGACTCTGAGAAAAATATCTGAGGGTTTTGGAGGGGCGGGAGGTGGGAGTTGGGTAAGCCTGGCGGTGGGTATTAAGGAGGGCATGTATTACATGGAACACTGGGTGTGGTGCATAAACAATGAATTCTGGAATACTGAAAAGAAATTTTAAAAATAAAAATTTTAAAAAATAAAATTACTTAGGCTAACTGATAACAAATACAAAAAAAATGAAATAAATGTTTTGGAATATTTAAAAAACAAAAAGCACTGATGTCCTGGTTCTGGTCCTTCTGAGCAAGGGATCAAGTGGCTCCGGAAAAATACTTACTCTTCCCATTCTACAGACCTTTAATTCCTTCTCTGCATCATGTTTTGTCCCTGGAAACCGGGAAATGGCAGGACAACCTGTATGAATTCTAATCCAGGCATGTTGCCACAGGTTTACCTAGTTCTTAGATCTCTCTTTCAATGGTGCACACTTCTCCAATATCTTTTCATAAAGTCCTGAATAATGCTCTTTGTGGTTTTCTATATTTAGGCAAAAATACATGCAAATATATTTTCAGAGATTTCCTATGAGGGTTAAGTGATGTTGGGACTCAGGGGAGCAAAAGGTCTGACATCTAATGATTATCATTTACTATAAATGGTATGCTAAGTAATTTAGATATACGGTCTCATTTTCACAACGGTACTGCATGGTAAGCATTACGATCTCCATTTTACCCATGAGTAAACTGAGCTTCAAAAATATAAAATAAATTTCCTGATGTCATATAACTACTTAGTATGGAGAATTCTCGAACCCTAGGAAATTTGGTTTCAAGGTCAATAATCTTTCCAATATACCACGGGTTAGAGTGAACCTGATAGAAATGTAACAAAAATGGAGTTTGGGGCGCCTGGGTGGCTCAGTGGGTTAAAGCCTCTGCCTTCGGCTCAGGTCATGATCCCAGGGTCCTGGGATCGAGTCCCACATCAGGTTCTCTGCTCAGCAGGAAGCCTGCTTCCCCTTCTCTCTCTGCCTGCCTCTCTGCCTACTTGTGATCTGTCAAACAAATAAAATCTTTTTTTAAAAATGGAGTTTAAGGGCACCTGGGTGGCTCAGTTGGTTGGACGACTGCCTTCAGCTCAGGTCATGATCCTGGAGTCCCGGGATCGAGTCCCACATCGGGCTCCCAGCTCCATGGGGAGTTTGCTTCTCCCTCTGACCTCCTCGCTCATGTTCTCTCTCACTGTCTCTCTCTCAAATAAATAAATAAAATCTTTAAAAAAAAAATGTGGAGTTTAATTAGCAACCACCTTCAATTCTCATCACCATTAGAAAAAAATACCTATGACTCCTTGGGATTTTAGTATTTCTCTTTGGCTTAAAGAGTTAAAAAATTTCTCCCAATAAGTGCAGAAGAGAAAGCAGATGGAGTCTTGTTGAAATTTAACCTGTATTCTGTCCAGCTGGTGCCAGTTTGGTTTCTTAATCTGCTTGAGGAAGTTACTCTATTTTTGTCTTTAATCAAGATAAATTCGAGTTCTTTCTGGGTCTCTTTGACACTTCCTCTAGGTCTTTTTTTCTCCTCAAATTCATGAAATGCCCAAATTGCCCAAAGTACTATCATTGATCTTATTTTCTTCTTCAGATGTATTTTATTACTCAGCAAATTCAGAAATTCTCATGGCTTCAAACACCATATCCTAACAGGTATTTACCAAATCATCACTTGGCATGAATGCCCTCAAAACTCAAGTCCCACGTACACAATTGCAACACACACAACCAGACATGACAACAATACTCTAAAACCAGCAAAATCAAATCTGAGCACAGTTTTCCCACCAAGCAAGTTTGTGTGTGTGTGTGTGTGTGTGTGTGTGTGTGTGTGTTGGAGAGTTGTTGCCTTTTGATCTGACTCACTCCCTCACAGCACTTAGTCCGTGACGTCATTTTCTCTCCTCTCCCATAACGACGGCTGCTCAATTTTATTCATTTGTTGCCTTGCCTAGTTCTCTCACATTCATTATCTCCATTCCATTACTAGTTCAAGCCTTCCTGACTCACTTAGAGAACTTTTTTTTAACTTCCCTAACTTATCTACATATGCCCAGTATCCTGTGTCTCCACTTCCCATCTGTCCTTCAACTCCTGCAATCCATTCATTCAACAAATAATTATTGAGCAGAAACTATGTCTCAGGTACTGTGCCAGGTTCTGGTCATACACAAATGAATAGGATATAAGTAAGCAAACTTACAAGAACCACGTAACTCCGTACTGCAGGTGATGTTCCATGAGGGCCAAGAGGAGGACTAACACTTTGGGGGGTTCAGAGGTGGTTTCCCAGTAGAAGGGATGTTTGAGCTGAGTCTTCAGAGATACACGTGAATCCTATAGGCTACTTCTCTACACATGCTCAGGGGTAGTTTGGGGCCTTATTTCATAATTCTTTCAGTTGGGTCTATGCCTGTGAATAGATGATTTTCTTTCTCTAGTGGAGTATCCCTTCTCCTGCCTCTTCTGTATTTCTCGGATTTAAATAGTTTCTGGATACCAATGGATTTAAGCAATTCTTCATGGAATGAATTTAAGGGGGAAGAGTTAATCACGGGTCATGTCATGCATTCAGCTACTTAGATCTCCACAACCACACAAAGTTGGGATTTTCTGCCCACTGGGGGAGACTGCTCCTTATAAACCTACTTGTTCCCTGTTTTACATGTCTCTTTTCATCCTCGTCCCACCATCTGCATTAAGCACTCCTGTAAAACTAATCAAGTTTCCATCAACTAGCTGTTATATGTTATAAAATATTCATTCTTAGTTGCAAAATGTCAATGATTTACTCCTTCGCCAATTGGTGCTGCTCTGCAGAGACGCTGGCTCTAGTCCATGGTGTCTAGGTGCAAGGGTCTAGGTGCAAGGGGTAGAGGGAAGACAGCTGGAGATGAGCTCTGGTTCTGTGAATAGACGGATGGCAGGGGAATACTGGTGAGTTCCCCCCACAGGGTTTCTAGAAGCACCTGGATGGTCCACTTGAGAATTTCTCTCTGAGGATTAACATAAAGAAACTGTACATGGGAATAACACTCCTCTATTGACATAACTTTACATTTCCTGTGAATTCATACCTTGATTTTAGTGTGCCGTTTTTTCCCTCTCTACTCTGAGTTATATCGTTAAGGTTTGTACCTTAACTTGACATTGAAATGTAGCAGCCCAAGTCCTTTTCTTTCAATTCTTAGGAAGTATGTAGGAAGAAGAGTCTGCATTGCCTAGACTATGAACTCCTAGGCATGAGGAACCATGATTCTCCTCCACTTGGCCAGAATTTAGTGGTCTCGCACATATAGTTGCTCAGTGAATACTGGAGGAAGGAATGGGTGCAGACATCCTGCAGCCTGCCAGCGCCTCTCCCATGAAAACTGCTGTCCCACTGCCCTTCCTCATACTGTCCTATCTCAGGCCCACTGTAAGAAAATCTGTAGAACAAAATCTAGATTTGTGTCTAGATTGTCAACCTGAGTTAAAATCACCAAGGGTCTTGGGAGCAAACAGATAGGAGGCAGAAACTGTACTTTATTAAATAAAGTCACAGAAACCAATTTTAAAAGAGTTATTTATGAGCCACCTTCGGCACTAAATATTACTGCTGATTTAAGGGACTAACTTTTATCTCAAAGCAATATCCCATGCCTGAAAAAAATAAGACATCCAGTGCTCTGGGGTCAATATTGACAGTGTCATGGAAAACAAAAAATCCCTATTGCTTTTGGATGCAAATGAGAGAAAGTGAAAAGCCTGAACACAGGCTGTGGGAATATTTTCTCATGTTAACATGTGCTGCATCTTTTTTTAAAATTCAGGCATAATTGACACTATAACATCTTTTTAGTGTCATGTGTGTGACATAGTGATTCACTCTCTGTCTAGATGCAAAATGATCACCACAACATGTCTAGTTAACACCCATCCCCACACAGAGTTACAAAATTTTCTTATGATGAGAACTTTTGAGATTTATTCTCTTAGTAACTTTCAAATGTAAAATACAGTATATCTAACTGTTGTCACCATACTGTATATCACCATGACTTATTTATTTTATAAGTGGAAATATTTGTCCCCTTTAACCCCTTTCACCTACTTCGCTCACCTCCCCCAACCCCCTGGCCTCTGGTAACCACCACTCCGTTCTTCGCAAGCTCAGTTTGAATTTTGGTTTTTGAGCTTTGATTTGTTTGGATTCCACATATAAGTGAGGTCATACAGCACTGTGTCTTTTCCCTGTCTGACTTATTTCACTTAGCCTAACGCCTTCGAGGTCCTTCCACATTGTCACAAATGGCAGGATTTTCTTTTGATGGCTGAATATTATTCCATTGGGTGTATACATACCACTTTTTCTTCACGCATTCACCCGTCAATGGACATTTAGGTAATTTCCATTGTAAATAATGCTACGGTGAACATGGAGGTGCATCTATCTTTTCAAATTGGGGTTTTCATTTTCTTTGCATAAATACCAAGAAGAGGATTAGAAGATGGCAGTGAAAGGTGTTTCTGGACAAGGCTGGTTGTGATGGAATGTGAGTCAGGGCCTCCTTAGAAGTAGAGAAGGCGTAGGGATTATGGACATGGGAGAAGGTATGTGCTATGGTGAGTGCTGTGAAGTGTGTAAACCTGGTGATTCACAGACCTGTACCCCTGGGGCTGATAATACATTATATGTTAATTAAAAAATGATTCAAAAAAAAAAAAAAAAGGGAAGAAGAAGAAGAAGTAGAGAAGGCGATGTGCCAGGAGTAGAAGGTTCTAGACTCCGAAGCCCTCATTGGTGAAAATGACCAGTAGCTGTTATTACAGCAGGTGAATGGGGATGAGAGTGGGATTACCAGGCAGTGAGGAATTCAACCTCATGTCTGTTGACTTTATACAAGGATTTACAACTATAACTTCAGCCCTGCCCTGGAGTCAAATGAATCCTTCAATTTCAGTCTTTTAGAAAGACTATCAATGTCCCAACTGACCCATATGCCACCCCCTTTCCCATTTTTTTTATCCTTCCAGTTTAACCTCAACTTGTAAACCTCCAGTGACAGGAGATCAAATTTCTTACAGGAAAGAATATCCTATTTTGGGGTAGATAACATTAAATTAGAGGCAAAAATAATCTTTGACCTTCTAAACTAGGTGTTATTTTTTGGTTGATCTGTGTTTCCATAGGGTTGTGTAGACATTTCTAAGGAGCTTTCATCTCATTGTGCCGCTTTGTCTGTTCCCTTGACTTTCCTACCAAAAGTTAAAATCACTGAGGGAAATTAGAATCTTACTCATCTTTGTATCTCTGGGCACAGCAGACTAGCTGACAGAGAATGACCACTCAATATGTGTTTCTTAAATTAACTTAAATTGAACTGACACACATCTACCTATTGGTGCTCTTAATTTAAGAACCAAAAACAGGGGGCGCCTGGGTGGCTCAGTGGGTTAAGCCTCTGCCTTCGGCTCAGGTCATGATCTCAGGGTCCTGGGATCGAGTCCCACTTCGGGCTCTCTGCTCAGCAGGGAGCCTGCTTCCTCCTGTCTCTCTGCCTGCCTCTCTGCCTGCTTGTGATCTCTGTCTGTCAAATAAATAAAAACATTAAAAAAAAAAAAAGAACCAAAAACAGTAAGTGTAACCCCTCTTCCACGTGATCCCCCCATTACGGCATGGCTTTGAGAATCTTCCGGAAAAACTGAAACACCATGAAGACTGTTCTCAAGAAGACCCAGAAGACAACAAAAGGTATATATGACATGAGAAGACCAAACAATTATGATTCATCACACCTTCCAAAGCACGAAGAATGATTTAGATCTCCTTGATAACTAGTAGAGGAGAGAAAAGGATGAACTGAGCATAATACAAAACATTCTTCATCTTACTGCTGAGAGACAAGAATTAAATGTTAAAAAGGTTACAATAAGTGTCTCCATTCCTCTTACCAGAGTAGAACAGAGGCTGTGTTTATGTGGGTGAACACATAAAGCAAAGCAATGAAGACTCCTTTAGCAACATGGTGGGCCTAGCCACGTTGCTCAGCCAATCAGCAAACGGACTTTCTGGCATAACTTCATTGACAAGAATTACCACAGAGGTTGATCGACCTCCAGAAGCAGCAGCCAGAGGTAGGTGAATCCTGACTACTACTCTTTTGGCAAAGTGAGTAGGAAGAAAGGCTTTGACTCTATGACTTGTCTTCTTCAAAGTCAATCTGCATCTTAACTACCACACACTTTGGCCACTTTGAGGAAACTTCTGGGACATGCCTAATTACAAGGCATGTAATTACTGATACTCAAAAGGACCGCAGACTCCCTTTTACCATGCACACAGGTCAAGGAAAACATGCCCCAAAAGTACTTTTACTTTTCTCAGAGAAATTCTGCCACTGTAAAAATAAGGGGTGAGCTCCACAGTGTACATAGAGATTCTGTATTTTTACTTGAAAGAATAATTTCTTTAGTGCTGTTTATAGACTATCGATCAAAAAAAAGAAAAAAACCAAATAACTTCTAATGTGCCATCAGTTAGTCACGACATGGTTTTAATATATTTGAGGAAATAACTCCATGCCAGATGAACACAGTTCAAAGATTACATTCATTTTATTCTACAAATAGCTATTTAATCCACTTAACCTGCTTATAGGATCATCCTGTGTTCCAAATGTCGATTTCTCATCAGAGTCCAAATTTTATACTGACTTAAAATCTTCCAATCTTGTCTAATTTCCTGATAAACATTATGATGCAAAATGTGAGTTTTGACATAATGCATACCACATCCAGATATTCAGGACATGCTCATGAAACAAAACTAGAAGTGTTCTTCATTTCCCTTTAGAAGCTCCAAAGGGAGCTGATAATGAAGCCACTCAATCCCAAAAGCATTGTAGTATCTCCTTAATCAGAATATTTCATAGTTCATTTTCTTGTAACTATGTCTAAACTGGCTTTTGCTCTACTCAATCTCTCCTTTAAATGAGAGACAAATGGGGCAGAGCCCCATCTTGTATTGGATTCATTCTTGCTCCTTAAAATATTTTCCAGAGGAATCCATTTTTCTAAAGGAAAGCTATATTTCTTTGTTCCAAATTTGGAGCTCAAAGCCAACTGGACAGTGTTGATGAGACATTGACCATACATCAATTCCACATATCCTCCTGTTTACAAAACTGAACTTCTCAATTTTGTTTTTTTTTATTCTTTAGCTTGCTCCTGCTTCACCTCGCTCATTTACACCATCACAATACTTTCCTGACTGACTTCTGTATCTCCAGTCTACCCTCTATTGCTAGTGTCTTATGCACTAAAATCAAAACCTATTTCTGAAACACAGAGCTGATCGCATCCCTTCCTTTTATGAAATCTTCCAATAAGTTCTCATTGTTGACATGAAGAATCAAGAACCATGCAATGTTTCTAGGCTAAAAGCATGCCAGGCACACCTACTCTGTGGTCAGTAAGTATTTGTTGAATGTATCTATTACCCCCAAACCCCATAACTTACTGTATCCTGAGAATTGTCTCATGTGCTAAATAGAGTAATGGCCTCCAGAGATGTCTGTGTCCTGATTCCCAGAACTTATGATTATGTGGCTGGATGACAAGGGGGAATCAAGCCTGCAGATTGAATTAAGGTTGCTAATGAGCTGACCTTAAAATAGGGTCAGTTACCTTGAATGATCTGGGTGGGACCTCTGGGTCCTTATAAGTGAAAGAGAAAAGCAAGAGTGTCCATGTCAGAGTGAGGCAGCCTGAGAAACACTACTGGCCATTGCTGCTTTAAAGATGGAGAGAAGGAGGGGCACCTGGGTGGCTCAGTGGGTTAAAGCCTCTGCCTTGAGTTCAGGTCATGATCCCAGGGTCCTGGGATCCAGCCCCACATTGGGCTCTCTGCTCAGCAGGGAGCCTGCTTCCTCCTCTCTCTCTGCCTGCCTCTCTGCCTACTTGTGATCTCTGTCTGTCAAATAATAAAGATGGAGAGAAGGGACACCTGGGTGGCTCAGTGGATAAAGATGGAGAGAAGCCAGGAAATGTGGGTTGCAAACACTGGAAAAGAAAAGGAAACAAAGCCCTGCCAATATCTTGACTTTTGCCCTTTGGGGCCATTTTGGATTTCAAACTCTAAAATAATAAATTTACCCTGTCTTTAGCTACTAAATGTGTGGCAATCTGTTATAGCAGCAATAGAAAAATATACACCTCGTTACAGAGCACGAAACATCGTTCTCAAGTGATATGTATGTGCCTCTCATCTTGGACATGGAGGCAGACTCATTCACTGTGGTACACTCAAACCCAAACTGGTTATAATTAAGGTTCTACTTATTGGATTACATGAATTTGTTTAGAAGGGGTTTTTTTTCCCAACATTTTCAGAATTTCTTAAGGATCTGAGGTCAACTAAACTTCCACAAATACTGAACATCAATTTCTTACAACCTTTCAAATTGTCATTGTTCTCACTTAGTTGACCATCATATAGTCTATGTATTTATTCAAGCTGTTTATTTTATTTTTCTTTATACATTTGCAGACTTTCATGTTTCCCTTCTTCAGGAAAGTCATCATTCCCAAGATGGGAATTACATCCTCGTTGTCCTATTCTAAGGGCCATAAGGCTCTTCACTTAACTCTACCTGTTCTGTCTTTGTTCTACATAATCTTACTCAACTAATTCCAATTCTGTTTTGTTTGGGGTAATTCAGATAGTCTCTGTTGTTGACTTTCCTCCTGCCCATGGCCTCTCTTAAGAAAGACTGTCTCTCTCTCTCCCCTACCCTAGATTTTTATCTTAACCTTGATTAAGAGCATGTAGGTAGGACACAGTGCAGAGCACACTTGCTTGATCCTGGGATCAATTCCCCTACAGCCCATAATATTCCCATTGTCCACATCGCCTACTTCCTTTGCGAGTACCCCTCTATTATTCCTATTATCGGACCTCGGCCTGGGCCCTCCACTCTGCCATCTTCTCTGCATACTCCTGTAAGTTTTCCTTTCTGGCTTTCAAAAATCTCTTCTCCTCTTTCCTAGGGGATTTCAGTTAGAGCTGTCAGAACTTAAAGTTTACCCCCTGCCTGGTTTCTGTCTAGATTTATCTGCTGCGTTAAAGGTTAAACAGAGAAGTGGACTCAGCTCCCTCCTTGGGACTGAAATGTGAACTCCCTCTATGTTTTCTCTCTTTTCTTACAGTGCCATGAAAAGTGCCACCACCAATGAAATGGTGTATCTCTTGGTGGGACCCATGCATCACTGTTATGCAGGTAAACTGACAAAAGAATCTGATTGATAAGCCTTGTCTATTTGCCTATGTTACATACATACCTACAAAGACCCTTTTAATCTTGTCCCCCATTTTTCAACTGCTTTGCACCTTTTGAAATAAATACCCATCACTCTTACTGGATTTTTCTTCACTTTTTAACTATAACACCATTCATTTTTCCTTTGTGTCCACTTTATATGACTTTGTACTTTGTTTCATTGTTTCCTGTTTCAAGAATAATTTTCATAAATTTCAAATGTTGCCACTTCTTTTCTTATTGCGAGAGTGACATCATCTGGAAGTTATAACAGGACTCAGACTATCAACACTAACTTTGATCCTTATTCGTTGCATCTCTTCAGTTTAAAATTAATTTTTGTTAGAGAAAAAGATTCTCCACGACCACACATTCATCAACTGACTGACTGTATTTTTCTTCTCCCATTGTTTCCCTTATTTCTTTCTCCCATTTACACATAAAAATGTAAATTACCTTGGTTTATATGTCTTAACATATATTGGTGGTTTGCCTATTTGGCAGTTATGACTTAATGAGATATCAATCTGGTTTCTGTTTTCACTGTCCTGGCATAAATTCTTCCCCCAATAAATGACTGTAGCCAAGCGTTATGATGCGGAGTGTGAGTGGCTTGCATTTTTGAGGAATGGCTGCAGAGACACGTGAGAGAAGAGGATTATAAATTTTATACTACAGAGTATGGCGGTTTGGATCCTCTAGAATGCTGACACCAAGAGAAATTTACAAGTCCAAGTAGGTCCTGTAAAAGATGAGGGTGCGTGGGGGTCAACTGGAGAGCTTCAGAATGTGATGCAAACCTGACATATGTGAGGGGAAGAAGGGGATGATGGATGATTGGATCCCACAGCAGCTCACAGTAAGTCTTATCTAGGCCAGTGGGGCAATCCAGAGCAAATACTGCCCATTGGAGAAGTCCAGCACAGGGCAGGAAGGGCCCAGCTCTAGTACCCCGCCATGCTCAGTCATTGGCTAGGAGCGGCCAGAGGAGTGTGGGCCCTGGTGCGAACATGGGACTGGCTGGGTTCTGACAGTGTGCCAGCTGAAGGCTATATCCTAACCCTGCGTCAAATTCTTGCTTGAAGGGAAATCTGGGAGGCATACTCCCATGGCTGACGCAGCCCAAAACAGAAGCTACTGGCCATGCAATGGACAGTCACCACCCAACGTTTTGAAGGTGGAAAGAAGTCTAAGTTGAAAAATGAGCTAACCTGAGAAGGTGCGTGAAATTTACTCTTCTTTGTTATCACCAAATTTCAGGAAGTGGTGACACACAGAACCCAACCCACATTTAGCACCACGTCCTAAGTGAGAGGCGACTATAGCACTGTAAAGAGGTTGGACCCCATGCTGACAGATGAGCCACGAGGGTATATAACCTAGAGGGGAGTCTGCAGCCAACAGTGAGTTCCTCGGACCAGGACATCGCAGTATTCCCACAGCAGGATCTTCCCTCAGAGCTCAAGAACCAAAATCTGCAAGCAACCTCAGATAGCAGAAGGAGAAACCCAAAGATAGCTGACCTCCACGGACAGACACCATTTCTGCCATACAGTAGAAGCCTGAGTTTATCGCAAATCCTTGTGAAAAGAAGCACTACAGAAGTAATTGGAACTGAATTCACTAGAGCCCAGTATGGCAGGAGGGCTCAGAGCAGGTGCGATGGAACTGATGATGCACAGGGAGCGATCGGGGCTGTGGGATGAATGTGGCGGGGTGGTACGTGCGTGACCCCTGGGTGAATGTGTGCCCGGGGATGTAGTCTCAGCAGATCAGAGCGGCTAGCTGCTGCTCTGTGGTCTCTGCCCTGGGCTGCCTCCTCCTGCGCTGCTGCCAAGGGATCCCACAGTTACCTTCTTCAACCAGGGACAGCCTCTCCTAGACCTCTCCTTTCCCATGCCATTGTTGCTGTGCGCATGGCTGCCCATCTCATACAAACCTCTCCTGCCCCACAGGCTTCTGGCAGAAGGGGCTTTACTGTGTCATGTGACCACCTGTTCCATAACTGCGTCTTTCAGGAGAACCTTCAGATCTCCCGGAACGTCATTTTCTTTTTGTTTTCTTATGTAACAGCCTTCTCCTTTCCAGACTGCACAAATAATCCAGGATGAGAAGGTTGCAGAACTGAGTAGGTGGCTAGTCAGGTACAACTTCAAACAGTGTGTGAACATGTCATTAAGTTAAACTCTCAGGTCTAAAACCCACCCTTTTTTGTGGGGTGCCTGGATGGCTCAGTGGGTTAAACCCTCTGCCTTTGACTCAGGTCATGATCTCAGGGTCCTGGGATCGAGCCCCACATCGGGATCTCTGCTTGGCAGGGAGCCTGCTTCCTCCTCTCTCTCTCTGCCTACTTGTGATCTCTGTCTGTCAAATAAAAAATTAAAACAAAACAAACAAACAAACAAAAAGACACCACCCTTTTTTGTGATTTTAGAGCTCAGCCAGCCAAGTTCTCTTCTTTGCCAGTTGGGTCAATGTTAGGCTCTGCCACTAGGGGCCGCTAGAAAGAGAGAGAGAGAGAGAGAGACAGAGACCGAGAAAGAGAGAGCGCCTCTACAAGGAGGAAGGGTAAAAGAGCTTTTCCTTCTTTCACTTGGTGCTTGCCAGTTGAATGGGTCATCCTGAGTTGGTTCCAGAAGAAGTCAAGAAAGCAGGGGTGGCTTTCACACTTCTGCATGAAGAGGACCCCAACAAGCTTCCTCCCTAGAGGGGTAGGTGGTGTGTTTCTGCAACAGCAGCCACACTCTCTGCTGAGAGGTCTCAGCTTTGCAGGGTCCTCCCCTCTCTAAGTACCATCTTTATCCATCTCAGCTCTAGGGGCAGTGGCTGCTTTCTGCAATTGCCACATTTATTATACCTGACAATTTTTTTCCACTTTTCTAAAGTTAACTGTCATTTGCATAGTTAATAATTCTCGATAGCAAGCTTTCCCTGTTCAAGTTTCTGTGAGCCTAACTCATGTCCATCACACACGCTGAGCTTAGCCAGCATATGCAAACTGTGACATATGTCCACTTCCCTTTGTGTCCTCTTTATCTCTCTTTTCAATCCAGCTTCCTTTTAAGACCCACTAGTTAGTATGTCTCTGAATTCTAACCTTGGAAAGAGTTCAGTCGCATTGTACCAAGGCAGTACAAATCATGTAAATTAGTATTTCTGTGCAAAATTTTATTGTCATTAAACAATCTTTTTTTTCCTTAAGATTGTTTACTTTAGAGAGAGAGCTTGCATGAGTGGGGGAAGGGGCAGAAGGAGAAGGAGAGAGAATCCTCAAGCAGACTCCTCACTGAGCCCAGAGGCAGGGCTCGAACCCAGGACCGTGAGATGACGATCCCAGCCGAAATTGAGAGCAAGGTGCTTCACTGAATGAGCCATTCAGGTGTCCCTATACAATTTTTTTATAGGTAAGTAACCTCTTAAGTAAAAAATATAAAAATAACTAACTCGAGCCCATGAAAAGGAGAACATTACATTAAGTTCTACAAACACTGAAAAGATAATGAGGTATTATTGATGAATTTCTACCAATAAATTTGAAAATGTAGGTTAAATAAATTATCAGAAAAAATATATGACTCATAAAAACCAACTCAAGAAACAAAAGTACTTAAATTGTCTTATAACTCTTAAAGAAACTGAGTCAGAAGAAGAACATCTTTGTATAAAAAAATTTCAAATTCAAGTGGCTTCACACTGAATACTTAAACACACTCAAGAAGCAAATATGGTAATCTTGCCAAAATAATTCCAGAGCACATAAAAGTAGGGTCTCTTCCAATTCATTTCTGAGGCAAGCATTTTGAGAAGATAACTGTGGGGTAATCAATAGAGAAGACAGATGGTGCCCACAATAGAGAGACTGCAGAAGAGGAGCGTCGTGTACGCAGTTTATCTCAGGGGCAAAGAAGAGTGGGTTCTAGACAGTATACAGGCTTATACTACCTAAGGACAATGTGACAAAAACTCACAGTGAGGTGTTAAATCAAAACCAATAAGGTGTAAAATAGATAATACTTAATGGTCACATAAGAATTATCCTAGAAATACATGATTGTGATTTAATAATCAAAAATGTTGAAATTCTTCATGTTAACAGATTAAAGAAAAAAATATCATTTTAATAGATGCCCAAAAAGCATTTGCTAAAAACCAAAATTAATGAATAACTTAAAAAAAAACCCTAGCAAATGTAAAATGGAAACAACTACCTTTAATTGATTATCAAAAATTTTTGATATATTGAGTATTTTGAAATATTGAGTATTTTCCCTTTCAGAACACAGACAAGTCAAGTGGGCTTATCACTGCCTCTTTTGTTCAACACTGTGCTGGAGCGCCTAGCCCAGGAATGCACTAGGTGTTATTACTCAAAATGTGTATAATTCTGTGCTGCAAGTACCATGACCCACTTCCCATGGGGCCTTCCCACCACAAAGACCCTCAATCCCATGCTGCCTCTAGAACCCAAAAACATCCCCCAGGCATGGTGCTTCCTGGAACCTGAGTGAGAGAGAGCAACTGACTATAGGAAACCAAGCCACCACGTGCCTGGAATGGGCTATCAAGAATGGGACCCTATCGGACCATCAAGGTCAAAGAGTGGCGCAGACCCACCAGAAATCTGTCTTTTTGAGAAGGGGCCCATCTCAAATCAAGCAGGAGCAGCACCACTAGTCCACAGCCCATGGGCACCCATCTGTTTCTCTAGCTTATTCCTATGGCTATATGGCGTGCCCCATACAACCGGATGAAGGAGGAACAAAAAGTCTGAGTCAGTTTACAAGTGTGCAGACTTGACAGGCATATGTTGATTCAGGGATAGATTTGAAAGACAATGGTGATTTAAAAACTCCTCCCGCTGGGTAGAATTTTCAGTGGTATAACCAGTCATCCGCTTTATGTGGAAGGAGAAGTGGCCCCACGTTGGAGTATACTAACTCGGGAGCAGTGGCAGAGAGCCTGGCCTGCTGCTCAGGGACTTGAAAGGAAAGAGACAAAACAATGATGGACAAGGAGGTCCGGGGTAGACACGTGTGGATGGACACAGAGGACTGAGCAGAAAGTGTGAAGGTCTCGGTATGACATGTAATGGCTTCCAGAAAGCAATGACCGTGGAAAAGGCAATAAATGGCCAAGTCAACAAATGTCTCAGCCCAATTACATCATCCAGCTTCTATCACTGGCCACACCAGCAATGGCACTGTGAGCAGATGAACAACGTCTCCATGGCAACAGAGATGGATATGACACATGGACTCCTGCTTTTGCAGTCTTATCGAGTTTCCCCACCTGCCTATTGTCCAACCCACAAACCACACTTAACCAACACAGAGTCCACGGTAGGCTACCCTTCCTCAAAGAGAACAATGAACCGGTTTGTGGCCACCTAGTGGCCCATCCCATGCTTGCAAAAGCCAGCATGGTATTTCCAAAAGAGAAAACTGAATTTTCATTTTTTTTTCAGTTGCAGGTTGGCCTTTTCTGCCCTCTGGGCTTCAGCCAGTACCACGGTCCTTAGGCTTATGGACTATTTACCCACTGACACAGCATCCCAAATAACATCTCGTTGGACACGACCCACTTCACAGCAGGAGGAGGTGCGAGAGTGAGCCCATAATCCTCGGATTCCTTGGCTGTATCACATACAGTGCTGCCCAGAAACTGTCAGCCACTGTAGGGACCTCCTGCACAAAGCACAATGGCCATGTCATGCTGGAGGCAATATTCTGCAAGAACGAGAACCATCTCCCTCATGCAGTATATGCATTGGATCAAAGACCTTCCTGTCATGCTGTGCCTTCAACAGAAAGAGTGCTTGTGCTCAGGAACGAAGGGCTAGAAGCAGCAGCTGCCCCACATCTCTTTGCTTCCTATGGCTCACTGGAAAATTTAAGTTTTTAGGACTGGCTTTAAAATGTCTTTTAAAAAAATAATCAAAGTCCAATTATAGTGGCAAAATTAAATTAGAATGACAAAAATGGCGAAGAATTCATTTAATTTAAAATTACGAAGAAAAGAACATTTTTGGCATTTTTGCTGTTGAGCCTCTCCGTTACACTCTATTAGATAAACTTCCTTCAAAATCAAGACAGAGCCAGCTCATTTATCTTTGTCAGAGTCACTGGTGATTTTCCAAAGATAAAGACAGGCAAACACATTCTTTCTTAGCTAAGTTTTCCTGAGAATCCCTTTCTCAAGGAAGCACCATGTGAGGCCACTCCAACATACTGAGTTCATGCATCCTGGAGCCATGTTTGTGAGTCAGTGACATTTATTCTGGTCTTCCTCACATTTGTTCAAGAGTTGATAGGGACAATACCATGTTTTAGCTGGCTGAGTCTAAATTATAGAAACAGGAAGCCCCTCCTCCACTGTCTACCCACCCCTCCACTGAGGCTTGCGGGCTGTCTCCCACACAGCTGTTGCCTCTGTTGTGCAACTAGATTGGTCTTTTTGGTTCCCTATCTTAACACACACACTGAAATATCCTCATTAACTCAACATATTTTGGAGTAACCACTGTTTCTCTCCTGGTGGGTGACTGTGAAACTATATAACAGAGGGGCAAACTGGGGTTCTCTGCCAATTTACCTAGCCTAGATTGGATTTTGTTCACCTCTAAAATGGAGCTGAAAACAAGCCAGGAAACAACAGTGTTGGTGAGGATGTGGAGAAAGGGGAACCCTCCTACACTGTTGGTGGGGATGCAAGCTGGTGCAGCCACTCTGGAAAACAGCATGGAGGTTCCTCAAAATGTTGAAAATAGAGCTGCCCTATGACCCAGCAATCGCACTACTAGGTATTTACCCTAAAGATACAAATGTAGAGATCCGAAGGGGCATGTGCACCCCAATGTTCATAGCAGCAATGTCCACAATAGCCAAACTGTGGAAAGAACCTAGATGTCCATCAACAGATGAATGGATAAAGAAGATGTGGTGTATATATAGACAATGGAGTACTATGCAGCCATCAAATAATCTTAACAATGCGCAACAAGGTGGATGGAACTAGAGGGTATTATGCTAAGTGAATAGGTTGGGCAGGGAATCCTGGGGGTTGGGAGAAAAAAATGAAACAAGATGGGACAGGGAGGGAGACAAACCATAAGAGACTCTTAATCTAAAAAAAAAAAAAAAAAAAAAAAAGAGAGAGAGAGTGAGAGAGAGACTCTTAATCTCAGGAAACAAACTGAAGGTTGCTGGAGGGGATGGGGAGGAAGGGGAAGGGACAGGGTGACCGGGTGATGGACACTGGGGAGGGTATGTGCTATGGTGAGTGCTGTGAAATGTGTAAGCCTGACGATTCACAGATCTGTACCCCTGGGGCAAATAATACATTATATGTTAATAAAATATAAATAAATAAATAAATAAAATGGAGCTGATACCCCCTACCTTTGCAGTTGGCAAGGGTTTGGAGAGATATACGTAAGGTACTTGTGGAGATTAAATGAGATAGTTAGAGCAGAGCTCGGCACAGGATCAGTGAGATATCTTATTGGAAAGCCAGAAGTTCCAGAAGCCTTATAATACTGAATTCCAAGAAAATCATGTGTAATGCCCTGCAACCTCCCTTACTTCAATTAAATGGTTTTTAAAAGTCTTCAATACGGTAGTATTTTCAAATTTGAAAGAATACTACAATAAATGTGCACATATCCTCTGCCTACATTTAAGAATTATTATTTACCACATTTACTTAATCTTTTCTGTTCCTGCTTTGCACTTTCCTTGTCGAAACATTTGAAAATCACCTGCAAACAGCATGAGACCTCACAGACAGTTCAACATGGTCTTCCTCAGGACATCTTCATATGTGACTACAATAACGTTGTCACTCCGAAGAAAATTAACCACGGTTCCATAAAATCCTTCTACCATTCTGTCTTCAAAGTAAATATTCCTTTTTTTAATAACATCAAAAAAGGTCCAATTACAGGGGTAAAATTAAACTTGAGTAATAAAAATGGCTAAAAAATTAAGTTGGATTAAAATAATTTAAAGTTAAAATGACACAGGAAAGAACATGTTTGACATTTTTTTCTATGGAGCCTCTCTGTTACACTGGATTAGGTAAACCGAGGAGCATTTCTTTTCTTCAATACCCAAACAGACCTGTGTAGGGTGCACAACGTTCATCGATCCTTAAAAAACAAGTAAGAATAACCAATTTCCTTGAGTAACTCTAAATTATAAACTCTCCTTAAATTCTAGGCAACAGCCCACATCAGGGCACAAAAGCCAACACTCACAGCTTGCTTTATGCCAAAATTAAGCATTCCACCTTCATAATCATAGACAATAGTGTGACAACTTCTCCAAGGGAAGACAGGAACATAAGTCAAGTCGACAGTATGGACCAAAATGGGGTCTTTGCTCCTGTCCCAGAAGCCCCTGGGGTTAAGCACACAATGACACGCCTGCCTGGAAAGGGACAGAGCAAATGGGGGAAATGGTTAACATGTCGAAAAACGACCCTGCCACTCATTCCTGTCTTCCTGTCATCACTATGTCCCTTGGGTTTTTAGATAAAAGAACCTGGCTAATTTAAACGTAAAGGCGCTGTGTCCCATGATATGAGAAGCCCACAGGATCCCCAAGAAGGCTGGGAGGACCAGACCTGGAATGTGCAAATATTAGGAACGGCATCCAAAATTTACAACAAAATGGGTCTATCCTGTGAAGATACTTGTCCCCCTGGGCACAGGTGCCTCTGCTGTTAGGGCTCCTGGAAGTTGCTGTGGCTTCTCAGGCTCCCTCTCCACGCCAGAACAGCTTCTGAGCAGCCCCAACTCTTCAGATCATAACTCCTGAGTCCGAACCCAGGATGGGCGCCTCTCCTGAGCACAGCCCAGATTCTAGCCTGCCTGCGTCCTGACAACAGGAATGACCAGGAAAGGCTTTTCAGCCGTGGGATCAGTGCTGCTGCTCTCTGCCATGACCCCAAAGAGAGTCGATCCCCTGAACAGTGTCTCTGACCCAGCTGACACCGCCTGTGCCCTAGATCCTGGCCCTGGGCCTCACTTCTCTGACAGAGCCGGGGGATAAGGGCTCACATTTTTCCTGTGAACACAAAGCACACAGTGACGCTGTCTCCAGACCTCCAGCCCCCATCGTCTCTGCACGTTCCTCCTTCCCGTGTGGGAGTGAGGCTCGGGTGTGGTCTCCAGAAGAAGACTCTGTAGCTCTGCCCCCTGGGGTTCCACCCGGGCTTCTCCAGGGACCCCATCACACACCCCAGGGGCACAAGCCAGTTAATGTCTCAGGGGACAGATTTTGAATGATAAGCAACATAAGCTGGCAAGAATCCAGCTGGCAAACGCTTGCCACTCTTTTCCTGGAAAAATGGTTCTGAGGGTCAATAACTCTGGAAGGTCTCTCTGGGAATGTCCTGGGGGCTGAGCACCCAGCTGAGTGGATTTGAGAAGCTCTGGCCGGCTTGATACCACATCTCCTGGGCTAGCTTCCCCCACCTTCCTGCCTCACGTGCCTGTTCCTGCCACTCTCACATGCTGGAGGCTTTAGGAAAGTGCTCACCCCGCAGCTGGGTCTGGACTCTGCCTCCTACAGGATGGGCTAAGGCGCATGGCATGGGGCGGGGAAGTGGCAGGGATCCGAACGTCCCAAGGCCCATGGCGCCGCAACTCTGAAAGCGGGGCACGTTTTCCAGATGACAGAAGTCGGGTGCAGAGGGATTCAATCACCGCGTGTCAGTGACAACGTCAGGGTTCGAAATCGAGTAAGAGGGAGTGTGGCTCCTGTTTCTGTCTTGGCAAGCGCTCCCCGCCTGTGCGCTTCCACTGCGGAGGAGGCGAGCAACACAGGAAGGTTCCATATGGACAGTCTCGAAGGGACGTCTCGGACACCGAAGTGGTTTTTCCTCACATGCTGGGCACTAGGGCCTCAGAGGAGTCTAGGAGCTTCTCTGACCCTTCTTTCCAAACCTCTTCCATGGGGTGGGCGGGCCGCTGGGTGGGTTGAGCCGGAACGAACAGCACTAGCAGAGGGTTCATAGGACAAGACGCTTACCGGCTCTGAGGGAAAGATGGCAAGAAAGGAAATAGGATTTAAGAACATGGAAGCACTTCCAGAGAAAGAACATTGTACAGGGATTTCCCATTCTGAGCTAGGGCTCCGCCAGCCAGAGGTCCAGCTTCTGCCTCTAACCAACCAGAGGCAAACGAATCGCTTCACACCTCCATTTGCCCCTCTGCGAAGTGGGGCTGTCTGGAGTCTCAGTCAGCCCATAGCTAAGTACTTCGTCAATGTAGGCAGAAGAAAAGAAGATGATGCCGTTATTAGAGCTAAGGAAGAGTGGTAAGAAGGAACCCAGCATCTTCTGGCGAGCCCCCCCCCTCCCCGAGAGCCCTATACCCCCCCACTCTACCCCGAAGACAGAATCCGGACCACGCGACGCCCTGGTCCCCTGATCCCCTTGCAGGACAAAGCATGACACTTGGCTTTCACCTGTCAGGAACGTGCACACAAGATGGCAAGTTGTGAGTGAGCAGCCTAAAGAAAGAGGCTTGGAGGAGGCGTCATCTCTCTGACACCAGTGACGGGGACAGTGAAGGCAATGTCCTCATCCATGTCCCACTGGCGGACTCAGGGTCCCGGCCTCCAGGGTACAAGGAGGAGCGGTGACAGCAGGCCAGTCTGTTACCTTGCTGGTCCTGCAGTGTTTCTGATGCTCGATCTCCAAAGCTCGGGCTGGCTCCCAGCCTGTTTTTCTTGACCCATCAACATAGACCGTGGCTGCCTAATATCTTTTTAAAATTTGCTTCTTCCATCCTTAAAGAGCCAGGGTGTACCATCTCTTTGCAACAAACAATCCTTTTGGAGACAGAGGCGCTAATATCTATCACACTCGCGTCCAAGAGATTCTGACATCATTAGCATTTTAATTTTACAGATGAAGAAACCGGGGCTTGGTAAGGTTAAATGACAGATCATCTAGCAAACCCCCATTCATTTGGCATAATGAAATACGGCTATGTCACCATAAAATGCCAAGTGTTACTCTTAATAAACAATTTCACGGAAAAGCCGCTGTCCCTGTGTGGACTCTTAATCAGCATCATTTACTAGCAAAGACTTGAGAGGAAGGAGGGAAAAAACTATCTTTCAGCAGGTCTGAAGCCCATGGAAAATAGCCAAGTAAATTTTTCAAAGAAAATTCATGTCTTTATGAATTTGCCTCTAGGTGGTAAACGCACAAATCAACAGGCAGAATACATTGCCTCTCACAGGAAAACACTGAAATTCTAATAACGATCAGCCCGGCGGCTCAATTGTCTCTCCTTTCCTTGTCCTTCTCCTGTTATTGCGATGATCTGCCCACATCCATGCCCATCTTATTACATTTTGAGATCCTTCAGGCACTTTCTAACTTTCTATTAAGGTATTTGTTATGGAAAGCTCCAAATTTTGCAAGTAAGTGGAGAGAAGTGTATCACGAATGCCTGCCCACCTGTCACCCTCCTCAAACCATTATCCACTCAAGACCAATTGTGCTTTGCCTATTTTCCTACATACTTTCCCCTCCTCCAGATTATTCTGAAACCATTTCTGGACATCAGTATCATTTCCAGCCACAAATGTCAACACATATCTTTAAAAGACAGTTATCTTTGTAAAATATAATCACAATTCCATTATCCCTGCTAGTAATTAGGTAATTCACTAATTTCAGGAAATGTCCAGGTGGTACTCACATTTCCCTGTTTCAGATACATTTTGTACCATGTCCTCATTAATGGGGATTGCCACAAAGCCCATAAACCACAGACGGTAGACAGGTCTCTTTCATAAACCACAGAGTTTCTTTCCCTCCTATTCTCTTTCCCTGTAATTTATGTGTTGAAGAAACTGGCTTATCCATCTTTATGAGCCAAGCTTCTGCTAACTGCATCACCATGAGGTCATATAAAACGTTCCCTGACCCCTTGTATTTGCTATAAATTAGGTCTAGAAACTTACCAGAAACAGATTAGAATTTCTGGCAATATGACTTCAAAGGTAATAATGTCTACATCTATTAGGAGATGTTTATGTTCTGGTCCTCTCTCTCTGATATTAGCAGTCATGGATGATCGCAGTTTAGAATCATTACTTTGCTAGGAAATTGCGTTTTTCTGGTAGGGCTGCCATCACAAAATACCACAGGCCCAGCGGCTTCTACCACAGAAATGCCTCTTCTCACAGTTCTGGAGGCTGGGAGTCCGGGAGGCAAGGTTGCAGCCAATTTGGTTCCTGGACAGAACTCTCTTCGTGGCTTACAGGTCACCCCCTCGCTGTGTCCTCACGTGGCAGAAAGAACAAGTGAGCTCCAGTGTCTCTTTCTCTTCTTATAGGAGCCCCAGCTCTGTCAGATTAGCATCCTACTCTAGGACCTCGTGTGTGTGTGTGTGTGTTTCACAATATAGTAACACTGAGGATACTGGGGGTAGGGTTTCTACATAAGAATTTGGGGGAGACATAACTTGAGTTCATAGCAGCATTGTAAAATTGGACCTTCTGACCCAATTATCACTTATTCTGCATTTATTAGCCTAAATACCCCTAAAAGAAAAACTTCTCATCGACTATTTGGATACACTGAGGAATACTTTATAATCAGAAAGATGAGGGTTCTTTCCCTCTCTTGCTGGTTTCTAAAATATGTGTTTGCGTATTATTCATCTTTGTTTTCCAGTGCTTTTAATATATCTGACATACAGCGTTAGCAAATGTTGAGTTGAGTTGCTCTCATATTGCCTTAACAGACAATACTAAACTTGCTGAAATCCCAATTTTCTTGAGAACATTTTCTCTCTAAAAATAAAATATTATTATGTTTACTCCAGATAAGATCTTCTTTTACACCCTTTAGAGCAAATATGTTGCTTAAGGATACATGATTAAGACGCTCTGAGGTCTCAATCGGAATGTGGACAATAGATCTCAAGAAATCCCTCCAAAACACAACCCTATAACCCATCTACAGACATTGATCAGCACTTTATCTTGTTAAGATGTCATCCAACACGCAGATTTTCTTTGAGATGTAATATTCGCCACCTCACACCTCACACTACAGAGACCGGAGCCCACCATCTGTATGTCACGCTGGGACGAAGCAGGAAGGAGTCGGTGAGAACAGAAACAAAGCAACGATCGCGTTTACAAAGGCTCTAGCTTCAATGACAGGAAATTAACTCCAGGGAAGACAACCAGGAGTCCGGCAGCAATCCCACTGGATCCTAGCTCTGGGCGCGCCAATCTTCCTTCTCAACTTCCAAGCACAGGCACACACACACACATACACACAGGTTCAAGCATACACATCTCCCCCACAGTTTCACTGAGGCTGCACACAGATTCCCTGACAGCCAAAATCAAAGGTAAAGCACGGGACTCCTGAGATCACTACGTTGTAGCATCACTCTATTCCCACTCCAGATTACAAGACCCTTCCCTCCTCTATCTCAGCTTCTGCAAGCAACCTCGAGTCCCTCCTCCAAACAGGTAGGACAATCTCCAAACAGGTAGGGACAATTGAAGTTTATATATATACATATAAAATTCATTTTTTTGCTTATTCAATATACATTATGGATATACACTAGAATGTGTGTATGTGTATTCCCACATGTCTCTCTCTCTATATATATATGTATAATTTTCTCTTCTTTTCCATTGGATCCCATGATCACTACATTGTAGGTATATAATAGATATGAATTAAATTAGTGAATCAACTTCTACAAACAGACCTGAATGAATGTGAGAGCAAGTAAGTGTGGGGATAGAGGGAGAAAACCATGTTAGTCAATTTGCTTTCAGAATTACTCACCTTAGGTCAGCAATTCCATTTCTTCAATAAATATTTTGAATAACATGTGGTGAATGAGTGATTGCATCATAAGGCTAAAATGACTCAGTGTAGCTAATCCATCCCCTGGATATACAATTATGCAAATGACTCCTATAAAGCACCCTGAAATAGGAACATACAAGCAGAGAGTGCCCCGCGGAAAGCAGGATGTCCCCCTAAGAGAGCGCCCAACGGTCCTGACACCTGATCAAATTATTGCTCCCTGTCCTGCTCTATTTTTTTTTCCTTATTATGAAAGAAAACACAATCTTGAAGATTTTTTCTAAAAATCATGGAGAGGTGAAGAGAAAGATCTGAATATCTATACAGTATCATTTTGTTGGTCTAGTTTGGTTTCACTTTATTTTATTTGAGGACTTTTGTGTTTGGGGAGGGGGTAAGTTTCCATTCAAAAGGGAGGAGAAGAAGGGAATTTAGAGACTATGCACCTGCCATGGGTCAAACACAATACCAGCTGGTTCCTTTCAAGAGAACGCTGTCAAGATATATAGATATAAATAATGATAATTATTTGTAAAATAAAGAAATAGAAACTCAGAGGTCAAGTAGCTTTCTCAAAGTCGAAAAGCAACAGAAGTGGAAAAGCCAAAGTCTGAATCTAGGTCTGTGGGCTTCAGAGCCCCAGGGTCTTTCAAGACATGGCTTCGTACCTCCTCTCAGGCACAATGATGCTTTGGCACAAAGACGCTTTATTTCCCATTAAGGGAGCACACCCATGTGCCCAGAGTTCGTAGTTTAATATCTCCTAAGTGCCCTCAAAGAGTTCAAAGAGTTTGCAGAGGCCGAATAAAACAGGTATGCAGCTTTGCTCTTCGCATGACCTGTCCCTTCTGATAACACATGGGGGGGAGCACGAAAATAGCAACAGAAATAATATCATACAATGCAAAACTTGGACATGAGAAAATACAGTAGAACGATATGCACTCAGAAGGAAACTATGAGTGTTCAAACATCACACTGTCTGTCCTTTAAAGGGCCACGGATTTATGGACACATATTCGGGGTTTTCTGGTCACCTCCCACAGCTAAGTGTCCGAGTTCTAAGCCAGTCAACACTGGAACACTAATGCTTCAGCCAAAATCACCACACCGGCCAGCAACCGACAGGGCAATCAGTTTCACTAGCGATGAAATGCCTATAGAAAGAAAGTCATTTTAACTTAATGAGTTTACACCATTTCTGTTTCCAAAAATATCTACCATCATGCAATGATCCTTTCAGAGTTGTTCTTCCCCAGCGATGGCGCCATTTAATCACAGGGCACTGCGACTCAAGCTGAACTCGGCTTTGTTGGTGTCCAAACAGCATTTGGCTGATAGGCTTTCCCCTATGTTCACGTTCTGTCACTGAATATGGAAGTGTAGGTGTGTCTATTTGCAAAACACTCATCGCTACAAAGTCAAAAGAAATTTTTATCTTCTTTTTACCGCTAGACAACCTAGAAAGTGTTCACTCATTCATCCAACAAACTCTCTTCAGGGGCCTTACCAATGTCATTCCTGGCCCTCACCACAACCTGCCACAGCAAGTTCGACAAATTCTACTTGCCCAGTCAGGCAGGCACCACTTGGAAAGGTCAAGACTCCACTCACATCTGTCTGAATACCCAACTATCATACTATCATATCAATATAATATCTATATAATATCTATATAACTATAATGTCTATAATATCTAATAACTATAATATCAACTATCCTGTCCTATGACAATCTACCTATCTGAACATTGTATATGAAATTATTTTCAACTGAAAACAAGAAACTGGGGTGCCTCAGTTTGTGAAGCGTCTGTCTTTTCCTCAGGTCATGATCCCGGGGTCCTGGGATGGAGCCCTGCAGCCGCCGGGAGCCTGCTTATCCCTCTCCCTCTGCCTGCCATTCTGGCTGCTTCTGATTTCTCTGTCAAATAAATAAATAAAATCTTTTTAAAAAATAAATAAAAATAAAAACAAGAAACAAAATCAATACCACATCAGTGAAAACACTAAAAAAGGAAAGATTATGGATATGAGGACCCAAAGTAAATTATAAAATGTAACCTTTTACCCTTATGATCTCTGCTTTCTAGCCCTACTGTTCTGTTTTTATGGAAATATCCAGATTATAAGTAGAATGACTACAACCTTGGGCAGGTTTGGGGATCCGTAAAGCCCGATAATCTAGAGTAATAGCAGGGATTGCACTCAAGAAGACATTATTATTCATTCATCAAATTCAGGAAAGAAGCTTTCTAGCATCATGCAAAAATTATTTTTGGCCTCAGCAATGATTAAAATCTTCACATCATTTTTATCTCCCTCCAATACCCAAGAGAAATGAAGCCCTATGACCTTCTAGTACAATACTAAAACCTGGTATTGGCTGCCAGTTTGCACAAAGCACCAGAGAAGCAGTAATAAGGGTGGGGAGGGGCTCAACATACCATCGTATCAATAACACGCTGGTTTCACCTCCAAAGCCAGTATCAACCCACGGACAGTGGCTGCCTAGAATGCCGTACTTGGGAGAGATACCAGCTTTATCAGAGTTCAGGAATCAATTAGCAATTAGGCAGAAGAGTGACTGCTGTCTTACCATGGATAGTGGGTTGAATGGTGTCCCCCTAAAAGATTCGTCCACATCCCACTTGGAAGCACTGCAAATATTACCATATGGTAAGAGAATGAAATTACACTAATGTGATTAAATTAAGGATTATAAGAAGCATCCTCTACCTGGATTATCAGAGTGGGACACCCGTACTTCGAAGAGTGAGGCAGAAGGAAATTTAATGGATGAGAAAGACACAACATAACAACGGAGGCAGAGATTGGAGTCAAGGTCAAGGAACGCCAATGGCCACCAGAAGCTGGGAGAAGCCAAGAATGGATTCGCCCCGAAGACCCTGGAAGAACACAACTCTACGGACACCTTGATTTCGGACTTCCGGCCCTCCTAAGTGGGAGAAAAAGCATTTCTGGGGTTTTCAGCCATGCAGTTTGTGGTCATGTGTCAGGGCCGCCACAGGTAAGTAATGGACCACGTGTCTATCATTTCTGTAACTCGAGCTCCGTCATGTTAAAGACGGCAGGAGAGCGGGCACTGGGCAAACACTGCACAGGTGTGCTGAGAGGAAGGACGAAGTTTGCAAAGGGAGAAATGGCCGGCTTCAGGCGTCAGCAGAAATTGGTAACTGGGTCACACGTAAGCACAGAAACCAAGAAACTAACTGACACTGACCCAGCAGCCTGGAGTCGCGCAGGGAGAAAGCAGGGCACAGCGACGGGGCACGCGGGCTCCGGAGACACAAGCCTGAGGTCGAACTCACTTTCGCTAGAAGCCTGACCTTGTTCCAGTGCCCAAACTCTATCTTCCAGTTTCCTCATGTCTAAAGTAAGTAAAGTACCTATGTCGCGGGGCTGCGGTGGGGATTAGCTGAGATGATGCATGGAAAGGAAAGGCACTCCTTGGGGGGGTTTGGCTCAGTTCCGCACCACTGCAATAAAGCGGCTGTTCCAATAAATCCCATCAAACGATATTCTTGGTTTCCCAGTTCATATAAAAGTTATATGTTTATACTATATTGTAGTCCATGAAGTGTGTAATGGTCTACTAAGTATATAAAAACAATGCGCATATAACACAATATAAAATTACTTGATTGCTAAAAGCTGTTAAGCGTCATCTGAGCTTTTAGGAAGTCATGATTTTCTTGCTGGTGGAAGGTCCTGCCTCAGTGCTGGGGGCTGCTGAAGGCTGGGGCAGCCGCGGCAATTTCTCCAAATAAGATAACAGTGCAACGGGCCTCACGGATCAATGCTCACCCACGATTTCTCCGTAGTGTGCGATGCTGTTTGATAGCCACCTACAGCCAAGCTTCTTTCAAAACTGGACTCCGTTCTCTCAAACCTGCCGTTGCTTTATCATCTCTGCGTCTGTCAGACTCCCAGTCCTCTGCTGTCATTTCAACAATCTTCCCCGCACCTTCAGCAGCAGGAGACCCCATCCCATGGAACCACGGTCTCTGCTCATCCACAAGAAGCAAATTCTCCCCCGTTCGAGTTCGATCACGACCCGGCAGCCCGTCAGCCCCATCGCCGGGTCCCACTTCCGATTCTAGCGCCCCCGCTGTTTCTACCCCATCTACAGCCACTTCCTGCCCCAAGCTCCCGAACCTTGTAAAACTGTCCAAAGCCCAGTCTCTGAGCAGCATGACACAGGGAAGCGCAATACAAAGAGACGGGCCTCTATTCAGAAGACCGTCCGGCACGTGGCTCATATTCCGGCCACTTTAGCATTTACCATCATCAGTGTCAGTGTCATTGGCATTAGGATTTTTATCACGCTGACAGAAGCAGGAGCCAGGAAACCAGACAAGAGATCAAATGATAAATACACAAACCACAGATATAAATCTGCTGTGTGTACCACCAAGTTTCTTTAATTCCTTCCTGTTTATCTCATTTCTGTCTCCCTGGACATTAAAGGGGACAAACAGCTTCTGACTACTTTGGCAAGCCTTTGGAAGAGAAGTTTGTGTGGGCATTTTAACAAATACCTTTGAATGTCTTCTATCAACCTGGACACCAGGGCTCTGTGCTCAGCCCTCCTCACAGAGGAAGGGTCATGGCTGACGCCCCCATATGGATTCCCTGCCTCACCTTCCCACACAGCCTCTTTGTTGCCACCTCCTTGTAGGGGTCAGTCTGTCTGCTGCCGCAAGATTATAAAATGTTAAAAGCTACAACCCAACCACTCCTGTTGCTTGAATGCAGAGATGAACACACCGAGGCCCAAGGAAACACAGGACTTTCCCAAATTCCACACCTAGTTAGAGGTACAGTCAGATTCTCTTATGATCACAAAATAACAAGGATTCTTTAGGAAGGCACAGGAGAATATTCCTCTCTGGAGGATTCTAATAAGTTCCCTCCTCACTTTCTAGTAGGGAGAAATGACAGTGGCCTCACCTTTATGCTCTGGTGTCCAATCACATCTCAACAAAGCAGCACAATGATTCAACCTGAGTGAAAACTGTTTCTAGGACAAACACACCAGCAGATTATTTTAACTTATCCTCCTCTGGTGTAATATTCACAAAACACCTAGGAACTAATTAGGCTGGTTCTGGCACATTTCAGAATCAGTGGACAGCCAGTACTATTCTGTTTTATACTGTATCATTGAAATATATTTGAAATCAAGACATAAGATGCTTCCAGCTTTTTTGTTTTTTCTCAAGATTTCTTTGGCCATTCTGGATCTTCCATGCTTCCACATAACTTTTAGGGTTTTTTTTTTTTTTTTCTATTTCTGTAAAAGCTGCCATTAGGGTTTTGAGGGGAACAGCAATCAATCTGTAGATCACTTTGGGTAGCAGGAATACTTTAACATTATCAAGCCTTCCAAATGATGAATGTGAATGTCTTTCCATTTGCTTTTGTCTTACTTAATTTCTACCATCAATGTACTGGCATAAAGACAAACCTACAAACCAATGAAACAGAATAAAAGCCCAGAAATAAACCTGCACATATACAGTCATCTGATCTTCACTGAGAGTGCTAAGAACACACAATGGGGAAAAGGACAATGGGGATTCCCTGTCTTCAACAAACGGTGTTGGGAAGACTGTATATCCAGGTACTAGAGATTGAAATTGGATCTAATCATACACCAGACACAACAATCAACTCTTAATGGCTTAAAGATGTAAACACAAAACTGTAACTCTCTAAAAAAACAAACAAACAAACAAACAAAAACAAAAAACACACACAGGAGAAGAAAAACACCGTCTTGGCAATGATTTCCTGGCTATGACTCCAAAAGCACAGGCAACAAATGAAAACAGACAAGTGGGACTACATCAAACTAATAAGCTTCTGCACAGCAGAAGGGAAAAGACAACCCACAGAATGGGAGAAAGGACTAGCAAACCACATTTCTGGTAAGGGGCTAATTTCAAAAATGTATAAGGAACTCATACAACTGAACAGCAAAAATAAAATAAAGATAACCCAGTTAAGCCATCTAGATAGGAAAGGAAGAAGTAAAACTCATTATTTGTAGATAATCTAATATTACATACAGGAAACTATAAAGACTCTGCCAAAAAACTGTTAGGACTAATAAATAAGTTCAATAAAGCTGCAGTGTACAAAATCAATATGCAAATACCTATTGCATTTTTAACACTAACAATGAGCTATCAAATAGACAAATTAAGGGGTGCCTGGGCGGCTCAGTGGGTTAAGCCGCTGCCTTCAGCTCAGGTCATGATCTCAGAGTCCTGGGATCGAGTCCCGCATCGGGCTCTCTGCTCAGCGGGGAGCCTGCTTCCCTCTCTTTCTCTCTCTCCCTCTCTGTCTGCCTCTCCATCTACTTGTGATTTCTCTGTCAAATAAATAAATAAAATCTTTAAAAAAAATAGACAAATTAAGAAAAACAATCCCACTTAAACTGCATCAGAAAGAATAAAATTTCTATGGAAACACAAAAGATCCCAAATAGCCAAAGCAATCTTGAGAAAAAAAGATGAAGCTGGAGGCATCACACTCTGTGACTTTAAACGACATTACAAAGCTGTAGTAGTCCAAACAGACACACAGATGACTGGAACAGTGGATCCATAAATAAACCTATGCATACGGGGTCATTTGATTTATGACAACGGAGGTGAGAGTAATTCATGGGGAAAGGGCTGTCTTTTCAATAACCAGTGTTCAGAAAACTGAACAGCCATATGCGAAAGAATGAGACAGGATCATTGCCTTAACACCAGATATAAAAATTAACTAAAAATGGAATAAAGATTTGAATGTAAGACCAGAAATTATAAAACTCCCAGAAAAAACCATAGGGGGTAAGCTCCATGACATCACTCTTGGCAGGGTTTTGTTTGGTTGGTTGGTTGCTTTTTTTGATCTGACTCTAAGGGCAATGGCAACAAAGGCAAAAATAAATAAATGGGAAAACACCAAACTAAGGAGCTTCTGCACAGGAGGGAAAAAACAACAACAAAATGAAAAGGCAACCTACTGAATAGGAGAAGATATTTGCAGGTGCTATATCTGATAAGGGATTAATATAAAAATATATGTAAAGAGCTCATACAACTCAATAACAAAAAAAGTCTCATTTAAAAATTTTAAAAAGTGGTCTCTGAATAGAAATTTTTCTGAAGAAGATAAACAAATGGCTTACGGGCACATGAAGAAACACTTTAACATCACTAATTATCAGGGAAATGCAAATCAGAACCACATTGTGATATCTTACAACCATCGGAATGGCTACTATCAAGAAGACAATACTGGGTATTATACACAAACGATGAATCACGGAAACTACATCAGAAACTTTCACGACTCATCAGTCTCATGTGCTAACGAGGGGTCAGAGCCAGCGTGAGAAAGATGTAAAGATGTGCTTGCCTGGAAGAAGGACAGAGGAGCGGAGCTCTACACAGTGATTACAGATGTGACACGGCCTCTTTGAGGAACCGGAAAGCTGAAAGGAGTCAGAGGGAAGGAAAAAGGGGGATTGGGGGGGTCTGAGAAAGAGGAGAAAGGGGGACCCAGGAAAAGGTGGTCCATGGAAAGGAGATCAGACAGGAGCTCACAAAGCCACGTTACTGTAAAAAGACAGATTCCAAAGGCAGGACATGTAAGTGGGAACACGGTCTAAGGAAATAGCATTTCCAGTGACAGTCATGCTTTCTACCCTAACGTTGTTCTAGAAGGGAGGAAAAGAACACAATAAAACTACAAAGGATATGGGGTGCCTGGGTGGCTCAGTCGTTGAGTGTCTGCCTTCAGCTCAGGTCATGATCCCAGGGTCCTGAGATGGAGCCCCGCATCGGGTTCCCTGTTCAGTGGGGAGCCTGCTTCTCCCTCTCCCACTCCTCCTGCTTCTGTTCCCTCTCTCACTGTGTCTCTCTCTGTCAAAAATAAATAAATAAAATCTTAAAAAACACTACAAAGGAGCAAAGATGGTTTCATTTTTAAAGAGAAACAATAGGTAATTTCTCAATGATTTTCAAAGTAAGCAGCATAATGTAAAGATATTATTTTTAAATTTTAAATTAAAAAAAATTTTTTTAAATAATTTTTTAGAGAGAGAGTGAGTGAGTAGGGGGAGGAGCAGAGGGAAAAGGAGAGAATCTCAAGCAGACGCCCTCTGAGCGCAGAGCCCAATGTAGGACTCAATCCCATGACTCTGAGATCATGACCTGAGCTGAAATCGAGAGTTCAACACTTGACCAACTGAGCCAGCCAGGGACCCCAAATGACATAAAGACTTTTTAAAAAAGAGTAAGAGCAGAGGGGAAAGAAAGCAGGGTGGGGGGTGTTGACAGCTGAGTTTGCCACTCACCTGGGGTGAGTGATTTAACTCATCTGCTCTTCAGTGTCCTGGTCTGATGACAGGGTTAACGGCAGACCCCCTGTAAGCAGTGAGTGGATGACAAGCCCAAAGAACGCAGCATAGAAAGCTAACCTTTACTGAACAAAAACTGTTTGCCAGGGCTCACGTGAAAGGCCTTCTACAGAATATTTAAATTAATCAAAAATTATTATTACCCTGAGGGATATGAGGTATGAAAAAGAAGGGATTGTTATAAGTTACTGAACTAAATCTAGACATTTTCAAAACTAATGAAAATCAATGCATGAGATAGGCTATGTCACTGTCCAGAGAAATTTCGAGATTATTCAAAATGTTACCCCATTCGAGAACCCTTCCCACATCAGATTCCCCCAGAATGCAAATACCTTGTTACTCCTATTACAACAGCCACCCTTACAGAAAGAACCTGACATACGGAAGATGTTCACAGACAATAAAATGACTACAAGTTTGAAGACTGCACCCTTTATCTTCCTAGGAAATCATTGGAAAAAAAATCACTAATCCATTTTGTGTGTGTGAAAACAGGAACAAGCTAACACCCTAGAAGTCAACATTGGTATAGAAGCTGTCAAAAACAGTGAAGACTGAGCAGAAATGTGAGTGGGAAGAAGTCGAGAGAAAAAGCCAAGATGGAACAGAAAGAACAAGAAAAACAAGTTTCTCAAAGGGAAGGAAGTGAAAGGAGAGAAGCCCACCGGGAAGTAAAGAACCTTCCTGGGATGAGAGAAACAAGATGAGCGTTGTGACAGGAGGGTCACGTCCACGCAAGTCACAGCGGCAGGGACCCATTGTGTCAGGGACAGACTGGGAAGAAAGGCTTTTCGCTGTGGAAAATACATACATGTGTGTATATATATATGTATATATATCATAGATCCTATATCCACTGATGGGGAAGTAAATTCCCAAGAAGCTCACATGCACAAAATCATCAACAATTATTTCAACTAACCCAGAACAGAGTTCTGGCCCCCCTCAGGACACGTTTTAGGGAAACATATAAAAAAGTTCACATAGGTCAAAAACTGATAATCAAAAGGAACCAGGGGTGTCTGCGTGGCTGAGTCAAGTAAGTGTCTGACTCTTGATCTCAGCTCAGATGTTTATCTCAGGGTCATGAGTTCAAGCCCTGTGTTGGGCTCCATGCTGGGTATGGACCCTACTTTAAAAAGTCGTGGGGTTGGGCTGGAGACCAATACAGGATCAATTCAAACCCACCACAAGAAAAGAAGATCAAATTAAAAGGAGGGAAAGAAGACACCAGATAAAGAAAGGACAAAAGGCAGAAAAACATAGTCACAGAGCAGTTGAAAGTTTGACCATATCTTACAAAATAGATTTTTAAATTAACAAAATGCTGCCATTTAGAAAGAAGTGGAGTCAAGATTCAAGAACTAAGCTAAAGAAGACGAAAAGCTGAGGGAAAGCAAAGAGAAAGGAAGAAACAGGAGATAAAGCATGAACTGACGAAGCTCAGGAAAAAAAAAACCAGAAGAAAAATTAAACCATCACAGAAATGAAGACAAAAGTGGGAGAGACACAATGAAGTATATCAATAATTAAAATGAAGTAGGAGATAAAGAGTGCAGAAAAAATAAAATCAAGCAAAATAAAACATAAATGCAACAAAATTGTGAAAAAAAATTGGAGAGGTTCATTTCTACCTAGATTGTAAAGACTGAAGAAGACCCTCATTCTTGTGGCAGAAAAGATGAGGAAAAAAGCAGATAAATGGGGGAAAATGTGTTTTTCTTTAAAGTCACTGAAGAGGCTCCGTAGCTCAGGGGTTAGAGCACTGGTCTCGTAAAGTCACTGAAGATCTGTGGGATCAAAGAACTCTAGAAAAATTGTAAGGGGCACCTAGGGGGTTCAGTCAGTGAAGCATCTGCATTCAGCTCAGGTTATAATCCTGGGGTCCTGGAATGGAGTTCCACATTGGGCTCCCTGCTCAGTGGGGAGTCAGCTTCTCTCTCTGCCCCTCCCTCCTACTCTGCACACTCTCTCTCTCAAATAAATAAATAAAATCTTAAGAAATTTTAAATTATAAAAAGGAACCAGCCCTTCTGTAGGTGAGCAGAGATGCAAGTCCCTGTTTCCTCTGTGGGGCTGGAAGCATTGAGAAGTGGAAAAGGAGCCCCACGGAAGGCAGCGGACCTGCAGGGAGACAAGTAGAAACCAGCTTAACTCACAAGAGCCATGTGCTATCTGGTGCGGCGGCGGCAGAAATCCAGGGCTGGTGTTTCCCATATGCCAATTCTCTTCTACAAGACCTTGCCGAGTAAACAGTGGTATGGGGACGTGTCTGGTCGTACAGACGTGCACTGGTCAGATCCAAAAGAAATACGAAAGAACAATGGTGGAGAATTTCCTGAACAGGATAAAGATGTTAACTTCACAGTCAAGTTTAGCAAATCTCAAGCAGGATAAATGAAGGATTACAGTCCTAGGTATATCAGCATGACAATTAAAGGTAAAAGGAAAATCTTATAGGCAACCAAGAAAAAAAAGAAAAAGACATTAAAGTCAGGGTTAAAAAAAAACAAAAAATAATTATAGTTGACTTCTCATCAAAATAATGGAAACCATGACAGAAGGAAAGGTATCTTTAAAATGTTGATATGAGGGACCCCTGGGTATCTCAGTCAATTAAGAATCCGACTCTTAGACCTCGAATAGCCAAAGGGATATTGAAAAAGAAAGCCAACGTTGGTGGCATCACAATTCCGGACTTCAGGCTCTATTACAAAGCTGTCATCATCAAGACAGCATGGTACTGGCACAAAAACAGACACATAGATCAATGGAACAGAATAGAGAGCCCAGAAATAGACCCTCAAATCTATGGTCAACTAATCTTCGACAAAGCAGGAAAGAATGTCCAATGGAAAAAAGACAGCCTTTTCAATAAATGGTGCTGGGAAAATTGGACAGCCACATGCAGAAAAATGAAATTGGACCATTCCCTTACACCACACACAAAAATAGACTCAAAATGGATGAAGGACCTCAATGTACGAAAGGAATCCATCAAAATCCTTGAGGAGAACACGGGCAGCAACCTCTTCGACCTCTGCCGCAGCAACATCTTCCTAGGAACAACGCAAAAGGCAAGGGAAGCAAGGGAAAAAATGAACTACTGGGATTTCATCAAGATCAAAAGCTTTTGCACAGCAAAGGAAACAGTTAACAAAATCAAAAGACAACTGACAGAATGGGAGAAGATATTTGCAAACGACATATCAGATAAAGGACTAGTGTCCAGAATCTATAAAGAACTTAGCAAACTCAACACCCAAAGAACAAATAATCCAATCAAGAAATGGGCAGAGGACATGAACAGACATTTCTGCAAAGAAGACATCCAGATGGCGAACAGACACATGAAAAAGTGCTCCATATCACTCGGCATCAGGGAAATACAAATCAAAACCACAATGAGATATCACCTCACACCAGTCAGAATGGCTAAAATCAACAAGTCAGGAAATGACAGATGCTGGCGAGGATGCGGAGAAAGGGGAACCCTCCTACACTGTTGGTGGGAATGCAAGCTGGTGCAGCCACTCTGGAAAACAGCATGGAGGTTCCTCAAAATGTTGAAAATAGAACTGCCCTATGACCCAGCAATTGCACTATTGGGTATTTACCCTAAAGATACAAATGTAGTGATCCAAAGGGGCACATGCACCCGAATGTTTATAGCAGCAATGTCCACAATAGCCAAACTATGGAAAGAACCTAGATGCCCATCAACAGATGAATGGATCAAGAAGATGTGGTATATATACACAATGGAATACTATGCAGCCATCAAAAGAAATGAAATCTTGCCATTTGCAACAACATGGATGGAACTAGAGCGTATCATGCTTAGCGAAATAAGTCAAGCAGAGAAAGACAACTATCCTATGATCTCCCTGATATGAGGAAGTGGTGATACAACATGGAGGCTTAAGTGGGTAGAAGAAGAATAAATGAAACAAGATGGGATTGGGAGGGAGACAAACCATAAGTGACTCTTAATCTCACAAAACAAACTGAGGGTTGCCGGGGGGAGGGGGTTTGGGAGAAGGGGGTGGGATTATGGACATTGGGGAGGGTATGTGATTTGGTGAGTGCTGTGAAGTGTGTAAACCTGGTGATTCACAGACCTGTACCCCTGGGGATAAAAATATATGTTTATAAAAAATAAAAAATTAAAAAAAAAAAAAAAGAATCCGACTCTTGATTTTGGCTCAGGTCATGATCTTGGGGTCATGAGACTGTGCCCTGTGCCGGCCAAAAATCAAGGTGGTTTTGTTTTTCATACCTTATAATATAAATTTCAAATGGATGAAATATTATAATGAAATCACACAGCACTGGAACAATCTAGAGAGAAAACGTTTGTTAATCTGAACATGGGCAAGAACTTTGTAATATAACTTTAATACCAAGAGAATAAAATTTTGAGGTTTGACTCACAAAATTCAAATGTTTATACTTGGCTGAGACATAAAGCCAAAAGGCATCCAAGAAATTAGGGGGAACTTGCTTTTGTAAATCATATCATAGACAAAGGGGTAGTTATGGTTAAAAAAAAAAAAAAAAGATGCTACAAATCAGTATGACTAAAAATCTAGCTGAGAAAGAGTCAGAGGCCATAAAAGGCCATTAAAGACCAGGCACAGAGAAAGCCATGACAAGGTGCTCTACTTTACAGATAATAAGAATGCAAATTAAAATTTGACAGAAAGATCATTTTTCACCAAAGGTGGTCACTGTCTCTTCATCTAAAAGATCCACGCTCTTTTTGGCAAGGCTTTGGCAACAACCTGTCTCATGACTGCTTATGAAAGTTGGAAGCCGACACATCCTTTCAGATAGCAAATTAGTATGCATAGAAGTTACAAATAAATGTATCTCGGATCCAGCAATGCCATTTCTAAAAAATGTAGCCTATAGAACCAATCAAGCAAGTACCAATTTAGCCAATGAAACTATCATTTGTCAAAGCAAATGAATAGAAATAACCCAAACATCTGTCAGTAAGAGAGCTGATGCATTCATCAGCGTCAATCACTGTAAAAGAACACTACAGCCATAAAAATGAGGACGCCCTTTATGCCTTGATACAGACAGTCCTTAACTTGACAACATACGCTGGGAAGTAAAAAAAAAAAACAAACAAACTAATAAACTGCAAAACGGTGTAGATTACAGAACATTAATAAAAAGGAAGGAAATGGGGTTATGGACATTGGGGAGGGTATGTGTTTTGGTGAGTGCTGTGAAGTGTGTAAACCTGGTGATTCACAGACCTGTGCCTGGTGTTCACAGACCTGTGCCCCTGGGGATAAAAATACATGTTAATTTAAAAAAAAAAATGACAAAAAAAATCAGTGAGAAAAAAAAATAAAAATAAAAAGGAAGGAAAGAAAAATATTTTTCCTCGATTATGCATAAATATCTGGAAGGAGATGCTGGGCTGATATCAGTGAAAATCTTCCAGAGAGGTGGAGAGCAGGGGCAGCACAGATCAAAGATTGGATTGCTTTGGTGAATTCCCTGCAATAAAAATGTTGGCCAGTACAGGTCCTCATCTGCGGCTCTATTGGAGAAGGCTCCACTTCCAAGCTCAGACGGTAATTAGCAGTGTTCTGTTCTTGCAGGCTGCCAAACTGAAGTTCTCTGTGTCTTGCTGGCCAGAGATCACCCCCAGTTGCTTGCCAAGTGGCTCTTTCCACTGGGAAGTACACAAGATGGCAGCTTGCTCTTCAAGGCCAACAAGGAGGAAAGCATCTCCTTCCAGACTGGAGTTCTATTTATCCAATATCCAATATGCAATAACCCTATCTACATAATCCCGTATAGCCTGACCCCTTTGAGGTATTCTCTTAGCTGGAAGCAAGTCACAGGCTCCTTCCCTACCCAAGAGGAAGGGACTACACAAAGGGGAAAATGGTAGGAGGCAGAGGTCCTGGAGGCCTCTTTGGAATCTGCTCACCACATTGAGAAGCACAAGAGAAAAACAAATTAGTATTTTCTTTTTTTTTTTTAAAGATTTTATTTATTTATTTGACAGAGAGAGAGATCACAAGTAGGCAGAGAGGCAGGCAGAGAGAGAGAGAGAGGAGGAAGCAGGCTCCCTGCTGAGCAGAGAGCCCGATACGGGACTCGATCCCAGGACCCTGAGATCATGACCTGAGCCGAAGGCAGTGGCTTAACCCACTGAGCCACCCAGGCGCCCAACAAATTAGTATTTTCTAACCTTAAATCTTACCATTGATCTTCAAGTAGCTGTTGGACTTCCCTCTTTAAAAATTCATCTCCTGCTAGCCTGCTTTCTGAATTCAGCTGAATTGTAAGTACTCTCTAGGTTGCAGATGGTTTGATGGCCTGTTGGCTGGTTGGCTGAACTCTGGGTTGGTAATCCACACCTCACGTCCATTCTACCCCCTACTAGTTCCGTTGAGTGTCTGAAAACTCTTGGTAAAATGCATTTCTTTATGCATTTCTTTATCTAACACCATAGATGATATGGTGTTAGATTGGAGAGCAGTGTTAGATATTAACGAAGTGCCTTGGGAAGAAGTTGCTGGAAGGCAGATATAGGAGAAAACAGTGGGTCCTGTACTTAAAATCAAGGCATCTATATTTAGAGGGGACAATGGTACTTCTACCACATGGCTAATGCCAACATCACATTCATCTTATTTCCAGGAGTAGAAAGTAAGAAAGCACCTGAATTGAATGTTTCAGTCGGCCAATGCAGAAATGTCCTTGAAGAACTATTTTTAATGTTACATTTGTTCTTAAGACGTTTTAGAAATTCTGAATCCACCTCCATCAAGAAATTGTCTGAGAACATGATTCCTCCCTATGAAAAAATTATTACAAGTTTTCTTTTGTAGAAACACTACATCCCCAACGTTTCCAGCAGTGTTGTTTGTTTTTAGATAGCAAAACTCACCGTGTGCTTTTCCATTCAATTGTGGGCAAAACAATAGCAGTAACATGAATAAATCCCATTTTTTTTTTTTTAAGATTGTATTTATCCACTTGTGAGAGAGAGAGAACGAGAGAGAGCACAAGGGAGAGCACAGCAGGGGGATGGGCAGAGGGAGCAGCAGACCCCCCGCTGAGCAAGGAGCCCAATGTAGAGCTCGATCCCAGGACTGTGGAATCATGACCTGAGCCGAAGGCAGACACTTAACTGACTGAGTCACCCAGGCGCCCCGAATAAATCCATTTCTAAACCAGTCCCCGTACAGACTGGTCCATTCTAGCAAGAGGTCTTATCCAGCAAAAGAAATTGCTGGCTCTCCATCTTCCTACACGTTCTTTCTTAATTCTTGTTCTATTAAGACCTTTATGTGAAGATTTTTTTAACCACAAAACAACTACATCTAAAAAAAATTACTGAACTTAAATAATGTCCTTGAGGCTCTTCCAACGGTAAACAAAACATCTGAGCATATCAGAAACAAGTGTTCAACTCATTGTTTGTTCATTGCCATTTCTCCTGCTCATTTTCTTCCCTTTATTTCCCAACTCTTGAAAGGTATTACTCCATATTTCTCTGCCACTATTCCTAAATGAGCATTTTAAACTGATTTTACTATGAGCTAGAGCTGAATATATATTGGCATACGAAAATGTTCACCCTAGAGTAAGGGGAACAGAAATCAGAAAACTTACAGCAGGAGTCCAGATTTTGTGTTTATATATGTATGCATAATAAATTATGGTAAATACATATTTACTTTTACTGACACTTAAATCTATTTTAACCTATTAGCATATTAATATATTTATGATGGAAGAGAAAATAGATTAAAATGCGAGGAAGAGGGGCACCTGGGTGGCTCAGTGGGTTAAAGCCTCTGCCTTCAGCTTAGGTCATGATCTCAGGGTCCTGGGATAGAGCCCCTCATCGGGCTCTCTGCTCAGTGGGGAGCCTGCTTCCTCCTCTCTCTCTGCCTGCCTCTCTGTCTACTTGTGATCTCTGTCTGTCAAATAAATAAATAAAATCTTTAAAAAAAAAAATGTGAGGAAGACACCCATCAAATTTTCCGCACAGCAATGTGGGGAAAGATGACAACTGGAAAAAATGGGCCATTCAGTTGATAGCTATGAATTTCTTTGCTTTTTGAAAATAAATGTCTGCTACTTTTACAAAGAAAAAAGTTAACGCTTTCAAATGGTCTCTATTTGCACAATATGCCATTTTCCCCAGAGCCGCCTAATCCGGTTCTGCCCCTGACCGAGGCGCGGCAGGACTTTGACAAGGATGGAGTTCGGTGGTGACTGCTGGCCCGTCTCTTGCCGCAAAATGACACTGCCTCATTGCCGCTACCCATGGAGCACACCTAAATGCGAGCACCTTCCTCCTGGGACCAGGGGGCGCGCGGCACCCAGCCCCACAGAGCGCTCCGGCCCCCGCCCTCAGCGTGATACCTGCCCGCAACTGTGAGGTTTAGGACCTCAGTCAGTGCTTCTCCCGGGAAAGCTCATCAGCCGCTTAAAAAAACGCGATTATAAAAAAAATCACCGTACACATGGGAGCCCAAGGAATAATTTCTAAAACAACAATAACTGAAGTCATAAAACCTTGGAGAGTACTTTACACTTCTCGCTCTGCTTTCTTGCCCCTCCTCTCTCCTGATTCTCGCAATAATTCCGTGAGCTAAGAGAGGCAAGTACAGGGAGCCCCTTTTGTGGCCACTTTGCATTTCCCCCATGCGCTCACGCGTCTCGCTAAAATCCTTACACTTCGTTTTTTTGCTGATTAATTTGCTTCATCATCAGCTCACCTGCAACTTCCAAAAAAAGCTCTAGGCTTTTCTATCTAGGGAACAGAGCTGAAATAAGCATTTTCCTTCTCCGGGGAAGAAACACAGTACAGGAGGAGGACGGTTGGAGTCAGAAAGACTTCTGATCTAATCTTGGTTCTGCTACTAAGTAGCTCATGCAGCCTTGGCCAAATTACTTAACCCTCCAAGCCTCAATCTTCCCACCATGAAACAGGGATCATAATTCCTACTGAATAGGGCTGTTATAAGGATGATATGAGAACCCGGGACAAAGCAGCTGGCTCTAAGAGACCTCATAAAACATTTGGAACTTGGCAAAAACCTTTCCCTGGCCCCACCTGCTGGAGACAGAGAGTCAAGTCATGGCTATAACTAAGGAAAACAGTTCCTAGTCTGAAGCTGTTCTTGGACTCACATCAGGTACAGAAATTCTTAACATTGAAAAGCAGGACTTGACTGTATCAATTTTTCTGTGTCAGAGTAAAGGGAACAGAGGGATCCAACTCAGAGCCATGCAGCTCACCGATAACAGACCTTCAGACCTGGAGTCCACAGACCCCACCCAGAAGATGTATGCCTGCGTCGTCTAGAAGGACGTTAAGACAGGTTTCCACTTCTGGCTCTGTTTCTGTTTTAAGTGAAGCCTCTCTCTTGCCTCGGAAGCCTTGGCTCCTTTCTACCTATCCTATTCCAACAAAGAGAGGCATTTCTGTGTTTTTCAAACTCTGCCGTGGGTCTACAGTTACAAATGGCTGCCACTGAAACTGAGGAGTGGACATCCATGCTCTAGCAAGTTCTCCAGGAAATTGACACCAGCAATTCCTCAAGAGGAGCCTCTCTCCGGAGACTCCAGCTGCCCACCATACAGCTTGGACCCCTTTCTCCCTTGAGTCTATACTGCCTCCAATTCCTTCACTTTATTTTCCAGAAAATGTCACATTTCCATCTGCTCCTCAGCCTTGGACCGGTGTCTCACAACCACATGTTCATTACCAAGGCCCGCTAAAATCCAGGCCCATTCATTCTGAGATGAGAGGCACTGCCCGAGAAGTCAGTTTCGGTTGTTTCTTCCCCTCCATACCCAAAAGCCTCTGTAAATAAAAGGGCACAGTACAGATATTCACATGCCCCCCACAATAAACAGGGTCAGCTCTCCCCACAGTCTCTCCTTAAACCTCCAAACCTAAAATACAAAATCTGTAATAGTTACATTGCATTTTTTAACTGCATTGTTTTCATCCCACTACTCAAAGAAACAATACAGAGTGAGCCTGATGACCTATGAACGTTAAAGACGGAAGAGAAGTCAAAAATAATGTATCACCAAACTCAGGGAATTGGAAGGAGAAGCCAACAAGAGGCCCGGCGAGCTGCTGAGTTTTGTGAACTGTGGGTCTGAAATCCCTGGCACGGACCGCACAGACGTCCCCAGCAGTGAGCCGGGACATGCAGGGCAGGAGGAGGAGTGAAGACGGGAGCTTAGGTGACACACAACATACAAGAGATGACTAAGACGACAGGACAAGCTGTGCTCTTCAAAGAAAAGCAAGGAAAGAACAAAGCTTGAGCCCTAGGCAATGCCTGCAGCTGGCAGAAAGGGAAAAACAATGACCAGAAGAACCCTAGGTATGGTAGAGATGGGAAGAGCATCAAAAGAGAATCAAAACAATGTGCTGTCACAAAAGGCACAGCAATGAGAACTCCAAGGTCAGAGGTCCTGGGTAGGTCAAAGATAATTGCTTCATAAGGTCTGCAAAGGGCTGACTCTCTTACTCCTTGAGTTCTTCCGTGTGCTGGGAATAAAAATCAGACTGCAAGATGGTAGGAGTGTCAGCAACACTGCCGAACATCGACGAAGCACTTCACCTCTGCCCTGGGTTCCCAGATGAAATCCTGCATGCTCATCTAAATTTGAATTTTAGGTAAATAGGAATAATTTTTGGTGTATCTTCCATTTCATATGAATAATTTTTTAACATAGGCATGTCCAATTTCAGATAAAAAATCTGAAATTCAAAATTAACCGGGCATCCTGTATTTTTATCTTACAGTCCTACCTACACACACTCTATGTGAAGCACTTTACATATATAACTCATTTAATCCTTCTAGCATTCAATTCGTTTGGAAAGTGTGCCGTTTTTTGTTTCTCCCTCCTCTAAAAAAATCAAAAAGAAGCTGTACTTACAATAGGGAATTTTACATTTTGCATCAATTAATATAGCTACAAGTTTGTGCTGGAAATACAACAGGGAACAAAACAGACACTACTTCTCCCTTATGGAGTATGGGCACTGAAATCCAGAATTAAATGCTGTGTCTAGAACTATACCATACACATGATCAGCACTGGCAAGGGTGCTAGGAACATTCAAATCCTCTCCTATTCCATGTAAGTAATTATTTAGAAGGTGAAGGTAGAATAGAGAGTTTAGAGAATGGGTATTTCTAGATTACCTTAAAAGTATAAAAAAGTAAATAGCAATGTTGAATATAACTTGATCCAGTATATAATATATAATATATAATATATAATATAACTTGATCCAGTAACCTTATTTATTAAAAAGCCTTGCATTTCACCCTACATATGTAAGCCAAACAGAGGTCTCTAAACTGGTACCATGTTACTGGTTTGAGAACTGCTGAACACATTAGAGCTTCTAGTTCAGTGTCTTAATAAGCAACACTGTGAACAGAGATCTCAGAACTTACATTATGAGCCATTTAAGCAGTGGACTCTGATACACACTGTTCTACAACTTTTATCGAAGAGTTAATTCTTAATTATAGAAGTGCTTAGGGATATGGCAAAAGGAGCCTGGAATTAAGTATAAAACAACCCAAAATAGTTTTACTGCATCAGCACTTCCTAACCTTCTAATTTCGGTAAGTTACGCTTCCTCTTTGAGCCTAAATTTTTTTATCTGTAGCAATCCTTGCCTATTATGAATGGTCATTGTACAAGCTTGGATACAATAAAACTTTCCCATAAACTGTATGGAGCACCTAGTGGCTTAGTATGTGACTCTTGGTCTTGGCTCAGGTCATGACCTTAGGGTTGTGGGTCCTTGTTGAGCATATGAAGCCTGCTTAAGATTCTCTCTCTCCTTTTCTCTCTGCCCCTCCCCCACTGCTTACACCACACACTGAAAGAGAATAAAAGTTTCCCATAAATTGTAAATACTATACAAATACAAGAAGGCCTCATTATTGTTGTTCTCAAGTATAAAAGGAAGTATAGTTCATGTAATACAAACTGGATTAAGACATGATTTTGGAATTCACCTGAAGCAAACTAATTTTGCATTTAACAATGTGATACTGCAATTATCATATGGTTTCACTCACACGTGGAACATAAGGAATCACACAGAAGACCAGAGGGGAAGGAGTGGGAAACTGAAGGGCGGAATGAGAGAGGGAGACAAACCATGAAAGACTTTGGACTCTGGGAAACAAACCAAGAGTTACAGAAGGGAGGGGGAGGGGAGGATGGGGTAACTGGGTGATGGGTATTAAGGAGGTCACGTGTTGTGATGAGCACTAGGTGTTATACGCAACTAATGAATTGTTGAATACTACATCTGAAACAAATGATGTACTATGTGGTGGCTAACCTAATAAAAAAATAAAAAAATAAATAGAGCAGACTCAAAACAATAAAAAGATTAAAAAACTAAAAGCTACCAGTACATTAAATTTTGTAAGTGAATAGGTATTTATCTAATCAACAAAACTCTTGCTTATATTAAAAAAAAAAAGAAATATTTTAAAAGTATCATAGTATGGTATAAAGCATTTGTCTCATTTTATCCTCTAACTAGCTGTATTAACAGTTCCTCATCCGAAAAATAAGATTTATTATACTCTGCAGTCTTTCCAAGACCTGTTCCTCTCTATCACATCTAAATCTGCAACGACTGTAGGACAGGATGGACCCAAACATTTCTAGATATTGATGTAAGGTTAGCCTAGATTTAAATTTTTTAGCAGAGGATTCACAAAGTGATAATTCACACATGGGTCATGAAATTAAAATTCTAAAATCTCAACAGAAGGCAAAGCTTTGACTCCTTCTGTCTCAGATATCTCTCTCTAGTAGAATTTAGCCTGATAACTTGTTTATCTTGCAAATGTTTAGGAAACCAACTCAATAATAGATTTTTCTCTCCCTCTCCCTCTGCCCCTCCCCATGCTCATGTTCTCTTGTTTCTCTCTCTGTGTAGAACAAACAAATTTGGGGGGAAAAAAATAAAGGCTTAACATTGTATACTATGATTTCTCAACTTTATCTTTCTTCTTAAAAATAGATTAGGCTATTCAAGTTCCATTTCTTTTTCATAAAATGTTGGAATCATGTCATCTATGAGATAATGTAATGAAAGATCAGTTTGGAGAGATACAACATCTTACATATGTTGAAACTTCCAATCTATTTACATGGTGTGTATCTTCAATTATTTGGATCTTTTATTTCTTTCACCAGTGTTTTGCAGTTTTCAGCATATAGGTCTTCCCTCTTTTTTAAAACGCCCATTATAAATGGCAGTATGCAAATTTTGGTTTGAAGGTTTTCATTGCTTTATTTAAAGAAATGTACGACTTTTTTATGTGTTCACCTTGTGTCTTACAATATTACTAAATTCACTTGTTCTAGGAATATTTTGTAGATTATTTGAGAGAGCCTACATAAGTAATCATGTCTGTGAATAGAGACAGCTTTATTTATTTATTTTCCAAACTGGATTGGGGTTGTTTGTTTGCTTATTTGCCTGTTTCTTTAATTTCCTTACTTTGCTGGCTAGAACTTCTAGTATGATGTTAAGAATGGAGAGAGTGGACATTCCCCTAGGGGAAAGCATGAGTCTACTAACATTAAGTCCCAGTAGTTGTGGGTTTTTCTTAGATGCTCATTATCAAGCTGAGAAATTTCCCTTTTATTCCAAGTATACTGAAATATATTATCGTGAAGTATTGTTGAGTTTTGTCAAATTACATTTCTTCATTAATTGATATGATCACACGGTTTTTCTTTAGACGGTTAATATGGTGGATTATACTCAGTGAATTATTTTCCTAATTCTCTATGGTGAAAGTATAGATGATGGATTTTGGACTCCTCTTTCTAACAAATACTTTTAAAAACATGAATTTTCATAGAGTACAATTTTAGCTGCATCCCAGGAATTCTGATTATGTTGTGTTTTCATTTTCATTCGGTATGAAGTATTTCTAATTTTCTTGTGATTTCTTTAGTGTCCCACAGGTTATTTAGCTGTGCACTCTTTAATTTACAAATATTTGGTGTTACACTGGTATTCTTCTATTATTGAAAGCTGAGTTTTATTGTGGTCAGAGAATATAATCTGTATGATTTCAATCTTTTTAAAGTTAATGAGACTTTTCAAAGAGCGAGGGTATAGTCTAGCTTGGTGAATATTCCTTGTGGATTTGAAAATATGCAGTACAGTTGGCAAAGCATTCTGCATAGCCGCCACTTGGGTTACGTTGGTTGATGGTGTTGCTCATGTCTCCTTCTATATTCTCCTGGTTGTCTTTCTACATGTTCTATCAATTATTTAAAAGGATCATTGCAGTCTTTAAATAGAATCATGAATTTATCCATATTCTTTTCATGTTATCAGTTTTTCTTCATATGTTGTGAAATCTGTAATTCAGTTCATACAATTTAGTGTTATTTATTTATTTATTTTATAAATTGAATCTTTTATTGTTGTAAAACAGCTCTCATCATCTGTGGTAATAATGCCTTATTCTAAAGGCTACATTGTTTGAAGTTAATATATCCACTGTGCCTGTTTTATAATTAGTATTGCATAGTATATCTTTTCCAACCTTTTATTTTTAATTTATTTGTATCTCACATTTAAGCTGGGTTTTCTTCTCTTCTGCAACTGCACATCTCTGCCTTTTAATTGTAATATATAGATATTTATACTTTAAAATATTTTTACATTTAATATTAGATCCATTCTTTGTTCTTGCTAAAGTATACTTCTACATGTGTTGTGAAGCTAACAATGCACTGAATTATACTTACTTTAAATAAAATAAAATAACAGAAATATATTTACCAATAGATGACCATTTCTAATTTTTATCCTTCTTCTGTCCAAGTTCATCTGTTATAACTCATTTTTTTAAAAAGATTTTATTTATTTATTTGATAGAGATCCCAAGTAGGCAAATAGGCAGGCAGAGAGAGAGAGGAGGAAGCAGGTTTTCTGCTGAGCAGAGAGCCTGATGCGGGGCTCGATCCCAGGACACTAAGATCATGACCCGAGCCGAAGGCAAAGCTTTTAACCCACTGAGGCACCCAGGTGCCCCTGTTACAACTCATTTTTGCATTAAAAATTTAACAGCTTTCAGTGTAAATTTGCTGGAAATTCTCTCACCTCAGAAAAAAAATACTTTGCTGTTATTTTTAAAGGTATTTTTCACTTGGTTTATTGTCATTTGATTTGTATAGTTTCTTATACAATGTCTGCTGTAATTCTTTGTCCCTTTTTATGTAATGTCTTTTTCTCCTTTTGCTATTTTTTAGACTTTCTCTTCATCAATTTTTTGGAAATGTGTCTAGCTGTGGTTTTACCCTTGTTTAACCTGCTTGAAGCTTGTTGAGTTTCTTGGACCTCTGAGTTTACAGTTTTCATCAAATTTGCAAAGATTTATCTCAAATATTTTTCATGTTCCCTTCTCTCATATCATTCTTGGAGTCCAATTACATATATTTAGATTTATTATCTAAAGATCACTGATATTTTGTTCATCTCATATAGTCTTTTTTTGTGTGTATGCTTTATTTTGGGAAGTTTCTACTTCTGTCTTCAAGTTTACTGATGATCTATTCTACGTCTAATCTACTGTTAAGTGCAGGTGTTTTGTTCTGAAGTCTAACCTGCTGTTAATTTTTCATTTCATTTGATGTGTATCTTTACTGTGCTTCCTCTCTATATATTTTCTTTTAAATTCTTGAAAATGTTTATAATCACTATTTCAACATGCATGTTTGCTAATTCTGTCTGCATTATTTCTGAGTCTGTACACATTAACTAACCTTTCTCTTGATGAAAGTCATTTTTCCCTGCTTCTTGGTATGTCCAAGTGGTTTTTTCATTAGATGCTAAACATCACAAATTTTATGTTATTAGTTCGTGGACTGTGGTATTTTTATTTAAAGAGTTTTGGGGTTTTCTGATAAGCAATTAAAGTTATTTGCAGTTCCTTTACTTTAGGGATAGATTATCCCCACTACTGAAGCAAGGCTCATCTGGGGCCACTACTGAATGTCTGCAAATAGTCAGCAAAGACTCCTTCCTCCAGCTGATGGAAAAATCAAATGATTTCCATTCCTGCATAAGTTCTGGGTACCATTCAACTCACAATTTCCCAGTCACTCTATTTTCCAACTTCATGGAGTTTCATCTGATGTACTCATTTCTTCATATTCAGCAAAATTCACAGAAATACATCTTCAGATTATGGAGCTCTTCTGTGTAATTTCCTCTGCTCCAGAATTCTGCTCTGCAACTTCCAGCTGCTTCAAACCCCCTGACCTCTGATCTCCATCTCAACGCAGAAGACCACGATGAGCTACTTGGAATGTCTCTTTCTGCTACCTGTTCGGGAAGGTGTCCGTAGGCAAAAGCCAGTGTAGTCATCAGGCTCAACTCATTTGTTTCCCTTCAGGGGTCATGATCCTATGATTTCTGTTGTTTAATGAAACAACAGAAAATAGTTGCTTCATAGATTTTGTCAAGTTTTTTTTTTTTTAAAGTTTCATTTATTTATTCATTTATTTGAGAGAGCTAGAGAGTACACAAGTGGGGCAGGGGGTGAAGAAGAAGGATACACAGAGAGAGAGTCTGAAACAGACTCCATGCTGAATGTGGAGCCTGATGCAGGGCTCATCTCATGACCATGAGATCGTGACCCGAACTGAAACCAGGAGTTGGACGATCAACTAACTGAGCACCCCAGGTGCCCCTCTCAAGTTTTCTAATCATTTAAGACAGGAAATTAAATCCAGTCCCTTTACTCTTTCATGGGCAGAAATGGAATCTTTTTTTATACTGGAATAATTCTTCCATCTTTCCTTGTTTTTCATGACATGGTCACTTTAAAAGAGGACAGCTTTTTTTTTAACAGGACAGCTGTTTTAAAACTGACATTCAATTGGTTTCTCTAATCATTTCTTCATTATTACATTAAAATCATGCACTCTTGTTAAGAAAACTACAAAATGATTCTGTGATCCTTTGGAAGGCATATAATAACCTCACTCATTGTTTTCAACATATATTTGGATTCTTTTCATACCTTGAAATTATTCATACCCTCAAGTTCAGACCAGGGACTTTTTTTCCTGATAAAGTTTCTCATTTTTCCAAAATTGTTAGGCTTTTCCTGGTGTCTATTCATCTCTATACAGTAGAGGATATACTTTTTTTTTCTAGACAGTTACATACTGAGAAGAAATGGATATTTTCATATTGTGATATACATTATCTTGAAAATATGATTTTCTGTAGTATGATAAATAGTATGCTATTAACATTTATTATACTAGAAAGTTATTTTTGCTTTCTATATTTCTCTATATAAAACAAAAAATATGATTTATATTTTTATTTGACCCGGGTTTGATTTCTTTCCCCACTCTGATTTATAGCCCTTGATAGATAAGAGGTTCTCAACAGTCAGTGTCTGCACTGCCCCATTTACCCTGGCAGTTTTCATTAAAAATTATAAATGAGGATATAAAGTCTCTTAAAAGCATCACTGAATAATGGACTCAGATAAATTGCTAAGATATCAGCTGCTATAGTTTTTCCACAGAAAAACAGAAAATTATTTAACATAGTTCTTAGCACAGCATTTGCCTTAACTAAACACCAGTTCTCTTATTCACCCTTTCCTCTTTCTCTTGGCAGAGAGATGCAATGCCCCCAAATGCTTGATTCTGAGACCTGTGTTCTCTTTCAACACTGATGTTGCTTGCAGTTAAGATTTGATACCAAACTAGCCCAACACTGCTGTCTTCACGAATTCTCATTTGTGGTGGGCTACAGCCCTTCGTGGCATGGGGAGCACCAGCTGCACGTTGCAGCGAACTCTCCCAACTATGCAAATGAAGCTCTAACATCTGTAATTAGAAAGGATCTCACTGTAAATCATTTGACACGAATAAGCATCCTCATTGCACTTTAGGAAAGTCTTTTTAATTAACAAGGTCTAATAATTTTAAAGGCTTAATGAGCAATTACACTAAAACCAATGATAGCACTAAGAAGATTCATCATAATTTATTGTTTTTTCTCAGATGTGACTTCTAATTATAGCATAAGCAAGATCATGATGGTTCTACCCTTATCAATATATCATTTTCATTAAAAAATGAATCTTCCCATTGCCTAAAGCTATGCATTCTAACTAGTGGGTAGGAGAAAGAAGAGAACGGATATTTATTAAAGACAATATCAGGATTTTCTTATATATTAACTCATCTAATTTATATCTAAATAGCACTGTATAATAAATATTATCATTATTATTTATTATGCATATTATTATATCCACATTTCTAATATGAGGAAACATAGGCTCCAGTATATTCAGGAACTTCTCCAAAGATCAGAAAAATAATGTAAGAAAGAATTTCAGTTGGACACAGATTAACAGACTTTAAACCCAGTATCTTTCCCACTGTATTACAGTATCTCTTTTTTATACCACTGTAGCTACATACTGTTATTAATTCAGTGTCTAAAGCTAGGATTTTAACTTCTATTCATGTTTATGCATTTTGATAAAAAATTGATATATTAATATGCATCTCGTATTTTTAAATTTTTGAGGTGATTTTATCTGATTCCCATGGAAGATACTATGTCTTTATTTGGCAAGTCATATCATGCATGTTTGATGTCAAACTAATTTATAAATGTAATAATTTAACAAATAATTTATAATTTATAATTATTAACAAATAATTTATATTTGTTAATAGCTATCCATTGTATTTCTGTTACACCTGCTACTGCCTTCACCGCACCTATCACTTCTGCTCATTGCCTGAACACATGAAGGAAAGATGCTTTCCTGAGTCTCCTTATAATATCCACCGGTGCCTTGTGATCCCCCAAAATCTCTTACAATCACTTGTTTTTCCTTCTTCTCACCATGAAGTCAGTTCATTAGCTTTATGCAAACATATAGAGGTACATAATGAAAAATATTAAGACCATTTTATTTGGGGGACCCAAGAGCAGAAATTAGCAGCAAATCTTAGCTCAGGATAGTCAATGTCTTTTTTGGTGTTTGTTTTTCACTATCTTTTGTCTATTTTGATCACAATAATATTAAATGAACTGAATGAATCTGCGGGTCCTCACTTCCTGCCTTCTCATCTGGAAGGCTTGTATTATAAAATGAAACTACCACGAATCCCAGAACACGTAAATGTTGCTAGTAAGGACTTATCAGAATCAGTATTTTAGAATTTGTCCCTATCCTAATTTAAGTCTTCCAAACCATGGTCATCTGAGTAATAACCAAGTAAATAAAATTTTCATTGTTTATTCTATCTTTTGGGGGAACTTAAGTAATGTCAATAAAATCAGATCTTAGCCTGCAAGACTATGTAGAAGGAATTGGGCAAAAAACATCAGAAAAATTCACTTCCAAATGCATTCATTGTCCCAGTGCCAGACACAAATGTATCAGTTGGGGAAATCTAATCTCTCCAGAGGACCAAGGTCATCAAGTGTTGTGAGTTCTATGAGAAGCTTAACATTTTATTTTAAATTGACGCACTGCCCCTCAAGTTGAAACTCCACAGCTCATGTACAAGTGCCATATAGTTTATGTTCTTATTCAACCAACTCAAAACACTTTAAAATGAAACCAATCATTCTGAAAGAAATTAGAAAATGTGCTCTGGAAATGAAAATGGTAAAATAAAAACAATGGATCTAATATTCTCAAAAAGTCCGAGAATCCATCCAAAAAAGAAAGGCTCACGGGACAGTAATATCAACATTAACCACCTTGCTTAACAGCTCCCCACAGAGTGAAGACTAATTAAAAACTAGCCAATCCATATTTCTACTAAATGAATACATGATATTACGGAAGGACAGATGGTTAAACCTTCTTCATGCAGCTCCATATGAATACAAGGAAACTAGCCCTTCACTACATAGAAATCTGCCAAGATTTCATGTTAGCCAAACCATACCTGTTTAAGGACAAGTGAGCATTAAAAAGGAAACTTAGATCCCGGATCCCTATGTCCACAACAAGAAAGACAAAGACTATAGATCCTGCCTCTCACTTGACCTAACCCTTGCCCTGCCTTCTAATCTCTCCCTAGTTCACTGGTATATTTTAGTTAATAGACAAACACAATGTCAGGTACTACAACAATATAAAAGTATACAAGACATGGTCCTTAATTTGTTTTTATGAATTTTATAGTTTGTAGGTAAAGGAAAAGAGAGAAGGAGAGAAAACTGGCTTTTATCTCTAACACAAAGGAAGGATATGAGACCCCAATTCAGACCATTCTGTGTTCACATCCCAACACTACCACTTACTGGCACTGTGACCATGAGTAGATTACATAACTATGCCTCACTTTCCTTACCTGTGTAATGGAATGTTAATAGGATCCTCTAGGCTCAATAAGAGACAAAAACAGGGAAACACATGATATAAGGCCTCACTAAATATTAACTATTGTCATTGGTTATTCCATATTTAGTACCATACTAAGGGCTTTTGAATACATTCACTTTTGGCTTCACATCACGCATTGTGGTAGTTACTCAATTATACAGATGAGAAAACTGACAAGCAGACCATTCAAATTCATTGTCCAATGACAAACATTAAGTGATGTTGCTAAGATTGGGATTCAGATCTAATTACAAAGCTTGTATTCTTACCACTATGTATGCCTGATTTATTTTAAGGCATTTACAAGATGCCAGTTTTAATACTTTTTAAAAGGGCTAGAGGAATCCAATCAATGATTCCATACTTAAAAAAAAAAAATTTGATGCTTTTAAAACTTGGCTTAACAAGATTTCCCCTTCCATTTAAGTTGGATCTAATTAACTCATGTCCTAATTAACTATCATATAAGTGGATTGCAAATTAATTTGGTCTTCTTCTCTCCATACTGATCATGTTCCTCTCTTGTTATCAAGAATACATTTTTAGAATAAGTATAATTGGCCATACAAATATTTTTTAGAAAACTGAGTTTTCAAAACCTGCTGTATCAAGAAAATAAAACTACAACTCATCCTCCCATATAAGATGATGGATATGACAAACCACCCGGGGTTCACAGCATATGATTGGCATCCAAACTTACATTTGCCCCTATATCTGGCTCTTGGCCCAGGTTGTATACTACTTGTCACTTCTTCCATCCCTTAGTCTTCCCAACAGCTGACCTCTCCCTCTACCCCTCCCTCATGGCTCATGCTCTCGTGCGCGCCCTCTCTCTCTCTCTGTCTTAAGTAAATAAATAAAATCTTAAAAAAAAAAAAAATATATATATATATGAAGTCAATCATATGTTGTGTATAAGAAACTCTTGAGACAAAACAACTTGCAAAAATTTCAAAGGTTGAATATGAAAAGATTTTTTAATTGTGAAGCAAATATGAAACAGAAAAAGCAATATTATTATCTGATAAGATATAAGGAAGGCAAAAAGCTGCACAAAGGAATATTACATGCTGGTAAAAGGAATGATAGAACAAGATGACATACTCCTATTGACATCATTGCACCTAGGAATGGGGCTTGAAAATATGTCAAGTAGCAATGACATAATTAAAGAAAGAAATATATAAATGAGTAATAATAATTGGAGATTTAATACAGTCATCTCAGAAAATGAGACATGAAAGAGACAAAAAATAAACAGACATCAGGATTTGAAGTATTATAAATATACTGATGCTAACATACACACCAACACACAAAGAAATCTACATGTAACATAAATTATACTTATGTATAATTACAGTATACATACTGTACACTTACATATATAGTATACTTACCATGATGAGCATTGAGTAATGTATAGAATTCTGAACCACTACATTGTACACCTGAAACTAATATAAACACTGTATGTTAAGTATACAGGAATAAAAGTAAAAACTCGATAGGAAAAAAAAATCTATAACTAACAAAGCAGGACACTCATGGAACATATACAAAAACAGGCCATATGTTAAGAAAAAGAAATCACCAATAAAAGCCCAGTATCATTATTATTTAGACTATATATATACTGACCATAATACAACAGGATTAAAAAATGAAAACAAAATAGAACTTAAAAATTTATGTATTTGAAAAAGACTAAATAGGATATTTCTAAGAAAGTTAAAATCATATATGAAATTCAATACTTTGATATTAGTGATGATAAAAAACAATGTATTAAAATTGGGCAGATGTAGCTAAAAAGAGTAAGATTTTTCTTAACTCCCAAAGAGCCAATTTTCACCCTTTTGGAGGTGACATCACCCCCTGTGAGAATACACACCCTAAATAATCTACCGATTTACAGGAATTGAAGGGCACAGAGGGACATATGAAATCATACAACAGGGATGCAATTAACAAAAGCTAGAGAGTGCTTATAAATATATATGTAAATGAAAGGATAAAATAAGAACACCTTTTAAATACTTAACTATAAGAAGGGGAAAATTAATAAGGTAGAAAGGACAGGGATAGAAGTTTAAGTTATCTTAATATATCTTGTTTTGTAAAATTTACTTTGCAACTACTGATTTCCCTAATTAAAAGCAAAATTAAATTTAGAGACTAGTGCCCACAATTTGAAAGAAAAACAAAAAAATTAACTTCTAGGGCAATTTAAACCACACGAACGACTCAATTTCTTCAAAAAATGCATAGCAAGAAAAAAACTGAAGGGGAATATATAGTTCAGAAGTATATTAAAAGACAGTTAACAAACTGCAACATGGGGAACATTTTTCCATACTAATTCAAACAAACTATCAAAAAAAGTTCCTCAGACAACTGGGGAAATAAAAGGGATAAGAGACTTTTGCGAACAATTACAAATCAACAAATTGGATCACCTAGAAGAAATGGCCACATTCCTAGAAACATACAAGCTACCAAAACTGAGTCATGAAGAAATAGAAAATCTTAACAAACCTATAATTGGAAAGAAGATTGAATCAGTCATCAAATATCTCCCAAGAGAGAAAAGCCCAGAACCAGATGTCTGTACCATTGAATTCCACCAAACATTTAAAGAAGAATTAACAGCAGCTTTCCCAAACTCTTTCCAAAAAATTAAACAGCAAAGAATACTCCCAAATTCGGGATGCCTGGGTGGCTCAGTTGGTTGGACGACTGCCTTCAGCTCAGGTCATGATCCCGGAATCGCAGGATCGAATCCCACATCGGGCTCCCAGCTCCATGGGGAGTCTGCTTCTCCCTCTGACCTTCTCGCTCATGCTCTCTCTCACTGTCTCTCTCTCTCAAATAAATAAATAAATATTAAAAAAAAAAAAAAAAAAAGAATACTCCCAAATTCATTTTATGAAATCAGCATTACCCTATTTACAAAGTCATAAAAAGACTACAAGAGAAGAAAACTACAGGTCATTATCTTTGATGAACAAAGATGCAAAAATCCTCAACAAAATAGCAGCAAACCAAATTTAACAACACATTTAAAAAATAATATACATCAACCAAGTAGGGCTTTATCCTTGGGATGCAAAGAATATGGAAATCATTCTATGTGATATGTCATTTTACAGAATGAAGGATGAAAATCATAGGATCATCTCAATAGAGGCAGAAAAGTCATCTGATAAAACTGAATGTCTTTTCTGGATAAAAACTCTCAATAAACTAGAAATAAAAGGAGATTACATCAATTTAAGGAAGTACATGTATGAAAGTCTACAGCAAACAGCATACTCAATGGTAAAAAATGGGAAGCTTTTCCTCCTGGATCAGGAACAAGACAAGGATATCCATTCCCACCATTCCTATTTATCACAGTACTGTAAGTTCTAGCCACCAAAACTGAGCAATAAAAAGAAATAAAAGCATCCAAATAGGAAAGGAAGGAGCAGAACTACCTGTTTACAGATCACATGATCTTATATGTAGAAAACCCTAAAGATTTCACCAAAACATTGTTAGATCTAATAAGCAAATTCAATGATATTGCAGGATACAAATCTACATGAAACCAGTTATGTTTCTATATTCTAACAATGAACTACCCAAAAAAGAAAGTAAGAAAGGAATCTCCTGTGTGATTCATTAAAAGAACAAAATACATAGGAATAAACTTAACTACAGACGTAAAACACTTGTATACTGAAAATTACAATACACTGATAAATTAAAAATACAAATAAATGGAAAGATATCTAGTGTTCATAGATTGGAAGACTTAATATTGTTAAAATGTTCATACTACCCAAAGAGATCTACATCCACTGCAATACCTATTAAAGGTTCAGTAACATTTTTCACAGAAATAGAAAAAGCAATCTTAAAATTCATATGGACCCAGAGAGGACGTCAAATAGCCAAAACAATCTTGAGAAAGAAGAATAAAGCTGGAGATATCACATTTCCTGATTTCACAATATATTACAAAGCTATAGTACCTAAAACAATATGGTACTGTCTTAAAGACAGACATATACACCACCTAAACATACCAGAGAACCCAGAAATAACCTACACATATTTAGTCAACTGATCTTCAAACAAGGGTGCCAAGAATACACAATGAGGAAAGGATAGTGTCTTCGGCAAATGGTGTTGGGGAAACCGGATATCCATGTGTGAAAAAGTGAAATTGGATTCTTACCTTACATCATACACAAAATCAACTCAAAACTGATTAAAGAATTTGATGCAACACACGAAACTGAAAAACTCCTAAAAGAAAATGTAGGAGGCGCGCCTGAGTGGCTCAATGGGTTAAAGCCTCTGCCTTCAGCTCAGGTCATGATCTCAGGGTCCCGGTATCGAGTCCCACATCGGGCTCTCTGCTCAGCAGGGAGCCTGCTTCCTCTCTCTCTGCCTGCCTCTCTGCCTACTTGTAATCTCTGTCTGTCAAATAAATAAATAAAATCTTAAAGAAAACAAAAAAAAACTAGGAAAAACATCTCATTGGCATCGGTCTTGGCAACAGTTTGATGGATATAACATTAATAGCATAGACATTAAAAGAAAAAAAGTAGGATTACAACAAACTAAAAAGTTTCTGCACAGCAAAGGTAACAATCAAAGAAGGAAAAGGCAGCCTGTAGGGTGGGAGAAAATACTGGCAAACTGTCTGATAAAGGGTTAATCTCTAAAATAGATAGGGAACTCCTACAACTCTACAGAAAAAAATCAAATAACCCTATTAAAATGGACAAAGGGATTTTAAATAGACATTTCTTAAAGAAAGACATACAGATGGTTTAGGAATAATCTTCTGCTACACCAACAATATATAGGATAAGATGCCCAACATCACTGACCATCAGGGACATGCAAAAAAACCAGTGTTGGATATTATTTATAAATATATTAATAGATTTCAGGGGTGCCTGGGTGGCTCAGCCAGTTAAGTGTCTGCCTTCGGCTCAGGTCATGATCCCAGGGTCCTAATATAAAATGACAAAAATGGAATACTATGCAGCCACCAAAAAATGAAATCTTGCCTTTGGCAACGATATGGACGGAACTAGAGGGCAATCAAATAAAGACAATTATCATATGATCTCCCTAATATGAGGAATTTGAGAAATAAGACAGAGACCCAGAGGGGAAGGAAAGGAAAAATGAAACAAGATGAAACCAGAGATGGAGACAAACCATAAGAGACTCTTAATCTCAGGGAAAAAAAAAAAAAAAAAACCACAAAAACTGAGGGTTGCTGGAGGGGAAGAGCATAGGAAGGATTTGGTGGCAGGGTAATGGACATTGGGGAGGGTATGTGCTATGGTGAGTGCTATGAATTGTATAAGACTAATGAATGATAGATCTGTACCCCTGAAACAAATAATACATTATGAATTAATTTATTAATTAATTTTTTTATAAAGATTTTTATTTATTTATTCACAGAGACAGAGGGTGAGAGAGCGAGTGAGCATAGGCAGACAGAGAGGCAGGCAGAGGCAGAGGGAGAAGCAGGTTCCCTGCCGAGCAAGGAGCCCGATGTGGGACTCGATCCCAGAACCCCGGGATCATGACCTGAGCCGAAGGCAGCTGCTTAACCAACTGAGCCACCCAGGCGTCCCTTTTATGAATTAATTTAAAAAAACTATTACAAACAGCTTACACTAATAAATTTGAAAACAAAGATGAAATGGAAACACTTCTAGAAATGTGTCAAATGTAAAAATTGGTGCAAGAAAGAGAATTTCAAGAGAGCAGTTAAGTATTAAAAGAATTAGAATGGTAATCACACACTGTTTCTCCCCTAAACCCAGGCTATTTTGTCCTTAAAGGAGAATTCTACCAAATTTTCAAGGAATAATTCTTCACTATTTTATAGATTTATATAAATTTATGTATAATCATATAACCATATAATTTATTTAAATTTATATATAATATAATAAATATATTTTTATGTATTTATATAAATTTATATATAATATATATTAAATTTAATATAAATTTATTGTAAATTTATATATAACTATTTTTTAAATGGAAAAAAGATGCCCAGCTCTTTTTATGAAGTTAACGTAATCTTGATTCCACTGTCAGAAAAGGAAACATCAGAGAAAGAACATTTTAGGTCCGTTCTGTTTATACATGTAGTATAAAAGATCCTTAAATAATACGTTAGCTAGTACCGTGTTCATTAATTAAATCTAAAAGTATCTTCAAAAAAGTAATAATAATAAACTGCAGAGGGTTTATCCAAGGAATATAAGAATGATTCACCTCAGAAATATTAGAGCAATTCCTCATCTCAATAAACTAAAGGAAAAAAAAATAATGATTATCTCAGCTGATGCTCAAAAAGACATGACCAAATTTAACATGTGTTTAAAATCTTATTTTTACGAAGACCAAGCTATAATTAGAAGAAAATCCTCTTTTATAAGTAATGAATAATACCATTACAAAAGTTCATCTTTGGTGTTAGTTACCGTATCAGACACTATGTGATAGGCTTTAAAAATCTCATTAAATCCTTACAGAAATACTATGAATACTAAGAAGTACATGTAGAGAGATTAATTTATTTCTCTAAGATCATAAAGCTAAAAGGTGGCAAAGGATAGACTCAGAACTAGGGCTGTCCAATGACAAAGCCAAATATGTTTCCATACTCCATGCTGATTCCTGTACAAGAACCAAGCCAATTTGTTTACCATAAAGACTTAAAGCTACCCTGTAATGAAATTTTTTGTCCCGAGGAGAGGTCAGTGTTCACAATTATCTTCAATGGTTGTGTTTATATATTGTCTTGGAAGAATTCCAAACAGCCCCAAGAGACAAATAAGCCTCATCCAAAAAATAATTAAAGAGACAACAGAGAAAACACTGACTCTGATCCAGGTGGGCCTGAGTGTGGTAAAGCAGATTCTGCAGAGAGAAAGATCCACGGCTTGGCCTCGATCCAGAGCATGGTGACATATGGTACACTGATTTCAGAAAGAGTGAGAGGAGGACAAACATATCACTCATGAACAGCCATAAAAATCACTGCAATGCAATTTACTGAAAAGCAACTGTAGGTTGGTACTGCTTAACAATCAAACCTCCGTCTAGAGCAGAAGAGGCGGAGGGAGGGTTGTCCTGACGTTTCATGTGGGCACAGGGCAGCTAAGGTCAGAACCTCAGAGGGAAGATCTAGAGACGGAACTCTTATTGTGGCCAGTCCTCCCAGTTCTGCTTGCTCAAACTGACAGAGATGGTCTAGGGAGGCAGAGAAAGGATAGGTCTGCCTGGAAAACTGGTCCTGGCAAACGGACCTTGGACAGCACTCTGAGTGAGCGCTCGGACAGGACGCTGAGGCTGCATTTTGCTGGCAAGCAGGAGAGGAGCTGGAAATCTACAGAATAGTCAACAGATGGCTAGACTCTACAAACAAACCCAAAACTCAAAGGCAGAAGGTGCTACTCAAGGGACCACACAGGATTCCCGCCCCGAATATTACCATTGGCAACACTTCGGTGAGGACCTGAAGACCAGGGCCTGTTGCTACTCGGATCCTAATTTACTTTTGTCTCCCCTGCTCTAAGAAGCATGTGCACATTTAGTTATATTCTTTTCCTGAATTTAAGGAACGTGTTTTCCTTTCCAATATGTATCAGTATCGTTCTGTTAATCATATCACAATGCCCTTATGACAACATCATAGGAAGGGAAGTCTCAGATCTCACTCAATTCTATTAGGATTTAACAAAGAATGCTCACTAATATTTAGATCCTACTACTCCTGACTTACCTACAATGCTACTTATTAAAATATTAAATATTTTACAATAAAAAATAGTTGTGAAATAAAAGAAGTGATTTTGAACCATTTATTGACCATTATCTGCCTAGTCAATATATAGTTATTTCTAACACTTAGAGCAAAGCATTCTATAGAGAACATAACTTTTACAATGCCTATGGTTGAAAGATTACATTTTTCAGATACATTTTCAGTTTTAGGGATATCTATGACATATGTTTTAGCCTATGATATAAAACAAAATACTGTATGAAACTTCTAGGAAATCTTCTTAAAAGAAAGGGCACATGCCATTCTTTGCTTCATCCACTCTGTTAATTCATGTGATTGCTGGAACTCCAATAGCCATTTTGGATCATGAAGACAAGGAACACACTATACAGTGAGGAATCATAGAACTCGTTCCTATTCATATTATGAGGACTCCTCTATTCCATAACTCTGATCTTCCCCTGTTTAAGATTCTTTAAATATAATTTAGCCAGCACTGATTTTGTGTTTTTATTATATATAGGAAAATCTGATCCTAACAGGTACAAGAACATACGATTCCAAGTTCACATATCTAGTAGGTGATAAAATCAGGACTAAAACATGCTCCAAAACCAGATATATATGATGCCAAAGTTTAAGAGCTCTAGAAAATAATCCAGTGAAGAAACATGCATCTTAAATTTGGTTCTCCAGGAAACAGACTCTGAGTTGGAAATTGGAGATTTGCATAGAATAAACTACTGGTGAATTGTCTCAGGAATCACCTTCATAAGTACTGGACAGTGGGAAAAGTGGAACCATGATTCACTTGCAAGATCTCAATCAGAACCATGGGATGCTTCAAAGCAGGGATGGCCCTTCAGAAATGTCTGACTGAGGTAAGGGGGCAGGGTATTTGAACTTCAACTCAGCCAATCACTGAATGCCAGCTCTCTCCAGGTAAGGTCAATTCTAGGGCTGAAGTACCTTCTGGAAAGGGGCTCAGCTATGAGCCAGACTGTGAGCTAACACACCCAACTGGAGGAATGAATTCCTTTGTTCTATAAATGTCTCTAGAGCCTCCACTGTGATGTGTTTATTATTAAAGAGATATGAAAAGGATTTAAATCTGTTTCAGATACATCTGTGAACCTCTGTTCATAGTCATCCATTCATCTCAATATGGTATATACTTCAGTACCTAATATGTATAAGGTGCCATGCTGAGTGCTATAATAAATATGAAGATGATTTAGATATATGTCCTGTATCAAAAGTCAATATGGAGATAATAATGACCTAACTATCAAGCAGGGTTAAGAATGTCATTTTTTTCCCTAAAGATATGTATGTATGTATGTATTTAGAGAGCACAATGGTGAGAAGAGGCAGAGGGAGAGAGAGAGAGAGAATCTCAAGAAGACTCTATGATGAGCTCAGAGCTCAAAATGGAGCTCTATTTCAAGACCTTGAGATCATGACCTGAGCCGAAATCAAGAGTCAGATGCTGAGCTACCCAGGCACCCTTAGAAACTCATTTGTAGTCAGAGAAATAAGCACACGCCCTGGGAATTCAGAGGTGCAAGAAATTATTTCCATGTGGAGAATAAGGAATATTTTATAAAAATATGAGCTGGATCTTGGAAGTGAGTAAGATATGGATATATAAAGATAAGAGTGGGACTAAAAGAGGTATTTCAAGGTAAGGAAAAAAATGGGATTATAATGAGTAAGAAGAAACAAGTTTCATCTGACTCATATACAAAAGCAGTGAAAGGAGATAGTAAAACTCCCCTGACAAAGGAGTTTGAGGAATATTTTGCTGAGTTGTAAATGCCTGAAATTAATTCCATAAGCGAGTGACCTATTAATGTACTTTGGACTAGAATGACACACCAAAAACTCAATTTCAGGAAAATTAAACTGGATTACAGGAAGTGCTAGATTTCCAAAGTCATTGTCATCTGCTTTAGTGAAGAAGAAACACTGTCTTTGCCAGACAATTCCTTTATATGTTGTACCATATAAATCAATGCTATGCTTTTTTTCATGAGACAATCCCTTTTCTTCCCATTGAGTTAATATTTCAGTCCTGGATTCTTTTCTTTTTTTTTTTTTTAAAGATTTTATTTATTTTATTTGACAGACAGAGATTACAAGTAGGCAGAGAGGCAGGCGGAGAGAGAGAGGAGGAAGCAGGCTCCCTGCTGAGCAGAGAGCCCGATGCGGGCCTCGATCCCAGGACCCTGAGATCATGACCTGAGCCGAAGGCAGCGGCTTAACCCACTGAGCCACCCAGGCGCCCTCAGTTCTGGATTCTAATCTTCCTTCAAATAGGTATTTTTTAATCAAAACTGCTTCTTTCAGTAACTAGTCTAATCGCGCACTGTAATCACTAGGATGGGCCCAGGGGTCTCATTCACCCCCTGTCTAATGGGGGTTAAGGACCAAATGGAGACCCAGCAGAGACAACACTAGCCTTGCAAGTGGGGGGGAGTCACAGAAGTGGAAGAGGAATGGACAAGTAAAACACAAACCATGGTGCCCACAACCTTCCTAGAGGAAAAATATGTATTATTAGAGATATGCTAGAAAATCAATATGTTTATTGATAAGTGGGTCACCATTCTTTTATTTTTGTAACAGGTAAAAATAAAAATGAACCAAACCAAAACAAAAAGAAGACACTCTAATTCAGCGATGATGACACTTCAGTCTCTACATGCAGTGGTTAGAAGTAGAGGCTCTGGAGTTACATCCAAATTTACAACCTATAGTACACATCCAAGTTGCCAGACAGCTCTGTGCCTCATTTTTCATTTGCAAAACGGGGTCACTAATTGTATCTGCCTTGAGCGTTTTGGGAAGATTAAATGAGTTAATGTATATTCTTACAAAAGTGCCTGACACAGAGTAAGCACCCAATAAATGTTAATGATCACCATCACCATCACCACCATCACCATCACTACCACCATCACCATCATCACCACCATCATCATCATCACCATCCACACCACCATCACTATCATCACCATCCATACCATCACCACCATCCTGATAATGCAAGTCACCCACTCATGCAACTTTTTACGGAGACACATTTCTATAGCTTTGCATCGCATGGCATAAGCATTTCTTACTAGCATTCAGTTATTCAGTATGAAGGTATTAGTCAACTATTTTTCTTTGTTGATAACTCAGATTATTTTAAAATAATACGGACATGAAAATGCTTCCTTTTCAACCATGAAAACCCCTCAGTAGTTGTATTTCTCTAGCAGCATCTTTCCATCTGCTGCTGCCTCACTCCCCTTCCCACAATTTGCTTAGAATTAATGGAATAGCTTAGGCGAGAGTCATCAAAATTCTTCAATCCACACAGGGCTTTGTCTTAGTGCAAAACACACCGATGGCACTCAGGCCAACACAACCCTCCCCCAACCTAACCCCAAGGTGTGGCTCATTTCCCTGAGGTCTGTGTCACCATAAAGGGGATGAGGCTGGGTAGAAGAAAGGAGGAAGATTAGAGTCATGTTTGTCTGTGAGGTCTTCTTTTTCTCATGCTCCCACCTACAGCGATGGCCATGCAGAAAAGGCCAAGGAGGACCACAGGAAAGGTGTGAACACTCATGTGCTAAAGAAGCCAGGCACGTGGATGACGCTCACGAGCTGTCCAGCTGTGTGCGTGCAGTCAGAAGAACCCCATGGTGGTTCCACCAGCAAGGCCAGAGCCCACACAGCCCTTCTTCAGGACCTCTTTCCAGGTATAGGGACCCCAAAATTTCCTTCCCCAGTGGCACCAAACTGCTTCTAGGTCAGGCTCAGTTCTCTTCACTCAGTTGGCAAAACTGTCCACGCAGCGAAGACAGAGAGTGGACGTGTGGACCACAGAGCCTGCCCAGAATGCAAATCTTCTCTTGGGACGGATGGAACCAAGGGTGTGTGAAAAGTACGCAGCAGGCACAGGCGTTGGCCAGGGCTTGGGCAACAGAGGCTAGCTCCCTAGCGCTGCCACATCCCAGCACGGAACTCTCAGGAAGCCAAGAATTCTCAACTCAAACTTGGCCTCCCAGCTATTGTGGAGAGAGAAATAAGGTAGATGGATAGCACTGTTTTAAACAGCTTTTCAGTTTGGCTAATGAGTTTTTGAATATTGACACATGTGGGTCCCCATTTGGACTCGTGTACCACATCACACACATGGTAACATGAGCATTTGCCTGCGTCTACTTCTATTCTCAAAGAACCAAGCATTAGCCTAAAAAGGTGACGGATTCCTCCCAACAAACCGTACTAAGACCAGGAAGAACAGGGACTGTGAAATGCCTAGGTTGATCACTCACATATCTTTGTAGTCCAGCAAATATCACAGTGCCTCACAAATACTTGTTGAATGAGAAATGAAGGAATAGAGAACTTGAACCCTCTCGAAGACTGGGAAAACTCGAGAAATGGGAACACAACTTTCTTTTTGAAAGCAGCATTATTGCTAATATGTACAGGTGCCTTTAGCATGAGGTGTAGTGAGCTGATAAACAATCACAAAAGCTGTAAAACCTGCATAAAATGCATATAGAAAGAAATACTTTCTGCCTCTTAACAATACACTGAGGTACCCACATATGTAAACCAGGGAAGTTATACTTGAAAATAAGTGCCACTTATGCTCAGCTCCTTGATTACATATTCAAATAAATGTACACAGCTTTATTTGAATGTGTAATCCTGTGTGAATGGGAACATTCAAACAAACTCATTTGGTCCATTTATTTAGATCTCAGATGGCTCATTCTAGTAAAATGCATGCACTTTCCCCATTTTTCCTCTCTACACCATTAACTGGAAGAAACACAATTTAAAACATTCTGTTAAAATAGCAATAAGGATGGCGGGTTATGTTTTCTTTCTTCATGGTGCTGTTCCACTGAACTGTGATACACAGAAATATATGAACACATCTCCAACCACATGAATCTATATTACATACAACCTCAATAACATTCAACTGAGTAAAAGACCCTATTATGTAGCCATGAGTGTTTTTATGTGTAAAGGAAGAAAAAATGGATTCCCCTAGAAATAAAGGGAGATGTTCTTCCTTGCCTCCCTGTTGCTTCTGCTATGGGGACTGCAGGATCAGGCTGGAGGGGGAGATGGAAAGGAAGCCTTTATCATCACAGAAAGGATGAGCAGGTCATGGAGGGGAAAACAGGAAATGAGAAAAATGCTCTTTTGTTGGGCATATGGCTTTTCTAATACTGATCATTGTCCTCCAGAGCCACTGATATGGGGCGTCTTATAAAGCTGCGTTTCCAGAAGGTTAACCTGAGAGCAGGGTATAAACAAGAAAGAAAGGAGAGATGAGGCGGGAAGGCAGGTGGCCCATGAGAGTCTCCATGAGAGTAATGCGGACATGGAGGGGGCCACGGCAAAGGCAATGGGAGTGGGATGTGGTCAACAGGTACTGATGACAGAGGAGGAACAAGACAATGGCAACCGAATGGTTGATACTGCCCTCTCCTGAACCACAGAGCCTCGTTCCAGCATACTCGTGGACTGACGCATGGTGCCATTCAGAAAGTCAAAGTCCACATGATCCACCCAAACTGACCATCTTTTCTACCTGGTTCTTCGACACACCTTAGAGCTCTGGGAAAACCTCCCTGCTCCTAACAAACAATCCTTTAATACTGCTGCTCTGGGAAACCCATGGTCTGGGAAACCCATGGTCTCATTCATTTGTTATCTGGTCTTTCTGTGATTGGTCACAGACAATATGAAAATGAACATTTGAGAGAAGGAGCAAGATGGTAGAGAACTAGGAGACAAAGATATCATCAGGTCCTAGGAGCTCAGTGTGATGGTTATTAAACCATTCTGAACACCTACAAACTCAACAGGAGATCAAAGAGAAGAGGAGCACCAATTCTAGGAACAGAAAATCAACGACTTTCCAGAAGGTAGGATGTGCAGAGAAGTGAGTCCAAAGTGACAGGAAAACAGACCGCAGGGGAGGGGCTGGCTCCTGGCAAGTGGTGGAGCAGTGGCACACAAAACTGGAACTTTTATAAGTCTGTTCCACGGAGGAACATTGCTGCAGAAGCTAAGTGGGGGTAGAGTGCTCCCGGAGACAGTGTGGTCTCAGGATCTTCAGGGTCACAGAAAGACTGGGGGTGGCTGAGTGTGGCAGAAACCCAAGTATCAGAGCGGGGTAGCCACTGCAGAGATGGAACCAAGAATGGGACTCTAGGCTAGGGTTACATTAAACCGAGATCTGAGGCACAGTCGGGCCACTGCTCTACGAGCAGGGACCCCACAAGTGGCAGATCCAGAGAGACTCATCCTCTTCTGGGAGGAAAGGCAGGAGAGCAGGCAGCATGAATCTGCTAGGTCCAGAAACTCCAAACGGGGCCACGCGCCAAAGATGGAAACCCTTGGTCACAGGCCGAGTGAGCTCAGAGTGCAGCCAGAGACCGGGGAGACAGGAGGGATGGACTGCTTTTCTCTGACGGCGCACTAAGGACTGGGAACCGAAGCTCTCGGCTCCTCTGGTGGGAGACTGGGCGGCCGCCATTTTCATTCCCGTCCTCCAAAGCCGTATAGAAGGCGCTCAGGAAATGAAAGCTACAAAGCATGAACCCAAGCAGTTTACTTAGCCCAGCCCTGGCAAGGGCAGTGCAATTCAGCCTCAGGCAAAAACACTTGAGAGTCATGGCAATAGGCCCCTTCCCCAGAAGATCAGCAAGAACATCCAGCCCAGACCAAGTTCTTTGATTGAGGAGAACAGCAGAACTCCAGAGACAGGGTAAAGCAACACAAAGAATTCATGGTTTTCCCATGATCTTTTAGTCTTTCAAAGTTAAATCATTGAAGTTATATTTTTTCTTATTCTGTTTTTTAATTTTTCCTCTTTCCTATTTTAATATTTAACTATTTCATCAATAACTTTTTAAAAATCTTTGATTTTCATATTTCATAGTCATATTTTATCCCTTCATTGTATTTAAACTCATTTCTTGCATACATATAGGTTTTTTTCTTTAAAATTTTGGGACACAACTTCTTCTAATAGATCAAAATATACCCTACATCTAGTGTATAGCGTTGTTCTAGTCTCCAGCCTGATCACATTTTTTCCTCTTTTTCTTTTTTCAGCCAACTTCTTGTCATATCAATTCCTTTTTTAGAACCTTTAAATTTTCATCTTTATAGTAACATTGCACCCCTTCATCACGTTTACCCATATATATACATATATATATATGGGTAAAGTATATACATATATATGTATATGTATATATATATGGGTAAACGTGATGAAGGGGTGCAATGACAAAACAATAAAAAACATATATATATATACATATGTTTTTTATTGTTTTTTCTTTCTTTAAAATTTTGGGAGGTAGTTTCTTCTAACAGACCAAAATATACCCAAAATCAAGTGTGTGCCTCGGTTCTATTCCATATATATACATATATAAATTTTTCACTTTTTTTCATTTTTTCTCTCCCATTCTTCATCTCCCCCTAGTTTCAGGTCTCTTCTGATTTGGTAAGTGTATATTTTTCTGGGATTGTTATTACCCTTTTAGTATTTTTTTCTCCCATTCATCCTATTCCTATCTGGATAAAATGAAAAGGTGGAAAAAAACACCACAAAAGAAACAAAAGGCAGTACCGACGGCTAAGGACCTAATCAATACGGACATTGGTAATACATCAGAAATAGAGTTCAGAATGACAATTAAGAAGGCACTGGCTGAGGGACGCCTGGGTGGCTCAGTGGGTTAAGCCGCTGCCTTCGGCTCAGGTCATGATCTCAGGGTCCTGGGATCGAGTCCCGCATCGGGCTCTCTGCTCAGCCAGGAGCCTGCTTCCCTCTCTCTCTGCCTGCCTCTCCGACTACTTGTGATTTCTCTCTGTCAAATAAATAAATAAAATCTTTAAAAAAAAAAAAAAAAAAAAAAAGAAGGCACTGGCTGAGCTCAAAAAAAGCATGGAAGATTAATTAGAGAATCCCTTTCTGGAGATATAAAAGAACTAAAATCTAATGAAGTTGAAATCAAAAAAGCTATTACTGAGGTGCAATAAAAAACAGAGGCTCTTATTGCTAGGATAAATGAGGCAGAAGAGAGAATTAGTGATATAGAAGACCAAAAGACAGAATAAAGAAGCTGAGCAAAAGAGAGACAAACAACTACTGGGTCATGAGGGGAGAATTTGAGAGATTAGTGATACTGTAAGATGAAACAATATTAGAATAAATTGGGATTCCAGAAGAAGAAAAAAGAGAGAAAGGGGAAGAAGGTATATTGGAGCAAATTATACCAGATAATTCCCCTAATTTGGCCTAGGGAACAAGCATCAAAATCCAGGAGGCACAGAGAACCCACCTCAAAATCAATAAAAATAAGTCCATACCCTGTGATCTAATAGTAAAACGTACAAGTCTCAGTGACAAAGAGAAAATCCTGAAAGCAGCTCGGGACAAGAGATCTGTAACATACAACAACAGAAATACTAGATTTGCAGCAGACCTATCCAAAGAGACCTGGCAGGCCAGAAAGGGCCGGTATGATATATTCAGAGCACTAAACAAGAAAAATATGCAGCCAAGAATACTATATCCAGCTAGGCTATCATTGAAAATAGAAAGAGAGATAAAAAGCTTCCAGGACAAACAAAATTTAAAAGAATATTCAAACACCAAACCAGCCCTACAAGAAATATTTAAAGTGGTCCTCTAAGCAAAGAGAGAGCCTAAAAGTAACAGACCAGAAAGGAACTGAGACAATATACAATAACAGTCAACTTATAGGCAATAGAATGGCACTAAATTCATATCTTTCAATAGTTACACTGAATGTAAATGAGCTAAATCTAAATGCCCCAATCAAAAGACACAGGGTATCAGAATGGATAAAAACCCAAAACCCATCAATATACTATCTACAAGAAACTCATTTTAGACCCAAAGACACCTCCAGATTTAAAGTGAAGGGGTGGAAGACAATTTACCATGCTAATGGACATCAAAAGAAAGCTGGGGTGGCAAGCTTTATATGAGATCAATTAGATTTTAAGCTAAAGACTATAATAAGAGATGAGAAAGGTCACTGTATCATACTTAAAGGGCCTGTCCAACAAGAAGATCTAACAATTTTAAATATCTATGCCCCTAACATGGGAGCAGCCAACTATACAAACCAATTAATAATGAAATCAAAGAAACACATCGACAACAATACAATAATAGTAGGCAACTTTAACTGAAATGGACAGATCATCTGAGCAAAAGATCAACAAGGAAATATAATATAGGTTTTAAATGACACACTGGACCAAATGGACATCACAAATATATTCAGAACACTCCATCCCAAAGCAACAGAATACACACTCTTCTCTAGTGCACATGTAACATTCTCCAGAATAGATCACATTCTCAGTCACAAATCAGGTCTAAACCAGTACCAAAAGATTGGGATCATTCCCTGCATATTTTCAGACCACAATGTTCTGAAGCTAGAACTCAATCACAAAAGGAAAGTAGGAAAGAACTCAAATACATGGAGGCTAAAGAGCATCCTACTAAAGAATAAATGGGGCAACCAGGAAATTAAAGAATTGAAAAAATTCATGGAAACAAATGAAAATGCAAACACAGCTGTTCAAAATCTTTGGGACACAGCAAAGGCGGTCCTGAAAGTATAGAGAGATGCAAGCCTTTCTCAAGAAACAAGAAAGTGCTCAAGTACACACCTAACCCTGCACACCTAAAGAAACTGGAGAAAGGGCAGCAAAGAAAGCCTAATCCCAGTAGGAGAAAAGAAGTAATAAAGATCAGAGTAGAGGGGGTCTGGGTGGCTCAGTGTTTTGAGCCTCTGCTTTCAGCTCAGTTCATGATCTCAGGGTCCTGGGATCAAGCCCCATATCAGGCTCTCTGCTCAGTGGGGAGCCTGCTTCCCCTTCTCTGTCTCTGCCTGCCTCTCTGCCTACTTGTGATCTCTCTCTGTCAAATAAATAAATAAAATCTTAAAAAAAAAATCAGAGCAGAAATCAATGGAATAGAAAACAAAAGAACAGTACAACAAATCAACAAAACTAGGAGCTGGTTCTTTGCAAGATTTAGTAAGATTGATAAACCCCTAGCCAGACTTTTCAAAACAAAGAGAGAGAGAGAATTTTATTTAAAAATTAATAAAATCATGAAGGAAAGAGGAGAGATCACAACCGACACCAAAGAGAGACAAACAATTATAAGAACATATTATAAGCAACCACATACCAGCAAATTTGACAATCTGGAAGAAATGGATGCATTCCTAGAGACATATGAACTACCAAAACTGAACCAGGAAGAAATAGAAAACCTGAACAGACCCATAACCAGTAAGGAGATTGAAGCAGTCATCAAAAATATCCCAAAACAAACAAGAGCCCAGGGCCAGACAGCTTCCCGGGGGGAATCTACCAAACATTTAAAGAATTAGTGGCATCGAAATTCCCACTCCAAGCTCTATTACAAAGCTGTAATCATCAAGACAATATGGTACTGGCAGAAAAACAGACACAAAGATCAATGGAACAGAATAGAGAGCCCAGAAATATGACACTCAACTCCACGGTCAACTCATCTTCGACAAAGCAGGAAAGAATGCCCAATGGAAAAAAGATGATCTCTTCAACAAATGGTGTTGAAAAAATTGAAGACATGCAGACGAATGAAAAAAGACCACCTCCTTACACCACACACAAAAATGGACTCAAAATGGGTGAAAGAACTCAATGTGAGACAGGAATCCATCAAAATCCTTGAGGAGTAAACAGGCAGCAAGCTCTTCAACCTCAGCCGCACCAACTTCTTCCTAGAGACACTGCCAAAGGCAAGGGAAGCAAGGGCAAAAATGAACTACTGGGAATTCATCAAGATCAAAAACTTTTGCACAGTAAAGGAAACAGTCAACAAAACCAAAAGACAACTGATAGAATGGGAGAAGATATTCGCAAATGACATATCAGATAAAGGTCTAGTATCCAAAATCTAGAAAGAACTTATCAAACTCAACACCCAAAGAACAAATAATCCAATCAAAAAATGGGCAGACGACATAAACAGACACTTCAAGAAAGAAGACATCCAAATGGCCAAAAGACACATGAAAAAGTGCTCTGCATCACTGGGCATCAGGGAAATACAAATCAAAACGACAGTGAGGGGGCACCTGGGTGGCTCAGTGGTTTAGGCCTCTGCCTTCAGCTCAGGTCATGATCTCAGGTTCCTGGGATCGAGCCCCACATTGGGCTCTCTGCTCAGCGGGGAGCCTGCTTCCCCCGCTCTCTCTCTGCCTGCCTCTCTGCCTACTTGTGATCTCTCTCTGTCTATCAAATAAATAAATAAAAATCTTTAAAAAAAAAAAAAAACGACAGTGAGATCCCACCTCACACCAGTCAGAATGGCTAAAATTAACAAGTCAGGAAATAAAAGATGTTGGCGAGGATGCAGAGAAAGGGGAACCCTCCTACACTGTTGGTGGGAATGCAAGCTGGTGCAGCCACTCTGAAAAACAGCATGGAGGTTCCTCATAAAGTTGAAAATAGAGCTACCCTATGACCCAGCAATCACACTACTGGGTATTTACCCTAAAGATACAAATGTAGTGATCTGAAGTGTACCTGCATGTTTATGGCAGCAATGTTCACAACAGCCAAACTATGGGAAGAACCTAGATGTCCATCAACAGATGAATGGATAAAGATGTGGTATATATATATATATATATATATATATATACACACACACACACACACACACACACAATGGACTACTATGCAGCCATCAAAAGAAATGAAATCTTGCCATTTGCAATTATATGGATGGAACTAGAGGGTATTATGCTAAGCAAAATAAGTGAATTCAAGAAAGACAATTATCATATGATCCTGATATGAGCAATTTGGGAGGCAGGGTCAGGGGTTGGGGGAGTAGGGAGGGAAAAAAATGAAACATGATGGGATCGGGAGGGAGACAAACCATAAGAGACTCTTAATATCTCATGAAACAAATTGAGGGTTGCCGGGGTGGGGAGGGATGGAGTGGTGGGGTTATGGAGTGGTGGAGATTATGTGCTATGGTAAGTGCTGTGAAATGTGTAAGACTGGTGATTCACAGACCTGTACACCTGGGGCAAATAATACATTATATGTTAAGCAAATAAAAAAGAAAGAAAATGAACACTTGACAGGAGAGGTAAAAATATTACGAACATCTCCCCACCTGCCTTGTGGGCTTCTCTGTTTTCTTTCTGGCCCTTTTCAGATAGTAGAAGACATAAGGTCATTTAACCGGGAGGATGATTCTGCAGTTTGAAAAGGGCCAGGGTAGGCCCAGAGGACCCACAGGGGCCAGTTCAAGCTCCCTCTAGCCTCATTAGAGTGACACACAAAATAAGAACTGGAGCCAAGCACTTCTCAAAAACAAAGTGTACTCCTAGGGGCGACAGTAGTCTCACCTTTGAGTAAGTACAGGCTGGAAAGATGGTACATTTATCAGCATCTGGGCCAGCGGGAACGAGAGAACCCCACCAGCTGAGAAACCTCATCTACGCACGCCTCTACCCAGTGACATCTAGATCTAGCTTCCTTTCCCATTATTTTGTTGAAACAGCTCCGGTTAATGGCCCTCATCTTCAGTTCTTGTGGACTCTGTCCACCCCATGCCACGTGGCCCTCCACAGGGGCTGCTGGGCACACGGGCTTCCCTGAGCTCCGAGTGCTGTCTGGCTCACCTCACTCTCTCGGGCTGCTCCTGGACCACCCACCCATCAGGCTTCTCTTCATCAGTCTTGCCTAATTGGCCTGCCTTTGACATTCTTCTCTCGTGGGTATTTTCTCCACTGGAACTCTCCATTTATCATACAGCTCCATAATTCCCATTTCCCGAGAAGACTCGGAAGTCTCTGTCTCTGGATCTGAAATCCACCTGCTGTTCCATTCCCAGCTGTTTAGGGGGTCCCCTAATATCAACTGTCTTCTCCAAAGGAGTGCCCCGAAAATGAAACTCATCAGCCTCCCTCCCAAACCTGCTTGTTCTCTGAATTTCCCTTCAACACAATTCTCCCAGAGATTCCAGGTCTCATGCTTATTTATTTATTCACAGAAAAACAAAAAACAAAACCTAATTGAGCATCTGTCATGCACCAGGCACCAGGGACTGGGCCAGCTGCTGGGCATCTGTTCTTGTCACACTCAACTTCAATTCCTCTTTCCTTTCTGGTACAACTCAGGGCTAAGTCCACCTAACTCATGGGATCTTCCAGATAGGTTCTGTCCTATGTGTTCCAGCTTCTGCTATTCAAACTCAGAGCCTCATGACTTCTGAGATGGACTTTTGCTGTACTTTCTCACTGGGATGCTTTCTGTCCTCCTTTCTGACTCATTTTATAAGCCTACACCAGATTAATTTTCTCAAAGCATGTTTATCACTGATCAGAAGCCAACATGGAGAGGTAGAAAGACAGCCCCATCTCGGCTAGCGGGGTGGCTCCGAGCAAATCACTCAGGTTTTCTAAGTCTGTTCAATTCCTTTGTAAAACAATGCCTTCTTCATTGGAGATGGTCAGGATTAAGGAAATGGTAACACTGTTCTAAGCACTTTATACCTAGTATTTCACAAAATTCTTGCCACATTATAGCGTTTCTGCCATTGTCTTCCTTTCATAAATAAGAAAACTGAGGCCCAAGTCATAACTGCTAAGAAGCATCAAAGCATCAAAGCCAGGATTGGGACTCAGACCATCTGATTCTAGAATATAGGCTTTTACCACACACATAGTAGGTACAGAACCGATGTCAGCTCCCATCACCTTCCCAGGTTAATACAGGAGCTCATGTTTTCCTGTGTTAAGTAGATAGAGTTACATTTCTGACACTTGCAAAGGAAAGAATCTTAATATGTCTGCCAAACTGATAGATATCATCCTCAGTGAATATTAGGGAGGAAAAAGATAGTCTCTTCTCAACAACAAATCCAACTTTTTATGCAAAACATGTAACTCATTAATCAACTCTTTCAAATGCATACAAATATTTTGTTTAATGGAACAAAGCATAGAGTCCAACAAAAGCCTCTATCTCAAGTTTATCTCTAAGCAAACACTCAGATGTTTACTCAAAAACATAGAATTTCTGGGACGTCTGGGTGGCTCAGTCAGTTGAGCGGCTGCCTTCAGCTCGGGTCGTGATCCCAGTATCCTGGGTCGAGTCTCACATCGGGCTCCTTACTCGGCAGGGAGCCTGCTTCTCCCTCTGCCTCTGCCTGCCACTCTGCCTACCTGTGCACGCGTGCTCGCTCTCTCTCTCTCTCACAAATAAATAAATTAAAAAAAAAAACATATAACTTCTAAACCTCTGGTTTATAGTTGGTTTTCAGTGTACAGGTCAGATTTCGAGCCTCTTCAGTCAGCTCAAGGGTTGCAAACCACACCCCATGGTGTCTTCGGACTGCCAAATAAATACTTCATTCACTAAGAGTTTTGTCTATTTCTCTTCTTAACCACCCTGACACCAGACTGTACTTTTACTTCTCAAATCCTCCCTCCCCAATCGCAGAAGGGACCCAGGCTTCAGCCCAAAGAGCGCTCTCAGCAACTCTTCTTCACATGGGACTTAGTCTGGGAGCCAGCACTTGGACCGGGCCCAGGTTTCTCTTTGTCTTTGTCCTCTGGCTTTGCATTGCATATACAGAATTTCTTTTTGAAGTGTACACTTTGTTAAGCAGGTTCAGCTACACGTGGTGTTTTAAGCAGTGAATCCAGCAAAGGAGAAATGACTTCTGAATTGTTCCTCATAGGGTTTCTGCACATAAAGCTGATAAATGCTGGGCTGGCTTTACAAGAATATTGTACAAAAATAAACCAACTAAATGAGCCTAATGCAAATCAGATAAAACAACAATACCCATGGTTATGTTTAATTTTACAGGGTCCCCATAGTTCATATTGGGTTTTCAGTATTAGGATAAAATCAATCAATGAGTCAATTAATTAATTAGATAAACAAACAACAGAAAAAGTCTTGAGGTTTGAGCAGGAATGTGTAACCAGTGTCTTTCTCTAATCTTTCGGGTTACACAAAGCTGAGCTGGATGCTTTGTTTGGATTAGCATTAATCTTTGGGCAGGGAGATGGGTTTTTATTTTCAAACATTTTATTTGAACTTTTTCATCTCTAAGTCAGCCTCGTTAAGATTTATGAGATCTGTAAATACTCCTAAAGATTTGTATTGAGCCACAGAAGTGCCCAAGGAGCATTCAGTCCCAAGCTGGGGAAAACAATAAACAGGTAACCGGGTCAGTTCCATGTAATCTGACAGTGAGAGAGTGGATCTGTCAATAAAGAAGCTCATCTCCTTTTTTAAGACATAAGCTATTTTGAAATTCACCTATTTGCCAATAACAAATGAGTACACTGAAAGGAGGAAGCACCTGATTGAAGAGTTTCATTAAAACTCCCCTTTTGAGTCAGAGGGGACTCAGGCAAAGCTGGAGGGGATACTTTTAAGCAATAATACACTGTTTATTCACCATCAAAGTCATTCACTGCTTAAAATCCTTCCAATGGCTTCTAATAATCTATAGAATAAAACTCAAATCACTTACCCTAATAAACTGTAGATGACCATGACCCTACCCACCATTCACAACCCACTGTGGCCTTCCTTGCAGCCGAACTGTGAACCTTAGAAGCTACTACTCCTCTACCTAATCCACCTACACCCAACACAGGCAGCCAATGTTCAAGCGGTTTCCTCTCTCTGTACCTTTGCAGCTGCTTCATGCTGACGTCTCCCTTCTTCTAGCCTGACAAATAACACTTTCTCATGACTTGGGCAAGGGGCACCTGGGTGATTCAAGTCAGTTAAACAACTGACTCCTAATTTCATCTCAGGTTATGAACTCGGGGTCCTGAGCTTGAGCCCTGCATCAGGCTCTGTGATCAATGAGGAGTTGGCTTGAGATTCTCTCTCTCCCTCTCTCTGCCCCTCCCTGTTAATCACTCAAGCTCTCCCTCTTTCTAAAATAAATAAATAAATTTAAGGAGTGCCTGGGTGGCTCAGTCAGTTAAGCAGCTACCTTTGGCTCAGGTCAGAGCCCCGTGTCAGGCTCCCTGTGGAGTGGGGAGCCTGCTTCTCTCTCTCCACCCTCTCACATGCTCACACACTCTCTCTCTCAAGTAAATAAATAAATGAAATCCTTTCCCAAAAAAAAAAAAAAAAGAATTGAGTCTGTTGGACAAGCTAGAAAGAGAAAATCTGAACATTGTACCTGAATGTTTATAGCAGCAATGTCCATAATAGTCAAACTATGGAAACAGCCTAGAAGTCCATCAATAGATGAATGGATAAAGAAGATGTGATACACACACACACACACACACACACACACACACACACACAATGGAATACTATGCAGCCATCAAGAGAAATGAAATCTTGCCATTTGCAATGACATGGATGGAACTATAGGGTATTATGCTGAGCAAAATAAGTCAATCAGAGAAGGACATAAGTCAATCAGAGAAGGACAATTATCATATGATCTCGCTGATATGAGCAAGTTGAGAGGCAGGACAGGGGGTCATGGGAGGTAGGGAAGGAAAAAAAATGAAACAAGATGAGATAGGAAGGGAGACAAACCATAAGAGCCTCTCAATCTCAGGAAATAAACTAAGGGTTGCTTGGGGGGTGGGGGGGGTAGGGATAGGGTGGCTGGGTTATGGACATTGGGGAGGATATGTGCTAACTGAGTGCTGTTAATTATGTAAGACTGATGATTCACAGACCTGTACCCCTGGGGCAAATAGTACATTATATGTTAATTAAAAAAAAAAAGAAAAAGAAAAAAGAAAGAAAATCTGAACAGACCAATAATGGCTAAGAAGATTAAATCACTAATAAAAAAACCTCCCAAAAAAGAAAAGCCCAGAACCAGATGGCTTCACTGGCAAAGTCTACCTAACATTTAAACAAGAATTAATATCAACTCTTTACACAATGTCTTCCAAAAAAAAAAAAAGAAAAAAAGGAAGAAAGAAAAAAAGAAAAGGACGGGATATTCAGCACTACCCTTACTCTAAAGCCAGACAAGGCCACTACAAGAACAGAAAATTATAGGCTAATATTCCTAATGAACATAGATGCAAAAATTCTAATTAAAATGATGTGAATTCAATAACACATCAAAAGGATCATATAACATCTTCAAGTGGAGATCTAGTCCAGGGATGCAAAGATGGTTCAACATACACAAATCAATAAATGTGATATACCATTGTAATAGAATGAAAGATAAAAATCATATAATTATGGATCCCAAAGAATTTAAAATTCAAAACCCTCAATAAATCAGATATAAAAGTAATTTACTTCAACATAATAAAGGACACATATGACAAGCCCACAGCTAATATCAAACTCAACAGTAAAAGCTGAAGGCTTTTTCTACAAGATCAGGAGCAAGACAAGGGTGCCCACTTTCTCCACTTCTATTCAACATGGTACTGAAAGTCCTACCAGAGCACTCAGGCAAGAAAAAGAAATAAAAGACATCCAAATCGGAAAGGAAAAAGTAAAATTGCCTATTTGCAAATAAAATGATCTGATATAGAGAAAACTCAAAACACTACGCCAAAAAAAACCACACGGACGTGCTGCTACTGCGTTACCCAAGTCACTGCATTTCAAGGGCAAACCTTGGCCATATGCTGTTCCATCCATTAGGCGGCTACAGTAGCTGCTCTTCCAAAGCACTTTATCTGCTGCATCTGCAAGAGTCCGGGTCCGTTGCAAGGGCTTTCACCCAAGCTAAGGCCCCAGCCTCCTGAGTACCAGGGGCTGTCAGTGCTTTATGGCCATGAGGACAGGGAGACTAAAGGCTTTAGGAACTTGTCTTGGTTGTCACCCATCCTGCAGGACATTCCATTGCAAACCTGGGTAGATAACAGCTTTCCCAGGTGTTATGGGACTGAGTGCTCTCCGCGGCATAGCACGTGATCCACAGTGAGAGGTGGGCCACGGCAGCCTCCCTAGACTGCCATACTGTTACAGTACTGGGAGTCTCAGCAGGGGTCCCCCATCTCAAATATGGGACAATGGGCTGTACTGGTTGATCATTCAAATGCAACTGTGATAGCACCTTAGTATACCTGGCCAAGCTGGTTTGCCCTGTCTGCTGCAGGTGTGCCTTCCCAAGCTCCCCAGATGTTTCCTCAAGTCCAAACACACCTCTTCTCTCCCCTTGGCTTATCCTCAGAGTCCCAGGTACTGTTCCTGGGGGCTGGGACTGTTCTCCCCCCTTCCTGACAGTTCTTAGAACTGAAGAGTTTCTTTTCTAATGCAAACCTAAGGACCCATTTATACATGACTTTCTGAACCCCAAATCTTATTACTGCAAAACACATTCTTGCTTTGAAAATGACTTCAGGTGACAAATAACCCAAATATTCACTGGTTTATCTCATTAGGACTCTAAGCCCTATTGATTACATCACACCTGTGCTCTGCTCTCCACACAAGCAGCAGCCCATTTGCTTCAGGAAGCAAACTACGGGCCTGAGAATTTGATCAGTCCTAACAACAGCAGTTTCAGAATATGTACATAGACTTCCCTATGGGGTAATTAACATCAGTAAGTGAATCAATGTAAGATGTTGTGGCAATAAGTCCCACACAGTACTAATTTCACATGTGTTGGAGAATTTTTCTTAACAATCAAAGGAATGCTATTATGGGGTTTTCAGCAAGTTTTTAACAATGTAGAGGAATTTACAGATCCTCATACATGTCAGTTTACTAAGATATTATTTTATTCCCTTAGCAATGGAGCCCTAAGTCCCTCCAGATCAGACAATAGGTCATGTTACAATTTATTTGTTGTCTCGTGCAACTTTTCCGCAATCTATGAGGTTTTCTGAAGGTGACAGAATTAGATCCATTTGCAACAGAAAGTATATGGGTTTCTATTTCTATCTATCATGAGTCAAATGTTCAAACAATAGCTTTTTCTGAGATTAGGGCCACAAGGGCAAAATAGTTCATCTCCAGTAGAGCCTAACAGAGAGAATTCCTTCCCCTCTTTTCTTGCCAGAGAAGTAGGCTCTGCTTGGAGAGGTCTGGGTGTTTTTACTTGTCTTCACTAATTTCACTAGGAAACAGACGCATAGTTTATATGTGGGTATAAATTCATAAAACTGTAGAATATAAGAGCCAGAACAGACTAAGAAGTCAACCTCCTTGTTCCAGGTCAGTTGCAAAAATGAGACTATAACGGGCTCTGTTCTGTTTCATAAAATCACTTCAATTGCTTTTAAAAAAAAGAAAAAACATATATATATGTTTATATATGACGTATCTACTTTGTGTAAAGGATGCATCTTTTTAAACATGTTTCTGAAGATTGTCCCAAATATCTGCTACAAATCCTTTTCAATATAAACCATCTCTTTTCTTTTATAACAAGTCCAGACTTTTATTTCTTTGAGACAAGAGACCATAAAATTCTTCTGACAAATTAAAGTCACTTGACACTTATTCTCCATCCCTGTACACACTAGTCATGGACACAGGAGAAGTGCCTTTGTCTCCTTTTCTCTTGTATTTTTCGCATTTGTCTGTTCCCTTAAGTTGGAACTTTTTAAAAAATTTACATCTTATTTATTTTTGTCTTTCCTCTTTTTATTAACATATAATGTATTATTTGTCCCAGGGGTACAGGTCTGTGAATCATCAGTCTTACATAATTCACAGCACTCATCACAACACATGCTCTCCCTGATGTCCATCGCCCATTGACCCCATCCCCCCCATCCCACGTCCCTCCAGCAACCCTCAGTTTGTTTCCTGAGATTAAGAGTTTCTTATGGTTTGTCTTCCTTTCTGGTTTCATCGTTTCATTTTTTTTCTCTCTTCCCCTACGATCCCCTGCCTTGTTTCTCAAATTCCTCATATCAGAAAGATCATATGATAATTGCCTTCCTCTGATTGACTTATTCCACTCAGCATAATACTTTCCATAGTTTGGCTATTGTGGACATTGCTGCTATAAACATTGGGGTGCAGGTGTCTCTTCACATCACTACATCTGTGTCTTTGGGGTAAATACCCAGTAGTGCAATTGCTGGGTCATAGGGTAGCTCTGTTTTCAACTTTTTGAGGAACCTCCATGCTCTTTTCCAGAGTGGCTGCACCAGCTGGCATCCCCACCAACAGTGTAGGAGGGTTCCCCTTTCTCCACATCCTCGCCAACACCTGTCCTTTCCTGACCTATAACACGATTTCTTGATAAAGTTTTTGTTAAAATATATAACCAGTAGCAATAACATAATCTAAAAAGAGAAATTATTATTTGTCCACCCATGTACTCATTCAATAAGTAGATCAATTATGAAGCATATATTAAGAGTCCTACTAAGCGGGGCGCCTGGGTGGCTCAGTGGGTTAAAGCCTCGGCTTTCGGCTCAGGTCATGATCCCAGGGTCCTGGGATCGAGCCCCGCATCGGGCTCTCTGCTCAGTGCAGAGCCTGCTTCTCTCTCTCTCTCTCTGCCTGCCTCTCTGTCTACTTGTGATCTCTGTCAAATGAATTAAAAAAAAAAAAAAAAGAGTCCTACTAAGCCAGCCACAACTAAGTCTAAGGACAAGTAGACCAGCAAGAGATGGCTGAGGAATTTACTGGCTAGTGGGGAGACAGAGGTATCAACTAATGAGTAACAACATACAAATTACAATCAAGATCAGGAAATGCTATCACAGTGGTTTAACATTTATCCTGAAGGAAGTCAATAAGGGAATATTAGTGATGGATTCTGAAACATGTCTGGTCGCCTCTCTTTCAGGTTTGAGTGCACTTAATGGGCCCCTACCTGTGCCATGCCTGAGTTACCAACCATCGGGTGCAAGAGGAAGTTCACTCATTCCACATCTCTCAAACCCTTTCCTCTCTCATATATCAAAGCAACAGTGGTTTTTTGTTTTGTCCTAACCCAGTTTGCCCACTAGTTCATGGCAACTGGTATGTATGTATGTATGTATGAATGTATTTATTTAAAGTGTAATGTATTTACTTATTTAAAGTGTAATGTATTTATTTATTTAAAGTCTTATTTATTTGACAGAGAGAGAGAGCACAAGCCGGCAGAAAGGCAGGCAGAGAGAGGGAGAGAAGCAGGCTCCCTGCTGAGCAAGGAGCCTGATGTGGGGCTGGGTCCCAGGACCCTGGGACCATGACCTGAGCCGAAGGCAGACGCTTGACTGACTGAGCCATGCAGGCATCCCGGCAACGGGTATTTAAAAAGTGGCATTAGCAGGCTATGTTGGAAGCATGGTACTTGGGGTTCAGCAGCTATTCTAAGGAGTACGGCAGCATCTCAGCACAGTTGTGTCTTGGAGGACGGAAGAACCTAGTCCCCAGCACTGCGCTCAGAGAAGGGGCCTGGCCGCCGAGGATCAATGCTCTGTCACCCCCTCACCTATGCACATTCACAAGGCACATGGCAGCCCCAGTGTGGGGGTGTCAAGCCAGATTGGAAAGTGCCTGTCATCTCAGGGGCTTCAGCTGTGAGGGGAAGCTTTTTAGGAATAATGGCAAGAACTGAAGAGAAGACTGGAGGTGGCCACAGCTCTGCACAGGAAACATTCTCCAAAGGCTCTATGAGGAAGGTTATACAGTTCAACTGAGATGGTATCTTGCCCTCATAGGCCCAATTTTGCAAGCTTTCCTGAGCCAGTTGTTCAGGTCACCTGTCCAGGTGCTGACGGGAGAGCAACCTGGCCAGGTTAGCACGAGCTGCAGGGTTTGCTGCATCATGGAAGCAGACCACTCTCTTTGCTTCTTGGCACAACTCAGCTACTTCTGGCCCAGGCTCTCATTGTGACAGTAAGAGTCCTCCTCTCTCTCCAACACGAAGAGTGCACCAGAATATGAAATCATAACTCAGTTCTTTCTTCCTGGAAGGTTCACATACTCCTTTACCCATACCCAGTCAACACTGTCTCCACCATGAAGGGGAGCTGGCTTCCATAAGTCAAATCAAAGTCTCTATCCACCTTTTCTACTTAACACAACTTCTGTCTCTAAGCAGCACAGCACTATGATTACAAGCACAGCCTTTACAGCCAGACCCCTAGAGGTTAAAATATCCTGGCTCCACCACTTATTACCTGTGTAATTTTAAACCTCCTGTGTCAACTTATCTGTAAAATAAAGCAATAATGTAGGTAAAGCATTTAGATCAGAGTAAGCACACTCTGAGAGGGATGATTATTATTTTCCTAAGAGAGGAAAATCTCTCTGACAGAAGGCTGTGTCACAAAAAGATTTTCTTAAAACTGCTAAGCAAACAACATTCAAGACATCTCAGAGGAAAGACTTAAGGTAAAGGTATGAAGGTGTTCAATCTTCCAACAAGCATTTAGTGGGGTCCAGTTCAAAGCAACAGGGATATAGCCATTCACAGAACATACCACAATCTCCGCCCTCAGGGAGCTAATCCTTAATGAAGGAAGAGAGGAGGAGATAATTGACAAAAACAGAAGCAAAATGATATATGAGCTCAGGATGAGTATGGGAAATAGAAGTTAGGACAGGTGTACTTTTAGTCAGGGCGGTCAGGGAAAGCCTTACTGGTAAGACAGTATTTGCTCAAGGGCCAGGAGGAGGGAAGGAAGTGATCCATGTGGACACCTGGGAAACGCTTGCCAAGTTTCTTGCAAAGTTTCTGAGATTAAAAACTTGGTGGGTTTGAAGAACAGCAAAGAGGTAATACAGGTGGTGTGGAGCAAGGGAAGAAGAAACCAGTAGAAGATATGATCAAAGAGGTATCCAGGGGTGGGCAGATAAGATCTCCTGAGCCGTGGTAATGACTTTGGGTTTTAGTTTGGGCGAGTTGGAAGACAATGCAGAGTTTTAAGTGCAAGAATAACATAATCAGACTTCAGTTTTTAAAGGACGATTTTGTTTCGTGTTAAAAAACAAACTAAGTTAAAGAGGGAGAAAGTAGGGTATCAATGAGAAGGCTGCTGCAATGTTCTTGGTGAAGAATGATGGTAGCTTAGCCCAGGGTGGTAATTTCAGAAATGATGAAAAGCAGCCCGACTTGAAGTATTTTTAAGGTAAGGCCAACAGCACCTGCTGACAGACTGGATATGAGGGTAGGGTAGAAAACAAAGTAGGGAGTCCAAAGAACTCTAAGATTTTTAAACCAAACACCTGGAAAAACAAAACTTATTTTTACTATGGAGAGATGACAGTGGAATCAGTTTCTAGAGGGTGAAGGTTTTGATTTCAAATATAATGTATTTAAGATGACAGGAGGACCTACAAGAGAAGATGTCAAGTAGAGAAATAGATGAGTTCAGGGGGAGGGCTGGGCTGCAGAGGGAGATGTGAGAATCATCAGTGAAAAATGTACTTCAGAGAGTGGTAACAGAGAAAAGAAGAGATGAGAGGACTGAGACCTGGGAGCTTCCAACATTTAGGGTTTGGGGAGACAACAGGACCCAGCAGAGAGACTGAGTGAACATGGACAGTATGGGAGAGGAGACCAACTGATGGGGAATTCTGCAAGCCAACAGAGGAAGCCACATCAACTGATCAGTTATGGCTAATCTGACAGAATACCGTCGGTGGTATGGGGGCCTAAAAAACACAAATTTATTTCTCACAGTTCTGGAGTCTGGAAGTCTGAGATCAGGGAGCAGCATGGGCAGATTCTGGGGAGAGCTCTCTTCTGGGGTGCCGATTTCTTCTTGTGTCCTTATGTGGCAAAAGCAGAAAAAGGAGGCAAGCTCTTTCTTGTCTCTTCTTCCAAGGGCACTAATCGCATCCATAAGGACTGCACCCTCAGGAACACATCTAATAATGTCCCACCTGCTGATATCATCACATTGAGGGGAGTAGAATTTTAACATATAAATTGAGGGAAGGACCCAAACAGTCAGTCCCCACCAGAGAGCATCCGCACTGAGCTAAATGTGTTGACAGGTCAAGTAAGACAAAGACTATGAATAAAGAATGAAGGCTAGTACTGTCCCCCAAAACAGGGAGCAAAATGGTCTTTGTTATCTTTGAAAAAAAGAAGACTGATTTGAAGCTTCTAGAGGCCATGGATGAGAGAAACTGGAAATAATGAATTTGTCTCCAGTTCTGACAGAAAAGGAGAACAAAAACATGGGATGGTATCTAAGGGTGACCGACAGGATCTCAAAAGAGGGATTTTCTTCTTATGGGAAGAGCCATAACATGTTTCTATGCTTTGGGGGATGTGGTAGTAAAGAGGGGATATGGACATGCCCAGGAGGTAAGAAATACCAAAGTAAGGGGGAAGGAATTGAATCTTATGAATCTAACTGAATCTAATACAAGGCGGGAGGGGCTGGCCTCAGGCAGGGGCATGGACAATCCCTCTCTAGCAGCAGGAGGGAAGGCAGAGCGAAGGGGAACAGTGCAGCACGATGGGTGGATGTGATGGAGGGAGCATGGGGTAGCTGGGAAAGGTCTCCTCAAAAGGATTGTTTTTTTCAGTGCAATAGGGAACAAAGGAATCCGCTGAGAATAAGGATGGAGGCTGATGTAAACTGAGCAGGGGGCGGAGAGAGGTGTGGAACAGTCATCCCAGGGAGTGGACCCAAGAAACGCGGTATGACTGCAGAGCAGCTCCAGAGCCCATTCGACAGCAGTGGTTTCAAGTGGAACTGAGATCGAGAAGCTGGAAAGGGCAGGAACAGAAGCGGCAGAGAGTGAAGAGCTGGAGGTTGTGGTGAGCCGTGAGGACCTGGTGTGGCTCAGCAGCAGTGTGGTGGGGACAGCCGAGGAAGGAAGACACAGAGGGGCTGGGACTGGAGTGCTGGATGCCCTGTGAAGGATTTTATACTTGAACCTACAAGATCAGAGGGATCTAATCCTGCTTTTCAAGCAGGGCAATGGCAGTATTTAATTTGGTCTGCCAGAGAGAAAATTCTGGTAGGTATGAATATGTCGGGCTCGAAGTTTTTATTGGAAAATACTGACTTGGTGGTAGCTAAAACTCCTTCTTAGAACCAGAAAATATGGTGCACTCTATAGACAAACCTGGCAAACAAAAGCTTTCTTGACACAACGTTGTTGAAAAATCCAAACCCATCATGAGTCCCCAATAAACTTTTTATCTGAGTGGCTTTCTTAACTTCCTAGGTTCCTCATAAATATGGGCCATGTGTTCTGACAAATCTGCCTCAAGGTTATCAGAAAGAAAAATCTTCTATGATGTGGCTTGTTAAAAAGGAAAGGAAAGAAAATTCATGTGAAATAAATCAACTATTTCTCATGATGGAAAATCTGCATGATTATTTTGGACAGAAGTGTATTGCGTTTGTTTCTGGTTGACTTTTTCTAAATTACTGAAGCTTTTTTTTTTTTTTTTTTTTTTTTTTTTTTTTTTTTTTTAAAGATTTTATTTATTTATTTGACAGAGAGAAATCACAAGTAGGCAGAGAGACAGGCAGAGAGAGAGGAGGAAGCAGGCTCTCCGCTGAGCAGAGAGCCCGATGCGGGACTCGATCCCAGGACTCTGAGACCATGACCTGAGCCGAAGGCAGCGGCCCAACCCACTGAGCCACCCAGGCGCCCATAAATTACTGAAGCTTTTAAATGACCAAATACTTCACATTTTCCACACACACACCCCCACACACCCACAAATAGTATAAAACACAAATGAATAGGATATAACATAAACACACTAAGAGCACAGAAGACTGATTTTCCTGTAAATTGTAAAATAACTACTTTGGGAACACTTTCTATTTGATAACTTCACAAAAAAATTTTTCTTGACTTATAATTTATCAACCATTTTTAGAAATACTGTTTTTAATGATCATTCTAAACACAAATGTGAGTAGGTTTCAGAAGGAGGTAAACATGTTTTCTCTTCAGTAAATTCATCATGCCCAAAAGCTGAAAGGAGATCAGCTCTGCAGACTATTCCAAGCGACAACCGTATTGAAATTGGAACGACCATTTCTATGACAGTAGATTCACTGAGGCTGTATGGTTGACTCAAAATCACATGCCATTTTTGGAGGGAACCCCAGAAACTCTTTTCCACACGATGACTGCCATCCAGGAATTGTCCTCTTTTTTACTGATGAAAAGGAAGTTTTAAACCATCTTTATCATGACTCTAGGATCTGGCTTTTCTAGTCTAGCTCAGTTCTAAAGTGGTCTTAATTAATTTCCTTCAGGTTACTTATCTTAACCCTGAATACCCGAATAAAAGATAGACCTCAAATTAATTCTTTGATCACTAAAGAAAAATAGGTCTACAACAAAGATATATACCAAACCTTACTAGCTAAGATAGTATGCTCATCTCTTCCACATAACTATAAGATAAATGCTTTCATTCAACTTAATGGTCAACTTAACATATGAGGAGTTTCTAAGGAACCAACAGTAGTTTATGCTTAGAAGATTCAGGCTGTTTCTCTGTGTTAGTTATCTGTCATTACAGTTATGTTATGGTCTACAGGTTTATCCTAGACTGATTTTAAGTCCCTAAATCAACATCAGACTCCAAAAGTATTGATTTATTATCTAAGCCTTTAGCTCCTTCGTAAGCTGCATTTGCTTTGAACAAAATTTGTTTGGCTAAGAGGGTCTGGTCTTCTATGTTTAGGAGCAATGCAGATGCAGAAAGAGAGAACCAACAGCTTCCTCATACACAACTTAAAAGCCATCTTTGTGCCCTGATGTCAGTTTAAAACAACCCCGAAGTGGTCACTCAATCAACATCCATGAGCTCAGAGCAGTGGTCTGGAAGAACCAAGTGAAGACTGGAGCTCATCAGGTCTGAGGAGCCACATGGGGACCGGTCGTATTGCCATCTGCAGATCAAGACGAAAAGAACTGACACCCATGTCCCTGTCGATTTAATGACTGCACAACTTGTATGCAGTGGAAATAAACTTTTTAATGCAAACATGATATACTTTTCCAAGCAAAGCTCATTCTAAAATACAAGTATCTGTGGAGAAGAATTTTAAATTTCTGTTTTCAGCTGCACTGAAATAGAGAATGATATTCTCCTAACTATAAATAACTGACTTTCAAAGCCTACGATGGTTTTTCACTGAGAGCTCTGGCATGTTATCAAGAACACGTATTAAACCCTTATAACAAAAGCAATGACCTTTTCCTCTATATTTTAGAATAAAATAACAGCTATTGCCTTGACATTATGAATTCATTGTATAATTCTGACCTCTTAAATAGGAAACAAACTTTCTTAGTATTCTTAGTTGCTAAATTTTGCAAAGGAAAGAATAAATTTAGATAATCATTAAGGATAACAGAAACTGCAGCAGTTAAAAAAAAAAAAAAAAAAAAAAAAAAAGACAGGAGATTCAAATTCAACCTGTGGGTATAATTACTCAGATTCTAAATTTACTCCCATTTCCTGAAATGTGACACCAACTTTAAAGGTACTACTGCGTCTAAGATATAAGGTGGAAGACTGTGTGGCAGGAAAGGAAGTGGGCTTTTGAGCCCAAGAGAGCCAAGTTAAAACCAGAATGACCCCATTTACTAGGCCTGTGACCTCAGAAACATGACTTACTCTCTTTTGAGCCTCAGGTTTTATATTCTTAAAACGAGAGGAATCATACTTAGCTTAGAGGGAGGTCCTGATGTTCAAGCTAAGAATGTAATTCAAGTGCTTTTGTTTTTTGTTTTTTCGCTTTTTATTTTTAGGATTTTATTTGTTATTTGAGAAAGAGACAGTGAGAGAGGGAACAGGGAACACCGCAGGGGGAGAGGGAGAAGCAGGCTTCCCGCTGAGCAAGGACCCTAATGCAGGGCTCGATCCCAGGACCCCAGAAATGACCTGCGCCAAAGGCAGATGCTTAATGACTGAGCCACCCAGGCTCCCTTGTAATTCAAGTGTTAGCACAAGGCCAGGAACCGAGAACCTGGAGGTAGAGGGAAGAGACAAGCACTGTTACTTGGGATAAGAGCAAATGGGATTAGCACTGGATGGGCACATAACGGGGGGCAAAGGAAGCAGAAAAAAACACATCTGAGAAGTGCCTACATAGGTACCACAGAGAAACCGGTTATGGAATGAATATGCCCACAAAACTCATACGTTGAAATCCTAGCTGCCCTGGTGACTGTGTTTGGATATCGATCCTAACAGGCGTGGTGAAGGTCAAATGAGTCACTGGGGTGGTTTGAATCCAAAATAAGTGGCGTCCTTCCGAGAGGAGAGTAGGCACCGGCACACAGAAGGAAGAACGTGTGAGGGGCAAGAAGGAGGTGGTCCCCAAGCCAGAACTCCACCCTGCCCACACCTCGATCTAAGCTGTGAGAAAATAAACTGTTGCTGAAGTCACCCAGTCCACAGGACTTTATTATGGCTGCCCTGCAAATGAATACAAAATCCCAACATCGACTCCCTCAGCAAATGGTTTCTGAACCTTCCAATGAGCCAGGCACAGTTGCAGGACGCCAGGGACAGAGCAGTGAACGGAGCTGGTGTGGTCCTTGAACGCCAGGACGCCTATAGCCTGGCAGGGACCGCAGCACCAGACAGACAGGAAGCAAGGAAGAAAATGGGGGATGCGAAGTACCAAGGAGAAATGAAATCTGAGAAGCGAGGTCAGCTGTTGGGGTAGGTCAAAGAGCCATTTTCAGTCAGATATTGTAGTTGGGAAAGGCCCTGCTCATCAGGTGATGTCTGAGCAAAGGCAGGATGGGAATGAGGAGTCGTGGCTATGTGGGAGAATATTCCAGACAGAGGTGACGTGAGTGCAAAGCCCTGAAGCGGGAGTGTGCCCAGCATGCTCAGAGAACAAGGAGGGGGCACAGTGACTGCCGCAGAGGGAACAAGGGTCTGCTGAGAGGAGAGGAGATTGGGGTGGGGTGGGGGGGTGGGGAACGGGCTCCAGAGGATGGGGAGGACGTGTGCAGTACGCTGGTGGAGTTGTGAGTCTGGAGACATTAAGAGCTGTGGGCAAAAGACCAACCCAGCCTTGGAGGCCCCAGCAGGCCTAGGTGAGAAGTCAGAGCTGAGCTCTTACAGGAATAGGTATGGCTGGAAGTCAGACAAGGTGCCAGGACCAAGACTGGGTCTCTCCTACAATTTATGAAGATGAGGAGGAAGCAATAGAGATGTCGGTAAGCCATGGCCCTGGGCGTGGGAGGAGGAGAGAGTAACCAGCCACGTCCTTCCAGCCACGTGGGGGAAAAAGTGTCTTTTCAAGAAGGGAATAGGGGCACCTGGGTGGCTCCTTCTGGTAAGTGTCTGCCTCGGGCTCAGGTCATGATCTCAGTGTCCTGGGATCGAGTCCTGCGTTGGGCTCCCTGCTCAGTGGGGCATCTGTCTGCTTCTCCCTCTGCTTGCAGTCTGTCAAATAGAGAAATAAAATCTTTTAAAAAAGAAAAGGAATAATTATCATGTCTGTAAAATGGTGTCAATGAGTTAAATCAGAGCATGAGACGTCACTGTGAGCTTTATGATATCATTCATAAACAAGGGAAGAAGCCCCTCTTAAGGGTAAGCAAGCGGGAGAGCATCCCTGCCCAGACTCGGATTTAAGAGAGGATGACGAAAGGATCCGCAGGCACCAGGTGCAAACAGTGCTACAAGGTAAAATGAGTACAAGGGTGGTGGCAGGTGGAAGTTCACCGTTTCCCTCAGGCAGGCGAAACAGCGACCTACCACAGAGGATGGCCCCCATCAGAAAAAAGGGGGGAACGGCTGGAGCCATGCTTCTGCCGAGGGAGAGAGGGCAGAGGTGGCTTACCACTGCTGCGGTTAGCACAAGGCTGCACTGCAGGGACAGGACCCAAGCCAGAGCTGTGCGAACAGCTGTAGGTGGGCAGGTGTGAGGTTGCTGAGAGTGGGGCTGCCAAACACTGCAGAATCCTCCATCCTCTCTGCCCACAGAACTCTGTCACCGTCAGGACTTTGATAGTGACACACTCAAGAAACAACATCGACATCTCCACTGGGATCCCGGAAGTCCTCTGACAACGGCCATCCCCACCACCTTCCCACCTGGCTCTTGCTTGTCTGCTCGCCATTTCTCGAATATTGTCATCTCAAGAATGTTATACACATAGAATCATATGGCACGCAACCTTCCAGGATTTGCTTTTTCCCCGTCAGCATCATTCTCTGGAGATTCGTTCAGGTTGTAATGTGTATCAGTAGTGTGTTCCTTTTCATCGCTCATTGGTTAGAATCCCATGGTACGCAGCTGGCACCGATAACCATTTCCCTATTAAAGGACGTCTTGTAGGAGGCTGGATAATGGCCATCAGAGAAATCAAATCCTAATACCTGGGATCTGGGTCCCATCCTTCGGATTTATGTAAGGATTTTGAATCCTGGATTATCTGGCTGAGCCCTCAATGGAATCCCAAGTATCCTTCTAAAAGAGAGGCAAAGGGAGATTTGACAAAAGAGGTGGTAGTGCGTCCATGGAGACAGGCTGGAGGGATGTGGACTCAAGCCAAGGGAAGATGGCAGGCACACAGAGCTACCCGAGGCGAGGAGCAGACTGTCCCTGGAGCCCTGAGTCTCCAGAGGAAGGACAGCTCTGCTAACCCCTTCGTCTCAGTCCAGAGAAGTCAATTTTTGGATTTCTGGCCTCCAGAACTGTGAAAGAGTATGCGTCCACTCCTGTAAGCCACCTGGTTTATGGTAAAGGAGCAGATGTGTGGTAAAAGATCCACATTCCCATCTCCCTCCGACTTCGGAGTCTTACCTTCATAGCACGCCAGGGAGGTTCTGACACTTCAACCTCCTCAACTGGAGGCAGTCATCCGGTCACTACTGCCACCATCCCCAGGTTCGCACATTTCCTGTGGGAGTACATCTATGTCAATGTCTGGTGCACCTTAGATCATCCCTCTTGGTTTAACAGTCCTAGAACCCAGTCCCACACTTGCTCCCCAGACTCCTCCCAGTGTGAAGTGATCTCCTGCAACTCTTCTGCACAGGCACCTTCCCTTGGCCCCGATCCTGTATTGTTTGGGGGTGCCGGCAGCCTGTCACGTTCCAGGAAATAAATATGGGTGACTGTCCTGCATCCCGAGCATCGCTGTTATCCCTCATGACAGAACTGTCTTAGGGGAAGTCCTTGAAACCTTCTGTGTTGGGGGCCTGGGGCAGCGGGGGTAAGACCACGTCCCTCGGACAGGAGGAGCTGCTTCTGCCGCCACAAAACAGAAGATTTCCCCCCCAATGCTGCCTGAAATTTTCCACGGCTCGCCCTAACCTCGCCGTTGCTTTCAATCCCTCCTGCTTCCCGTGTGCATGTCCAAAACAGCCACCTCCCCGACCCGCCCAGGCTCTGTAACCCCACCACGGCCAGTGACGCCACGTCACAGCCCTCAGCGCGCCCAAACAGCACTCGTGAGAACGTGAGCAAACGTCGAGTCCCGGATGTCCATTCCCATCCGCAAGGAAGCTACGAGTCTCTCTGTCCAAGAGAAGCGCCGGCCCACCCAGAACCCCCCGGAGGCAGTTTCCCCGCGCTGCTCCCGGTCTGACGCAGAGGCCGGCGGGGAGGGCGCGGACGAGGCTGGAGGCCGCCCGGAGGAGACGGAGACGCTGCACGAGCTGCTCGAGCGAGAAGTCCCTGCCAAGAAGGCGAGGCGAGGAGTGGCTCCTGAGCCCGAGAGGTCGGCACCGGCAGGTGAGGACGAGCTCCGAGGGGTCCTACAGGGCGCGTACGGCTCGTCGCTCCGCGCGCAAACGCAGGCCGCAGCCAGCGTAAAGCAGAGATGAACCCCTCGGAACGGTAACTGGGAGCAAGCGGGACAGCACAGCGCCAGGACGCAGCGGCGGGGACCCGACTCCCGCTCACCCTACCTTCACCGCCGCGCTCACCCGTCAGGGCACCGTGTGAGACAGGAACACGGCTCCGCGCGATGACGTCAGCACGCGCCACGGCTCTGTGACGTCGTAAAGGCTCCTCGCTCTCCGCCCTCGCGGAGCTTCCTCGTGCTTCTTCAGATGATCGCCCGCTCACCTGCTTCCCGTCCGGGCTGAGTGCAGAACTGAAACCACCAGAACCGACCGTGGAGGAAGGGGATGGCCCAGTGCAGCCCCAGGCCATGGTCCGGCAGGGGGACGGGGGGGAGAAACAAACACCCTGAACGCTTCCTTCCCGCCCCGTCTTCGCCTAATGGCCTCTCCCGTCTGCAAAAGCCAACAGGGCAAGGGGACTCTGGTTAATACAGTGCAAGTAATTAATGAACCTCTGGCGTACTGAGCAGGGTGAAGGCCGGAAAGTGGTGTAAGGGGGGCTCCCTGCTTATCCTGCACGAGCAGGAGCACGGAAAAGTGCAAAGTAGCCACAGACGAAAAAAGGGTGCCGTCAGCATCTCCACTTTCTTGCATGGCCTCACCCCTCCACGCTGGGCCGTCTTGAGCTGGAAGATGTGCAAATGTAATAGCTAGGGACAACACTGTTTCCCAGATGCTAGCACAGCACAGCGCACCCTGAGAAGTCTGGGTCCAGTGAGCTCCTTATTCCACATGGTTACACTTCTAAATAACACTCAGAGATCTGATCCTGATATTTCCACCCTAACAGGAAAATACAGGACGTGAGTACAGGACACTACACATTCTGTAAGGTACATACCTAAGGGGTTCAGTGCAAACAATGACCGGTGAGAGAGGCTGTCCCTGGTGAGGGCAGGCCTAAGGGGGAGAGCATGGGAGGTCTTCAGCTGCATGTGTGTGTGGGGGAGCAATCTGAAGTAAATACTGCAAAACACAGTTAAGCTACCGTTACCACATGGCACTATTTCATGAAATCAGCACCAGCTACCAGTAAAGGCCCCCAGCAACCTCCCTGCCTGAGGAGTGCTTGTTAGAACACTTACTGGCATGCCCCTGAATTCTGTAGATTAGAGTTCAGACTCTGTATCTAGTCTATCTGGTCCAAATATTGAGTCTGCTATTCCACGGATGCAGGATTTTTAACTAAGTCCTTAACATCACGCTACCTTTTATTCCCCCATCAATAAAATGTGGATAATACACCCTACTCTGGAAGGTTCTGAGGGCTGACTAGCTCGACACTTCTGAAGCACTTACCAAGGGAGAGAGCCAGTCTACATATGAATGAATACCTTGGGACAGAGAAGCCACTTGATATTAACTGGACATATGTCCAAAGACCTCTGCTAACCTCACATCCACAAACTCTATGATGACATATTTAGTTCCGCCATAAAATGAAATTAGCTCTATCTCCCCTTTAATTGAATGTTGTTTGATTAACTGTTTTCAGACGTATTTTTGATCAAAGATGCATGTACCTACATACTTACGTATGAACCTATTTCATCTTCAAGTTCGGATGGCAATAGTTCAGCCGGTGAGGAGCTATTGGGTTACCCAAATCGAACTGGTTTCTGATACTGAGTAGTAAGGATAATGAAAAACTTAATTGAAAATTTATCCAACTCTACTTGATTCCCGAGTTTTAAACTGTAAGGGGTACATGAATATGCACACATACCTAATAGATCCATTTCTCAAATCAATCCATCAGTTCCTATGCAAGAAACTATTAACAGAAACCAATGAAACTTGAGCAGTACAGTATAATGCAAATAATGGTTTTGGACTCAGCAAAACATAGTTAAGGATCAACAGCACTGTGGTCCAGCGCAGCAGAGGATTCAACAATTAGCAGGACCAAATACTGGGCTTTTGTGGTGAGGGAAATAGAGCATCTGTGTCGGCAGCAGCTAAGTCTCTTACCACTAAGGAGAATGACCTTCCTCGTATAAAGTCTCGAAATGTTATCTCCCTTGTCCCCGTTGTTCTTAGGAAGCTACCTGAGGATATGCTAAGACAGGAGACAGAGGACATGGGAAATCTGGGAATCCAATGGAGGGGAGAGGCAATTTCAGGATGATGGCTATAGCAGCCACAGAAGTGACCAAGTCCAGACTGGACAAAACACATCGCCCCAGAAACAATTTCTTTCAGAAAATAGATGAAACCGATAATATTGACAAGTCCCTATATCTAGCAGAGTTTGTGGTCACATCAGCAGTAAGCTTGTAGGAACCTATGCAAACAAAGTCAACTGTTAACTCAGGGAACTCAAAATGCGGTATGGGGTGAGAGGAACACCCCACCACTCCGCTGTACACAGTGTTACATCATCTTCTAAGTCAGTCTAATAGCGTGAGCGCAAAATTACAACCTAGTTCCGCTGGGGCAAAGCAGAGCAGGAAGGGAGCCCCCAGTGGACTGGGAGCAGAGGAGCAAACCTGACACTAGGAATTTGTGCCTCCAGTTGAGAATTCAAGTAAAAGCAAAAGAAACACATTATTGGAAGATACAGGCATGGTGACAAGAAGAGCCTGCTCTGGGAGGGGGGTAGGAAGGTGGGGAATGAGGTCAAGGGGGTAGTATTTTTCATTCAGAAGAACAAATCAATAGATCCATTTGACTCTGTAAACTGTGTAACTTCAAGAAACAGAAAAACAAAAACATGAGAGCCAGTGCCTGGCTCATAAAAATTCAGGAAAGGTAACTGCTTTATTGTCATGACAAGACAGATGACAGGTTTTCACTTCACCATTACATTCATGCTAGGGACAACACTGTTTCCCACTCCAGAGGCTATGTGGTCTTTTAAAAACACTTATTTACTAAGCTTGGGATATTTGGGCATGCTTAATAAAATTTTAAAAAAATTACAAAACATTCCTTTTTTTTTTCTTTTTTTTACTGAGCAAAGTACCTAATTTTATACAATTTACACACAATTTTTAATTTTAGTAACAAACAATGATGTCATTTCACTTATTGATATTTAACAGTAACAAGACTTGCACTCCCCAAGACATGCACTACAGCCAGAAAAGAGTCTGTCGTCGACAGGACGGTCTTGGCATCTTACATATTGTTCCCACAAATTCTATTTGCTAGATTTTAAAAGACGCAAAGACAATGAACAGATGGCTCATAAAAAAGGAATAAAAACAGCCAATAACAACACTGATGTATCAATCTCATTTATGATTAAAGAAATACAAATCAAAAAAATAAGATACCATTTTCCACTTATATTGGCAAAGATTAAATTAAAAAAGGGCTCCTATCTATAGCTGAGCAGGGAAAACGTAGCTGGGGGTGAAGGCTGGTCACACACCTGATACTGTGGACATGGAAATCACAGGGCCTTTATTTATCAAAGCTCTAAGAGCACCCAAGCCTTGGGAACCAACTTGCAGAATTTTTCTTAAGGACAGAAATAAGCACGTACACCTCATAACACGGTTGCAAGGACAACCACTGCACCAATGCCCATCGTAAAAACTGCAATCAGAACGCCCAACCCGGGGCAAGGAATCTGTGCACCATGGCGCACCCCACTTAGGCCTCAGGCAATGGGATGGACACCCCCCAACCCCCGCCCCGGCCATACCCCCTACCGCGCCTCGGTCTCCTCCTTACCCAGAGTCCACTTCCCACAGAGGCAGATACTGCTGGAGAACAGCTTTCTCAGGACCTGAGTCAGCAGGAACTGAGGGGAGACGCGGGGCTTGGGGGAGTCCTCTTCACAGACAGAAATGAGATGTGAGAGGAGACCCGGCCCTCACTGCTGGTCAGATGCAAGTCTATGAATGTGAAGCTGAAAGTTACAAGAGCGGCTCTTACAATGAGGGAGAGAAGCTGAAGGCAAACCCGGCAAACAGGCTCAGGCAAACCAAGTGTCCTGAAGGGCACCTGTGCCCTGTATGTGAGGTCAGATGAGAAATGCCCCAGGCTACTGAGGTTCATTACAGCCGGACATTGTTACCTCTGGTCAAAAACATCCTGGCTGTTATTTACTGTATGGCAGAAGCCTCTAGCGCCTGTCGGTTATGCCACAAACGCACGGCAACAACCAGATGAGCAATTAAGACAATAAAAAGATAACGCAACACTATGTTTCCACTAAAAAAAAAAGTGTACTAATACGGATTCATGATGGCTGAAAGATTAAGAGTTTAAATGGTTCCTCCGCATATTTGCATTTTCTATTTTCTACAATGAGCACTTACCACTTTAGGATTCTGATACCTTTTCTACTCCTTGCATCAACCCAGTGTGATGGGGGGGGCACACAGATATTCTAGTGAGCTATCCTCAACTGACAGCCTGCTGTTTCTAATAGGAAAACTTGTTTTTTTTTTTTTTTAAACTGGTTTTTGAAATAAAATTTGATACTATCAGGCATTTTTTTTTAGTGAATACAGAAGATTACAAACAGTTTTCATTTTCCTTTGTTACTCAGGGAATCCTATCATGACTTTGTACCATTTCGTATTGGAATTTCTTCTGTGAAGCAAAAACAGTCCCAAAATGAAGGATCTTCAGGGGTCATAGGAACAGCAGATGATATTAAATCATTAAAGGTGAGAATAGTGAACTGCCTCTGAGTTGGTTTAGAATCATCCTGAGATGGAACCTATAAGGGAAAAGAATAGATTACCTCATTGTTTTACCGCATGTTCACCTTACGATCAACTTCATGATTAGGAAAAAGAGAAGTAAGACCAATTACAGGTCAGTAATATTAAGTTATAACAGAACAGGATTTCTAGATAATTGCAATCATCCCTCATGTCAGTGTTGCCAACATAACAAGTTAAGAAAAGTTAACAAATAACCTGGCCCTTGAACTTTTTTGGTTCATAACCTGTGCTATTTGTTTCAAATGTAGCTTTCTGAGCCACATCCAAAAATTCTAAGAGATGAGTTAAAAGGATCCCCAAAAATATGTCACTTTTAATATGCAGCGAGGTTTTTCTGATGAGGTGGGCCATAACAAACTTCTGAGACCTCTTCTGAGGGCAGATCTGATAAAGTTCCCATCAACACACAGCACTCAGTGTGCCCTCGGTTTCGTTCTCAGAGAGAGCCCCCGTTCACAACTAACCCAGTGGAGACATTCTTTACCATCTCATCTCCTCTCTGAGGGCAAGACGTGGGTTTCCTACTGTACACTAACAAAGCCCAGTACAATTTTGCATGATTTGTCTCACAGCTAAGCTGATGGCACTGTTATCCCAATTTTACAGATGGGTAAACTGAGGCTCAGGAAGATCCAGCACTCTGCAAGCTCACCCAGGTTAACATGGCATACTTGGGCCTAGAAGCCGGGTCTTCCTAACAGCATGCTTGTCCTTGAGAGACAGCCTACAGCGCTCTGCAGCATAAAGCTGAGACTTACCCACAGGACAGGTAACCTGGGCCAGAACAGCTTCAGGTAACGTCCGTGTGTAACTAACTTAATGTCCCCTGTAACTAAGTTATGAAGACTTTAAATCCTTGGCTAACGATCAGAGGCAGGGTCTGTGTGCAGAGCTATTATTCCAGTCCCGCTATGGTTCCTCACGCGGGTTCCCTAAAAACAGGGACATGCACACGGCTCCAATTCTTCTAACACTACCAGGATTCTTTAACACATTATTTCCGCAGAATCACAACTCTGTATGTGGAGGTCAGGGGTCCCTGACTGGAGGGTCTTTCTGTCTCATTTCCTCATGTAACAATTAACAGCAGAAGCAAGCAACCGCAGACTGTGATGGGAAGAACAGAGCCCCATATTCTGCTCCAACATGACACACAGCCCCCATGTGTGTCAGCCTGTAACTCTGGGAATAATTCAGGAGATCGCTATAAAAGGGGGAGGGGGCTCAACCTGCCAGATAATGCCATTACTCAGCACCCCTCAGCTGGTACCTTTCTATTCCACACAGCCCCAGGGCACCCGGAAATAAACCACTGCTAAGGGGACTAAGACGGGCTATCTGGAGTTTCTATGGAAATAGAAGTACGAGGACAATACTAACAAAATTTCTCCTTTGTAATATTCTTGAATATGAAGAAACAGGTAATACGCTCTTTAAAAATTTCTGTGAATTCCGAGATGATATTGAGGATTTGATAATGAAAAAACACTTCTAAATCCATAATCTTAAACAGACACCTCTAACATGATAGAAACCAGATGACTGTTTCCATCAATAAAAAACAAGTCCACACTGATTCATGCTTTTTAGAAAAAAGTAAGAGAAATCTTAAAATCTTACATCCTGATGTCTGGATCCATCCGGTTTCCTAAGAGCCACGGCAACAAAATGGTGTTCATCTATTTTGCTTTCCTGAAAAATAAAAAGTAGTTAATAACATCACTAAATGTGCAAACTCCGATGTTGTTTGGTCTTTATTTTTCAATCTCCTTTCCCTCTCTCTCTGTATACACAGGAACATGCCTCCTCTGACCCATTTACGACATCACCTGGACTGTGGCCCCTTACTTGTAAATAATACTTCAGTATGTACTTCCTACTCAGGACATTCTCTCATGTAACCACACGAGTTAACAGCTTCAGGAAATTTACATTGAGAGAGAGGAGTTCAATCTACCACCTGTACTGCAATGTTTGTGACTGAATCCAGGAATGTCCTTTCCAGCATTCCCACCTTCTAGCACCAGAGCCCATGGAGAGTCAAAGTCTGCTTTCAGTTGTCTTGTCTTGCTAGCCCTTGTGTCTTTTAGGACAGCATTTTAAAATATAGGCCCCATTACTGTCCCTCCTTTATTAACAGAGCATTGCTCATTTTTTTTTTGGTCTGACTATGCTTTTTCAACCAGAAAACGAACTAGACGGAGTGCCCTATCTGGCGACCCATCAAGACAGTCCTCGGCCTCGGCCGTCACTGGTGTTTATTCTGGACATACTTCAAGCGCTCACATAAAAAACTCAGACCACAACCCTGGTTTGTAATCATTTCGTGAATTATGGAGTACAGCCTGTGGGAACTTCGTGGGAACTCATAGGTAAGCCTGAAAGAACACGTAGTTTTCTGCCCTCTGCTAGGTTTGAAACGTGGGGATGGGGCTTAGAATAGGACAGATACTGAGGTAATAGTTTGGATGTTTTAATAGTTTCTAATAGTTTATAAAGATATTGCAGTTACCTCAATATAAATAATATTTATTATATACGTATAATAATATATAAATAATATAAATTATAAATAAAACCACCCCAACTATTAAAGTTTCCAATGAAAAGCCACTTACTAAGGGATTCTTCCATAAGGTACCAGTCTGAAATAGGAAACTAATAGTCAGAAATAGTATCTTCTTCGTATCTTCACAACTTAAGGTACCCAAATTAGCAAAAAATAAATGAGATTGAGTAAGGGACAGGTATGTTTAAAAGAAGAAAAAACTTAGAAGTGAAATGTCGAAGGGGTTTTCCCTTTAACGAAAGGCAAGCTCACAGTATTTGTAATTATAGACACAACTGCCCTTACTGATGTGCTGCCTTCCCTTCCTCACTGTGAATACACGGACACGTGCACTTCCTAACGCAGGCACACTTCAGCTGTAATCACTTTTACAAAACCACTGACCACTAGGTAAAAGCTCTGCGGTGTCTGCACCTGAGGGGACTATCAGAAGGAATCATAGGCGACCACCAGTCCGCCTTCTGTCCGCCTGCTAGAACACCAGGATGCCCTGCTCGACCCACCTATATATCTCGCCAGAAGCCACAACTCAGTGACGTGAATTTCAAAATACAGCTTCCTCCTACCTAATGAGACCTCATAAGCGCCATGTAAATATGAAACACGACACAAAAAACACGAAGAGACCGCTTGACAATGAGTGACTCAATCACAGTACACCCACACTCAGTGAGACGCTGCAACAGCAGCTCTGTGAGGGGAGAACTTTGCCCCTATGTCCTTTCTATCAAAGACGACATACAAGAAATATCAGATGAAATAAAAAAAAGGAACCAGCAACTTAGCTACCTACTTAAACCAAGCTCATTCAGTGCTCCTGAATTTAAGATTTAACTTCTAAAGACTCTCCAAATTTTCAAGACTTTCTCCTAAGCTTACAAATTTTATCCATAAAATTACTGTGAATATCAGAACTTCCCTATAATCGCCAACAAACCAAAAGGGAGCAAGAACATTTTATCTTTTTAGGAGATAGTTTAGTGTAAAGATTACAAAGATCAATCATCTGCAGTGAGAGTGCATGTTATTTTCTTTATAATGTAGCCCATTTTTAAACAAAGACAAGAGTTTAAGCTGGAACTTAAAAATTCAAATTTTGTAATTTTTTTCAAATGGCAAAGCTGAAAATGTATCTGTCCTAAATATTAATACTTCTAATTCTTTAAGCACTTTCCTTTCAATGCAAATATTTTTCTTTCAATCTAACCTCATCAGTTGGAACTTTTTGGTGGTGACCTTCTATGGAAACTGAGAGCCTACAAAAGAGGACATCCTTCTTGACCTAAGATTCCATTTTTCTAGAGGATTATTCTTCCAGGTATGGAATACAATATTTAAGTGAAAGTCCTTTGTATTTGTTACAATAAATAATGGATTCTTGAGTATGTCCAAGCTAGCATTTTGGTCTATAATAAACTGAGCCGGGTCATATAGAAAGAAAAAGGTAAAAGAAAAAAAATATCTGAGTTTTCTAGTCCTGAATTCTAGTTATTTCTGAAGCCCCATAAAGTGAATCCCTCCAATAGGCCATAATACTGCATTTCTGGTTTAAATGAGTTTGTGTTGGGTTCCTTCCTCTAATGACCAAGAATTGCTAATGAGAGACCAAATATAGAGAGAGACCAAAATCTTTAACTCAACTAATTATGGCCACATGATCGTGGTCGTCTAACCTGGACTCTCTCTCTCAAATCCCCTCATCATGGGATTTCCCTTCCCATTTTACTGAACTCTCTGTGACTGACCTTTCAAGTATCAGCCTAAAATCGGTAGGTTCTCACAGCTTCCCTCACCCCGCTCAAAGCACCAACAGTGGATTCCAGCCGTGTCTCATTTCAATGACCAGACCCCAAACTCATCTCGTAGACATGCACACAGTATGGAGAATCTTAAAGTTAGAGCTAGTGTGATAAATTTCTTACTTCAAATGCCCATTCTTTTTCTTCTTCCCCATCCAGGAACAAACGTGTTTCCTTATAAACTTGGCCAATATCCAGATTTAATGGGGAAATATCGAATTCAAGCCGTTGCAATTCAAAGCCTAGTCCAACACCAATGGCCTTTATGAAGCTTTCTTTGAGTGCCTAAAATACAGAGATATTTTCTATTAGAGCATTCAGCAAGCAAAATTTTTCATAAACTTTACAGGCCCAACGCAACTGGAGTTTTAACTCTATGCTACATTAGGGCTGTAAATTATTACTATTTTGGGAGGTGCCTAGGTGGCTCAGTTGGCTGAACATCTGCCTCTGGCTTAGGTCATGATCTTGGAGTCCCGAGTTCACAGTCAGCGGGGAGTTTGCTTCTCTGTCTGCAACTCTGTGCCCCCCCACCACCTGGCTCATGCTCTCTCTCACTCACTCTCTCTCAAATAAAATCTCAAAAAAAAAAAAAATTACTATTTTTACACTTACAGTAGCAAAGAGACAAACCAGATGTGTGATCTTAAGGTCAATCATTTAATCTCTTGGTGCCTCCATTCTGTCACATGTAACAGGAGATACTAATGGTACCTTCCTCACAGCACTGTCATGATAATTAAATGAACTACCACGTGAAGAACATATGTTACATTAGAGCATATTACATTAGTATTTGTTAAATAATATGTCTCCTGCCATGTAGCAAATATTACATTAGTGCTCGTTAAGTAAGGCCTCATGTGTATGAGCTCCTTTGAAAACAAAAACATTAAATATTATTTAGAATTTAATATTTAATATTAAACAGTGATAAAAGGTCTTGTTTTAACTTTAGAGCAGGTACCTTCTGAGAACTGAATATATATTCAATTTTCTTAAATATGATTATAGCAATGATGCATAAAAATCATGAAGTTTCCAAGTAGTCACCCATTTATTCCAAACACTCTTAAGAACTACTGGGTAACCAAAGGACTTTTGCTTCCGTTTTTAGTGAGGCTAATGGATCATCCTAGGCTTTTATTCTCATAATTAGAAAGAAATTATACCCAGTTCCTGTAAAACATGTCAAGTTGAGTCCATTCATCCTTAAAGCTTCTGATCGTTTCCCATTCTTTGTTGGTGAACTTTCTTTTCATAATATGAAAGAATTCTGGAATTGAACCACGACCTGCCAATTGAGGAAATACAAAATTAAAAATAGCTATTCTGTTAACCAAAACCGTCAAAGAGCACAAAGAGAAAGCTACAGGTCAACCTCACTTTTGAATATAATCACAATAATCCTAAACAAAATGTCAGCAAATCAAAGGTGGGAATTAAAATAAGATTCCGTAACCAGCAGGGTTTATCCCATAAATGGAAGCATAGTTTAAAAGAAATTATGAAATTCTGTGGAATATTAAATAATTAAGGGGAAAATACCACATATGGTCATATGAATAGGTACCTTCTGAAAATCTGATACAATTTAGCAGCCAAATGAGCTATAAATTCTAAGTAACTAGGAGGAAATTTCCTATATGTGGTAAAGCATCAGAAATCCATAAAAAACACTCTTAAAAGAGATACTCTCTAGGGTTTACATTTTTTACTTTGCTACAGAACAGGGGGGAAAAAAAGCAATTTCCTTATTAGAAGTTTTTAAGAACCAAGAAAAAGCTGAGGATCTTTGTTATTACTCTTAAGTCACCACTTTGCAAAATTAACATATGCTCATTTCCTTCAAAATAGTGCTCTTTCAACAGGTTTCCTAATTTGACATCTCCAAAAGAAAAAGATTTTAATTTCTGTCTTTTCAGGGATGCTCCTGTGAAATAAGTGCATTAAAAAAAAAAAAAGAAAGAAAGAAAAAGAAACTGAGACCCAGTCCTACTGCCTCTTTACAGAACATTCTCAACAGGAATAATAGAAGAATTCAAAGAATCCGATTCTCAGAATTAAGTGCTAAGATGCAAATTAAAAATACAACATGTGCCTTTCGTATTATACTTTTCCAAAATATGACTATTTTGTTTGTCTACCTTTACCCCTAAGCAGGACGTTTCCATCATCGTTCATTTACTTACTGTACAAATATGCAGATTATGTATAAACATTACACAGACATGTAGAGACCTAATGGTTACAAACGTCAATCCTGGTTCCTGGCCTCACACACCGACAGCCCAACTGGCCCATCAGAGAGCCTGGCCCTAGGGAAATGAATCACAAACGTCTACTGTATGAATAAATGAACTTAGCCATTATTTGTTTACTTCCCAATGCCCTACTGCCCTATGTACTTCCTTCAAGACTACATATTTTGCAGAAATACCACCTCCTCTACTGTCAAGGCAGTCCCTCTGTAGATTGTGATAACACAGTTTATCTACTAACTCCAATTTCCATTTCCAGAATACCCAGCTCTAAAATCTGCGTGCCCAACTGGCTGACCACCACTCTTGAAGTGACAGCCGCCACTATACTCTTTAAGGGCATTAGAAACTTGTCTAGGGAAAAAAGATGTTAAATCCCCCTGCTGAACCTTTCCCTGGCATTTCATTGCTAACTCACCCCATAAGGATTCAACAGCTGGGCTCCTATGACGATCCTTTCCTCTGCAAACATCCCAGTGCTAGATGCCAGGGACATGCCAACGAGCAGAACAGACCTGCGCTCACCTCCACAGGGGGCTTACAGTTTCTCCTGCAGTAACCATCTATCATTCCCTAAGCTCTGTCAAGGGTAGAACCCCATAAAAGCCAATTCTTCCACATGACTGTTTATGATTCTCCTACCATTCCCACTTCAACAGTCAACAGTCTCTTCTTGTTAAGCCAGGAAATATTTCTGATGACCTTACAATGAGTGATATGTGGTCCTTTACAAATCAAGACAAACACTCATTTATTTTCAAGTTCATCAGACTCATTTAATTCATCTGTCTACTCCCTGGCACTCTATTCTTCTCAAGAATACCTTTGAACACATTTTATGAATTCAACTAATATTTACTGTCTGTATCTATTCATATTGTTAAAAGACTGCTATTTCCTAAAATCAGCCCAGCAAAGCTATAAAGTCATTTCATGTAACAGCACTGAAATAGTAAACTGATCTAGAAGTCCCAGGGAAGGGGATTCTTCTTCAGGCCATGGACCCCTTACTCTTCAACACCTTCTTTAAGCCCCTGAATAAACACGGTCTTGTTAAAAAGCAAACAGAACTAGTACATAACTGGCTTGAGAAAGAACACGCTTAAGACAGCAGGCTTGCAAAAGTGATAAGAGAAAAACTGGTATTTTAAATGCTGGGAGTGTTGTTATCTACATAAATCATCAACTGTTACCTCTTTAACAAATCCTGGCACAGAGCAATAACAATGGGGAAAAGCTACCTTGGATTTGGGAGACAGCATTGCATTGCATATTTTGAGTAGAACTGTAGTTTTAATGGAACACTACCCAAAAAGCCATATTTAAAAATACATGCCTGTTGTCAACTACACTGTCATTTTGTTTGCTGGTTTCTTCATAACCTTCAAAAAGCCCTCTGATTTTTTTTAACTAAATAAGATGGGGCAATCATGAAAGAAAAAAGATTTAAATATGCATGCTAATAAAAAACAAACTGATTAACATAAAAAGCAATCTAGCACAATCACTGAAAGCAATCACAAACTGATTATGTACAGCTAAAAAAGTATCCAATGAGTGTGTTTTCATATACTTTTGAGAGCATTTTATCCATTCCACAAAATAAGAGATTTGAGAGCAACAGGAAAAGAGGATTTTGTAAATATTCAGCCAAAGCACGACAGCGCCACGGTGTGGCACGTGGTAGAAATACATAGTGGGGAACAGTCTGTCTAGGAAACTGGAATTTAAAGGAAAAAAACAAAAAACAGTATGAAATACCAGAACACCACACCTGTCCCTCAGACTATCTGAAGGCAACACAACTATCAGCCATATAATCTGGCAAATCTTCCTAATACAATCTTCGACTTAATCATACCAGATATTTAAGAATTTACATATAAAGATAAAATGACTCAAAAATTAACATTGTTCTAGATTAACCAAGTTTACAGAAACCAGAGGAAAAGCATCATTAGATATTCACCATTCCACAATGACCAACTAACTACTCATTGAACAATTAAACAGTAACAACCTACAACCAAGTAATTTACATTAAGAGCCTCCAGCTGCTGTTGCCAGCCTATGGAAAAAAATCCTATTAGTGCCACAACCGACATCAATCTGTCCCCCAAACAAGGTCACTAATGTGTATCTGGACCAGCATCTCAGGTGAAGTTCACTTTTCTTCCTTAAGAAAAGGGATCGGTTACTGGGGCGGGGGAGGGCAGGAGCTGAGCAAAGTCCAACTAACTGCGTGCGTAGGAAATACATTTAGTTTTTGATAGTAGGTCATATTAGAAATTCCAGTAGTGGGGCGCCTGGGTGGCTCAGCAGGTTAAAGCCTCTGCCTTCGGCCCAGGTCATGATCCCAGGACCCTGGGATTGAGCCCCGCATCGGGCTCTCTGCTCAGTGCAGAGCCTGCTTCTCTCTCTCTCTGCCTGCCTCTCTACCTACTTGTGTTCTCTGTCAAATAAATAAATAAAATCTTAAAAAAAAAAAAAATTCCAGTAGTGTCATTTTCTGGATTACATACATTCTCGCTTCCATGGGAGGGGACAGATTTCTAAAATCTGAGTTAGTATGTACACAATGATGTGTGATTTACAAGCTTACCTGTTTGGGAATTTATCCAGACACAAACCCAGAATAAAGCAAACTGCACAAGCAACTCCTACTAGGTTTCACGAGCTCAAGGGACCCTTCCCAGATGTGCTGTAGGGCAGAAACACTGGACCAAAAGGCAGCTACCTGGGCTGAGGCCCTCCCTGTTGGTAGCCCTGAACCCTGGCTGCTCTCCATGTTTCTGTGAACACTTTTTTCAACACACACGTGTCAACACACACATAGGAAACAGGCCTACAGAGCCAGGACAGGATTCTGTGGCTGTAAATGTGCTTTCTTTTAGAGAATCTTTTTTTAAAAAGATTTATTTGACAGAGAGAGAGAGATAACAAGCAGGCAGAGCAGCAGGCAGAGAAAGAGAAGGGAAAGCAGGCTCCCCACTGAGCAGAAAGCCCAATGCAGGACTTGATCCCAAGACCCTGAGATCATGACTTGAGTAGAAGGCAGAGGCTTAACCCACTGAGCCACCCAGGCGCCCCTGTAAATGCGCTTTTAAAGATCCTGAGGGCAAGGTGGAGGGTCAGGAGGGTGAGACCACCCCAGGGACCAGAACACGGAACGTAAGAGACCCCAGGGCCTAGTTGTACACCTTGAAACTTTAGGTCATTTGTCCTGCTGGGTTGCACACTTGCTTGGAACCCATGCCTCCCTTTTATTTTCCAACTTCTCCCCTTTGAAGTGGGAAAGTCTACCCTACACCTGTTCTACCTCCTGTGGGAGGAGATGGTCTGTTTTCTAGCGGAACAGGCCCGCTGAAGAAAGAGGACTTCTGCCCCACCAGGGAGCATACCCACCTCACCACTATCGGACTTAGATCAGATGATGACGTCTGGAACTTTCTGAGTTGACGATGTTCATAAGAATCTTGGAGTCGGATGGAATAGGCTAAGATCTGGAGAGGCTGGGATAGGATGACTTTATTTTGTATGTGGGAAAGACAGAAACTGGAGGAGGAGGAGGCAGAGGATGGACTGTGCTGGGTTGGACAGTGTCTCCCCCAATTCATGCCCACCCAGAACCTAGGAAATGGACCCTTCCGTGCACACGGTGCAAATGTTATCAAGCCAAGAAGAGGTCACACTGCGTCAGGGTGGGCCCCGTATCTACTGACTGCCGTCTTTCTTTCTTTTTTTTAAAAGATTTTATTTATTTGTCATAGAGAAACGAGAGCAAGCACAGGCAGACAAAGTGGCAGGCAGAGGCAGAGGGAGAAGCAGGCTCTCTGCCAAGCAAGGAGCCCGATGTGGGACTCGATCCCAGGACGCTGGGATCATGACCTGAGCCGAAGGCAGCCGCTTAACCAACTGAGCCACCCAGGCGTCCCCGACTGCCGTCTTTCTGAGGGGAACGCTGAGACAGAGGATGCAGGAGAGAAGGCCGCGCGAAGATGAAGGTAAAACCAAAGTGATGGAGCTACAAGCCAAGGAATGGCGGGGACCGCCGGGGGACCAGGACGGAGTGACGAAGGATTCTTCTCTGGAACAAGAGAGGGAGCGCGGCCCCGTCAACACGCTGACTGACTCGCTGCTCTCGGAACACACGGAGTTCTGTGGTGGCAGACACAGGACTTCGCCGTCCTCCGCCAGGGGCCCTGGCAACCGACACCCATGTCCCCCAGGGCACATCACACGCAGCCGCACCGCTGCGCTCCTGGGACTGAGCGCCGCGCCTGCGCCAAACGTCCCCACGGGCCTCCAGCACCTCCTGGCTGGTACCCACGGACGTCGGGGGTCTCTGACGCTTCGGGCGGGGAGTTGCGGAGACGGAGGAATACGCGAGTGACGTGCCGGCAACCCTTGAGCACGAGGACGCCGAAGCTCTGCCCTGGCTGCGGCCGCTCCCGCAGCCGGGTGTCCTGCGTCGTATGCGGCTCCTCCGTCCCCAGCCCGTCCCTTCACCGAGGGAGGCCCAAGCGCTTCTCCCACCGAGACTTCCAAGCATTTTACACTGCAGCCATATGAACCTCCGTCAACCAAGGGTGCCACAACGCAGTCCCGCATTCGTGACTGAGAAGACTGACGGAAACCGACCTTCCGCGGACCTCGTGGCTCCTTCCGGCCTTTGGGAGCCTGACAGGAAGCCGTCCTCCGGACGTCTGACGAAGCGGACTCGTCCCTGGACTCTAGACCATTAGAAGCTAGCTCTCCTGGCGCTCCGCAGCGCGAGACGGGGTCTGATGGCGCCGCACTACAAACAGCGAGAGTGCGGCGTACAGCGTCCCCACGTCAGCACATCGGCCACGCCCCCAAGCAGTGCGCAAGCACAGAAGCCGCCTGCGCTCTCAGAAGTTCTGTGCCAGCGGGTGCGAAGTGGCTGTCGCGGCGTCTGCCGTTGCAGCAGCATCCCGACCCATATCAGAAGCACCACTCCATACACGCCACAGCAGCGACGGGCACAACCACCTTAGAGTGAGCGTTTCGTAAGAAGGTTCTTAGTGGGATGCCTGGGTGGCTCAGTTGGTTAAGCAACTGCCTTCGGCTCAGGTCATGATCCCAGCGTCGTGGGATCGAGTCCCACATTGGGCTCCTTGCTTGGTAGGGAGCCTGCTTCTCCCTCTGCCTCTGTCTGCCTGTGCTCACCCCTCCCCCCGATAAATAAATAAAATCTTCAAAAAAAAAAAAAAAAAAAAAAAGGTTCTTAGTAACGTCAGCCCTTCCCAGGTTTAGGCCCTGATCTACCCAGCACTGCTGGTGGCAGAACTGTTAAGCCCTTAGAATGTGAAACACAATACACACACAAATTCTAGAGGAACGAAAGATTTAAATGTACAAATAATTTTAGAACAAAATCTAGTAGACTCTATGGGTAGAGTAAATCTTTCATCAATTATTTTTTCCAAACAAGACAATTCAGAACTTATCAAGGAAGAGAGAGATGCATTTAATTAAAAAATAAACTCATATGGCCAAAAATATAAGTTTAAAAGATAAATATAGAATGGGGAAGATCCAACAAATTTGGTCAATAGACTGTTAATATCCATAATATGTAAAAAATCTTTTATATAACAATTAGAAAGTATGGATATGTAGTTTACACACAAAAAATTCAAAGTCAATAAGCTATTGACTATGGATCACTCTTGTTATCAGACTAATGCACATTTAATAAATTATCTTTAACCACTGAACTACTCTATGTAAATAACTCTTAACGCTCTTAGCTGACTATTCTTCTGCTGATACCTCGCTTTTGTTTACAATATCTAACGCAGCTGCAGAAAATGGTAAAGCCAGTCCCTCTCACTGTATTTCTCATCCTCTTAAGACATCAGTACCTCCAGGGAAACCAGGGTGGCTCAGTGGGTTGAGCCTCTGCCTTTGGCTTAGGTCATGATCTCAGGGTCCTGGGATCGAGCCCCTCATTAGGCTCTCTGCTTAGTGGGGAGCCTCCTTCTCCATCTCTCTCTGCCTACTTGTGATCTCTCTGTGTCAAATAAAATCTCAAAAAAAAAAATAAAAAAATAAAAAAGGAATCAGTACCTCCATAAAAACGTTAAATTCATTTGACCCAGTTCACAGAATTTTTCATACACTTTTGTGCTGGCAAGTCCTTACACAGCTATCAACAAAATGTAGTAGTGAGAATCAGTGGCTCGATATGTGGGCTCTGTATTTGTGGCTACAAAGCCATGATCTTCTATTTTTGAGCTGTCACCTTGGGCCAGAGTCTTAATCTATTCTTTTTTTTTTTTTTTAATATATTTATTTGAGATAGAGATAGCAAGAGAGAGAAGGTGCAAGCGCACACACGAGTAGGGGGAAAGAAGGGAGAGGGAGAGAGAATATCAAGTGGACTCCACACCCACACCAAATGCAGAGTCAGATGTGGGGGAGGAACTCATGACCCTGAGATCACGAACTGAGCCAACTGAGCCCTCCTGGCACCCGTCGTCTTACTCTTTTGTATACAGTAAAAGGAGTACTTACATCCTAGGCTTAAGCAGATGAAGAAAACATTTAAGAGGCTCTAACACAGTGTCACAAAGAAGAAATGCTCCGTAAACACTAGCTCCACACTACACACCCCATCAAATCCTCTGCATAGAGAAGACCTGTCCTGTATCCAGGCAGGGGGAAAGCTCCCTGCAGGCAAAGACCTGGTTCTCCTGTAAGAAGGTCAAAGAACAAAAGGAAGAGTGACTTACTGAAGGTGCCTGCAGGCTGTGTCTCCAAGCTTAAGAAAAATGCTTTAAGCATATCCAGCAAAACACAGGTCCAGGCAAAGAGAGACCAGTCTATGTGCAAACGACAGAGGAATAGACTGTACAAGCAATACCGATGAAAGCTGAAGCCGAGAAAGGGAGAGGGTGAAGAAGAGAAGCAGCGGGGGTAGATCCATGGATGTTGAAGATTAAGACCCAAAGAAGAACTACTTGTGATTGTAATTCAGAACAGTTTATATTCCAGCTAGAATCTCAGATGAGTAACATTTTCTGTTGTGGCTGTGTACTCATTTTTTTATTCTTCAACAAACACAGTCGGTAAAACCTAGAACCCAGACCCTCTGTACATGCAGTAAATAGTCATGGAGCACTTGCTCTGTGCCACACACTCGGGTAAGTCCCAGGTCCTCGACAGCGAAGACAAGCCAGCCATGGTTCCTGACCTCTGGTGCGGGAAAACAACGTTCCAGTAACTAAGCTACAAGCACAAATCAGAAGGGCCACAGAGGGTCAGAGAATCTTTTCTAAAGAGGTACTCACTCTATCTCACCCTTCAGGTCTCAGCTACTGAAGAAAAAAGACAGGGCAGAAGAACAGGCAGAAGGAAGGACTCTGAACAGGAAAACATCTGCTGCACGGGAGGTAATGAAAGATGAGTGTGGACAGCTCTGAGCAAGGAGAGCGACCAGAAATGTGGAGAGAGAGGGATATGAGATCAAGACGATAGGGTCATATTAAGGTGACTGGGCTTATTAAGAACCAACCCAAGAGTTTTGAGAAAACTGCTGTAGGAGTTTTTTAAAAGATTTTATTTATTTATTTGACAGACAGGGATCACAGGTAGGCAGGCAGGCAGAGAGAGAGGAAGGGAAGCAGGCTCCCCGCTGAGCAGAGAGCCCAATGTGGGGCTCCATCCCATGACCCTCGAATCATGACCTGAGCCAAAAGGCAGAGGCTTTAACCCACTGAGCCACCCAGGCGCCCCCTGCTGTAGGAATTTTTAAAGACCACTGTCTTCTGTACAGAGAAATGTACTGCCCCTGTGGGGACAAAAGTGAAAGGGGTAACTAATTATAATAATGCAGGGAATGGTATGATGGAAACAGACAAACTCTATCACCTTCCTACTTATAATACCACTTCTCACTTTATACTTACTGTACTTAATTCACAGAGCAGCTCTTCTAGAAAGCAGTTCTTTGGCAGTCATTTCAAAGCTGTTAAATTAGTATTAAATCTCAAAATATAGTTACTCTGTCCCTCCAATTAATATCCAGCCATGTTTATAATAAAAATGGAAATATGAAAATGTAAAAACCATGGCGAAAAAAAATTGATTTTGGTCTTTTCCCAGATATAAATCATAATTTTTATAGTTTATCTATTTTATCCTGCCTTAAACATGACAACAAAATTACACAATTCATAAAACTATCTTTTTTTTTATACTTATAAAAGCCTTTAATGCTGGATAAAAAATTAGAAAATGAAGCAAAAAAAAAAAAAAGGAGCAAAAACCAATTTCCCAATTGGGGGTAGTAGCAAGCTATAATGATGACCTACAGAAGTCCTTCCCCACCTGGGTTAGAAAGGTACTGCACTGGCACCTTCCTTCCAGCAGGGTCCCCAATATCTTCTAATCCCTCTTCTCTGGATAGTCATTTCTTGAGTGCAAACCATGCACGAGCTACTTTGGTATAAGGCTCTTTTCTCCATTAAAAAGAGAATCAAGTGGCAGATGCAACAGTGTCCCCAACCATGAACATCTGGCTGGAAGAGGTCCAGAGCCCCCAGATCCATCAGCCATCCCACAGCAGCCATGGAGGGGACCAGAGAGCAAGGGCAAGCACCTGCTTCCGCTAGAAGGCAAGACTCTGCAAGTCCCTACATGCCACTCGCAGGGACAGGAGAACGAAGGACAACACAGAACTGAGTCTTTCAAGGTACCCTTGACGCGCCAAAGGCTGACTCCATCTTGAGAGCGGACGATCTAATAATGATGTCCGACACAGGGTATTAAGCTGTATCCTCCATCACTCGGCAGCTCACCTCACTGACTCAGGTACGCAGAGCAATTCTAATGAAAGCCAGCGAAGTAGAACAGTGTGTACTCCCCCACGTGATGAAACCGTGTGCACTCATACTTCAGAAATGAGGGACACGATCACAACACTAGGGACAAATGGAAAAGATCTCTTCCTCATGTGAGATGTATCAACAGGTCTTTGGCAATGAAGCAAAGAAAGTAAAAGGTCTGGACACTGAGACCAGCCAAATAAAATCAGTCAAAATAAGTATGGGGGGAGGGCTCTAATAAAATACAATTATCAGGAAACCGAGTTTTCAATTTTTGCTCAATTACCTTATCAATGATTAAAAGTTTCAATTAGCAATTACTTGTTTATCCAGTACCAACCATAAGCCAACACTGTTCATGAAGCCAACTGGTAATAAATTCTGTCTCACAGGCCTAATTTCAAGGCAGAGATTAACCTGACGAGCCAGCGGTCACTGTAATTGTGCTGACTGCACTGTATGGACCAGTGGCCTCTCAGATGATTTCTGATTTTTGGATTCAGGACAAAAGAAAGCTATGAAAGCATACGCGCTTGTTCCCATGCTCACCTTTTCTGAGTAAGCTGCCTTTTATTTCTTTTCTTAAAGATCTTATTTATTTGCGAGAGAACACAAGCACAAGCAAGCAGAGGCAGAGGGAGAAGCAGACGCCCCACTGAGCAAGAAGCCCGACGTGGGGACTGATCCTAGGACCCCAGGATCATGACCTGAGCCGAAGGCAGACGCTTCCCTGACTGAGCCGCCCAGGGGCCCCTTATTAGCTATAATCCTGCTGAAAAGCGGATCCTCTCCAGAGAAAACCATGTGCATATTCATATGAAATGTAGTAAACAATATTAAGGGGGTTAAAAAAATGCCTTGATGCTTACCCAGGGATTTCTGGGTCAAGCCCCCATTCCTATGAGAGCTTCCTGAGCAAAGTTAAGAACCGAGCTCTCATGGAGAGGCTCACGAGAAGGTCAGGAAGAAAGGAAGTGATGGGAGAATGGGAGTAAATACACTGACCGCAACAGTGAGAGGAGAGTCACCTGGTCCTCTGAAGCCCCAGTGGGGCAGCACAGGGCACGGCGGCATCTGTCTGACAAAATACTTAGCGGGCCCTCTGGCCACTACACAACGTCGGGGCAGAGACGTGGGCGGCCACCAATCTCGGAAGGAGTGCACAGTTCTTGCTCTCGTGCAGCTTGTAAGGACCATGAGTGACAATCACGTATCCTGACAAATCGTCAGGAGCTGAGACAGGTTACTGGCATGAAGGAAATGTCTCTTACGAGAGCCTATCGCTAAAGAATCTAGCTACAACAGAGGGTTCACAGAGCCTTACAGAGTGAGACTGAGGTAACAGCCAACCAGTCCATGGTCATCTCTGCAGAAACAGGGGTGGGGTGAAGTTAACACAAATCTTCCTGACTAAGGGTAATGGAAGATTCTGTGCAGAGACATTGCCAAGATGTGGAAGCCACACTCTGAAGTTAGGAAGGTGCTGGTTCTCTTCGCCTGCTCCTTACCTCCTGCCAACTGTACTAACACATTCACAGGGGGTTTTTTTTTGGGGGGGGGGAGCCTGAAACCATGAAATCGGACACTTTCCATAGAGCACCGGGTACAATGCGCTGGCAGAGAGGAAGCGCTCAGTGTGAGCGACGCTGAAAATCACAGAGCGGTGAAGAGAACCTGTGCTCTGCTAAATACAGTCTGGGTACACCAACCCCACAGTCAATGTGAAAAGTTCCTACAGCCACCAATTATGAATTTCTAAAGCAAAATACAGGCAGCTTAAATATTTTACTAACTGCTTGCTCTTTGTTTTCACTAATGTAGTAAATGGGATGCACTGAATTGTATTTAGATATAACACAAATCTCTACCCAAGGGCTAGAATATACTTCACCATTGAAATTTTTTTTTTTTTTTTTAAGCAAAACAACTTCCTGATGAATTCTGGAGAACACTTGAGTGAAACAAAGTTCTTACAATATAATTATTAAGTTTTCTGAATGGAATGCTCTTGAAAATTGATGAATTCGGTTTAACATCTGTTATTTAAATCAAAGACAAACAGCTATTTAAAAACTGCTCTTTAAAAAATTTGACCACCTTGGAAAACAGTTTCAAATTTAGTCTTATTTAACAAACGGAGGTATAACCCAAAAAGAAAACCCTCATATTTTCACTCTGCCTCCAGGCAAAGCATTACATGCATCCCCAGTACTTGCCTTTACACATAAGTCTGTTGATGTTCACTGAAAAGGGGAAACACACCCTTTTCAGATTCATGCTCTCTCAGATACACCACCGTTGAGTACTGAGCACATTTTCCCTAAGTTTTAGTAACTGTAATCCACCTCCTGGCCTGAGATTTCAGAACAGATAAGAACTGAGAAAACAAGACACTTAGCACCGCGAAAATGCAACATTACCTGGAAAACTGGTCTTCATTACATCGATTCCAACTTGTAGCTCAGGTTCAGCAGCGAGCACTGCATAGTCCCCTTGATGAGAGACATTAAAGTTGAAGTTGGGGTAGGGATTCAAGGAGTCTTTTGCAAGAACTGGTTTTCCCTTTGCAGTTCTTTGCAAACGAATATTATTCCAAGGAATATTCAATTTCTCTGCAACTAATTTCCTTATCATCAGACGACCAGCCTGTTAAGGAAGTAAAACATGTGGTATGTATTGAAGTCTACTAAAGACTCAGATACCCTGCCTGTAACATACAAAATCTATTTTTGTGGTTTCTAAAATAAATTCATTTTTAAGTGTTTAAAAGTATATTATTAAACTTGCTGTGCTAAGATTTAAGCAATGCTTAAGAAAGTAGAAGAGGGGCGCCTGGTGGCTCAGTGGGTTAAAGCCTCTGTCTTCAGCTCAGGTCATGATCCCAGGGTCTTGGGATAGAGTTCTGCATCTGGCTCTCTGCTCAGCAGGGAATATGCTCCCTCCCCTGCCTGCTTCTTTGCCTCCCTGTCATCTCTCTCTCTCTCTCTGTCAAATAAATAAATAAAATCTTAAAAAAAAAAAAAAAGAAAGAAAGAAAGTAGAAGAAAAAGTTAAAGTCCCTCTTTAGCAATTCCCTCCCCTCAACAAATAACCAATGTTAACAATTCTGCATCTTTCTGTTCTTCTAAGTATCTATATACCTTTTCATTTAGATATGCTTTTTTTTTAAATGTAGATATACATTTGAGATCCTACTATAAGGAGTACTGCCACCAGGCCTAAGCTTTATAACTTGCAAGTGTTGGGGATTATTTCATGTCTGTACCTACTATGAGTCCGCTCTGCCTTTTAAGTGTAGTCTAATATTTCACAATATCAAGATACTCCTCTTGATGGACTATTCCGCTACTACTGGGCTTGTAGGCTGGCTCTAGTTTAGCTACTATGAAAAATTTCCCAGTGAACAGACCAATTCTACCTACATGTCTGTACGTATGTCCAAGTACTTCTAGATCCCATATACCCACCACTCAGCTTCAATAATTAGCGATGCATGACTTGTTTCACATACACCCCTCCTCCCACTGTCCCTCTTCCATGAATTATGAAAAAACAAACTACTCAAATCATACAAAAATGCCCAAGAGCAGGAAATAACAAAGTCTGTAATAATTTATAAAATGCCTTTCCGGATGTCTCCCCTTCCATTCTAACATTCTAACCTTGACTTTCAAAATCTGCACGACGTTATGAATTACACAATTTCTTACAAACTATAAAAAAGTTAAAAGAAATTCACCACTCTGCCTTCAAAACACTATCAATTAGTCCACAGCCCAAACGAAAAGGTGTTTCTATCCGGGGCACTTTCGAGCAATGGCGGTCTTGGAAGCGACGATCACCAGAGGCGACTTCAAACTGCACCCTGCGGCCGAGGTAATTCTGAAACCCAACATTCCCTTTGTTGCTTGGAAAGGCCTAACCACAAGCAACACCTCATTTACAACGGCGTTCCCCGAGCGACGCAGTCGGGGAGGGAAGCCCGAGCGGCGTCCCCCCGCCGGGCCGGCTTCTCCCGGACGAGAAGGCCGGCCCGGGCCTCCTCCCGCGACCCCAGCCTCCCGTCACGGTGTGCCGGGGCCTGTCCGAGCCGGCGCGGGGTCGCGCGGCGGAGCGCCGGCGTGGCCCGCAGACACGCTGCCCGCGGGACGCGCCGCACGGCCGCCAGCCCGCCCCGACACACAAAGGGCCCTCCGCGCCCCAGACCCGAGTAGTACCATGGCCGCCTTAGCGTCCCGGGCAAAGACGAACTGGCCGATGCGCTCCTTCTCCTCGGGCTGGATCGACCGCACGGCCAGCAGCCACTCCGCGCGGCTCGGCAGCCAGGTGCCGCACGAAAACGCCCAGCGCACGCCCTCCATGGCCGGCACCAAGCGGGACCGCGGCGCGGGCGAGACCATGCACCGAGAAAGGACCTCGCCGCTAGCCAGGCTCTGATGGCGCGGACGCTGGCGTGGCCCCGCCCCCTTCTTCCCGGCGTCGCGGCGGGGGGGGCGGTGCGGACGGCGACGCGCACGACGCCCCGCCCACCGCGAGCGCAGGTTTCCCCGGCCCAGCCCCGGTCTCCAGGAGAGATGGACTAGGGGCGGAGACAGAGGCCGGCCTCTGCGCTCCGCGCTCTGCGGCAGCTCGTGACGTCACGAGGGGCGGGGCCTAGCGGCTTGCAGAGGGAGGGACCAAGGCCGAGAGACCCCTAATTACGCCAGTCACACTCGGAGAAGCGCTAACGGGACAGCGGTTCAGGCCAATCGCAGTCAGGGCTGCGGAAGCAGCGAGACTAGGGTGGAGACTTCGGAGACTGCAGTTGCAGGTGGGTGAGCTCTGGGGTCTGAGGGAGGAGTGGGATGGCAGCGCCGGGTGCTGGGGGTCCGCGGAGGAGGGGACTCCCGGGGCTCTGGCCGCCCCTTGGGTCGTCCGTGTGCCGGGTGGGGGAAGGCTATGGGCGACGGGGAGCGCGCCGCTCGGGGACCCCGGAGCTGTGCCCCGCGGCCGCCCCAACCTGGCCTCCCCGCCGGCCCTGGGACCCCTCGCTGCGGCGGTGCGGCGGCCGGGGCACCGGGGGCCCTAGGAGCGGCGGAGCGCACTTAGCTCAGCAGCCTTCCTCGGGGGCTCCGTGCCTCGGCTCGGTGGTTTTCCCAGGCCTGACCGAGGGCCGTCTGGACGCCTCTGGGGGACCCTCGTGACCGCAGCCCCTGCGGTACTGGCCTCTGCGGAGCCCTGTCGATGCCCAGCTTCGCGGCCGATGAAATGCCATCTGCTGAGATGGAGACGGTCCCCTCCGCCCTTTGGCGGCCAGGGGACGTCAGTCCAGGGCCAGCAGTAGTCATTACACAGCGACCTAAGGATTATTTCCACCCTCTTTAAGATGGCTTCTATTCTGTTTTTATCTATGCTTGTTTCTGTAAGTTTTCCTGATCTCACAAGCCCCTTCCAACCCTTTGCAGGTAGGTGGGGTTCTGAACGCCCAACACACACAAATCCGCAAAGGGATGTAACGTACTGTCTTGATAGATCAACTTGGGTAATACTAAGAGCCTGTGTCAGGGGCGCTATGTAAGATCTGCTTGCCACCTGAAGAGAGCTTACAGTCTGGCCAGGCAGAGGGAACATGTGCCAAAACCCCGCAGTAACTGAAAATGTGTAGGTACGTGCAGTATACGGTGCCTACTAATTCTCCTCTCCCCGATGATCCCAACTCCGTTCTCCATTTTTAACTTTATGTATCTGAGCATATGGTAACTTCTCCACTCTTGGCTTTTTGAACTGATCTTTTTAAATTCCACTGTTTCCAAAACACTTCCATGCTCTGTGCAGTAGTAATTATTGTTACTGATGGAGAATCTGAGGTGAGAAAGAGAAATCTGTGGGACGATTTCAAAACAGGTTTAGGAATTCATAGTCCAATCTTTTAGCATTGAACTGAGCTCTGTGTATTCATCTGTACAGCCTCGTAGACAGATAGTGCAGTGGTTATTCGTACTTGCTTTCTCTGCCTAGAAAATTCTGTCCTCCCGTCATCACATTTCTTGTTCCTCTGTGTCATTCCGGTCTCAGCTCAAATGTCATACCTAGGAGAATGTCTATGTACAAGCTCAGTCTCCCCACTCCCTTCTATCCCTGGTACTACAGTGGACATTCTTTTTAGGTTTGTTTAATGGAATCCCCTTACTTGTCTACTTTGTAAATTCTTACTTGTCCTTCAAGGCTTAGGGCAAACCCGACCTTTTCTTGAGGACAACCCCGGAGTTTTTTTTTTTTTTTTTTTCTTTTTAATTCTCTGTTTAATTCATTTGGCAACTATTCTTACACAGTCTTATGGCATCTATTATCCCGAATTATTTTTATGTGTGTCAGAATATAAACTACTTGAGAGGAAATTTAATGCATACCTTACGTTTTACAAATAGTATACACATGTTTTGATGAACTTTTACAATAGATTTTACTTCTATTATAAGCTAACATTGGTATTTTTAGTCTGTCTACCTTTACTTCCCTCATTTTATTTCTTAAGGAAATATAAAGTGTGCCTAACTATATTCAGGAATCCCAAACATATTATTGTGATTTTTTTTTTTTTTTATTGCATTGGTGAGGGGAAGAGGAGGACTGAAGTGTTAGGGGTTCAGCAAGCTTGTAATAGTCAACTTGCCAGATTCTGAGCTGTCGCTTCTTAGTGGAATTCTGAGAAACCTGCCTGTGTTCTTTTTCCATTTCCACCACCAGTTATCTGTGTGACTTTGAGAAAATCACATAACCTCTCCCGGGTTTCAATTTGATTGGAAAAGCATCAAATGAAATCCTCTAAGTTTCATCGCTTTTAGGGAGCAGGGGAGATAATGTTCATTAGCTTCTTATTGGGACACAACTTTACTCCATTGCAAAGCTTAACTTTTCAAGACTTTAATAAATATATTTTTAATTCTACCAGTTACCCAAGAAAGAAATCTTGCAACCTTTCCCCCCTCAGTTTGCATATCCAATCTATTATCCATTCTATCGGTTCTGCGTCTAAGCTAGAGTTACCATCTAAATTTCTCCTTCTTCACTGCTAACACTCTGGTCTTAACCACCATCCTGTCTCACCAGCAAGACTGAATCATTATCTAGCCTGCAGCAGACGGGGCAACATTGTTTTCCTAAGTCCTCCCTGCCATCAGCACTTCTGAAGCAGCGGGTCTTCAGAGCTAGTTCTCCAAGTCCACGCCCTTGAGCACTGCATCATATGTGCTTCTGACCAGGCAGTGTAGGAGAGGCCAGCAAGATAGGAATCCTGAAGACCGTTGTGCTCCAGAAACTAGAGATGTGTGTTGCAAGAAGGGGGGACTAGTTAGCAACGTGAGTTAACTAGAACGTGGAGAGAGAAGACGAGAGCACGGTGTGGTGACACTGACTCAGCAGGATGTTGGGTGAGACGACTGGACAGCAGCGGGCTCAGATGGCCACTGCATGGAAAGCTGTTACAGACTTTCTGGGTCAGAGAGTGGGAAACCGGGATGGTCAGTAGAGGGTAATGAAAGTTCAAAGGACAGATTTTTGTTTGATATTTAAAGATGGGAGATATTACAATGTGTCTGCTGATGGAATCTGTCCAGTGCAGGGGAGAATGTGTTGATGCAGGAGAGGTGGTAGTTGTGTGGGTGTGGGTGTGCGCGTGTGTGCGTGGTACTCTAGAGTGTACTCCAGAGTGGGGGACCCTGTCTCCACTGGTTTTGGCCATACGCCCAGTAGTTAGAACAGTACTTGCCAAAGTAATAGCTACTCTGTAAACTTTTTAATATCTGTTGAATAAATGATTAACTTGGACACTATTTCTCTTACCTCCTTTTTAAAAAATTAATTCTTCACACATCAGCCAGAAAGATACTTTTAAAAAATAAATCAGACCATGTCACTGCACAGTGCGAAGGCTTCTGTGGTCCCAACTGCACGTAGAATGGAATTCCAGCACCCTGTAGCCTATCGGGTCCCACATGAGGTGATGCCCGCCTTCTGGAGCCCTACCTCCCCTGCATTCTTCTCTCCTTAACTGAATTCTAGTGATGCTGGCCTTCTTTCATGTCCTCAAACAGAAGGACTCCTTCCCACATTAGGGCTTTATACAGGATTTCTCCGCCCCCCCCCCCCCGCCAAACTTCTTGTCTTGACATCATTCAGGTGTCCCCTTAAATGACACCTTCTGAGAAGACACTCCCTGAGACTGTAGTGAACCAGAGCAAAATCTCCTGGAGCCACGTGGTCCTGGGCCAGCTCCCTGGTACCTGCCATATAACCTTGAGCAAACTGCAGAAGGTCTTAAGGCCCCAGCTCCCCTTCCTGTGAAGTATAGACCATAGCAATATCTGGTTTACACACTCCTTTTGAAGACTCAAGAGTATATGGAGCAGCAGTACAGAGTGAACCCTCTGTAAGTGTTACCAGGGTCACTCCCTGAAGCTGAATATCCCCCACTGTTCGTTTCTGTTCCTTTCCCAGCGGTTTCTTCACTGTTTTTGCAACAATGTCTAATTTATCAGTCTTCCTCACTAGATAGGAACCACCAGGAAAGCAAGGATCAAGTCGGCCTCTATCCTCCATGCCTTCCTGACTAATTCCCTACCTGGCACACAGTGAGCAGCCTGTGACAAATAATAATTAGGTTAGGCCAGAAATCACGCTCGGTTTTGAAACTCCAGTGACCAAACTCGCATCACTGGAGAGCCTGACGGAATCAAAGCCCAGACCAGTCTTGGTGCAGCCTCGGTGGAATCCCGCACTCCTGTCCAGCACCTGCATTTTCTGTCCTTACTTTGTATCAATCTTGTCAGACTTGATTGTTGTGCTTTTATTGATTCAATTATTTAAATCAAATTTTAATGGAAGATGTTAAAAGGAAGAAGGAAACAATAGTATTAAAAATTGATTCAGTGTTTTGAGCAGGAAGGAGTTTTGTTGAAACTAAGATGCACCCTTACACACCACTGTCTCATGCACTTTGAAGAAAGAAAACACTGCCATCCTCAGCTCCATACAACTCCTTATCGCGTGGTATTTTTCATACTCAAGGAAAGCCCTTTTAAAATTTTCATATATCACCCCAGTACACACGCAAAATTAGCTGGCTGAGATACTCTTAAAACATTTTCACATTCAGAATCCAGTACTTCAAATTCACCCGCAACTCAGAATCTCGAAGTCCATGTTTTTCTACATAATATTCTGTTATCAAGAGCATTAGTGATGCATCATTTCTTTTTTTTTTAAGATTTTATTTATTTATTTATTTGACAGATCACAAGTTGGCAGAGAGGCAGGCAGAGAGAGGGGGGAAGCAGGCTCCCCGCTGAGCAGAGAGCCCAATGTGGGGCTCGATCCCAGGACCCTGAGATCATGACCTGAGCCAAAGGCAGAGGCTTAACCCACTGAGCCACCCAGGTGCCCCTGATGCATCATTTCTTAAATGACTATCTGTTATTATCTCCAGGGCTGTATTTTAAGACATGGATAACCATTCTTCACATTCTGATGCACAGTTTGATGCACATAGGGACAAACAGGTCATGTTGCTCCCTGGCCAGAAGCAATAAGATACCTGTCAATTTCAGATATGTTTAGGGTGGGAAAAAATGTGCCTTAAAATTAGTGAAATATTAGGGGCACCTGGGTGGCTTAGTGGGTTAAGCCTCTGCCTTCGGCTTGGGTCATGATTTTAGGGTCCTGGGATCAAACCCTGCATCGGGCTCTCTGCTCATCGGGGAGCCTGCTTCCCCCACTCTCTCTCTCTCTGCCTGCCTCTCTGCCTGCTTGTGATCTCTCTCTCTGTCAAATAAAATCTTTTTAAAAAAATCAGTGAAATATTATATTGAATTTGCAGAGTATTTGAAGAAAAAATTGCCTTATATATCTTTTAACAAGATTTAAGAATTGTTTTAACAATAATGTTATTAAGTACATGTTATTACTGAGTTTAACCATTAATATTGATACACCACCTGACAATATTGATTTATTATTTATGACATAGCTTAAGCATCACAACAGTACGATGTATTGGTGTGTCTGCCTTGAACACAAGGAAGCTAAAGCCTCAGAGAGCCTCCATAGGCGCCGCAGTATGGTGATGGGCTACTTAGGACCCTATTCCTTCAGCCTGAGTCCTGAATTCTTGGTTATATGCAAAATACACTACTACTATGAGTGCACATTTACTCCGACCAAATTTAAGAAATGAAGATTTCAGCTTCTTTGCTCTTTCATTCTGTACAGAATATACACGGCAGGTTTTATCTTTTAACAGTGTCATAAAAGTGAATATCTATATATGACTCTAATATGTTTGAGATACTTATTCTTTTTTTTAAGATTTTATTTATTTGAAAGAGAGCGTGAGAGTACACACACAAGCCGGGTAAGAGGCAGAGGGAGAAGTAGGCTCCCCACTGAGTGGGAGCCTGACTCAGGCTCGATCCCAGGACCCTGGGATCATGACCTGAACCGAAGGCAGATACTCAACCGACGGAGACACCTAGGTGCTCTGAAACATAAAATTTTTAGTAAAATTTGCTTTTTGTTACTATTTATAGAAATGAGAATTCTTTATATCTCCATCATTGGATTCAATGAACAGTGAGCCTCAAGAGACTTAATCCAACACAAGATCCTAATTCAATACATATTTTTAATGATAATAAAGTTAATTAAAATATGTTTGTGGCTGACGTTTCTTAAAATTTATTTCCTCAAGACTCACATCACTATATACAAATACAGTTTTTATCCTTTTTAAAGTCTCAGGTTTGAGTACCTTTTAGCTTTTTTGTTTTATATTCAACTTCTCTTTTGAAAACCGAGGAACAGGCCACCTGGATGGCTCAGTTGGTTAAGCATCGAACCCTTGATTTTGGCTCAGGTCATGATCTCTGGGTCATAGGGTTGGGCTCTACACCAGGTGTGGAGTCTGCTTGGGGTTCTCTATATGCCGGGGGCCTTCCTGCTTGTGCTTACTCTCTCTCAAGTAAATAAATAAATCTTAAAAAAAAAAACTTACACTAAAAAAGAAAACAATGTTTTCTTTGCATTTTTAAAGTGTTTTGAACAAGAACAAAACTGGGATATCAGTTTTTAAACTAAATTTCTATTTTGTGGTCTTTAATTTTTATTTTGAAATAATCACATATATATATACAAGTTACAAAAATAGTATGAAGCAGTCCCAGGTGCCCTTTACACAGTTTCCCCAGGACAGCATCTTCCACAGTTATTGCCTAAAATCAAAATCAGGAACTTGACTTTGGTGCACTGTGTAGGGACAGTCCTGTGTCATTTTATCACATGTATAGATGCCTATAGCTGATCAAGTCACAGATTATTACAATTCACTGCAGAAGTGTCCCTATGCATTCCTGCCCCTCCACCCCCACCACGTTCCTCAGCCCCGGAAACCACTAATATGTTGTCCATCTCTATCATTTTGTCATTTCAAGAACGTTCTAGAAATGGAAACATACAGTATGTGACCTTTTGAGACTGCCCTTTTTCACTCAACATAATGCTCTTGAAATTCCTCTAAGTTGTGATTGTACATCAGTGGCCTGTTCCTTTTTAATGGTGGGCAGTCTTCCGTGGTATGGAGGTACGACAGTCAGTATACTTGTCCATATGTTGAGCAACATTTTGGATGTTTATGGTTTTTGACAATACAATTCTAAGGGCTATGATAAACCATGTACAGATTTGTATTTCTCTAGGATAAATGTGTTCATATCAGTGATTATTGGCTAATATAATGTATACTTAGTTCCCCATTTTTATTGAGATGTAACTGACATATAACATTGTGTTAGTTTTAGGTGTACAACAGAATGACTTGATATTTATAAATATTATGGAATGAATACCACAATAAGTATAGTTAACATCCATTGCCTTGCAGAATTTTTTCTTTTGCTGATGGCTTTTAAGATTTACTCCCAGAGCAACGTCCAAATATAGAACTCAGCATTGTTAACTGTAGTCCTCATGCTGTACATTACATCTCCAGAATTTGGTTCTCTTATAACTGGAAATTTGTACTTTCACCCCCTTCCCTCAGTTCCCCTACCCCCAGCCCCTCTGGCAAACTCCAACCTTTTCTCTGTTCCCATGAGGTTTTTTTTTCTTCTTCAAGATTCCACATTTAAGTGACATTCTACAGTCTACATTTATTATTTCACTTAGCATAATACCCTCAAGGTCCATCTGTGCTGTTGCAAATGGCAGGATTCCTTCTTTTTTATGGCTAATGCTCTATTGTGTGTGTGTGTGTGTGTGTGTGTGTGTGTACACTTCACATTTTCTTTATCCATTTATCAATCTACAGACACTTAAGTCATTTCCTTCTCTCGGCTGTTGTGAATATGCTGCTGGAACACAGCAGATAGATGCCTCTTCAGGATAGTGATTTAATGTCCTTTCAGTTCACACCTAGAAGCTGAATTGGTTAAGATCATATTGTAGTTTCATTTAAAATTTTTGAGAAACTGCCATACTATTTTCTATATTGGTTGCACCAGTTTTCATTCACACCAAAAGGATACAAGGTTCCCTTTTATTCACATCCCCAACAGCACTTGCTGTCTCTTATCTTTTTGACAAAAGCCAGACTGACAAGTGTGAGTTTGTATCTCGGGGTTTTGATTAGCCTTTTCCTGATGATTAGTGACAATGAGCATCACCTCATGTACCTGTTAAACCATGTGAATAGCTTTGGAAAAATATCTATTCATGTTCACTGCCCATTTATTTTTATTTTTTTTAATTTTTAAAGATTTTATTTATTCATTTGACACAGAGAGAGAGAGAGATCACAAGCAGGCAGAGAGAGAGGGAGAAACAGGCTCCCTGCTGAGCAGAGAGCCCGATGTGGGGCTCGATCCCAAGACCCTGAGACCATGACCCAAGCCGAAGGCAGAGGCCTAACTCTCTGAGCCACCCAGGCACCCCTCACTGCCCATTTTTAATTGGATTACTTGGAGGGGTTTTTTTTGTTTGGGTTTTTTTTTTGCTCTTGAGTTCTAGAAGTTCCTTACAAATTTTGGATATTAACACCTTATCAGATGCGTGGGTTAAGAACATTTTCTCCCAGTCTGTAGGCTGACCTTTCATTTGGTTGATCACTTATTTTATAGTGTAGAAATTTTGTAGCTGATGTAGTCCCACTTCTTTATTTTTTATTTTGTTGCTTGTGCCTTATGTGTCTTATCCACCACCACCACCCCCCAAAATAATTGCTATTACCAATGTCAAGGAGCTTATTCCCTACTTTTTCTTCTAGGAGTTTTATAGTTTCTGGTCTCACATTAAATATTTAACTGACTTAATTGTTGTGAATGGTGTGAGATACGGGTCCGGTTCCATTCTTTTGCATGTGAATATCCAATTTTCCTAGTGTGATTTATTGAAGAAACTATCTTTTCACCATTGAGTACTCATGCCATCGTTGTTATATAATAGTTGTCCATTTATGTGTGAATTTACTTCTGGTCTCTCAGTTCTCTTCCATTAGTCCATGTGTCTGTCTTTATGCCAGTGCCATACTGTCTTGATTACTATAGCTTTGTAATATAATTTAAAATCAGGAAGTGTAGGGGTGCCTGGGTGGCACAGTCAGTTAAACATCTGCCTTTGGTTCAGGATCTCAGGGTTCTAGGATCAAGCCCCATATCAGGCTCCCTGTTCAATGGAGAGTCTGCTGTTCCATTCCTCCTCTCTCCCCCACCATCCTCTTCTGCTCTCTCTCATACACACTCTCAAATAAGTAAATAAAATCTTTTTAAAAAATCAGGAAGTGTGATGCATCTAGCCTTGCTATTCTTTCTCAGGATTACTTTGGCTATTGCAGGATTACTCTGGCTGTGTAGATAGTTCTTTATGAATTTTAAGATTATTTTTCTATTTTTATGAAAAATGCCTTAGGTATCTTGATAGGGATTACATTCAATTTACAGAGGCGTTTAGGTAGTATGGAAATTTTAATAATATTAATTTTTCCAATCCATGAACACAGGGTGTATTTCCATTTATTTATATTTTCTCTGATTTCTTTCAACAATGTTTTATAGTTTTTAATTTATAAGCCATTGACCTACTTGGTTAAATTTATTCCTAAGTATTTTATTGTTTTTGACACTGTTGTAAATGAGATTGTTTTCTTTATTTTAAATTTTAGTTTGTTAGTATATAGAAATGTTACTGATTTTTTGTATGTTGATTTTGTATCCTAGAGCTTCACTGAAGTCATTTATTAGTTGTTACATGTTTTTTTGGTGTAGTCTTTAGGATTTTCTGTATACAAAACATCATCTGCAAACAAAGACAATTTTACTATTTTCCTTTCCAATTCTGATTCCATTTATTTGTTTTTCTTGCCTCATTGCTCTGGCTAGAACTTCCAGTACTGTGTTAAATAGTGATGAGAGTGGACAACCTTCACTCAGTCCTAATATTAGAGGAAAAACTTTCAACCTTTCACCATTGAGTTTGATGTTAGTTGTGGGTTGTCATGTACGGCCTTTTATTATTTGAGAATTCTATGCCCAATTTGCTTCTATGCCTAAATGAGAATTTTTATAATGAATTGATGCTGAATTTTTAAATGTTTTTCTCCATCTGTTGGGATGCTCATATGACTTTAATCTTTTTAATTAATGTGGTAAATTACAATTTTTGATTTGCATATGTTCACTCATCCTTGCCTCCTAGGAATGAATCCTAATTGATCATGGTGTATTATCCTTTTAGTGTGCTGTTGGATTCAGTTTGCTAGAATTTTGTTGAGACTTTTTGCATCTTTAGTCACCAGAGATATTGGCTTGTAAGTTGTTTTGTTTTGTTTTATTTTTCTCTTGTGTTTGTAGTGGCCTTATCTGGCTTTGATATCATGGTAATGCTGGCTCAGTTGGTTAAGGACTGCCTTCAGCTCAGGTTGAGTTCCTGCTCAACTGGGAGTCTGCTTCCTCCTCAACTCCCCCAACCCCTCCTCCAACTTCCTCCCCCAACTTCCTCCTCAGCTCCCCCAACCCCTTCCCTGGCTCCATGCTCCCTTTCTCTCTCTTTTGCTCTCTTTCTCTCTCAAATAAAATACTTAAAATTTTTTAAATATATTTGCAAATTTTCCCATTATTGACTTCTGCTTTTATATGATTGTTGCTAGAAAATATAGTTGGTGTAATTTCAGTCTTCTTATATTTGCTACAACTTGTATTATGGCCTAACATTTGCTCTATCTTACAAAATGTTCTGTGTCTGTATATGTCACTTAAGTCCTTGTGATTTATAATGTTATTCAAATCTACTCTTTCCTTACTGATTCTCTGGATGGTATATCCATTGCTGAGTAGGATATTAAAGTCTCCAGTTATTATTTTATTGCTATTTATTTCTGTCAGTTCTGCTAGTATTTGCTTTATATATTTGGTTCTCTGATATTGGGTACATAAACATTTACAATTATGTATTTTTAATGGATTGACTCCATTATCATTATATAAGGACCTTCCTCATCTCTTCTATTTTTAAAGTCTCTTTTGTCTGATATGAGTATAGCATCTCTGCTTTCTTTTGGTTACAATTTGTGTGAAATATTTTTTTCCCATTCCTTCACTCTCAGTCTGCATGTGTTTTTAAAACTACAGGGAGGGATGCCCTCATGGCTCAGTTGGTTAAGTGGCTGCCTTCGGCTCAGGTCATGATCCGAGGGTCCTGGGTTTGAGTTCCATATTAGGCTCCTTGCTCAGCAGGGAACCTGCTTCTCCCTCTGCCTGCAGCTCTACCTGCTTGTGTGCTCTCTCTTTGACAAATAAGTTAAAAAATAAAATAAAATAAATAAAGCTACAGGAAATCTCTTGTAGGCAGCTTATTATTGGATCTTGTATTTTTCTCTATTCAGTTATCCTGTGTCTCTTGATTGGAGAATTTAATCCATTTACACTTAAATTGTTAATATGTCAAGACTTACTACTACTATTTTGTTAACTGTGTTCTATTTTGTAGATACTTTATTGCTTCTTTGTGGTTTGATGACTTTTTGTGGCAATATTTTGTCATTCTTTTATCATAATCTTTCATGTGACCACTTCAGGGTTTTCTTTTTGGCTACTGTGATGCTAACATAAAATCTATTTATAACATTCTATTTTAAGTTGATAACAACTCAATTTTACTAACATAAACTTTAAATTTTTACTTCTCCCTCACTCACAGTTCCAGTTATTAATGTTTCAGTATAATGTTCATATATATATGTATATGTGAATATATATATAGTATTTTCAGGATTTTATTTCTACGTAATCTCTGCACCCATTGTGGGACTCACACTCACAAACCTGAGATCAAGAGTCACATACTCCACTGACTGAGCAAGTCAGGCACCCCTCAGTTTACATATATTTTATATTATGTATCCAAAAATAAATTATCATAGTTAAAACTAGAGTTGTAAATAAATTACATATTTGAGAATACAATTCCCCAATATTGGAGAATCTTATTTTGACTGTATTTACTATTACCAGTTCTACAAACATTTATATATTTTTATGATGTTAATTAGCATCATTTTATTTCTCCTTGAAAAACTACCTTAGTATTGCTTGTAAGGCAGATGTAATGCTAATTAACTTCCTTAGCTTTTATTTGTTGAGAAATTCTTTACCTCTCATTCATTTTTGAAAGACTACTTCACCAGCTATACTATTCTTAGTTAACAGCTTCTGCTTCTCTTTCAGTACTTTGAATATATCACCTCATTCTCTCCTGATTGAAAAGTTGCTATTGAGAAATCTGTCCATAGTCTTATGGGAGGGATCACACATCACTGTGATGTGTCAGTCTTTTGCTGCTTTCAAAATTCTTTGTGACTTTTGACAATTATAATATGTCTCTATGTAGCCCTTTTTGGATTCAATCTATTTGGGGTCTTTTGGGTGTCATTATTCTGATATCCATTTCTCTCCTCATGTATGGGAAGTTTTCAACCATTATTGTTTTTAAATACTTTCTGTCCCCTTTTCCCCACTCTCTTCTACTTTGGGGTTCTTACAATGCATGTTTATTCTTTAGATGGTGTCCTAGGAGTCCTGTATGCTTTCTTTACTCTTTTTAATTCTTTCTTTTTGCTGTTCTGACTGGAAAATTTCACGTGCCCTATTTTATAGTTCACTGATTCTTCTGCTTGATGAAGTCTGCTGTTTAAGTTCTTTTTTTTTTTTAACTTAAAAGATTTTACTTATTTATTTGACAGAGATCACAAGTAGGCAGAGAGGCAGGCAGAGAGAGAGGGAGGAAGCAGGCTCTCTGCTGAGCAGAGAGCCCAATCGTGGAGCTCGATCCCAGGACCCTGAGATCATGACCTGAGCCGAAGGCAGAGGCTTTAACCCACTGAGCCACCCAGGTGCCCCTACAGTTGAAGTTCTCAATTGAATTCTTCAGGGAAGTCACTGAATTCTTTACTTATAGGATTTCTTTCTTTCTTCTTTCTTTCTTTTTGTGGTTTCTATTTCTTGTTGAACTTTTCATTTTGTTCATGCATTTTCCCCCCAATTTTGTTTAGTGATTTGTGTTTTCCTGTAGTTAACTGGACTTCTTTAAGAGGAATAATCTGAATTACTTGCAGACAATTCACAGATCTCCCATTTCTTTAAAGTCAATTATTGGAGCTTTATTACCCCCCTATGGTAATGTCAATGATTATCTGATTCTTTATCATCCTTGCTTCTTTGTGTTGTTATCTGCATATTTGAGTAAGCAGTCTCCTCTTCCATACTTTACAGGTTGTCTTCTCCAGAAATGGCCTTCCCCCAGTCAGTTCACCTTGATTCTGGACCAGTCAGCAGGCAGCATCCTTGGTCAGGTGGGGCTTGCTGACAGGGTCTCTGTTTGGGCAAGGCTGCTGCCTGAGCTCTGAGGTCAGGCTGGGTGCCTCTGGCTGGTGGGTTCCTGCCTACATGAAGCTGTGGGATGCGCTCTGGAGGAATTCTCTGGCTAAACTTCCTACTCAGGTAGGACTGGTGCTATACTCAGCAGCTAGGAAGGGCTACAAATATGCTTCCTTGCCTGAGTGGAGTTGTAAGACAGTCTCCATGGCCCTTTAGCTTGATGTTTGGGGATCTGTATCCAGCAGAGCTACCCACCAAACTCCTGGGTCAGACAGTGCCACCAGCTGTGCTCTGCAGATGGAAAGCCCAACTGGCTTGGTGTTCCACTCAGGTGCTGTTGTATACTTAGGTGTAGGTTGGGCTACACAGCTTCCCAGGTGTTCTGGTTAGGCTTGCTCATTGGGAAGGGCTGAAGGCTATCTTCAGTGCCAAGCAGGGCTTCAGATTTGCTTCCCCACATGGGGAAAGGCTGTATAACAGCCTCCACAGCCAGGTGGACTTGGTAGTCAGGGACATGAGTAAGGCAAAACACACTGAGCTCCCCAGACAGATGGAGTCACCACGTGGGCTCCGCAGAAGGGCAGGCACCCTGCTTAGGTACTCTCTCAAGTGCTGCTGAGCTACTCGGTTTCCCAGATGCTCCAGTCAGGTTTCCTGGTGGCATGAAGCTGGGGGCTGCACTCAGCAGTAAGCAGGGCTATGAATTAGCTTTTCTGCCAGGCAGGGTGGCAAAAATAGGCTCTAAGGCCAGCAGGGCTCATTGTTTGGGTTCTTGAATCAGGCAGAACTGCACCCTGAGTTCCCTGACCAGATGGAGTCACCATGTCATGGTTAGCTTTTTAAAAAACTTCCAAATAATTTATATTAGCAACATGTGAATGATACAGTGTCTCTCTGGCTTCTCAACCATTTGATATTATCAGTATCTTTTTATTAGCCATTCTAATGGATAGGAAGTGCGATTTCATTGTGGTTTTAATTTTGTATTTCCATGACTAATGATATTGAACATGCCTTCATGTGTTCATTTCTGTATTTTCTTTGGTGAAATATTTCTCCATATCTTCTGCCCATTTTTTAATTGAATTGTTTGGTTTTTTTTACTGATGGATTTTGAGAATTCCTTATATATTGTAGATATTAATCTTTTATCAGATTTCATTTGCAAATATTTTCTCCCAGGCTATAGATTGTCTTTTCTTCTTAACAGAGTCTTTCACAGAGGAAACGTTTTCAGTTTGGTAACATTCAACTAGCATTTTTCCTCTGTTTAATGGATTGTGCTTTTATTTTATTATTATTTTTTTTAATTTATCTATTTGACAGAGAGAGATCACAAATAAGCAGAGAGGCAGGCAGAGAGAGAAAGGAGGAAGCAGGCTCTCTGCAGAGAGCCCGATGTGGGGCTCGATCCCAGGACCCTGGGATCATGACCTGAGCCGAAGGCAGAGGCTTTAACCCACTGAGCCACCCAGGCACCCCTGGATTGTGCTTTTAATATCATAGATCTAAGAATTGAGATCTAAGAACTTCCAGTACTATGATTAATAGCAATAATAAAAAGTGGACATATTTGCCATTTTCATCATCTTAGAGAAAAAGGATTCAGTCTCCTGCCATTTAGTTTTGTATATTTCTTTGTTTTTGTATTGTCTTTGTCTGGGGCACCACAGTTGTACTGACTTACTTGGGAAGTGTTCCCTCCTCTTCTGTATTCTGGAGGAAATTGTACAGATTTAGTATTCACTTTTTAAAAAACTTCTGTAAACTCAATGTCTTTAATAGTTACAGGGCTGTTCAAATTTTACATTTCATCTTGAGTGGGTTGTGGTAATACATGGGTTCTTTGGGAAATTAGTCCATTTCATCTGTCCTATTGCACTGTTACATGTAGAGTTGTTTATAATATTCCTTTCCCTTTCTTTCTGATTATCTTCAAGGTCTGTAGTGATTCCCCTCTTTCATTCCTGATATTAGTAATGCATGTCTTCTTTCCTTCATTCCTTGTTAATCTTGCTCAAGTTTGTCTATTTCATTGAACTTTTCAAAGAATTGAACTTTTGTTGATTTTCTCTGTGGTTTTCCATTTATTTCATAGAGTTCTGCTCTTTATCATTTCCTTTCACATAACTTTATTGAGTTTGTTTTGCCCTTCTCATAGTTTCTTCAGGTTGAAGCAAAAATTATAACACTGCCTAATGTAGATCTCAGCATATGTAAGGAATTACTTAAAACGATTATATAAGAAAGATATGAGGGAGTGTAAAGGGAAGTAAAAGAGTGTAAAGTTTATACACTTTATTCACACTGGTAAAATATTTGCACAAATATTATTATAACATATATTATACACACACACACATATATACACACATATAAATGTAATACATAGAACAACCACTAAAAAGTCCATACAAAGCGGTACACTCATAGCCACTATAGCTAAATCAAAATGGAATTCTGCAAAGGGTTAAGTAACTTAAGTATCTCATAGGAGAGGCAGAAAGCAACTCACAGGAATCTGAGTAAAGAAAGTTACTCCAAGTAACTCATAGGAAGGCAGAAAGAAGAAAAATAAATTAATTAAAAACAGAAATCACAGAAAACAACCAAAAAGCAGAGCTAAGTATTAATATATCAATAATTGTACTAAATATAAATGGTCTATATATGCCAGTTAAAAGACAGAGATCAGCAGAGTAGATTTTCAAAAAATGATCCAATTTTATACAATTCCTATAAGTTATTCACTTCAAATGGAATGACAGAAGTAAGTTCAAAGTCAACAAGCAGGTTGAAAATATACTATGCAAGCATTAATTAAAAGTAAACAGGTAAGGTTATATCAATATTAGACAAAATGGATGTCAGCAAAGAAAATTATGAGGGACAGAGAGGAATATTACATGTCAGCCCACCAAGAAGTCACAGCAAACCTAATTGTCTAAGTACCAAACAACAGAGCTGCAAAATATGTGAAGCAAAAACTGATGGAACTGTTAAGAAAAACAGACAAATATACTTAACAGCTGGATACTTTACTATTTTCCTGTCTTAAATTAATAGAACAAGAAGAGAGTAAGAAATGACACAGAACACAATACCATCAATCAATAGAATCAAATCAACATTAATAGAAAACTCCACCTAACAAAAGAACACACAGTATTTTCAACTGTCATGGAACATATACTGAGTAACCATATCCTTATGCACAAAACAAACCTCAAATGACTGAAAAGAATAAAAGTCACACAGACTTTGCCATTACTCATTGAGGCATCTCTGTGAGGGCTGCTTTAAAATTCTTGGTAGATAATTCTGACATCTGTGTCATCTCTGTTCATATCTTTTGATTGTCTTTTCAACTTGACATATACCTGATTTTGTATATATTGGATATTATGTGGTAAGATTCTAGATCATATTTAAATCCTGTGTTTTAGGTTTTTGTGTTTTGGGTTTTGTTTTTTTTTTTAATTGTTGTTGTTCTGTTGGGTTAAGGTCACCACCTCATTACTGCTAGGTTGGGATGGAAGTCCTGATTTTCCACCCCACCTTTGTGGACACCTGGGAGAGGGGGGCTGCTGGACAGAGTTGGGAGTTAAGTTTCCCCTCTTTGCGTCCTCTGATACCACTGTGGCTGGGAGAGGGAAGCGCACATCGTTGCTACTCTCCATGAGGTCTCCACTGACATCATGTGGGGTAGCCTTCAGGCTTGAATATCACGTTATAACTACAAAAGTTAAGAGTCTCTCAGCATTTATTTGCCTACCAATGTGTACCTTTTAACAGAAATGGAAGTTTTGTCATATGGTATTGTTCTCTGATTCATTGGTTAAAAGGTCCAGAAAGATTTGCTTTGGAACACAGACACAGATGGCAGATTTAGACTATTGTAATCAGTGATCAAAATTTGCCTCCCTAAAAAATAATTGCCTCCCTGGCTCCACTTTCTCCTCAGTGTATTAACATGCTCAGGTCTCAAATAAAAGAAAACAAAATTTCCTACAATTCACCTATTCCTCAAGTCCTTACCTCACTGAACTTCTTTAAAAAATAATTTATACAAATTGTGTCCATTATTTCCTCATTAAGCTACTGTAGTGTGGCCTCTCCTCACCCCACCCCCAAATCATCAGTGATGTTTTCTCAGTTCTTACCTCAGCTTTGGATGATGTGTGACTATTTCCTACATAGAAATTCTCTTCCTTTGCCCTCCACCGCCTCTCCTACTTTTCCTCCATTTCTGTCCCTGTTCTTCATGAGTTCTTCCTTAGCCAACAAACTTTGTCACCTGTGTCTTCCACAAATTTCTGCTATATTTTCAGTTCATCTAGACATCACCTGGTAGGTAGCTGTTAAACACAAATAATTCTTCAACTAAGTGGTCTATGCCTTAAGGTTAGTTATCCTCAGTGTTCCACTCCTGGACCTCTTCTTTTCTAATTTTGTTTATTTTCTTTGATTGATTTTTATCTGTTTCAATGGCTTTAGTTATCTTGTGGACTGAGTTCCCCTATCCCCTTCATAAACCTTCCCATACCCTTTCTCTTTGATAGCACTTAACTTTATCATGATTAAATAAAGTCTACATATACAAAAGTACTCAAACCAAGTTAAGAAAATAGAAAATTTCAGCTTCTCTGCTTGGCCATTCTATATGGAGTAAACATGGCAGGCTTGAACTTATAACAACTTCATCAAAATAAATGCATAATGCAAATATATAAATTTGATACTTGAAAGTTACTTTTTTTTAAAGATTTTATTTATTTATTTATTTGACAGACAGAGATCACAAGTAGGCAGAGAGGCAGGCAGAGAGAGAGGAGGGGAAGCAGGCTCCCCACTGAGCAGAAAGCCCAATGCGGGACTCGATCCCAGGGTCAACTCGATCCCAGGAACCTGGGATCATGACCTGAGCTGAAGGCAGAGGCTTTAACCCACTGAGCCACCCAGGCACCCTGATAATTGAAAGTTTCTACTAAGTTCTTTTACTTATATTACTAGTCACAGACAAAATTACTGTATACATATATCATTGGGTTCACCTTTGACCTGTGAACTATAAGCTTCAATAGTTGATTTACTCCAATAAGTCACTTATATATACTGATATTAAAAAGTATTGCAAACCATTATTGCCTTTATTAAACACTGTAGCTACTTAGCTACAGTAGCTACATAGCTACTTCTGTAGTAAAAGAAAGAAACAGTATCTGTAAAAAATAGAAAAAAAAACAAGCCCCATTTGTTACAAATGATGTAATTTTTATGCAGAAAACACTAAAGAATCAACAGAAAAATATTTAGATTAAGAATGTGCTTAAGAAAAAAAAAAGAAATGTGTTTGAGTTACTGGGATTAAAATTCATATGCATTAATTAAAATAACCCTATTTATTGTAATAGACACACCTCAGTGACTTAATAATTTTTTATCCAAAAAAAATCCCAAAATCAAAAACCAGTGTTGGCATCTTTTTAAATTGACATTCCTCATGCCAGTGAACCTTAGATAGTAAGCTCCATGAGAATAAGAGCCACATCTTAGTCATTTACTGCTGGTATTCTGAGCAGAACGATCTTTCTAAAATGTAAAGCCATGGTGTAGTGCCTCTCCAACTTCAAGTCCTTCTAAATATTCCTCATTACTTCTAGAATGAAAGCCACGCCCCCTCGCATGGCATGCAGCTTTGCATGAGCCGGTCCACTTCAGCTTTATCTACCCCATATCTGCTCCTCAACACTGCTTCTCCCAAGGGGCTGTGGTAACTCTTTCATCCATGCCTCTCCACTTACACTTTTTTCTCTTGGAAATGTCTTTCTCATCTTCTTTGGTAATCAGTCATCTTTAATTTTTCTTTAACAGCTCAAATACCATCAGAATGTCTTCCTCTGTCCTCCCCCCTCTCTGCTCTCTCTGCTCTGTCCTCCTCACCCCTGGGATCAAGTCTGAGCTTTGTCCTTCCTTCCTGCCTCCACAACACTCTTCGTATCTCTACTAGGATGCTTACTTGTTACTTCTTTCTCTCCACACCAGCCTGTGAGCAGGCAAGAGCAGGGACCCTGTGACTCCTCTGTCTTTAGATTCCCAATGCCTGCACAGGTTAGAAGCCCAGTAGATATTCAGTAAAAGTTTACAGAAGAGGGAAGATCAGAGTGGAGGCAATTCAAGTGAGAACAATGACATTTATCTCAAAGAGTGGCTGTCGGGGTGAAGAAAAGGTAGTGGTTTTAAAATAGATATGGCTGGTGCAGGAGGACCTCTGAGTGCCTGGCTTGGGAAATAGGAGCATCTCCATGGGAAATCCAAAAAGAATAGCGTTATGGAGGGGGGTGGTGCGGGGGATCAGAATGCTATTACTTAAACTTCAGTAGTTTTCATTGGTAATTATGGCCACACTGAAGAATTGAAAAATAGAGATTTTTTAATGCCCAATAAAACATATGTTTTAAAATTGAAATTAAATTTGTATGTACGACACACACACACACACACACACACACACACACACAATCAGATACAGAACAAAAGTATTGTGGAATGAGTTTTCAGCATCTAGCCACGGTCTTCTCCTCTCTCTCTCCTTGATTAAATGGCTTGAAGGCCAAGGTAGTAATTTCTGCTTTATATTGTCCCATGGGGATCACAGAGCCTTGTCAGTACCAATACTCCCAAACTTTGAACTTCTGAAAACCAAGAAGAGTCTACGATTGTAGGAGAGAAATGTATCTTTCCATCTACATCTAAGTTCCTCTGCCAGAGGCATTTAATACATTTCTAAATGGATGAGGATTTAGAGCAGTTCCGAAAGGTGTGCAGGCTGTGTGTGCTGAGTGTCCCCACCACTCCTGTGGTCCTCTGAGGCAGCCGTGGGGAGACCCTGCATTGCTGCTACAGATGTCCAGCTCTCCAGCCCATGGCCAGACTTAAGAAACAGCCCAGGAGATACACCTGGTTTGTGTGCTTGAGAAAATGCTATGACCCTCTGCACAGCATTACATCATATCTGTCTGTCAAGTCCAGATGAGGCTGCTTATTTGCTCTGTGTACCGTTTTGTGTACTGTACATGCTCCCTGGTCTCTCCCCTTAAATATTCCTTTCCAGCATTCTGGAGTCAGTACAAGAGGCTAGCTTAGGTCTCAACCAGTGTGTCTTTCTCTCCCCTGACTCCCTGGTCCTGGCACTTCACATGAACTATGTCACAGTGACACTGCTTGTGCTCGACTTTTCTCTTATGCCTTAGGAGCTCTTAGAGTCTGCTTCTTCCCCCACCAGCTTATTAGGCATGTAAACCTCCTGATCAGTGTCAATTAAAGGGCTTCCTTGGCTTTTATGTTAAATGTTTAGTAGAAGAAAAAAAAATGGGAATCAAAGACTAGAAGCTCCTTGCCTCAACTATATCCCAGGTAAAGTGCTGGAGTAGCACTGGAGCCGTGTGTCCGATCCCAAAGCCCTGCTCGTCCCGCTTCCTCACATGACATCGTTCCCCTGGGAAGGTGGATGATTTGTAGTTACTAGAAAAGGAGGGAAAAACATCCATACTTCTAAAAACAGAGTTTTACAAGTGACTTAAGAGGCATGCCTTGTGAAGTGACGAATGACTCTTGGGATGGCAGCCATATGTAATTGTCTGTGTACACCACTCTTTGGCCTTCAATATTCTTTTCCGCCTTAGGTCACACATTAACAACATTCTTAAGTAAAGATTTATAGTGTTGTGGTGATTCATGTATTGTATCAACTGAACTGGACCACAGGATTCCCAGACATTTGGTCAAACATTATTCGCTGTGTTTCTATAAGGATGTTTCTAGATGGACTGAGTGAAGCAGGTGGTCCTCCCTAATGAAGGTGGGCCTCACCCAATCAGTTGAAGACCTGGATAGGACAAAATTGCTAAGTAAGAGGAAACTTATTTGAGTGCTGAGTTGAGAAAAATCATTTCCTGCCTTTGGACTCAAATTAAAAAATCATCTGTTTCCAGGTCTCCAGGCTGTCAGCTTTCAAACTACCCTGGGTCTCCCGCTTGCCAATCACAGATCTTGGGACCTCCATAATTTTGTGAACCAATTCCTTATTTTTTATAGACACACACACACACACACACAAACTATATGTACCAGTGTGTGTGTGTGTGTGTGTGTGTGTGTACCTCTGTACACAAAAACAATAGGCTTGTAGCCTATTGGTTCACTGGTTCTGTTTCTCCAGAGAACTCTCACTAGTGCAACTTTTTTCTGCCTTCCTTTTCTTCGGAACTGCCCCCAAGCCTCTCATTATCTCTCTCCTTTCATGGCACCCACTCTCATTATGTCTCCCTCCTTACAGCTGCTTTAGAACGCTGCTCACAGAATCACTGCAGGGAACTTGTTTTTCCAGGAACACTGCCAGTCACATCCTATTACCCTCCCCCACTTGTACACGCTCACCATCCCTCCCATGCACGTGTGTACACACTGGCCTCCCCACAGTACATCAGCCATCCAGTGGATCTTCCCGTGATGATGAAAATATTTCAGATTTCTGCTGAACAATGTAATAGCTGCTGCCGTATGTGACAATGCAGTTCTCCGGAGAAACAGAACCAACTGGAGAGATGGATAGACAGACAGATTTACACTAGGAAGCTGGCTTCTGTGATCATGGAGTCTGAGAAACCCAGAGATCTGCAGCCGGCATGCTGCCAGGAGAGCCAGCAAGAGAGCCAGTGGGACAGGGACAGTCCTAAGTCTCAGTCCGAAGGTAGGAGAAGCCCAACGCCCGAACTCCAACACAGTGCAGCAGACAGAAAGAATTCTTTCTTACTTGGCCTTGTGTTCTGTCTGGCTTTCAAAAGGAATGGATGAGCCCCATTCACATGAGGGAGGGCACTCTGCTTTACTGAGTTTCACACTTCAAATGTTAACATCCACAAATGCCCTCACAGACATCCCCCAAAATAATGCCTAGCTACTACATATCTGGGCACTCCCTGGCTCAGTCATGCTGACACATGAAAGTAACCATCACACTACATGTGGCTACTGATTACTTAAAATAGGGTTAGAGCAACCAAAGAACCAAATTTTTAATTTAATTTAATCAGATGATTTAAATTTAAATAGCAGTACATGGCTTATGATTACTGTATTGGACAACATAGCAGTAGATGGTCTTAGTCCTAGACTAGAGCTTTAACTGATGTTCTAGGACCATTCCGACTACTTCTCTGTGTATAGCTTCCACCTGGGCTTGAAACAATCCCTCTGGGAGAACCAAGCCACCGTGTAAGAAGTCCAACTACCCAGAGACCGCCATGTTGTGAGGAAGTGTAAGCTAGCCCACATGGAGAGAGTGCATTGAGAGACACACACAAAGACAGACAGAGACCTGTCTGTTCTAGGCATCCCATTTGAAGAATCAGAAATGTAGGAAAAGGAACCATATTGGACCTGGAGCCCAGTCAGGCCTTCAAATGACTTCAGCCAGAGCTGCCACCTGATTCTAAGCATATTAAAGCCTCAAGCAAGAAGCTCCAATTAAACCCACAGAACCATGAGAGAGAGTAAATTGTTCTCACAAGCTACTAAGTTTTCTGGTGATTTACAAAGCAACAGATAACCAGAATAAAAACATACTAAGATAATCAAGGTTCCCTATTTCTCTGGCTTCCTTAGTTCCCAATCTTCTCTCCCTTTCTGTTTCCCACCTCCTTGCTTTTTGGTGGGGTAAAGTTGTGTGCATAGAACTGAATTTGGGAAAGTCACAATGATCTGGCCTTCAACTATCTTGGATTTCTGATCTCATGTTTAAAAGGCCTTTTTAAATAAAGTTACACTTTTTTCTGTCATGCTTTCAAATAGGACAATTTGGCTTAAGAGAGAGAGAGAGAGAGAAAGGACTCAAAATCACAAATGAGAGGGGAGAAATAATAACCAACACCACAGAAAGAGAAACAATCGTAAGAGAATTTTAATGATAAACTATGCCAACAAACTGGACAACCTGGAAGAAATGGATAACTGCCTAGAAACATATAAATTACCAAAACTGATATAGGAAGAAATAGGAAACTTGAACAGACCAAAGCAAATAGACTGAATCAGTGATCAAAAAACTCCCAACAAACAGAAGTACAGGACCAGATTGGCTTCACAAGAGGAATTATACCAAACGTTTAAAGAAGAGTTAATGCCTGTCTTATCAAACTATTCCAAAAGAAATAGAAAAGGAAGGAAAACTTCTAAATTCACTCTATGAAGCCAGCATTACCCTCATACCAAAACAGGATAAAGAGTCCACTAAAATTTAAAGAGAACTACAGGTCAATATCCCTGATAAAAATAGAAGCAAAAATCTCGATAAAATAGTAACAAGCCAAATTCAACAATACATTAGGAAAATCATTCACCATGATCAAGAGGGATTTATCCCTGAGTTGCCAGGGTGGTTCAATATTCACAAACCAGTCAACGTCATATGTCACATCAGTAAGAGAAGATAAGAACCATAGGATCACCTTAATAGATGCAGAAAAAAGCATTCAACAAAGTTCATCCAGTCATGATAAAAACCCTCAACAAAATAGGTTTAGAGGGAACATACCTCCATATAATAAAGGCCATATATGAAAACCCACAGCTAGTATCATCCTAAATGGGGAAAAATGGAGAACTTTTTAAGGTCAGGAATAAAACAAGGAGGTCCTGTCTTACCACTCTGATTCAATGTAGTACTGGAAGTCCTAGCCACAAGCAATCAGACAAGGAAAAGAAATAAAAGGCAACCATATAGGCCAACTTGGACTGATGTTTGCCTTTCTTTCCATACTAAAGGCCATAACCAGTTAATACAGTCTAACACTCTGGTCTTTTTTGGTGTTTATCTCTGAAAAGCTGAACCCCAGAAGGCATATATCTGTGCTTCAAGATCAGTGTTTTAACATTTTCTTTGCTACTAGAAGAAAATGGATGTGAAGGGACAGGGATGTGCTGGGTGTACAGCCATGTGAGAACTACGGGGTACATAATACGTCTTACATACAAGACTAGTCATGTAGTGAGAGCCTATGTGTGTACACATACAATTTTAAAATTGTGCTATTTGACACAATTATATAGCCCTGAACTGTATCCTTCCATCTGATGGTACTTTTTATTCCAGGAATCTCAATATTTATAAACATTCAGAAGAAGTTTATTATTAAATGTCCTGAAAACAAATGTTTAGAACAAGTTTACTATGTTACAGTTGTTCTCAGTATAAATGACACTGAACAGACTTTGGATCTGAAATGTCATCAGGACTCACCACAACAGTGATTTTTCTTTTCCATTCCAGTTCTAAGAACAAAAGGAATTGGCTATGGATAATTCATATCATTTCAATCAACGAAACTCACTTAACGGACTTCCACCTGACAAGAAAAACAACTTCCTTGTATCTGAAGATCATGGACAGAAAATCTTAAGTGTACTGCAGAATTTTAGAGAACAAAATGTCTTTTATGATTTTGAAATAATCATGAAAGATGAAATAATCCCATGTCATCGCTGTGTCTTAGCAGCGTGCAGTGACTTTTTCAGGTACTTTGCCTTCTGTGTGTGCCTCAGATTTTGTGTTATTAAGTTATGTTTCATAACTACTGAATTTCTCCCCTACAGGAGCACAGAATGGTAATTTTTAATTCTTAAAATAAAAACTAATTTGAACCTAGATTAACTAGTGAATTTTTAATATGAAAATTTAAGACTACCTTTTTTTTTTAAGATTTTTTATTATTTCTTTGACAGAGAGAGAGAGAGGAAGGGAGGGAACACAAGCAGAGGGAGTGGGAGAGGGAGAAGCAGGCCTCCCACCAAGCAGGGAGTCCAATTCGGGCCTCGATCCCAGGACCCCAAGACCAAGACCCAAGCTGAAGGCAGATGCCCAATGACTGAGCCACCCAGGCACCCTAAGACTACCTTTTTAAATAGTTAGGTCTTCCCAGGTCAGCATTTCCTAAGGTTGTATGGACCACTGGTCTCTTGGGAAAAAAACTGTTTTGATCTAGAGCCAGTTTTGTTTGGAGGAGTTCTTACACTGTGTTGTATAGAAAAAAAGGAGAGGACAAATGGATTAAAAAGTATAAGTATAAGTCAAAGGAAATGAACTTGAGAGGAAAACTGAGTTTAGTCATGTATCTGTGCGCTAAACAAGGGAGAAGGACTCACACAGAGGATTTCAAGATTTCTTCTCTCTTTAACAGAGAGAGTTCTATATGGGAAAAGTACTTCCAGGAGCATTTCTGGAGAACTCCCAACTTGTTCTGATTCCAGGCAACCTTCTGAATATAACTTGGTTCCCCCACAGATCATCCTACAGGGAATGTCCTCGTAATGACACTGTTCCAACCCCCTGTGGTGACAGTGGGTTTCTGATTCTGCAAGGGCAAGTGCCAGACGCAGAACCTCAGTACCGTGGCAACCATATCAAGGTCATACCCGCCTGTGAGTCCTCTTGGTCAGATGCATGAACCTCTCCTGGTGACATCCTGGCCTCAGCCCTCCCAGTCTCACTGCAATAAATTTAATCCTAATTGCAGTATTTGCATTATGTTCAGTTATAGAAACAATTTTTATTCAAAATAAGCAGGACTTAAATCTCTAGTAAATAAAATTTATAAAAACAGAGTAAGATTTAAAATACAAATATACTAGGTGCAAGGTAACTTACACTGATTTTAATCCTTAATTAAAACTGCTACTTTGCCACCGGCATCTGATTAGACCTCACCCCTGTTGCTCTGGAGTCAATCAGCAAAAGTGTATTGATAGTCACTGCTCGCTGAACTCCCGTGCCTGGGGGGTTTCCTGCTTGAGTGGGGAGCAGTGGCTTGGTGCTGTGTCCCACATCACCGGGGACATGGAGGCTACACCTTCTCCCCACCCAGACACTAGTTCTTTCTCTGCTCTTTTCATGTCTTCTCTCTGGTAACCTAAGCTGTTCTTTGAACTCCACTGGGCCCCTCACTGTCCTTGTGCTCTGCCTCTCGGTGGTGCCACCAGTTTCTCCCCAGCTCTGTTCCATTCCAGTTTTCTTCTAGTAGCTCCATTCTGTTCCCCCATCTTCTGCCACCTCCTCCGTTAGAGCTGGATGCTCTAACGGTTAAGTACCTGGCCTCTTGGGGCGCCTGGGTGGCTCAGTGGGTTAAGCCGCTGCCTTCGGCTCAGGTCATGACCTCAGAGTCCTGGGATCGAGTCCCGCATCGGGCTCTCTGCTCAGCGGAGAGCCTGCTTCCCTCTCTCTCTCTGCCTGCCTCTCCATCTACTTGTGATTTCTCTCTGTCAAATAAATAAATAAATAAATAAATAAATAAATAAAGTACCTGGCCTCTTAATACACAGGCCCTAAATCTAAATCCTGGTTCTGCCACTAATCAGACATGACCTTAAACAAGTGACTTAATTTCTTCAAGTCTCGGGTTCCCTATTTGTAAAAATAAATAAGAACCTAACTTACCGAGTCATTATGAGGGTTAAATGAAATAATGTATATGTACTGTTTAGGATGCTGTCCACTACTTTCAACTAACACTAGATGCTATGATTACTCTTATTTCCAAAGCAAAAAATGGACGTAATCTGGTGCAAACACCCAGCTTGATTTCCCTATCATGTTAACGAAATAAGAAGTTCCTGTGAGCATTTGGATTGCAGGCCTCTAGTCTTCATGTAGAGCTTATTTATTAAATGTATCTGCACATAATTTCTGCACAATATTTTGTTCATCCTACTCCTAACTTTTATGGATCTGCTTTACATTTTTTAAAAGTCCTGTTAAAACAATTAGGGGCGCCTGGGTGGCTCAGTGGGTTAAAGCCTCTGCCTTTGGCTCAGGTCATGATCCCAGGGTCCTGGGATCGAGCCCCGCATCGGGCTCTCTGCTCAGTGGGGAGCCTGCTTCCTCCAATCTCTCTCTCTGCCTGCCTCTCTGCCTGTCAAATAAATAAATAAAAATCTTTAAAAAAAAAAAAAAAAAAAAAGAACAATTAAAATCTTCTCCCTGCTTTGATGTAACACAAATGTCCATGTTATAATGTCCTAGATCTTTAATTATATATAGTATTTTACTAAAGGAATACTCAGTTCATAACAAAATGGAAACAAATAAAGACTGAAATTCTGTAATTTACATTCTTGAGTGATGAGGCCACTAATTCATAGTATTTGTGTTATCAAGTTCACTGAAGTACTGGGAGGAAGAATGTAAAACAGCAGGCCAGTGTGCAATGCATGAGAAGTGCACTTTATGATTTTGGAAAATAAAAGTTATGAGATGTAAAGTCACAGAAGACTAAAGAGGAGTTTCACATATTGTACAACCACTTTCTGGTAATATGGCAAATTTGAAATGGATGGTAACCGGATACTTTAAGGATGAACAGGAGCAAGTACAGAAATATGACCTTACTTGCGTCTTCTCAAAGAAAATGTGGAAGCTGTTGATAAACTAAAAATGTATAGCATCTGACAGAAAACATTTTCCTAAAATAATGATAGTACCTAATACTTTGCATTGATTAATTCATTGATGCCTCTGAACACTCAGTGAAATAGATACTACAAGTATCCCCATTTTCAGATGAGGAACTGGAAGCACAATGAAGCCCTCCCCATGAAGGTCACAGAGCTATTAAGTGACAATGGCCAGACACCCACCCAGGTAGCCATATTCTAGAGGTCTGGCTCTTAATATTACCCTAAACTGATGATCCATGTCTTCATAATCCAATATAATTGTCATCACAGTTTCATATTGCTCAGCTGACATTACTGAGATAACTGTACATGATGCAGAACATGTACATAATTTGTTTAACTATATCCACTCCAGTAGCCTAGGGGGCAAGTATCATCCTTCCTTGTCCTGAGGGGTGTTCCCATATTTGGAGGGCTCCTCATACTTCTCAGTCAGATACTAGTGCTTCCTGAATAGCTTTGCTTACCCTCTAGAACAGACTCTAAGAACTAAACTGGTCCCCCCCAGAGTACTTAAGCACTTCAGGGCACTGCTCACACAGGTATCCTGGACAATAATGGTACGGACGCAAACGAGTATTAAACCAGAACCCACACCAGTCAGTCCAGTCCTACCAAAGGTACAGCTACTGGTGGTCCTTAGTTCTTTCTTGTAGCTGTTTCTCTTTAATCTCAGCCTCCGCTCGCTGTCCACTGACAACTGCCATAGCAGGTCTGTGTGAAAATGAATCATGCTGGATATGAAGTCAATAGAAGGATGGGTGGCAAGATTGGTCTACCAAAACCAAAAGTAAAATACGTCTTAGTTTCCTGCCCAAACACTTACAAATAAGTTACATTTTCACTTAAATTGAACCCCTAAAGTTCCCACTTCCTTAGACTCTATCCTCTTGGCCGGGTGGGGATGAATTACAGCTTAGAAGAACTCAGAAGAACTTAAATCTGGGGACCACCTCCATCTCTCAGTGGCTGTCTGTTCGAAAACTTACTTTTAGCCTTTTGGGTTGGTGTTTAGCTCCACGAAATCACATTCCCTTTTGTTCCTAAAGTGCTGCATGAAATGTGTCTCTTTCAGGGTGTATTTAAATATATCTCATGTGGTGGATTTCCCACATAGACTCCTTGGGGACATGTGATACCTCACAGCATTCCACCTTCCCCATGTTTGACTGCTGCCAAGCTGAAAATTACTGTGCAAGATACTTTTAAACCCTAAACTCAGAAGCATTGTGTATTTTAAGTACTCCTAGTTATCACCTGCAGAGTTGATACTAATTAACTCAAAAAAAAAAAAAAAGAAATTCAGCCATTAGAGAGATTTTACCCTAATTTTATGAATAATATTTAAAAGCATGTAATTAGTTCACCAAACGTGACTCTTCTTACAGTCTTCTCTGGATGAGTTGCAATAGCTTGGCTATCATGTGTGTATTCTGTAGTATGGGAGTTATGTTTAAAGATAAACAATGCGGTATACTACTCTTCTAGATAATTCATAAAGATAAACTTGACATGTCTGAAATATATTTTAAATCAACCTAAGGGTCAAGGAAGCGTCTGGAAGGTAATGTTGACAGCTAGCACAGAATGACCTCTTCCCACGTGTTCTTCTCTGTTCTTCACTGTTGCAGGGCTATGTTTGAAGTAAACATGAGAGAGAGAGATGGTGGGAGTGTCACCATCACGAATCTGTCCTCCAAAGCTGTGAAGGCGTTCCTTGACTACGCCTATACCGGGAAAACACAGATAACAGATGAGAATGTGGAAATGTTCTTCCAGTTGTCCTCATTTCTTCAAGTCTCCTTCCTGGCCAAAGCTTGCAGTGACTTTTTAATAAAAAGCATTAACCTTGTCAACTGTCTACAGTTACTATCTATATCAGACAGCTATGGCTCCCCTCGCTTGTTCGATCACGCCCTCTACTTTGTACAGAACCACTTTTCCTTGCTATTTAAATCCAGTGATTTCTTAGAGATGAATTTTGGAGTCCTGCAAAAATGTCTAGAATCAGATGACTTAAATGTCCCCGAGGAAGAAACTGTCCTGAAAGTTGTCCTTAGTTGGACCAAACATAACCTAGAATCAAGGCAAAAGCATCTGCCTTATTTGATTAAAAAAGTCCGATTACATCAGTTATCTGAGGAGACGCTTCGAGACTGTCTGCTCAACGAGGAATGTTTACTCAAGAGCACGAACTGTTTTGACATGGTCATGGATGCCGTGAAGTGCGTGCAAGGTTCTGGCGGACTCTTCCCTGACGCTCGGCCATCCACCACCGAGAAATACATCTTTGTCCACAAAACCGAGGAGAACGGAGGCGACCAATACACATTTTGCTACAACATCAACAGTGACTCCTGGAAAGTACTGCCACAGTCGCATCTGATCGATCTGCCAGGGTCTAGTCTGTCTAGTTATGGTGAGAAGATATTCCTGACCGGGGGCTGCAAGGGGCCGTGCTGCAGAACCGTGCGGCTTCACATCGCAGAGTCCTACCACGACGCGACTGACCAAACCTGGTGCTACTGTCCGGTTAAAAACGATTTCTTCCTGGTATCAACTATGAAGACCCCAAGAACCATGCATACGTCTGTTCTGGCTCTCAACAGGTTATTTGTCATAGGTGGAAAGACCAGAGGGTCTCAAGACATTAAAAGTCTCTTGGACGTTGAGTCTTACAACCCTCTTTCCAAAGAATGGATGTCTGTTAGCCCCTTACCCAGGGGCATATACTACCCCGAAGCCAGCGCATGCCAGAATGTCATCTATGTCCTTGGGTCGGAGGTAGAGATTACAGATGCCTTTAACCCGTCGCTCGACTGCTTTTTTAAATACAACGCGACCACTGACCAATGGTCTGAACTAGTAGCAGAGTTCGGGCAGTTTTTTCATGCAACGCTGATCAAAGCTGTCCCAGTAAACTGCACACTGTACATATGTGACCTTTCCACCTACAAGGTGTATAGTTTTTGTCCAGATACTTGCGTCTGGAAGGGGGAAGGCTCTTTTGAGTGTGCGGGCTTCAACGCAGGCGCGGTTGGGATTGAAGATAAAATTTACATCTTGGGCGGCGATTACGCCCCGGACGAAATCACAGATGAAGTCCAAGTCTACCACAGCAGCAGGTCAGAGTGGGAGGAAGTCGCTCCGATGCCAAGAGCCTTAACGGAATTCTACTGTCAGGTGATTCAGTTCAATAAATACAGAGACCCATGGTTTTCTAACCATTTCTGAAGGGAGCATGTGCTTAGACATTCTAAAACTATTCCAGTTCTAGAAACCTACCGTAAATCTACTAACCATAATAGTTGGTAACAAGGCCTTTACCTCTTAGTAAAATAAAATGTACCGTCTGTTAGAGAATCACTATGAATGTAAGCATATATGACTTAGCAGTTGCCAGAAATTTCAAAGACAAAATACATTCACCAAACATTATACTGAATATAACTGAATCTTGGAGAATCCAGAACACTTAGTATTCTCATCTGTAAATAAAACTCGTAGGCATTGCTGTCTTGATTTTTAGAGTACTTTATCCATAAAAGACTAGTAAGAACAAATCAGTGTTCACAGATTTGTACTATCTAGGTGGGGAAAATCTCTTAAGGTAGTGAAAATGGATTATTTGCACATTATATTAGGTGAAGTGAAATTTTAATTAGAAAGAGGTAAGAAGTCTGTCCCGTTACTACAGGAGTAAGAGTTGCTGAATTCTTACCCTTTCTGATCCTGGCTTAGCTTCTTTTCAGCCCTTCCTTTTTTCTTTTCCCTCCTCTTTTTTTGGGGGTTAGGTAAACTTTTCTAAAATGCTGTGTATTTCCCTAGGCTTCTAAGCTGTACACTCAACATGGCTTGACTTTTTTTATGATTCAACTCTTCATTAAAGCATAATGTCCCATGCTACAATGCCATAATGCCAATGGCAGTTACTGAAATGCTTTTAAAATTGCTTCTTCTATTAGATCCCAGTGTTTGTTGGTTTTAGTTTCTAGCAGTATCATTATCTTTCTCATTTTCTGGCTCAGGCTCAGTAAATTAACATTCTTGATTTAATTATTAGTTCTAAGTTACAACCAATCTGAGTCTATCATAACCTTCTGAGTGAAGTTCTTGGATTCCAAGATGGTGGTCCTCAAATACTTATTCTCTATCCTTGCCAGGTTCCAACATAATTGAGGATGTAGGAAATCTGGCCTCTAGATCAGTGTGTCCTTATGTTGATTTTCATAATTTTTTAAATGTTCAAATTTGAGTTGCAGTAAGAAATTTCAACATTAAGAAAAAAGAAAAGAAATTTCAACATTTAAATTAGTACCATATCAGTTTCCTTTGATGATATATATCAACCATAAAGCATCGTGTTGGTTTACAACTTATGTAACTTGGTCACAGTGATTTATTTTCTAAATTTTTTAAAATGACTAGGTTTTTGGTGTTGCTCAAATTCACAACTTGCTGTAACTGTTTAGATGCTTCATCATCTTTCACCCAAACAAAGAAAGAGTATCAATCATCCTTGTTCTCAGGTAGGATGATTCTGGGTTGTAAGAGAGTATGTTTCTTTCATTAGTTTAAAAGATATAACTATTTTAGGTTGTAAAAGTAGAAATAAACCTAAATAAAGGTCCTTCCACTATACCATATAAGTTTATGCATTCATAAGCTTCAAATATATATATTTTTTCAAAATAGAACAGAATATTAGACTACATGATCATGCATTTCCAAAATTGGACTGTCCCTAATCAGATGGCTGTTGCATAAAAAGTATTCTGTAGAATTGTGGGCTGTCCCTCCTAAGTGGGCTCTGCCCTTTCCCATATGTATGTGTTTATGTGTTTGTGTCTGTGTGTCTGTGTGTGCAAGAAAAAAGGAAGTTCAGTGAATGATTTTGTGTGTATACTTGTGGCTATGAAAAAATTATTTAGGGAAGACCATAACACAGTGGGTCACCTATCTGGATTTAATGAACTGTTAACTTAAACATATATAAATAATTAAAGTATGTTTAAAATAAATATTAATTACTGACTCTAGGAATTGTTCATCTCTTCCAGAAAGGAAAAACTAAGGCGAAACAATCCCTTCCTGATCTTGATTCATTATCAGATTATCTTGATGTCTGCCAATCTTCTCATTAGCTGTTGGTTCATGGTAATGTTTCTAGAAACAAGGCCTAGGAAGCTCCCCCTGCATTTGATTTAATACACTTTCTAACACACGAGGCTTTTTTTCTACAGTTGCTGCACTTGACTTGTTGATCATGTTTTTCTCATTGCCATCCCTTTACATCCACAACTGGGTGCTCTTTGTCAGTTACAACACCAAGAAAAGTACTCCATCTAGTCATCAACACCTGAATTCTTCCTTTATTTACTATGGTTTTTTTGTTTTGTTTTTGTTTTTTTACTTTGATCCTTGGCATCAGAGCACAGACTGCTGGGCTGGGCTTGGCTCCATTAATGACTGATCTTGTTCTAATTTTACATCTTCTTGTAAAGGTGGCACTTTCATTATCTGTCTGCCATATTGACAAAATGGTTGTCTGTGTCCCGCACCCTCGAGGAACCCAGCCACATGCACACGTGGTAAGTGACTGAACTGGGTATAGCCTTCTCATCTTGCCGATCCCTGGCTTTACAGTCTGAGAACCATGCCTGTCGTTCTGGCCTGACTCCATTCTGGATCTCCGACAGGCAAGTATCTGATCTTTCAAGGTTATTCTCAGAACCCCCAGAAAGAACTGCTGTATTCCTGTCTGTAAAGTTAGGTCAGAGGAAACAACACATCCCTTTATCTATGGCCTCTTCCCCAAGTCTTTTTTTTTTTCTCTAAAGTCTGCTTTCCCTTCATGATCCTTGTTCAGCCAATAATGCAATGTAAGAGACAAAATAATTGTGCTCATTACCTAGGTTGCTTTCGTTCTTGTGGAAAAATTCTGTTAAACATTTCTAAGTCCTTTATCATTTGGATTATGTACACACACACACACACACACACACAAATCTAATACATCTTCTAAAATTGAAAGTAGGTCTCTGGCATTATTATATATGAAGACGATTCAATTGAACATTTATATGAGATCAGTTCAAAGTGAATGGGCACGCCCAGAGTGATCCACAAACTTGATTTCAAATGTGGAGCACCTTTTGTTCATTTATTGCTTGAAAAACTGGGCAGTAGGAAGAATATTTGCATAATCAAAATTAACTACCTTCCCAGCACACTCAGCTCTGGTTCTGGGTGGGAAGTCTTTATCATGGCAGTATTTGATCTGCTACTCTGGAAAGCGAGTGTGCTTTGAGAGTGACCACATCTGGTATCGAGAGCAACTGGATTGGAGCATGGTATGCCTCGCTTAAGGGGACCGTTCAGAAAATCAGACTCAAGTAGAGAGAAACATGTATTGACATTCCGAGATAGGGAAGCAGTAAATACAATCTAACGATCAAGTATGGTGTGGACCATGTAGTGTTACTGTTAGGTGCTCATTCTCAGTTTAATTGGATCTTGTGTGTGGAAAGTCTTTGATATTTAGAGTTGGAAATGGCTTCCATGGGCAGCCCTGGAGGGCAACCTAAAAAGAAAGGCTAGACTTCATAGGGAAGCAGATTTCCATTCAACGTAAGAAATCACTTGACTCCCCTTTGAAAAACCATATTTAGAGTAAGACACGTCCTCAGACGGGCCTTGTGGCCCATGGTCCACCCCGTTAAGTCCAATACAGCAGTCAACAACCAAAGATTTCTACATGCTCTTTACACTTTCCCATTTTTCTAGTTTTCTGACGTATAACTGATGACTGCCTCCTCTGATTTATTGAGCATTTTAGATTCTAAGGAACTTGATCTCAGTAGCTCAGTAGCTCTGCACATGCAAGGTTTCAGTAGGACCAGAGTCTAACAACTACGCCAGTTTAGGACCAGTCTTATTGGAGACGATCTGTTCTTCATTCTTTTTTTTTTTTTTTTTCTTTTTAATCACTCAGGAAAAATCTATCAATGGTGCTGATGTTTTTAGTGCACTGCTAATAGGGCCTTTTCCTCCTCTCTCCTGTGGATGCACATCTGTTTCACGGAGAACAGACACTGAAAGACCAGCACCTAAAATTTTCTCCTGAATTAGTGCCCGTTTTGCTGCAAATGTTGCTGTCTAGTTAAATGTAGTGATTCTAGTTAAAGAGTATTTGATTTAAAAGAATATCTTTATATCTTAAAAACCTAGATGTGTTTACAAATCGATTCTGTTGGATGGCACTAATAATGCTTAATTAAATTTAATATCTCGTTAGGGAATATAATCACAGGATGGTACTATTATACATTGATCAAAAGATAACTTCTAAATCCTAGACTCCTATTCCAACTTGAAAATAGCCTTAGAATCTAACACAGCTTCTGACATGCTGGAGACAAAGCCCCTCTAAATTACAAAACACACTGACAGGTGATTCACCCTGACAAATGATTTTTTTTTCCAATTTCTAATTCAGTTCTTTCAGGAATAAAGAGCTCAATGCCTTCATTTCTTAAAAGTTCTATTACTGCTCACATAGAAAGCTCTGCTTCCTCCCAGCATTAACTTCCTGCCCCTGTCTCTCCACAAGTATTTCAAACTGTAAGCATGTCTCCCCTTCCTGTAAAAACAAGGTGTTATTTTCCTTCCTGTTGAAATGCTTAGCACTTTAAAACCTGCCACAACGGCTGGGGTTACATGCCTTTTCTTACAGGTGCCTCAGAAAATCTATCCTAATTCTCTCACCTTTTCTGTGGGTTAAGCATGACCAGCATTGTGGAATCTCTTGATAATTCAGGCATTTTCATCCCCGAACCTGCTCTAGTTGTTACAAATCCATTCTGAACTAGAGCCCAGCTAGGTCTTTCTCCTTTTAAGTCCCCCCCCCCCCAACCATCAACATAAACTACAAATACAAGTTTTCTGGGAGAGGAATTCTAAAGCCAAATTTTAGTAAGTCTTTCAATCATTTGCCATTAGCTAGGGTTTTCAGACTCTTAAAACCACTTCTAATAAAGACCTCAAAAAGTATACAGAAATAGAAAGAAACCAAAGCAGTCACATCCTTGGTGGGTAATGAGAGGACAATTTGCTTACAAATCAATGAAGATTAGCCTTATGGTAACAGCGATCTAAGTGCTGAGCTTCACCTGTACTGTTAGTCTGGTTGGCTAGAGTATGCCCTCTCCCTATAACGACGCCGCTGCTGAACAATGCTATGAGCCAGGCAGCTCTACTCATCCCATTGACTTGGACAGCATTCCCCACCACAGCTGTCTAACTAGTTCACCAAATGATGCTGTTGGTTTCAAGGGAAACAAGGCGGCTGGCGTAACAGTACAGTTCCCTGAGTATCACGTTGTGGTCTAAATATTTCTTTTTGTGTCTGTTTTCCTCATTTAATTGGAAGCTCTTAGGAATAGGGACAATGTATTCATCATTTCTGGACCTAGCAATTAGCATAGTGCCTGCATATAATTAGACATCCAGTAAACTGCTATTCTGTTGACCCAATATGTGAAACAAAGATTTGTTACAACTATATTGTTACTGAGTAGGTACATTATAGCTGTACATTTTGCAACTTATTTCCACGGACAAAGGAAATCATTTTGATCTACTTCAGGATCTGACCTCTTAGAAGGATAGCACATCAGACTTCAGTTATGAATGTGTGTGTTCTTTTTGTAATATCTGAGACCTGTCTCATGGTCAAAGTCCGAGAAGCCTGGGTTAGGGGATTTACATGGCTGTAGTTTTTGTTAGTTTGGGAGAGCTAACACTGAAGCATTTGTTGAGAGCGAGACGCAGAGCCCTGTTGGAGAACACGGACGGCTGCGCCATATATGCACGGTTGGTTCCTGGAAGTAGAATTATAGGTCCAGTCATTTATCTACCTGCTTTTTTAGTGCTTAGGAACTGTTTGTTCTCAGTGAATTTTGTATCTAATTCTGTGCTTCCTTTCAAAGGTGATCATATATAAGACAATGACTGCAAAGTTCCTTAGCAGACATGCAACCCACTTTCGTCCCCTATTAGAACCCAATAGTTCAGCGACATCCTCGGCACGGGAGGAGCCAGTGCTCCGGTTACTGAACCCTGTGTATGCAAACAAGTTTCTTCATTTCCCTATTGTGGAATGTGGGCTTTTGCGATATGCTTCGAGAAACAAAATCAGAATTTCTGCAGGTCCATGTGAACCATATTACCATGTAGTGAACATTTCAATTCTGTAAAATAATTTATTAAAATGTATCTCAGAAAAGAACACATTCTGTGTGTACCTGTGGTTACTGGAAAGGAAAGCAGTGGGCGCAGGTGGGTGCTGAGCTGCTCATTTTCTCGCCACCTCTGCTCCCCAGATGCCCTGAGTGCTCTGATCAGACTTGGGGTTCCAGGGTATGGTGGCGGGAGTTTGGGGGGAGGGTTTCCGAAGGGACCTCTAGCTCTGAGAAAGGGCCCTGCATGCGCTTCAAGGCGGACACCCCCATCCGAGAGAGCACAGCACCCCTCAGACTTCAGAGGAGTCACAGGTGTGTGAGACCCCCACCCCCAGACCCTAAGAGCTAAGGAAGAAGAAACCAAAGGTCCCTGAGCCACAAATGACAGCAGCAGACACCAGCCGGCTGTGCACGGCCCCGGACCTGGCCATCCCTGCCTCCCTGGATCAAGGCACACATGCAACAGCCAGCTTCTGGGCAATAAACCTCCTCCCTAACTCATAAGCCCAGATGCCTGGGGGAAGCTAGGAAGGGGGCCCGAAGATGGACTCGGACCATGGAAAGATTGTTCATGTGTTTACACTGGACAAATGTGTCAGTTCCAATTCCTGTCATGTTTCCTCTTTCTGCATAGGCCCATTTTCCATCATGTCTCTGGCCTTCCTATGTGGTGATTTCTTCCTATGTGTCATTTACTAATGACATTGACCTTGGCTCCCAGGTTCCTCTCTGCACTACTGTCCAGGTGGAAACAGAGTTCCTCCTCAGAAACCCAACCGTTGAAAAACCAAGTCCGTCCCTATCCCACAGGACTGCATAAGGCCAGCTGCCTTCTCTGAATTTCTAAAGCTCTCTGGCACTCCCGTTAACTGCTGGTCCAGACTCACTGCTCCAAAGAGTCTCTTCTTGCCTCCAATTCCCCATCTGCCTCCAGCTTCTGCTATTCCCTTTGTCCCTCAAACCTGGAATCATTCCTTCTCTTTAATCCCCTACACAAAAGACTCTCAAAAGCTTATTAGAAACATCAAGGTAGGAGTGCCTAGGTGGCTCAGTTGGTTAAGTATCTGACTCCTGGTCTCAGCTCAGGTGACGATCTTGGGGTTGTGAGATCAAGCCCCACGTCAGGCTCTGTGCTCAGTGTGGAGTCTGCTTAAGATTCTCTCTCTCCCTCTCCCTCTGCCCTCTGCTTGCTTGTTCTCTCTCTCTCACACATACACACAAAAGAAAGAAGAAGGAAGGAAGAAAGGGAAAGGAAAGGAATGGAAGGGAAAGAAAAGGAAAGGAATAAAGAAAGAGAAAGGAAGGGAAGCTTTGTTCTTAGGTCATGAAACAAAATGTCCGTCTGACGTGCTGCCATTTCAAGTTCTTTCCCCAATTCTAAATCTACCCGAATTTGTCCTACCTGCCCCCATAATAAGAAAAAAAAGAGAGAGAGAGAGAGAGAAAAGCCCCTCAGGGACAAAGTGTAACTCCGTACTTACAGAAAATAAATTGCAAAGGACACTTAAACTAGCAGTTTATCCCCTTTCCAATCACTCAGCGTCAGTCACTACTCTGCTACGGGGCCTCACGCATTTACTGAATGAAGTACCCAGTATGTTCTAGCAAAAACTACTTGGAGCAATTTAGCCAATAAACAGATTTTCATTGACTTATAGGTATATTTTACAGAGAAAAATAATAGTCCTAAAAATTAATACCACTTTTACGATGACCATAGAGTCAAAATAATGTTTATAAAGTGTTTTGAAGTTTTTGAAACTAAAAAATGATGTTTTTTTAGGCAATGTGACACTAAACCAATCAATTAATGAGGCTTAATTAATTAAAACTACAGGCTGTATTTTTAAATACTTGTATAAAACCCATGTTTCCATGGGTGCCTGGGTGGCTCAGTTGGTTAGGCGACTGCCATTGGCTCAGGTCATGATCCCAGAGTCCCGGGGTCGAGTCCCGCATCGGGCTCCCAGCTCCATGGTGAGTTTGCTTCTCCCTCTGACCTTCTCCCCTCCTATATGCTCCCTCACTTTCTCTCTCTCTCTCAAATAAATAAATAAAATCTTTAAAAAAAATGTTTCCAGGATAAAATTTGTTTGCATTTATTAAATTTTGCAATCTTAAAGACTCTACAAAGCTTGATGAAACTAGACCCAAGATAGCAAACTTAGTAATATCAAGAAAAAAAATTAAGAAATCTGTGGGACTTAAAATAGAATGTAGGCATTAATATTAAACAGATCATCCTAATATTTATAGTTTTAGATTCTACTGCACTGCACCTGATAAATATTTTTGCATTTCTTCCAAGTTCAAGGTTTGTGTAGCCTGATTTGGCGCTAGTGTTAATTAGTGAATCTTCCATAGGAAGTTAATTACCCTTCCCTAACCCTGACCAAAATATATGCTGTAAAATGAGCTAAATTTTTTAATCAAGAAAAGGCTTTCCCTGTGGGCTTTTCAGATTTAAAAATCCAATTAGCCTTAATGTTTTCCTTTTAGAGATTAACCATCCTTTTATGTTATGAAACATTAATTGGAATTCAAACTATTTATAGATCTTTTTTAAACAACCTTTAAACAAATCAGTGAATTTTTTGTTTCTTTTACAAATAGTATTCACCTTGTATCTATTCCTAAAGAAATAAAATACAGAGTTCATGTTCCTTCTTAAGGATCACAAGCTATACTCATGTTTCTAGGAATTTTTATGCAGAAAATTATTCAACAGTTCAAAGCATTGAACGTTCTTCCATGCATAAGTAACATATTGAAGCTCTAACCAGTAATTTTAGTAATGGAATAGCCACCGGGAGCATATAGCATCCGTAGTGTACCTCAAACTTGCTTTTAAAAAAGGCCATCATCTAGAGTGCCAGTTAAAGATACAGAATCCAGGATCTCCTTGTTGGTTATTTTGATTCAATAAGCCTAGATTCGGGTCCTGGGAACTCATATTTTCCATAAGCACTGCAAATACTTCTTACTTCTTAACAGTAAGCCACAGGGAAACCTGTGGCTCAGGCCGACGAGGCCGGCTCTCAGTGGACCACCGACAGTGGTTTAAAAGCTGCATTAACTTGACAAAGTTACTTTAAAGTCTGTGCCCAGCTTCTTCATCAGTAAAACCGGGCTACTGGTTGTAGCTCCCACAAAATGTTGTGAGAATCAAGACAGCGGGTGTGATACGCTTGACACAGTGCCTGCTGGTGGGAAATGTTCAGTACAATGCCCATGTCTCCTCTGCTACTTTTTCTTCCTTCGTTTCAGCAGGACCAACTTCCCCTAACCTTTCACTGTGCTACCAGTCTTAAATCCAACAGTTAGAGATAAAATTTTAAGTCTAAGAAATACCACTTCTACCTCGGCAGAGGGAATGGTGGACAAAGTAAAACATGGCTAATGCCTAACAGAGCTTGGACTTGGCCCTAACTATTCCTTCCTAGGTTCAACCACAAGGTTCTCATCTAGTCATCTGTTCATTCAACCGCCGCTTCTTGTCCCACCGACGTGTGTCATGACCGTACAAAGCATGGAGGTATAACAGCAAGAAAATCAGAAGTGTTTTTCCAGATGGGGTTTTGGCCCCATTTTTGGTTTTCTCTCTCCTCTTCTCCCTTCTCCCTCCCCCACTCTGCCTTGACTTCCACATCTGCCCGCACAGATGAGAATTCCCTTATGCTCCCTGACCCACAGCTTTCAAGGTCAAGCTCAGCTCCTGTGGCTGATGCCAGAAGGAGAATGAAGCCCACTTTCCTGCACACACATGAGCAGAGGGTCAGACAAGCCAAGACCCCAGAACCCTAGAACAGCCCCCAAATGGGTGAGGGCTCTTAGGAGTCTACAAGGACTCTCAGATATAGTGAATATTTTATTTGCACAAAATGTAATGCAGAAAAATGTGTAAATTTTGGAATGAACAAAGTCTTCTCAATAATCCCCTCCCCTGGGGTCCATACCCAGCCCTACACAATGTGTCACAGAGTGTGCAGGGGACAGCTTTAACATTTTCCCCCCGCCAGTTGAGGGAGAGTACCATTTCTCATCTGTTCCCCAAGTACATCCTCACCAAAATAAAGCACAGACTTGAGAAAGGGTGCGGCGGTCAGCCAATGGACATTTGGAAAGGAAGCATGACAATGGTCAGGAGGGAAAAATTCCACTCAGGTAAAATGATCCCTTTCATTAATAATTCACGGGCCCGCCTTGACCCTGCAGATGTCGTTTCTGCAGCATCGGGGCAGTAAAGGAGAGCAGAGACAAGGAGCATCAGTTCCCTGTGACCAAGGACACCGGGGAACCCACAGGATGCGGAGTCAGCACCTCAGCAACAAGGGAGTTGGTGCTGGGAGTAGAAACCGGTGCTTCTCAGAGGAGTCAGGCCAGAGGAGTCAGGCCAACAGCTGTAAACAATCCTGGCTCCATCCTGCTCTCCAGCCACCCCCACTGGCCTTAAGTGGGCTACACTGAAAACCAAGACAGGACCTTGAGGGAAAACAAAACAAAACAGAAAAGGAAGGTGTCCTGTGGGGTGGAGGAGGGAGCAGGGCTCCCAGGAAGAGGCCCTCGAATGCAGCAGCGGGGCCCAAACATCCTGGTTCTGCCTTGTTCCTCCATGGGCCACTGGGGTTTTCTGAGCAGGAGACCCTCGTCCATAATAAGTGAGAAGGTTTCTCCTCACCCGTTCTACTTCCAGCACCTTCATTCCTTCCACTGGGCCTGTGCAGTCAGCGCTTCCGCGGAGTAACCCTTACGGCCTGTGAGGGGGAAGGCATGAGGCAGGAAGGTGTGGCAGGCCTTGCTGGAGGGCAGGCCCTTCTCGCCACCGTCTTCACCAGTCACCTACTGGTCAGCTCCCGTGACAAGCTCCCTCAAATTCAGTGGCTGAAGACAGCCTTCTTGCTCCTGCTGCTGCAGGGTTAGCGGGGACAGCTCATCTCCACTCCACACGCTGGTGGCTGGAGGGGTTCACCCAGGGCTGGGGGCCCCCCCGCACGGCAGCAGGGGGCTGGCTTCCCCAGGGGATGCTCCGTCCCCGTTCACGCGGCCGCGGTGTCTGTTTCCTCGAGGACCACGCAGTTCCCCACAGGAAGCGCCAGCCGCACGTGGCTATTTACACCAAAAATAATACCGATGAAAATGGCTGGAAGCCCAAGAGCCCGTTTCTCAGCTACCAGCCCCATGGCAAGGGCTGAGGAGCCCCGCGTGGCCAGCGTCTACCGCACGGGCCAGCACAGGGCCGCGGCTAGGGCCTCCCCCCAGGGGGCTGACTCCCCGACACCGCAGAGCCTCGAGGCCTCAAGACCTGGCCTCCGACAGCCCCGACGCCACTTCTGCATTCTGCTGGCTGAAGCCCTTCACAAAATAACAGATTTAAGGACGGAAAATCGACTCTGAATCAAGAAATACCACAGAGGCCACAGCGGCAGGGAGGGAGGATTGACCTCACGCCATTTTTAACACTCAACCTCCACAGCTGACTCAACCTTGTGTTCTCTCACCGCAGAACGTGGCCCCCTTCCGGCCTCGCCTCTCCTCCCCTGCTGCCTTGCATTTGTGTCACTCTCTGCGTGGCAGCCACGTTCCCTCCAAGCTCTGCTTCTGTATCCCCTTTCCGTTACGACTGTGAGGTAACACTACGTTGTGAAGTAAAGACTGCTTGTGTGCCACTGTCAGACTTTCGGATGGCTCCCAGGATCACACGCTCCAATCCTTTGCCCCTGTCTTGCTCTGTCACGCTTGGCAAAATCAAAACTCGGCACAAGTGGTCTGATGAGAACATCTCTAAATTCCCACCACCAATCACACCTACCCACTACCAGCATCCCTCTGTCTCTACCCACCAGCGCCCCACTCCCAGGGCCCCAGGGGAGGCCTGAAACCAAATCCTAGTATATTGTGTTTCTCCCTACATATCTCATTTACAAACAAGGCACAGAGATTAACAAGAATAACTAGTGACAGAATAGAACTATAACAATACACTGTAATGAAAGAATATGGTGTGTCTCTCTCTCAATACTTCATCATACTGGACTCACCATTCTTCCTGGGATCTTGGGAGATGGGAAAACCCCTGCATGGCGAGAGGCGTGAGGTGGGCACTGAGGTAGCGTCAGTTCATCAGGAGGAAGGTCATCGGGTTCTGGCCACGGGCGACCACAGTACCTGGGGATCACAAGGGAGGGGGGCTGTGGTAGATGCCGTGTTCTTGTGAGATTACACCCCCTGTCACCTCGGCAATCCTTCCTCCTTCCATCTCCCAGCTCCATGGATCACTCCTACCAGCACACAGACATGGGGACGCCATATGCCTTCCAGCAACTGACCCACTTCTCTGCATGTGTCCATTTCTTATCTTTCTTTGCTCAGGCTTCTGCCAATGACTTCACCACAACTGCTTCTGTCAAGAGCACCAGTGGCCTCCAGATACTTCTCCTGCCTGACCTGTCAGCCGCTTCTTACTTTCCTTGTGGGGCTTCCAGAACCTCACCCTCTTCTGGCTTTCCTGCGGCCTCACTCCAGCTCAGTCTGCTATGCATGCTCCCTCCCTTGTCTCAGATCTTCTGAAGTGAGGGTGCCCTTGGGACCAGCTTGAGACTATCTGCTCCCTCCACACCATCTCCCTGGGTGACCTCATCCAGTGTCAGGACCATCCATTCGCCCATGGCTTCCAAACGCATACTTCTAATCCATACCTCTTCTGAAGTTCCTACATCAAAATTCCTGCATATTATCTCCTGTCACGTCTAACAGACGTCAAAAAACTTAAGGTTTCCAATGCTCAACTCCTACTACCCTTTCTTACAACCCAGACATTGTGCTTCCATTTCCTCACGCCAAAGGTTTTGCAGACATCTTCAACTCGCCTTGCTCACCCTTATGTCCCATGCGTCAGGAATTCCCGTAAGCTCTACCTTCAGAAAACCACCAGCATCACCACCTCCTCTGCCCTGACCTGGGCCACTGCCATCTCTTATGTGGAGTATCCTAGTAGCCTCCTGACTAGTCTTTCTGCTTCCACTCAGAGCCCTACAGTCTGTTCTTAACACTGGAGCCAGAGTGGTCCTGTTGGATCTCTGTGGATCAGGTTATTTCATTCTTTTGCCCAGAACCTTCAGATGGTTCCAAGTTTCTCTAAAAAAACCAAAGCCTGTGCCACAGACCCACTGTCTCCTACCGACCTCCTCACCTACTACATTCTCCCTCCACTCACTCAGCACAGGAGGCCCCTTCTCAGGGCTTCCATGCTGAGGGCTTCCTTTGCAGGAAGGCTCTCTCCCAGCTCCCCCTCCCTCTTCAAAGCTCAGCAGAAATGTCAGTTTGTGAATGACGCTTACCTTACCCGAGCACGCTAAACCTGCCACCACCCCAGTCCCCAGAGCCTCCAACCCCGACACTCTGTTCTTCCTTTATCCACTGCTCATCTTCTAATATACTGTATTATATATATAATATACATAGATTATGCACATATACATACATATATTATATACATACATATATAGTATATATCATGTACAGTGTATTATTACACAGTGTATAGTTATATTTTATGTTTTCTTCTGCTTAAGTTACATTAAGGCAGGGATCTTAAGTACCTACTACTGGGTACATGCTTAACAAATACTTGTCAAGGGACACCTGGCAGGCTCAGTTAGTAAAGCAGGAGATTCTTGATCTCAGGGTCGTTGAGTTCAAGCCCCATACTGAGAGGAGAGATGAGTTAAAAAAAAAAAAAAAAAAAAAGTCACGGGTGCCTGAGTGGCTCAGTGGGTTAAGCCGCTGCCTTCGGCTCAGGTTATGATCTCAGGGTCCTGGGATCGAGCCCCGCATCGGGCTCTCTGCTTCCTCCTCTCTCTCTGCCTGCCTCTCTGATACTTATGATCTCTGTCAGACAAATCAATAAAATCTTAAAAAAAAAAGTCAAATAATGAAATTAGGTATTTGAACCCTGCATATTTTGTCTGTACCAGTACCAGAACGATGCCAAAACAAATTTAAATACATTAGAACAGTTGGATAATCAAGAGTAACTACTCCAGGTGGTGAAATTATGAATTAGGTTAAATCATCTCTTTCCTATGACCACTTCCAGGTCAAATTGTCAGGACACATTAATTACCCTTTTCCCCTCCATTAGCTTTCCCTCTTTATTTTTCCGACCTATGTCCCATGTCTAAAGAAATCTGCTACAGAGAGTCTGTTAATGCACTAATCCATAATGGGTTAAAGTAGGTACTTCATAAGGAAAACGCCTATAACTATTTTATTTCCAAAAGTCATTTTTTTAAAAACTGGTGTTTGTCTTATACTTTCAGTTGTCCTTTAGTTGTACTTTAGTCTTATTTGTGACAATTTGAGAGGTTTACATATCAGTTTTGCAATGTGAAATTATTTTTATTTGAATACGTCATTCCTCCTCCACCCTTAATTCCCATCACTAGGAATTTGGTATAAGGAGCAAAACTCTGTCATGAAGCTATTTACTACCTCAGTGACTCTGTTTCTATCTCTGGAAAATGGGAAGAATAATTGTGTCCTTACCACATGGTCACTGTCAGAATTCTGTGTGTTTAACATATGCAGAATCTTCCCAGTAATGTCAGGTCCGGAACAGTACCATGGGAGGGTTTGTTGTTGAAACTCTAATTTTGAAAATTATTTTTAAGTCCTATTTATTTGTTAATTTATTTATTTATTTGTTTGTTTGTTTGTTTATTTGAAGGAGAAAGAGAGAGGCTGGGAGGGGTGGAGGGTGAGGGAGAGGGAGAGCAGACTCCATGCTCAACATAGAGCCTGATGCAGGGCTCGATCTCATGACCCTCAAGATTACAACCTTAGTTGAAGTCAAGAGTTGAACATTTAACTGACTGAGCCACTCAGGGACCCCTAATTTTGAACTTTAAGTTGTATATTTATTTTCAAATACAATTCTCTGGCTTTTAAACTTACGGTGCAGATTTAAAGATAAGAAGAGTATGAAGTAACAGTTTTTTAAATAGTAGCTTTGCTCTACGATCCAATAAATTATATACTTAACATTAAATAAAACAATATATTTGTGTTATACCTGATGTGTATTTCATTCTAAACTTTCTAAGGGCAAAAACTGCTCTAATTAAAATTATATTAGTTCACCAAAGAAGATACAAAAGGATGGAAAAACATTCCATGTTCATGGATCAGAAGAAAAAACGTCATTAAAATGACTATGCTGCCCAGGGTAATCTATATACTTTTAACATCTTCCTAATCAAAATACCAACGGCATTTTTCAAAATGCTGGAACAAACAATCCTAAAATTTGTATGGAAGCAGAAAAGACCCTGAATTGCCAAGGAAATGTTGATTTCAAACTATATTACAAAGCTGTGATCACCAAGACAGCATGGTACTGGCACAAAAACAGACACATAGATCAGTGGAACAGAATAGAGAGCCCAGATATGAACTCTCAATTCTCTGGTCAAATAATCTTCAACAAAGCAGGGAAAATACAAGTGGAAAAAAATAGTCTCTTTCAATAAATGGTGCTGGGAAAATTGGACAGCTATGTATAGAAGAATGAAACTCGACCCTTGTGTTATACCATACACAAATATAAACTCTAAATGAATGAAAATGGAAATATCTTCTCCTATTCTGTCAGTTGTCTCTTGGTTTTGTTGACTGTTCCTTTGCTGCGCAAAAGCTTTTTATCTTGGTGAAGTCCCAATAGTTCATTTTTGCCCTTGCTTCCCTTGCCTTTGGTGATGTGTCTAGGAAGAAGTTGCTGCAGCTGAGGTCAAGAAATGGGCAGAAGACATGAATACACATTTCTGCAAAGAAGACATCCAAATGGCCAACAGACACATGAAAAAGTGCTCCACCAGGGAAATACAAATCAAAACCGCAGTGAGATACCACCTCACACCAGTCAGTCAGAATGACTAAAATTAACAAGTCGGGAAATGACAGGTGTTGGCGAGGATGTGGAGAAAGGGGAATCCTCCTACACCATTGGTGGGAATGCAAGCTGGTGCAGCCACTCTGGAAAACAGTATGGAGGTTCCTCAAAAAGTTGAAAATAGAGCTACCCTATGACCCAGCAATTGCACTACTGGGTATTTACCCTAAAGATATAAATGTAGTGATCTGAAGAGGCACATAGACCTGAATGTTTATAGCAGCAATGTCCATAATAGCCAAACCATGGAAAGAGCCTATATGTCCATCAACAGATGAATAGATAAAGAAAATGTGTACACACACACACACACACACACACACACACGGAATACTATGCAGCCATCAAAAATGAAATCTTGCCATTTGCAATGACATGGATGGAACTAGAGGTTATTACGCTAAGTGAAATAAGAGAAAGATAATTATCATATGACCTCACTGATATGAGGAATTTGAGAAACAAGACAGAGGACCATAGGAGAAGGGAGAGAAAAATGAAACAAAATGAAACCAAAGAGGGAGACAAACCATAAGAGATTTTTTTTTCCTTATAGAGAGAGATCACAAGTAGGCAGAGAGGCAGGCAGAGAGATGGGGGGGAAGCAGGAGTGGAGTGGAGAGCCCGATGTGGGGCTTGATCCCAAGACCCTGAGATCATTACCTGAGCTGAAGACAGAGGCCTAAACCACTGAGCCACCCAGGCGCCCTGAGAGATTTTTAATCTCGGGAAACAATCTGAGGGTTACTGGAGGGGTGGGGGGTGAGAGGAATGCGGTAGCTGGGTAATGGACATTGGGGAGGGTATGTGCTATGTTGAGAAGAAGAAAAACAAAACTCTAGAGGAGAACATAGGCAGTAACCTCTTCAACATTAGCCACAGCAACTTCTTTCAAGATACATCTCCAAAGGCAAGGGAAACAAATGTGAAAATGAACTTTTAGGACTTCATCAAGATAACAAGCTTCTGCACAACAAAAGAAATGTCAACAAAACAAAGAGGCAACCCAGGAAATGGGAGAAGATATTTGCAAATGACACTAAAGACAAAGGCTGATTGCCAAGATCTATAAAGAACTTCTCAAACTCAACACCCAAAATAGAGATAATCAAGTCAAAAAATGAGCAGAAGACATGAGCAGACAGTTCTCCAAAAAATACATACAAATGGCTAACAGACACACGAAAAAGTGCTTAACATCATTAGCCATCAAGGAAATTCAAATCAAAACCACATAGAGATACCACCTTACACCAGTCAGAATGGCCAAAATCGACAAGGCAAGAAACAACAAACATTGGAGAGGATGCGGAGAAGGGGAAACCCTCTTACACTGTTGGTGGGAATGCAAACTGGTGCAGCCGCTTTGGAAAGCAGCATGGAAGTTCCTCAAAAAGTTAAAAATAGAGCTACCCTATGACCCAGCAATTGCACTACTGGGTATTTACCCCAAAGGTACAGATGTAGTTAAAGGAAGTGTCATATGCACCCAATGTTCATAGCAGCAATGTTCACAATAGCCAAACTGTGGAAGGAGCCAACATGCCGTTCGACAGACGAAGGGATAAAGATGTGGTCCATATACACAATGGAATATTATTCAGCCAACAGAAAGGATGAATACCCAACTTTTACATCAACATGGATGCGTCTGGAGGAGATTATGCTGAGTGAAATAAGTCAAGCAGAGAAAATCAATTATTATATGATTTTAGTTATTTGTGAAACATAAGGAACAGCACTAAGGACATTAGGTGAAGGAAAGCAAAATGAAGGAGGGGTGGAATCAGAAGGAGAGACCAACCATGAGAGACTGTGGACTCTGAGAAACAAACTGACGGTTTTGGAGGGGACGGGGGTGGGGGGGTTGGGTGAGCCCGGTGGTGGGTATTAAGGAGGGCACGGATTGCATGGAGCACTGGGTGTTATAAAGCAAACAATGAATCATGGAACAGTACATCAAGAACTAATGATGTACTGTACAGTGACTAATAAAATAAAATAAAATAAAAATTACAGTGGTTCCAAAGTACCAAAGAGAGTACAGGCTGTCTCGTGGCTGTTCAGTAACCATTTAGTGATAACACTTCAGCATTCTCCAAAAGGGCAGTTAGAGTTCTGGTATCTTGTGGCAAAGTGAACTGTATTCTTTTTTTTTTTTTTTTTTTAAGATTTTATTTATTTTATTTGACAGAGAGAGAGATCACAAGTAGGCAGAGAGGCAGGCAGAGACAGAGGGGGAAGCAGGCCCCCCGCTGAGCAGAGAGCCCGATGCGGAACTCGATCCCAGGACCCCGAGATCATGACCTGAGCCGAAGGCAGATGCTTAATCCATTGAGCCACCCAGGCGCCCCGTGAACTGTATTCTTGACCATCGTGTCTTTCAGCAGTAAAGGCTGTATATACAAACGGCATTTGCAAGGGCAAATCTATTTAAAACCAAGGACGCGTTTAGCCTTTCCTCTGAACATTTTATCCCTTGACTAAATGCATTCATCAAAAACAGCATAGATTTGTAGCTCTGCTACCTCATAGCTTAATGGATTTTTGTTTGATTACTGTATTGATTTAATTTTTTAAAGATGCAAATATACATGGCCTACTTGCTGAAACATTTTTTCTTAAAGGGAATAAAATTCAGGGCACTGTTTTCTTCCTTCCCCTTTCTGTTCTCATTCCTTTTTAACCACATTAGAAAGATAAATTGAAGAGCCATCTTATAGCTGGGCTGGGTCCACACAGCTGTGTGCTACCCTCAAGGCAAGCCTGGCCCCAGAGGTGACCTGGGAGTCCACACAGGAGGGGACTTCACAGTCACAGACTCGCAGATGCTAAACAAGGAAACCATCTACAGGCAACCTGGAATCTTTAGATGCAGGGTCCCTAGGCTTGGGAGGGAGGTTGTACTCACTGGGAGATTCATCATAAGGAAGGGCAGGTCACGAGATTCCTGTTCGTGCACAGCTACACAGTCTGGGACTGTTAAATAAGAGACACAAGAATCAAGGGTCTACACGAAGTGTGGTGTGTGCTTGCTGGGGGTCCAGGGATATGGGAGAAGGACCATATGCGAGAAGGCCGCCTGGTCTCTGCGAGCTCTTCTGGCCCCTGAGCAGCTGTGCGCAGGTATGGAGTAGCCTGGAGTGGGTCAAGTCTCCATTAGCCAAGCCCAAGGAAAGCTTATCTAGAAGAACGGGACCCAAGAAAAATGACGATACACGTTGCCCTTTGCAGGAGCCTCTGGTGAAACGGTGGGTCCCTGACCCATCAGCAGCAGTAACAAGCAGTGTGAATAAGACTGGCAACAGCAGGGCCCCTGGGCGGCTCAGTCAGTGAAGTGTCTGCCTTTGGCTCAGGTCATGATCCTGGGGTCCCCTGATGGAGCCCCACATTGGGCTCCCTGCTCCATGGGGATTCTACTTCTCCCTCTCCCTCAACCCCTCCCCTCAACTTCCCTCCTGCTCATGCTCTCTCTCAAACAAACAAAATCTTCAAAAAAGAAATAGAGAAAGAGACCAGCAGTAAGGATGATGTCAGTGACAACAGCAGCGACGCGGCTAGCCTGGCTTCTGACATGGACATCACAGCAACACGGGCCGGGAAAGCCATGGACAGAGAGCACCATGGCCGGTGCCCATGCGCACATCCCATTCACCCCCCCAGTCACACAGATGCCCCAGCTCCCTGGCAGGAGGGAAGAGATGTGTGAGCAAGGCTGAGATGGTGGCACACCTTGCCCAGAGACACACAGCTGGTGAGACAAGTTCATGATGGCACCAGGACTGTTTTCTTGAAACCACATTGTCTCTCTCAGAAAAGCTTGATCAACCAGGTTACTGAACTGACAGGAACGCTCAATATTGGGAGGGTGCTGCGAAGTCCCAGTTTGGAAATTTTATTTGGTGCATGTTTTCTATCTTATTAGCGGAACAAATTCAGCTGCAGTTCAACATTATAAGGTTATCATCTGTGAGAATTACTATGGAAAAGTGAGCCCTTCCTTCATTACGGGGAATGCCTCAAAGCTTGAGAATGAGCTACATTACTGATCAATTCTGCAGATCAGGAGTCTACCAGCTGACCATAAATTAAAAATATGCTTGCTCTACAAAGATAAAAACAAAGAGCCAATACAAGTTTACTGCTTTTTAAATTTCTCCTTTACTTTTCTATTATTTAGAGAAGCACAATTGATTTTTATTTCCTCTTTCAAATTACCTTCGTCAAGAAACAATGAGCCATAGGATCCCTTTAAGGGTTTTTGATTTGTTCACATGATTGGAAAATCATTTTGTTGCTGTAAAAAAAAAAAAAAAAAAAAAAAAAAGTAGGGATGCTTTCCAATCACATGGGGCTTTGGAAGGAAGAATGCTAGTCCTTGATTAAAAGATTGTTTTTAAGATAACACAATGGGGCAATTTCTGTTTCCGACAAGATATCCCACCCAAACTGGAAGCGACCACCGAGGCTGCAGGCGCGGCCACTGACCCATCTCGAAGCCCCGGGCGAGCTTCCGTGGCAAAGAGCCCTCTCCCCTGAAGGGGCACGCACAGTCGGATTCTGTCCTTCAAGGGGCAGTGACGTCACCGCCCGCGGCCTTCCCGACCCGCCACACCCGCCCCATCCTTGCCAGAGCCTCAGGGCCAGCACTTGAGGCAGGCCAGCGGGCAAGGACCAGCGCCCGCCCGCGTGGGGCCGAAGGAGGCCCTTGCAGAGGCAGGGGTGGCAGCAACCACCTAGGAGCCTGGCACCGTCCCCTGCGGCCGTGTGACAAGCTCCCCATGCTCCGCGGTGACCGCCACCACTGCGTCTGCCTCCCGCATTCCGTGGATTCCAGAAGGGTCGGCTCTGGGCATCTGCCACCCACGGAGCACGCGCCGCGCAGGGTTGCGGGTTCCCCCGGCTTCTGGGCTCCTCACCCTCCCCCATGCGGCTGCGCACCTGCCGGCGTGTCTGCGGGGCCGCGCGGCTCCCCCCGGGGGCTCCCCGCACCCGGGCTTCACGGCACTGGGCAGCGGTGGCCGCATGTTCTTCCGACGGCCCGGCCACCCTGCGGAGCAGACCCCAAGGCTGCCAGGCCCACCTGGGCCCGGCCCCGTCGCAGCTGGTTTCCTGGCTTCCGGGACAGCTGCCGGGTTTCGGGTTTGGCTTCCGTCAAGGCAGCCTCGGACGTGCCCAGAGTCACGGAGGAGACACGGACTCCTGGGCGGCGCTGTGGCGAGGTCACACGCGAGAAGGGTGTGGGCAGGAGGCACTGCTGCCTGGTGTTTGGAAAACCCCATTATCCGCCCCAGCGGATCGGAGTCGGTCCGCAGCGGTGTCCCCAGCACACCCGACCGCTCCGCAGAAGCACAAGGAGCCAGCACGGGCGCGACTCCGACCCGCAGGTGGCCTGTGCTACGCTGTCGTCCACGCCTCCCGCAGCACGGAGGGCGTCCGGTCCTTCTCCCGAGCAGGTGGACTTAACTGTGCTTCGACACTGGGCCCAAACCTGCTCTGAACACAGGTTCTGAATACACCGTCGTGTTGCTGCAATCGTGACAGCGTTCACCTAATCACCGGCACGTCCCCACCCCGCCGGGTGACACCTGACACCTGTCCCTGAGCTGGAGTTCGTCCTCCTGGGCAGGCGGACTCGACTCTCCCGTCTACTCTTCTCACCAGCGCTCACGGCTCGTCTAAGGTACCTAACCCGCCTTCCTGCCAGACACACGGGACCCCTCCCGCTCCAAGGCAGTGCAGCCTGACACCATGTGACCCGTCCCCCTTTCCACTAGGCAAGCGACACAAATGGACAAAAATCTTCACAGGTATAAACTCCCAGCTCAACAGTCTCGGCAGGGATAAAGAATTCAGCTGGATAAGGAAACACAATGAAGTCCCTTGCAAGGACTCAGAAGCGACACGGGAGCTACCGGCGTGGCAGGACGTGGGTGGAGGCGCTCGAGGAAGAGTCACAGGACAGGCATCCGCTGCACGAGGAGAGATGTGCAGCGGTGCACAAACGGGCGGAGCTGAGGCTGGGATTATTTGAGGGTCCTGCCTCTCTCCAGGCAAAAGAGATGGAGAATCAGAACACAAAGGAGATGGAATGAGACGGTTTTGAGAAAACACTGAAGAACGAAAACCAGAAAGACTGATCAGATTTGGGGAAACACAACCAGCCGCGTCAGAATGTTCAGTGGGGCCTGTCTCTCCTTAGTGGGAAGGAACTCCCTGTGGATTCTTTTATGCTGAAGAGAACAACCTTCGATGACCTTGTCTCCCTGCAAAAGTGGGGCCCTGTGCTTTCGAAAAGTGTCTTGAAATAACAGTTATTACTTTAGTCACTGAGGCTGCAAAAACCATTTTGTTTTCTGCACAAAACAAAAATCATGTTTGGCTTTCTTTATGGCATAATTTAAAATAAATGTCCACAGTCCACATGCATGAATGGAAACAAAGGTAATCAAGCGGCCAATACAGAGAGAGCCGGGAGCTTTGCTTCTTAATATCCGTCCTCTGTGGTGTGTGGCTGTCACTTTGGCAAGGGGATACAACACCATTGTGAGGTTCTAGCATTTGTGTATCATTTCTTCTTTTCCTTACTTACTCTCCCAGTGCTGAGGTTGTGTCTTTTGGGTTTTTGTTGTTACTTTGTTTTCTAAGAAACCTTACCAAACTTCTGTTCATTTGTATTTGATATTATTGTTTACAGGGAAAATAAGGAAATAGAAAAAAAATTGCAAGTTGAATGACCAAAAAAAAGCACAAAACATAAAAAGTGGATAAAAATGTTTTCATTTAGAGATCTTTTTACTGTGATAGAACAGCAGCTCTTACACATGGTAAGCTAAGGAAACTTTCAAAATATCTTCTATGTGGAACAGACGCAAGCACCTCGCTGACAATCAGCCACTTACTGGGGCATGAAACTGACAGAAATCGGGCTGAGTCAATTTTAAATAAATTCAAAGCAAATTCAGGACTTGTACGTATCTAAGTCAGTGACACAGGTCCGGGAGCGGGGGGGGGTGTATGTCCACGAGGACAGATTTTTGTTTGTGTGTTCACATGGTCAATCCCCAACACATTTTTGTGGAATAAATGTGGCAGTTGAAAGAGAAAAACAGCAGATGGTTTGGTTACGGTGCTATTGGGGACACCTCATTTCCTATCTAGAATACTGTATGTCACAATTTGAAAGAGATCATGAGAGTATCCCAAAGGACCAAGGCATGAAGAAGCTTAAAATCCCATGATGAGAATTAACTAAACAAACCGGGAAGACAGGAAATTCTTTGTGATGCTGGGACACGGAAACATTCAAGGATTTGATCTCCGTCTCTACAGGGACCTTCCACTTCTGGGATTCGATGGCTCCCATGTTAACATTTGGAACATCAGGTATCCGTTTTCTAAAAGATATCTTTTTCAAAAAGATAACATGACAACCATGTTATTTTTACCTGGTGGGTTAACTGCAATGCCTAGATTAGATGGCAAAACTCGTTACTTGTGTGAGGTGTGATAGTACGTACTCCTTCCAGAAACACATTTTGAAACATGTATGGATGAATGCAAAACAAAGTTCAAATGAAGGTGTTGCAAGAAAAACAACCAGTGTACAGCGATCTATGTCATAAATGGAGTCATCTCTCAGGAACCAAACTTGGAAATTCTTTTCTTTCACCTCCCCTCAACCCTCTCTAGAGCTGTTCATCTTCCGCACAGGATGGACGTGCCCTCTCCAGTTCATTAAACGAAACTTGCAGGAAGAATGACTGTGAGCCATTTCTCAAAACTTGGTCTCTTACTGTTGGTCTTTGAGGCATTCCCAAACCCAGGGCTGTTTCTCAGTTCTTAGTGGCTCAAAGGCTCTACTTTTTTGTATGGACAAGGGCAAGATCTGAGTCACCTACATAGTGAGTTATTAAAGGTTAATAAAATTGGAAGTTCATCAACCAAAATGAGCACATCATGAGGTCATGGGCGGCTGACTTCACCACACTGCACACGTCCTCTGTGTGTGTGGGCAAAGGATCCTCACTGGAACCCCCAAACTTCCTAGAGGAGAAGTTGTAATTATTGAATCTTATGTGTTGGTTTGACTTGGCTGTGGTTTTTGATTGCTCTAATTATCTGCAGAATTTTTACTTTCATTGATGGTGTTTTGGTGTTTTAATGATGGCTGATTCTCCTTTCTATAGTTATTTTGTATATGTTCAATATGATGGTGGAGTTCTTCTGCTCACTAGATAGTACAGAAGCTGTAGTGGGTGAGGGAAAAGTTTTTAAATGGAAATTTTCTGGGACAAATCAAAAGCATCTCCCAGCCATTGCTCTAGTAAAGCTCACTTCTGTTATGTAGATACGGGAGGTGAATTAGTTTCCAAAGGCTGCTCTAACAACACAAAGGTGATGGTTTAAGACAACCCAAATTTATCCTCTTAGGGTTCTGGAGTTCAGAATTCCAAAACCATAGTCACTGGGTTAAAATCCAATTCCTTGCTTTTCTAGATTCTCAAGGGTTCCTCAGCTCCTGGTTCCCTTTTCCTCTTCAAGGTCAGCAGTGGATGGCCATCTGCTCACATGCAATCCCTCTGACACACTCCTCCCCACTCCATTACTTATAAAGACTGCTATAATTAAGTTGGGCACACCAAGACAATCCAGAATAATTCCCTCATCCATCCCATGACCAAGGATCCTTAACCACACTTGGACAGCCCATCCTGCCACGTACAGTGATATATCCACATGTTCTGACAATGCGTACATGCTCCTGCCTCCACAGAAGTACTGTGAGCCAGCCCCTCTCTGGTATCTAAGAATATTTTCTGTTGCCAGAACTGTCATTATGGCCAGTGGAGATGAACTGAAATCCTGAGATAGAAACGGAAGTGAAATTCGAACAACCAAAACAAAATTATGAGAGAGACTGAGAATTATGGAAGTGGTACTGTTATTTTCCCAGCTGAGGCACAGCTGGCCTCACAGGCATTTTTGCTGGTCACCCCAAAACTTAACTACCACTTAGCACATTGCTTCTGTAGCATAAATGTGACTGGACTTCACAAAGTCCCCTCCTAAATGAACCTAAAGGTCGTCACTTCTGAAGTAGCTGATACTGAGAAGAGTGACCCCTGGACCACTGTGTCTATTCACACATTACTTCAAATTGGATGTCTTGGTCACTTAGTAAAGAGTCTCAGAAGTACCTCAAAAGGAATATCTGGGTGGCTCAGGCCGTTAAGCATCTGACTCTTGGTTTCAATTCAGAGCATGGGATAGAGCTCTGCACTCAGAGGGGTGTCAGCTTGGGATTCTCTCTTCAAGAGAATCTCTTGGAGAGATTCTCTCTCAAACAAACAAAAACAAAAACAAAAACCACACACACCTAAGAGAGGGAAGATAGCAGAGTAGTAGCAGACTGAAATGACATCAGATCCCAGGAGTTCAGCTAGATAGATATCAAACCATTCCAAACACCTACAAACTCAACAAGAGATAGAAGAAAAGAAGAGCAGCAATTTTAGGAACAGAAAATCGACCACTTTCTGGAAGGTAGGACATGCAGAGAAATGAATCCAAAGCAACAGGAAGACAGCACAGGGAAGGACCGGCTCCCAGCAAGTGGTAGAACAGTAGAGCACAAAACCAGAACTTTTAGAAGTCTGCTCCACTAAGGGACATTGCTCCAGAAGCTAAGACGGGGGGGGGGGGGGGGGGGGCGCTCACAGAGACCATGTCATCTCAAGTCCTGTGGGGTCACAGAAAGATTGGGGGTGTCTGTGTGCGGCAGAGCTCCCAGGTATCAAAACCAGGAAGCCAGCTGCAGAGACGGAGCCAAGGAGTGAGCTTTCAGATTAGGGTTACCTTAAACCATGATCTGAGGCACAGTCAGCCCACTGCTTTTTTTTTTTTTTTTTAGCCCACTGCTTTTTGAGTAGGGACCCCACATGTGGCAGATCCAGGGAGACTCACCTTCCTTCCCCAGGAGGAGCAGCACAGCAGGAATCTGATGGGTCTGGAGACTCCAAACAGGGCCGTGCGCCAGAGACAGAAACTCACTCACAGGCCAGGTGAGCACAGAGCCCAGCCAGAGACCAGGGAGATGGAGGGATTGACGGCTTTTCTCTGAGGGCGCACTGAGGAGTGGGGCCAAGCTCTCGGCTCCTCCGGTGGGACACTGGGCGGCCGCCATCTTCATTCCCATCCTCCAAAGCCATAAGGAAAGCGATCAGGGAACAAAAGCTCCCTAGAGCGAACCCGTGCAGATTACTTAGCCCGGCCCCTGACAAGGGCGGTGTGATTCCCACTGGGACAAAGATGTGTGAGAATCACTCCAACAGGCCCCTCCCACAGATGATCAGCAAGGACATCCAGCCAAGACCAAGTTCACCAATTGATGAGAACTATGGAACTCCAGAGTTAGAGAAAAGCAGTGCACAGAATTCATGGCTTTTTCCCCATGATCCTTTAATCTTCCAAAGATAAAGTGTTTTAAATTTTTTTTCTTATTCTATTTTTTAACTTGTTAAAAAACATTAAAAGAGGAACGAAGACAAGTTTATCTTAATAATACCTGCCTAAAAAAGTCTTCTTAAACCTTCATTGTTATAGTCATAATTTATCCCTTCATTTTATTTAATTTATATTTTGTATACATATAGGATTTTTTTCTAAAAAATTTTGGGATAAAATTCCTTCTAATAGATCAAAATATACCCTAATCTAGCACAAGGCTTTGTTCTAGTCTCCAGCCTGAGCACATTCCCATCTCTCTCTCTCTCTTTTTTTTTTTCATCATCAAACCAACTTATCAATTCCTTTTCTAGAATATTTTTTTAAATTTTCATCTTACAGACATATTCCATCCCTTGATCAAGTTTACCCTTATTTTTGTATATATGTAAGTTTTTTTTTCTTTAAAATTTTGGGAGGTAGTTTCTTCTAAGAGACCAAAATACACCCAAAATCAAGTGGGTGGCCCTGTTATATTCACCAGTCTAATATATATATGTATGTATGTATATATATATATTTTTTTAATTTCTTTTTTCCTCCTTTCTTCTCCCCCCGGTTTTGGATCTCTTCTGATTTGGTTAGTGTACATTTTTCTGAGATCTTTGCTACCCTTTCAGTATTTTATTCTCTCATTCATTCATTCTTATCTTGATGAAATTACAAGGCAGAAAAACTCACCAAAAAAAAAAAAAAGAACATGAGGCAGTACTGACAGCTAGGGACCTAAACAATAAGGACATTGGTAATATGTCAGAACTAGAGTTCAGAACAACTATTCTCAAGGTGCTAGCTGGGCTCAAAAGAGGCATGGAAGATATTAGAGAAACCCTTTCTGGAGAAATAAAATCCTTTCTGGAGGAATAAAATCCTTTCTGGAGGAATAAAAGAACTAAAGTCTAACCAAGTTGAAATTTACAAAGCTGTCAATGAGGTGCAGTCAATAAATGGAGGCTCTTACTGCTAGGATAAATGAGGCAGAAGAGAGAATTAGTGATATAGAAGACAAAATGATGGAGAATAAAGAAGCTGAGAAAAAGAGAGATAAACAACTCCTGGACCACAAGGGGAGAATTCAAGAGATAAGTGATATCATAATACAAAACAATATTAGAATTGGGATTCCAGAAGGAGAAGAACAACAGAGAGGGGCAAAACATATATTGAAGCAAATTATAGTAGAGAATTTCCCTAATATGGCAAAGCGAACAAGCATCAAAATCCAGGAGGCATAGAGAACTGCCCTGAAAATCAATAAAAATAGGTCCACACCCCATCATCTAATAGTAAAACTTACAAGTCTTAGTGCCAAAGAGAAAATCCTTAAAGCAGCTCAGGAGAAGACGTCTGTAACATACAATGATAAAAATATTAGACTGGCAGCAGACTTTCTACAGAGACCTGGCAGGTCTGAAAGAACTGGCATGATATATTCAGAGCACTAAATGAGAAAAATATGCAGCCAAAAATACTATATCCAGCTAGGCTAACATTGAAAATAGAAGAAGAGATACAAAGCTTCCAGGACAAACAAAAATTAAAAGAATTTGCAAACACCAAACCAGCCCTAGAGGAAATGTTGAAAGGGGTGCTCTAAGCAAAGAGAGAGCCTCAAAGTAGAAGATCAGGAAGGAACAGAGACAATATACAGTAACAGTCACCTTACAGGCATTACAATGGCACTAAATTCATATCTTTCAGTAGTTACCCTGAATGTAAATGGGTTAAATGCCCCAATCAAAAGACAAGGGGTATCAGAATGCATAAAAAGCTAAAACCCAGGCGCCTGGGTGGCTCAGTGGGTTAAGCCGCTGCCTTAGGCTCAGGTCATGATCTCAGGGTCCTGGGATCGAGTCACGCATGGGGCTCTCTGCTCAGCAGGGAACCTGCTTCCTCCTCTCTCTCTCTCTCTGCCTGCCTCTCTGACTGCTTGTGATTTCTCTCTGTCAAATAAATAAATAAAATCTTAAAAAAAAAAAGCTAAAACCCATCAATATACTATCTATAAGAAACTCATTTGAGATCCAAAGAAAACTCCAGATTTAAAGTAAGGGGGTGGAAAACAATTTACCATGCTAATGGGCATCAAAAGAAAGCTGGGGTGGCCATCCTTATATCAGATCAATTAAATTTTAAGCCAAAGACTATAATAAGAGATGAGGAAGGACACCATATCATACTCAAAGGGTCTGTCCAACAAGAAGATCTAACAATTTTAAATATCTACGCCCCTGACATGGAAGCAGCCAAATATATAAACCAATTAATAACAAAAATCAAAGAAACACATCAACAATAATACAACAGTAGTAGGAGACTTTAACACTCCCCTCACTGAAATGGACAGATTATCCAAGCAGAAGATCAACAAGGAAAAAAAGATTTTAAATGAAACACTGGACCAATGGACATCACAGATATATTCAGAACATTCCATCCTAAAGCAACAGAATATACACTCTTCTCTAGTGCACATGGAACATTCTCCAGAATAGATCACATCCTGGGTCATAAATCAAGTCTCAACTGGTACTAAAAGGTTGGGATCATTCTCTGCACATTTTGATACCACAATGCTCTGAAGCTAGAATTCAATCACATGAGGAAAGTTGAAAAGAACTCAAATACATGGAGGCTAAAGTGCAGCCCACTAAAGAACGAATGGGTCAAACAGGAAATTAAAGAAAAATTGAAAAAATTCATGGAAAACAATGAAAATGAAAACACAACTGTTCAAAATCTGTGGGACACAGCAAAGGCAGTCCTGAGAGGAAAGTATAGAGCAATGCAAGCCTTTCTCAAGGAACAAGAAAGGTATCAAGTACACAACCTAACCCTGCACCTAAAGGAGCTGGAGAAAGAATAGGAAAGAAAGCCTAAACCCAGAGGAGAAGAGAAACCATAAAGATCAGAGCAGAAATTAATGTAATAGAAGCCAAAAGAACAGTAGAACAGATCAACAAAACTAGGAGCTGGTTCTTTGAAAGAATTAATAAGATTGATAAACCCCTGGCCAAACTTATCAAAAAGAAAAGAGAAAAGACCCAAATAAATAAAATTATGAATGAAAGAGGAGAGATCCCAACCAACACCAAAGAAATACAAAGAATTATAAGAATATATTATGAGCAACTATATACCAGCAAATTTGACAATCTGGAAGAAATGGATGCATTCCTAGAGAAGTATAAACTACCAAAACTGAACCAGTAAGAAATGGAAAACCCAAACAAACCTGGAACCAGTAAGGAGACTGAAGCAGTCATCAAAAAACCTCCCAACAAACAAGAGCCCAGGGCCAGATGGCTTCCCAAGGGAATTCTACCAAACATTTAAAGAAGAACTAAAACCTATTCTCCTGAAACTATTCCAAAAAATAGAAATGGAGGAAAAATTTCCAAACTCATTTTATGAGGCCAGCATTATCTTGAACTCAAAACCAGAAAAAGACCCCATCAAAAAGGAGAATTATAGAACAATATCCTTGATGAACACAGATGTGAAAATGCTCACCAAAATACAAGCCAATAGGATCCAACAGTACATTAAAGGATTACTCACCACAACCAAGTGGGATTTATTCCTTGGCTGTAAGGTTGGTTCACATCCACAAATCAATCAATGTTGTACAATAAATTAATAAAAGAAAGAACAAGAACCATATGATCCTCTCAATAGATGCTGAAAAAGCATCTGACAAAGTACAGCATCCTTTCTTGATCAAAACTCTTCACAATGGAGGCATAGAGAGTATATACCTCAATATCATCAAAGCTGTCTATGAAAAACCCAGAGCAAATATCATTCTCAATGGGAAAAAACTGAGAGCTTTTCCTCTAAGGTCAAGAACACGACAGGGATGTCTACTATCACCACTGCTATTCAACATAGTACTAGAAGTCCTAGTCTCGGCAATCAAACAACAAAAAGAAATAAAAGACATCTGAATCAGCGAAAAAGAAATCAAACTCTCACTCTTTGCAGATGATATGATACTTTATGTGGAAAACCCAAAATATTCCACTCCAAATCTACTAGAACTCATACAGGAATTCAGTAAAGTGTCACGATATAAAATCAATGCACAGAAATCAGGTGCATTTCTATATACCAACAGCAAGACAGAAGAAAGAGAAATTAAGGAGTCAATCCCATTTACAATTGCACCCAAAGCCATAAGATACCTAGGAATAAACCTAACCAAAGAGGCAAAGAATCTGTACTCATAAAACTATAAAGTACTTAAGAAAGAAATTGAGGAAGACACAAAGAAATGGGAAAATGTTCCATCCTCATGGATTGGAAGAACAAATAGTGTGCAAATATCTATACTACCAGAGCAATCTACATATTTAATGCAATCCCTATCAAAATACCATCCATTTTTTTCAAAGAAATGGAACAAACAATTCTAAAATTTATATGGAATCAGAAAAGACCTCAAATAGCCACAGGAATGTTGAAAAAGAAAGCCAAAGTTGGTGGCATCACAATTCCAGACTTCAAGGTTTATTACCAAGCTGTAATCATCAAGGTAGTATGGCACTGGCACAAAATGGACACAAAGATCAATGGAACAACATAGAGAGCCCAGAAAAGGACCCTCAACTCTATAGTCAACTACTCTTCAACAAAGCAGGAAAGAATGTCCAATGGTAAAAGACAGTCTCTTTGACAAATGGTGTTGGGATAATTGGACACCATATGCAGAAGAATGAAACTGAACCATTTCCTAATACCACATACAAAAATAGACTCAAAATGGATGAAAGACCTCAATGTGGACAGGACTCCATCAAAATCCTTGAGGAGAACATAGGCAGGAAACTCTTCGACCTTAGCCACACTGACTTCTTCCTAGGAACATCGCCAAAGGAAGGGAAGCAAGGGCAAAAATTAACTATTGGGACTTCATCAAGATCAAAAGCTTTTGCACAGCAAAGGAAACAGTCAACAAAACCAAAGACAACTGACAGAATGGGAGAAGATATTCGCAAATGACATATTAGAGAAAGGGCTAGTATCCAAAATCTATAATGAATTTATGAAACTCGACACCCAAAGAACAAATAATCCAATCAAGAAATGGGCAGAAGACATGAACAGACATTTCTGCAAAGAGGACACCCAGATGGCCAACAGACACATGAAAAAGTGCTCCACATCACTGGAAATCAGGGAAATACAAATCAAAACCACAATGAGACCACATCACACCAGTCAGAATGGCTAAAATTAACAAATCAGGAAACGACAGATGTTGGAGAGGATGCAGAGAAAGGGGAACCCTCCTTCACTGTTGGTGGGAATGCAAGCTGGTGCAGCTACTCTGGAAAACAGTATGGAGGTTTCTCAAAATGTTGAAAACAGAGCTACCCTATGACCCAGCAATTGCACTACCGGGTATTTACCCTAAAGTTATAAATGTAGTGATATGAAGGGGCACATGCACACAAATATTTATAGCAGCAATGTCCACAACAGCCAAACGACAGAAAGAACCAAGATGTCCAACCACAGATGAATGGATAAAGAAGGTGTGCACATGCATGTGCACACACACACACACACACACACACACATACACACACAGTGGAATACTATGCAGCCATCAAAAGAAATGAAATCTTGCCATTTGCAACGATGTGGATGGAACTAAAAGGGCATTATGCTGAGCGAAATAAGTGAATCCAAGAAAGACAATTATCATATGATCTCCCTGATATGAGGAATTTGAGAGGCAGAGTGGAGGGTTTGGTGGGTAGGGAAGGAAAAAATGAAACAAGATGGGATTAGAAGGGAGAGAAACCATAAGAGACTCCTAATCTCACAAAACAAACTGAGGGTTGCTGAGAGGTGGGGGGAGGGTAGGGAGAGAATGGCTGGGTTATGGACATTGGGGAGGGTATGTGCTATGGTGAGTGCTGTAAAGTGTGTAAGCCTGACAATTCACAGACCTGTACCCCTGGGGCAAATAATACATTATATGTTAATAAAAATATTTAATTAAAAAAAGTATACCAGAAAAATCACACACACCTAAACAAAGGATATCATTTGATGGAAGCTCATTCACTCAATTAAGATTTATTATATCCTACTATGAGCCAGGCACTGTACTAGGAACAGCATTTTCAAACGTGACAGTGACCATGGCTCATGTTCTCCCCACTCTGGTGGAAGTAATCAGGGGAAGAGGAACAGAAAGGCAGAGATCAAGGTCACTGGTCAGTTGTGGGATGGGGGGGGGCCTGATAAGTTACTAGGAGAATGATTTGTCCAGGAGGGGATGGACGAAGGGGAAGAGGCTGCTGGAAAGTGCAGGAAGGTAATCAAGGGGCTGGCATCAACCACTGCCTGCTTTTCTGACCTCGCCTGCTTTCCCTGGCAGGGGCAGGCCCTCAAGGGCTGCCACTCAGAAGAAAAGTTTTCCATTTCGATGGGGGCAGAATTCACTATTTTCAGGAGCTCAGAAAAAATGGTTTGAAATAGCATGAAATGATAATACAGACATGCCTTAAACTCCACACTTCAATTTCCCTGACTGCAAATAAAAGGAACGCTCATTTGAACAGAAATGAGAATTTCTACTTCCCATATATAGCCTTTTTGTAGACTCTGTGGACTTCTTATTAAATAATAGAGAGTAAAGCAAATTGCTTTCATCTCTTGAAGGGATTCTTTCTTTCTTAAATGACTTTGAACTTTTTCTCCCCTTTTTGAGCATTCATACTGACGAGTACATTTTAAAAACTGACCAGAAGGGAACAGTAAACATATTTGGGAAAGCAACTGATTGTTACTATGACAACCTGGAATGTGTCTGACATTTAGTCTTTCCATTATTCCCTGTTGCTATAGTAATGAAACCTTGTATTCTGACACCATTTCCAAATTCGATTAAAATAAAACCCCTCTCACCCTGCAAGGAGAAGGGAGGGCCTAACTATTAATGCCCAAGATGCATGAGAATGTTCTCTAGCACTGGGACACACATGATAGGAGGCACACTTTACTGCACTTTAATCAACGTGGAAAAAAAAACAAATGGAAACATAGGCAAAAACTCAGTACAACAAAAGTAAAGCAGGTTTTTCTTATTAAAAGTCAGCTTTTTGGGGCACCTGGCTGGTTCAGTCAGTGGAGTGTGCAACCCTCGATCTCGGGGTTGTGAGTTCGAGCCCCATGTTGGGTGGAGAGATTACTTAAAAGAAAATCAACCTTTTAAACACATATATACATCCCCTTAATTTATGAGATGTTGAAGTTTAACCTCAAATAGTAATGGATAAAGGAGAACTTTTGTTTCTTTTTAGGAGAAATACATAGTAGGATGATGGCAACTAAGGGTCCACCAAAATTAGTAAAGAAATTACTTGGGGTTTTCAGGGGCTTTTTGTGTTGAAGAAAATATGATAAAATCTGTTACTTGTCCACTCTGAAACTTATGACTAGCAACCAGATTATTACTAATTATTCAATCACGGGATGCAAGAGTAGAAACATGCTTCAGTATGCATTTTTGATTAATGAGAAAAAAGGGAGAGATTTAGAAGAAAAAGCAGGGGAGAGAGTGGTGAGAATGCCATGCAGAAGGAGGGGTACAAAAAGGAAGGTTAGTACCCCTCCTCCATTGTTGGTGGGAATGCAAGCGGGTGCAACCACTCTGGAAAACAGTGTGGAGGTTCCTCAAAAAACTGAAAATAGAGCTACCCTATGACCCAGCAATTGCACTACTAGGTATATACCCTAAAGATACAAACATGGTGCTCTGAAGGGGCACGTGCACCCGAATGCTTACAGTAGCAATGTCCACAATAGCCAAACTATGGAAAGAACCTAGATGTCCATCAACAGATGAATGGATAAAGAAGATGCGATATATATATATGTGTATACTCACACACACACACACACAAACACACACACACACACACTGGACTACTATGCAGCCATCAAAAGAAATGAAATCTTGCCATTTGCAAAGACATGGATGGAACTAGAGGGTATTATGCTTAGCGAAATAAGTCAATTGGAGAAAGACAACTATCATATGACTTCCCTGATATGAGGAAGTGGAGATGCAACATGGGGCGTTTAGGGGGTTGAAAAAGAAAAAAATGAAAGAAGATGGGATTGGGAGGGAGACAAACCATAAAAGACCCAATCTCAAAAAACAGACTGAGGGTTGCTGCGGGGAGAGGGGTCAGGAGAGAGGGTGGTGGGGATATGGACTTTGGGGAGTGTATGTGCTATGGTGAGTGCTATGAAATGTGTAAACCTGGCGATTCAGAGACCTGTACCCCTGGGGATAAAAGTACATTGCATGTTTATTTAAAAATTTTTAAACTTAATTAAAAAATAAAATTTAAAAAAAAAAAAAAAGGAAGGTTAGTGATCCACAGTGGAGAGCTAAGGGTAGTTCAAGAACCAAAACCCAAAACCCGGAAAAGGTAGAGAATCTGGAAGGGGATGGCATGGAGCCTCTGAGAGGGCGGTCTGGACCTACAGCTCACGCTGCAGGAGTTGCTGGTACGTTATCAACAGCTCTGTAAGGGGCCACTGCTTTCTGCTTTTTTCAGCTCAGTGGTAACTTGGGAAAATCATTTCTCGCCCAGAGAGGAAGTCTTCACAAGGGTTTGGGGAAACAAGGGGCTGGATCCGTGCAGGGGGTCTCAGTACCCCCACAGCCTTGCTGTGTGACCTGAAGATAACCTCCTAACTCCTAAGCCTCCATTTCCTCTCTCATAAAATGCTGATGTGTCCTCAACTCCATGCCTCAGTTTCCCTAATTGTAAGCCCCTTATAAAAGACGAGATGAGTGAAGTACTTACTACTGTCTGGTGCCTGGTTAGCATCGAGCAAGTGTAGCTATGGTATTTTCCAGCTAGGAATGAAGGGGATGGGAGGAATTGGGGAGAGACACAACACGGGTGAATTTTATCTTCTGTTTTTTTGTCTTTTGTCTTCCATATCATTACGTTTTTGAGAAATCAAATAGTTTGATATGCTCTCTGAAGTGGCAGAACAGGATTCTCTGAAGCTGACCATGGGAGAAGGGAGGGAAACCAGACCTGGGGGCCAGGCTCCTGCTGATGTGGTCTCAGGCCGACCACTGCTTAGTGACCAGACAAGTCACAAACCACTCTTTCTTATAAGACAGACCCAAAAGGATGACATCGTGAGGACAGAAATAAAAGACAGAGATTATAAAGGAAGTAGGATTACAAAGTCTTCTGTATTTATCTTTTTATGAAGTTAGAAATCATTTTGAAAAATGGCAAATAACCTGGATCCCCTGTAACCACCTTGTTAACTATGGTTTAAATCTGTACTCTCATTTCTTGGCCTTGCAGACAGTGAACCGTGCTCAAGGGTATTAAGAAAGTGTGTGTTTGGGAATGGGAGACAAGCTAAAATTTGAGGTGCTCTCTGTTACTAGATCCTGTGAAATGCTCCCCCCACCCGCACCGCCCCATGTCCCTTCAGCCTTTTTCCTTATTTCCAAAAAGTCTCACCAGCAATCACGGCTCCTGTCTTAAAAATTTAAATGAGTGGCGTCTGACTGGCTCAGTCAGGACAGCCTGTGACTCTTGATCTCAAGGTCATGAGTTCCAGCCCCACACTGGGGACAGAGAGCACTTAAAGAAAAACAATTAAATGAGCAGAGTCACCGAAGGCAAGTTGTCTGGGCCAACTCAGGATCCCACTTACATCTGTGTTAGTGTTAATGTGTTCTGACCACAGCCATTACTCCTCCTCACGGACAAATGATCGGAACAGGAAAAAAGTCAAGAACAAACTTTGCCTAGAGACAATACAGCTCTGGTATTCAGAAGGTTCTCCATGGAAAATGGCGAAAAAGTGAAGTAAAAGCAACAGACAGTGTAGTACAGAGCAGCTGTCAGTCAGCCCCTAACTACTGATGGATTTCCTGGCGAAGGCCACGGCTCCAGGGGATTCTACGACCATCATCCATGCCACAAGCCCAAATCAAAACGTGTTTGGGAACAAACAGTGAATGCAAGGTCTGTGCTGGGGATAAGAGATAAGGGACATGATCCCTGCCTTTGAGGAGCTTATAACACAGTCCAGTAATGTTTGGGAAAAGATGTTATTTGGTATGTATGGTGGAGAGGAGTCGTCTCTCTCTACTCCTCTATAATCTTTCTGAATGTCCTGGCAGGGAGCCGTAACACCTGCTGTGAGTGCTGTGAGTGAGGGGTGTGAGTGTGGGGACCACCTGGGCTTAAATGCGAGTTCCCTTGTGCAGCCTGGGAGACACACTTCCCAGCATTCAGCCTCAGGTCCCTCCCCTACAAACTGGAAGGAATAGAAAGGTTCTTGTAATAGTGAAATAGACTCATGCAGAGGAAGCCCTTAGGGCAATGGCTGGCATGGAATAGTATTCAATAATTATTTTCAAAATGAGATGAAGAAAGAGAACTGGCCAGTGACTGATGAGCTCCCGGCTCCAAAACTCAGTACAATTCTTATAGAAGGAACTCAAGAATGTGCATCCACATAAAACAACCAAGAGGTTACAAAAAGTCATAGTAATTTCTCAAACTGAGAAAACAATGTGATTAATCTTTATTATTAAAATGACATTTCTGCAGTTTTTCTGTTGATATATAATGCAAAAAAGGGTCAGATCAATTTCACTACACATTCAGTATATATTTGGAATGGGGCAATTTAAAATATAGGCTATTTTGCACGAATAAACTCATTCTGCAGGGGACTCAAAGAGACAGATGGTCAACCCACAAAACCGTTAAAACTGTTTTCAACAAGAGGCCTCTCTGACTGCCAAACGGGAGAGAAAAACCAAAAGTGTATATACACCAAGAGTGAATTTTTAAAACGGACTCCAAATAGAAAGTGACCAGGGCACACATTCCAAATCACAAGAATAGATTTGGAATCAATCTGTTTCTCCCATGGGCAACCCCCTGTACAGGTGATTTTCTGAAAGACTATTATGAATGACTTTTCTAATAAGCACTGGCCCACACTATTTCATAGGCTACTCCAGTAGGAACCAAACCTCCCACCATAAACAAAATGGCGACCCAGCCTCAGCCAATGCTGGCCAGAACACCAGGACCCAACTACTTCTCAAGATCTGGTACCAGAATGATCTTCAAAATTAAAATCTGCTCTCTCTACCTCTTGCTGTTATAAGTACCATTTTTTAAAAGCCTGTGTTCTAACATTTCCTATTTTTTCCAGTTATAAGAGAAAAACCAAAGGAGAGGAACCACAACACTTTAAGAACCACACTGGCTTTCCATTCAATGTAAAAGTTTCTAGAAACATGAAATTTGTGCCGGAAGACATTCAATATCATTTTATACCCCCTTATAATTTAACTGAGGGATGACAAAAATTGCAGGTAAGTTGGTGGAACATCACAGAGGACAAAATACAGTAAGTTTTGCTTTGTCAATGTTCAGTTCAAGTCAACAAATACACTTCTGTCAGCCCAACAGGTGCTAGGTGCTAGCGCTCAGTGGGAGACAGGGCGGGCAGGACGGTGAACATCTAAACAGAGTATGTATTAAGCACAGAACTCTTAAGAGAAAGGCCAAGTTGATCTGTTCTCAGGTTGTCAGGAAAAAGAAGGTTTTGCGGAATAAGAGTACCACATGGGCCAGGAAGAAGCAGGCCATGTGCAGGCAAACCTGGAGGGCAGAGACAGCGTGATGAGGTGACTGTTCATATATAATGTTAAGTTCTATCATGGGAACTGGGTGACTTGTTTCTTAACTAAACTGCATTTGGAGGAAAGACAGCACTTGTGACTTTCTTCTTTCTCTTTGATTAAATAATAGGTAGTGAAATAGAAATATTTTAGCTAACGATTACATTCTCATTCTGAGACTTTTAATAAGCTGTGGCCACGCACAACCTAGAACAGCCTGTCTAACAGAAATATAATGCAAACCACATGTATAAGATTAAATTTCCTATTAGCCTCAATTTAAAAAGTACAAAAACAAATCACAGGCAAAATTCATTTTAAGAATATATTTTCCTTAACCCAATTATGCAAAATTTTATCATTTAACTTGTAATCAGTATGAAAATCATCAATGAGGCATTGTACATTTTTAAACTAAATCTCTGAAATCCTGTGTTTATTTTACTCTTACAGTACCTCTCAGTTCGGATTAATTTATCAGAAATCCTGTCTGTACGTATGCACGTATATATGTATTTAAGTAAGCAAGTAAGCAAGCGCTATACCCAGTGTAGTATTGAACGCTTGACCCCAGGATCAAGAGGCACAGGTTCTACCACCTTAAGCCAGCCAGGCATCCCTATTCCATCTGTAATTAAATTTTTTAAAAATTTACAGTTCAAAAAGTAGATTCACATAACTCAAGTTTTCCAAACATTTCCAGTGACTGAATTGAATTGTTTTTAAGCTAAAATTAATTAAAATTAAATAGAACTAAACTTCAGTTATTCAGTTCTACTAGCCACATTTCTGGCTAGCAGCTACAACAGTTGGACAGCTCAGTTCTAGAATAAGTGTGTAAGAACGCTGGGGTTTTACCTCTACTCTGAAATCAGTAAAAACAAAAATCAAATCAGTTAACAGACTATCAGGTTCATAACAGGGTCCTAGTATTAGGCATAAAAAGATTACCCTCCATGACCCCTTGTTGGTCCACATGCACTCCTGCAAGTCATAGCTGAGAAAAAACAGTGAGGCTACCTGGAAAAGGCCTTGCAAAGAGATGGAGATTTGATTGCAGGAACCTTCGAGAGTTCCTCTGAAAGCAGAAGGGTCTTAATACTTACTGCCACGGTCTAGGTGTTATCCATGTTCATGAAGCCCATGAACAGACTCAAGAAGCGAACAGACTCAAGAAGCGGACAGACTCTGAAAGGGAACAGAGAGAAAGCGGTCATTATTGGGATGGATAGTTTTCTCACCTTCTCACCGCACTCACCCGGGAAACACCCACCCAAACAAAAGTCAAAATTCTAAAAATCTAAGTTCTTGTAATTTTCAGGAAAACATGTTTATGTCCTACTTAGGCAAAAGTGTAGGCACGCTTCTTACACAGACTCGCCAGTGAAACTCGGCAAGATTAAACGGATCAGCCCATCTCCAGGAGTGTATCTCACCGGGGCTTCGCTTTTATGGGCGCGACCTTCCGGGAATCCCGACAACAGGCACCGCTCCCCCGGAATGTTCCATTATTGACCCACCAGAGCCTTCTGCGTGCCTCGCACACTCCAGGCACCGCGTAGGCCGAGACACGACCACAGTGCACTAGGAAGACCCACCACAGGGCCCAGGGGACAGGAGCTGTCCGAGGCGAGGGGCGCGCCGGGGCAGGGCTGCAGCAGGACGGAACAGGTACAGAGCGGGGACGCACGTGCAGCCTTGGGCAACACCCGACGGCACGCGTTCTCAGGAGCCCCAGAGCTGGAGATGGGACTGAGCATCGGCCTGCTGGGCCGCCCACACCCGAGACCGCTTGGAAGGAGGCCGGCGAGCGGAGACAAAGGAGGGCTTCCTTCTGACAGAACTGCCAGCCCAGGCCTCCCCGGCAGGGAAGAGGCAGCGGGAGGCCTTTCCCGGCGGAGGCCCCGCGGTGAGCACACGGCGTCCCAGGGCCACTCTCCAGGCTGGGGACTGAGAGCCGAGACGTGGGGGAAGGAGAGAGGGAGAAGCGGGGCATGTGGCTCGGAGACGAAGCCCAAGTGAAGCCAGAGGGAAACGCAGCCCAGCTCCTGGGAGACGGTCTGCACTTCCTGTCAGGAGTGTGGCTGCGCCCAGGGACGCCCAGACGCCCGCCCCGGCGACAGCGGGAAGGAGGGACCACAGACACAGCCCTCAGGGACGCTAGAGCCGGGGCGGGCAGCCAGCACTGGGCCGCCAGGGAGGAAGGCGAGGAGCGCGGGAAACCAGCAAGAGCTGGTCAACGGGCCCAGGGACTCTGGAGGCAAGTGTGAGGACCGGCTGAGGTGTGAGGAAACCACGGGCATTTCGCTGAGGCCAAACTAAGCCCCACTTGCTGGAGCAGAAGGTGAAAGAAACCCTGAAAGTACCTGGGGCAACGCCAAGGTTTTCCTCTCCAACCCACCCACCCCCGCCCGCCTCTTCGCCCTTTTAATAGGTGAGGGTCAAGGACAGGGGTAGAGTTTGGAGGCGGGATGGCCAGGGACCCAATCAGGCGGAAAAGCGCCGCAGGCTGATCGCCAGGAGCCAATCGGTTTCTAGAGCCCACTTGAGTGACAGAGCCTCACGCCAACGCCTGAGCGCAGAGCGGGAGGCCGCGAATCACAAGGGGGCGGAATTCCAGGGCACTAACCCGGAACCGGTTGGGGACTCGATTCCCATTGTGAGGCCAGACCTGGGGCGGGCCCTCAGCCAAAATGGCAATACCATCCGGACCAATGGGTGAGCCGTCTAGAACGAGTGGCAGCTGCGCCAGCCAGTGGGTGGCGGCAAGGGGGCGGGCGAAGTTAGTGGGCGGGGCATCAATGAAGCATCTTTTTTTCCTAGCCCCTTCAGAGGCGATCGGGCGGAGGTGCCGCCGGGGTCGCAGGTGAGAGAGTCTGTCCCGGAGGAGGCGGCAGCTCCGCGGACGGTGGGTGCCCTCGCAGCGGGGAAGGTCCCGGCGGGGCTCAGCGGCAGGTGGCGGTCCCCATGGGGCCGGCCTTGGCCCTGCATCTGCGTCGCAGCGGGACCACGACGCTCCTAGAAGTAGCGGCCCGCCCGGGGCCGGTGGGAGGGCTGTGGCCGCTGAACCCAGGCTGCGGGACTTTCCCGCGCACCGAGTCGGGACTCTGCTTTAGTAAACAGAAAGAAGACTTGCCTTCCAGGTCGCCACCTCTCCCAGCAGGTGCGGCCGCCGCGCTGTGGCAGAGGCGGGCGAGCGCCACCTCCCCCGGGGTGGCCTCCAGGGAGCTCCGAGTCCCCGGGTCTTCCCGGCGGCCCTGCCGGGGCGGTCCCGCAGAAGGCGGTGGGGCCGGGGGACAGGTGTCCTCTCATTCTGGTAACAGGTGGCCCCCAAGTAAACTTCACTTACCTACCGCAAGTTTCCGAGAAGAGCGCATCCTGGTCGGCAGGGACGGGAATTTCCTAGAAGGAGATGTGGGCGCGGGGAGGAGGGGGCTGGGGAAAGTTTGGATATTCTGTGATGCTTTCCTTTTCTGACCTGCCTACCGAATTTACAAATATTATATTGGGGGGGAGAGGGGGACCCAGAATTGACGGCGCCTGATTTCCCTCGGACCTCTTCATTCTGCCCTATCACACAGTATTTAGGTACTTCATTCTCAAGTGTTAGTCCGCGAAAAAACAACGGCCCCAGTTATTTTAGGCCTTCGGTGGATTACATCAGTCAACTACTTATACCCATGTCCGACCTGGAAAGGCTGTGTTAGGGCATGCCAGATCTATGGGTTTTTAGAGGTTGCAGTTGCCGAATTCCCTTCGGTAAAGACAGGGAACGCAACCGATATAAACGGGGTAGTATTTGACATCTAAAATGGCATCTTTTCCCGCTCTGTGACGTGTTCTATCCCCAGCACTGGGAACAGGGACTATGCGCGTGGCACATAGGAGGAGCCCAATCAATATTTGAGTAAGTTACTAGGTGGTGGATGACAGAACCCCAAGCTGTTATATAAGCATCAAAATACAAAGGAAAGGACAGGGGAAAAAAAGATCTTGGAAACATAGCTTAGCTTCTCTCCGTGCAAAAATCGCGACCAAATTTCAACTCAGGGTGCACTGATTTGGGTACTTTCTTACAGTAATCAGAAGATGTCAGAGGTTTTCACATAATTACGTCAAAACTGTCTGGAAATCTAAGATAGGTGTACACAGGAATAATGTTGGGCTAAGCCATATCCATCCTCTAACATAATATTTACTGCACGTATGCCCCTGTGTCGCTGTGTGTAGTTTATTCATCTCATCTCCTGGTAAATATTTTTATTTTTATCATGCTTTTACCTTAAAAATACGGTGGCACTTTTTAATTGGTTCAAGAAACTATTGAAATGCTCTGAAACATTCTTTATCTTTTGGAAACAAAAAGCCATGAATACATTGTATTTAATATGATACAGAATTTGATATTATTTTAGCTCTCTGTTCTATTTTTAAGGACATCTAACTTGCTGATTCCATACTGAAAATATGTCTTTGATAACCTACGTACTCCTCATTGGTCCATACAGACTATAGTAGCAACAAAGCCTTTTTACTTAGAATTTTCTCCTTACAATGTGTTTTTATAAATATCACAGACTTTTTAAAAAAGATTTTAGTTATTTATTTGATAGAAATCACAAGTAGACAGAGAGGCAGGCAGAGAGAGAGAGAGGGAAGCAGGCTCCCTGCTGAGCAGAGAGCCCTATGCGGGACTCCCAGGACCCTGTGATCATGACCTGAGCCGAAGGCAGAGGCTTAACCCCCTGAGCCACCCAGGCGCCCCTCTCCTTACAATGTTTTATGACTTGTTAGGTTCTCACATTTTTTGGCATAATCAAGGGTGGGGAATTTATCTAAAGGCTTCACTTAGTTTCACAAACTGATTCTTGCCCATACTGTCTGGGGCTGCCTTTTCCTTTTAAACATTTCCTTTTAAACATTTTAAACAATGCTTTGCCTATTGAAGTTTGTTTTGTTAGCTTACCTTCCTTGTGTTACTTTCTTTCATTTTCTGTCTTTTCCCAACCCCAATCACCTTGTTTTAAGTTGTATTTGTACCTCCTGTTTGTTAGGCATATTGTTACATATTGAGGATACCTCCCTTGGAACAAGTAGGCTATCCTCTCCCAGATCCCACTAGTGCTGAAACAGATGGTAGAGGAAGGCAAAAGCCAAGTTTGCACTTCAGTAGTTCTCTGAAGTGAGCTGCGACATAGGTACTAAGAAGTACATTTGGGCTGGTGTGACAATGTATAAGTCACTTTGCTTCTGTCCTTTTTTATAAGTATATGTAGGAAATATATATTTTAATATAAATTACATAAGGAATGGTAGGCCAGAGTACTAATTAAATGTAATCCTTTACCAGTGTTTTAGAATGTTCACTCAGCAACTTGGGATCTAATGTGAAGGCAGGGCGTTCATTTCTGGCAGGTGCCCACCTCCCCAGCCGAGGCACCCATGTGCAACAGAGGCCCGGAACAGGGGAGGAGGGTGACGATGGGTGACGGGAAGCCGGCCGGTGGGGTGGGAAGAGAGAATGGCTTGGGAGTGGAGAAGCAGGGGTGGCCAAGGGTGACAAGTGGGGGTCAGGCGCCAGGGCAGGAGCCCAGGTGAGGGAACCGCGGGGAGGTGGTCGGGTCAGAGCCAGAGCAGAGCTGTGTGCTTGTCTTCGGCCAGGGGTATGGCTCCCTGCGTGAACGCTGCAGGCTGATGGCTTTGACCTCTTTCTCCTCAGGAACATCCCGCCCGCCTGTGCTCCTAGATGAGCGGAAGACTCTGATGTGAACAAAGGGCCAGCCGGGGGGTGCCCTTGGTTCTTGTGCTTTGTCGCATTTCCCGGCTTTTCACATCTTCTTTGCACTTACGTTGGGAAAATGAAGCAGTTGAAAAGGAAAAGGAAAAGCAATTTTAGTGTCCAAGAAACTCAGACCCTTTTGAAAGAAATCACGAAACGGAAAGAAGTCATTTTTTCCAAGCAGCTCAACACGACCATTAACGTGATGAAGCGGATGGCGTGGGAGGAGATCGCGCAGTGCGTGAACGCGGTCGGGGAGGGCGAGCAGAGGACCGGGACCGAGGTGAAGCGGCGGTACCTGGACTGGCGGGCCCTTATGAAGAGGAAGAGGATGAAGGCGAACATTAAGCTGGTCGGCTCGGGGTTTCCCCTCCCCACATCCGACCTGGATGACTCTCTCACCGAAGAGATCGATGAAAAGATTGGATTCCGCAATGATACGAATTTCGATTGGCAGAACGTGGCGGATTTCCGGGACGCAGGTGGATCCTTAACTGAGGTCAAAGTGGAAGAGGAAGAAAGAGATCCCCAGAGTCCCGAAGTAAGTAGTAGCTCGGGAGTCCGCGTTCTCTTTTCGCTCCTTTAGTTCTGATGTTGGAGTTCAGGGTAGTTTAGGAACAGTAAAGGTCCCAGTTGTCAAGCTCACTTAAAAGTAGTTCCTAAGAAAGTCATTCCATTTTTTCTTCCTCCATAACATTAATCTGTCTTTGAACCTAAATATGTTTCTCTTAATGATGCATATAGGTGGGGTGCCTCGGTGGCTCAGTGGGTTAAAGCCTCTGCCTTCGGCTCAGGTCATGATCTCAGGGTCCTGGGATCGAGTCCAGCATCGGGCTCTCTGCTCAGTGGGGAGCCTGCTTCCTCCTCTCCCTCTGCCTGCCTCTCTGCCTACTTGTGATCTCTCTGTCAAATAATTAAATAAAATCTTAAAAAAAATTTTTTCTTTTAAATGATGCATACAGGTGACCCTTGAGCGACATGGGGGCTGGGGCGGGGGGGGGTGGTGGGGCGCACTGGCTTCGCAAGTGGAAAAGCGTAAGTTTTCGCTGCCCCTCAAACTTAACTCCCAGTTGCCTGCTGTGGACCCACAGCCTTAACAGTAACACAAACCCTTGATGACCTCCTGTTTTTTCCTACATTTATCACGTGTGGTATTCTTAATGTAAGCTACAGAAAAGAAAATCATAAGAGAAAATACATTTCCAGTGCTATACTGTATTTAGCAAAAAAAAAAAAAAAGGGGGGGGGGGAACAGGTGGACCCGCCCAGCTCAAGGTGTTCAAGGGTCAGCTGTATTAGTCACATCAGGTAATTTATTATAAATATTTTTCAAGATTCAAAAGAAATGACTTTCTCAAAACAATACAGAAACTCTGAAGGACGCGTTTAGACACATGAACAAAGGTGAAATCGAAATAAAAACTGAAAGTTGCTTTTTCCTTTTAGTTTGAGATTGAGGAGGAGGAAGAAATGTTGTCGTCCGTCATACCGGATTCCAGGAGGGAAAACGAACTCCCCGACTTTCCCCACATCGACGAGTTTTTTACCCTGAACTCCACGCCGTCCAGGTCGGCCTACGACGAGCCCCACCTACTGGTGAACATCGAGAAACAGAAGCTGGAGCTCGAGAAGCGGCGCCTGGACATTGAGGCGGAGCGGCTGCAGGTGGAGAAGGAGCGGCTGCAGGTGGAGAAGGAGCGGCTGCGGCACCTGGACCTGGAGCACGAGCGGCTGCAGCTGGAGAAGGAGCGGCTGCAGGTTGAGCGCGAGAAGCTGAGGCTGCAGATCGTGGGCGCGGAGAAAGCGGCCCCGGAGAACGAACTCGGCCAGGGGGAAAAGGCCGTGCTTCAGCCGCAGGACATAGAAGCAGAGAAGCTAAAACTGGAGAGAGAACGCTTGCAGCTGGAGAAAGATCGGCTGCAGTTTTTGAAATTCGAGTCGGAGAAGCTGCAGATTGAAAAGGAACGCTTGCAAGTGGAGAAGGAGAGACTCCGAATTCAGAAGGAGGGACACTTGCCTTGATGGATCTCGGTTCCAAGGTGCGCGGACGTGTGGAAACCATAGATTTTTCTCTGTATCCAGTAATATAAAAATGGTTGCAAGATTAGCTCTGGTTTTTCTCCTGTTTAATGTCTGTGTTTGGGATAGGAAAAAGACAATTAAGTGTGGGTTCCTGTATACTGAAGTCGTGTGTTCCATAGCAGCGGCAGGCCCTAGCATAGACAGTATAGCAGAAACCCTTGTGCTCTACTCCTTGAATGAGTAAAATAACATAGCGTCTTGTATCATCTGTACACTCAGAGTTGACAAGTTACCATCCACGTACAATTCTAGCTCGGTTCCCAGAAGGGGGTGATTCTGCCCCCCGGAAGACCTGTGACAACAGCTAGAGATATTTTTGGTTGTCCGCTACTGGCATGGAGCGAGTAGAGCCCACCTGGCCTACCTGTGTCCTGCCGTGCACAGGGCTCCCGCCTCCAGATGGTCCCGCACAAAACAGCAGTACTGCTGAGGGGCAGAAACCCTTTCCTAGCCTGATTCCCCCTCGAGAGCTTTGGTTGTAGTTTCAGAATATTAAAAACCTCAGATATTTAAATGGGTAGTTACTTAAATGGCCAAAACCTTTAACTATGTAACATTCGTGTGTAGTATATTGAACGTAGGGAGTGACGAAGATGTTTAGGTATTTTATCCCCGTGTCTATATCTCTAACCTGAGACTCCGAGCATAGTGCAGGGAATATCAGTTTACCCAAGGTGGGTCACTTTGAAAAGCAGTTCATTCCTCTAGCTGTTGATGCTTTCAAAGCTGCACGTGCTGCATAAAGTTTAGTTCCCTTTTTTCTTTGAATTCATAATCTTAAGTTTCAGTAGAAAAATGCTCATTTCAACCATGTACTTAAATCTTAATGTAAATGAAGGTGGAAGCTAGTAAAAATGGTACCGATATAGAAATGGTACCAGTAGTCCATGAGCTTTAAATCAATGAATGGTTACTTTTTAAATAAGTCCTAGTAGCTATGTGGGCTTGGGGGTGGGGGAGGGGGAGTATGTCCTCTGTGTCAGTTGGTGATGATGACGATGATGGTAGTAGCTGTGTGTAAATGGTTTAGGGATGCACTTACCACGCACTGTCTGACCTACTCTGTACTATGGAGTATTATTCTTGGGTCTGAGACTCAGAAAAGGAACACTGAAAGTCTGTGGTATATATTGTCTCCACCCCCTCCCTGAGGAACAGAGTTTTGTATCTTCAGTCCCTGGGGTATGTGTTCTGAGACCAAGGGCTTGCTTTTAAACTGGTGGCTTGCCTTCAGTTCCCCTGCAGGTGCTGTTTCCACAGTCCAGGTGGTCTCCCTGTGCACTAACCTTGAGACTCTCTATGTGAGATCATTTTGTATTCTCTGATTTCCAGGGCTGACAGTGTAGCTTTAATCCATCTCTTCTGTTGGCAGATATGACCTGGATTCTGCATTTGTTCCTTGTTAATTTAAGAATGTCTTGATACCATGTGTGAGATTGGACTAGGGACCTCTAAGGAGAAAATATACTTCTGCTTCATTACTTTGACTTTGAAATAGTGTTATTTTTTTATAACCAAAATAAATGCTTCTGCCGTAGAAATGAAATCTGCCTATACTAACTATCTGAAAGTTTACCGTTTACAGTGATATCAGCGTTCTGAGGACTGAGGTTTTTTAAGCCTGTAAGAGAGCCTCATCTGTGAGTGCTCACATCTGGGGCAGGCACTGTGCTCGGGGCTCTTCCCACATGATTTTATTCGCTCTCCAGAACAACTCTTTTTTTTTTTTTTTTTTTTCAAAGATTTTATTTATTTTTTTGACAGACAGAAATCACAAGTAGGCAGAGAGGCAGGCAGAGAGAGAGGGGGAAGCAGGCTCCCCACTGAGCAGAGAGCCTGATGCGGGGCTCGATCCCAGGACCCTGGGATCATGACCTGAGCCGAAGGCAGAGGCTTTAACCCACTGAGCCACCCAGGCGCCCCTCCAGAACAACTCTTGAGCTAAGTCATATTATCCCTACTTTTACAAGAAAGGAAAAATTGCCTCATCAATTCGGTTACATTCTTGAAAAAGGAAATGCCAATATTGACCGTAAGGCCTCCCAGCAGGAGTGAAAGTCTGCGGTGCAGTCATAAGCAGGGCTTTCGAGGGCAGCTCTGCCGCAGACCATGTGTGAGAAGTCCTTTCACACGCCCCACGGTGGCATCTCTTCATCTGTACAGTGGGCACCGCGACACCTGCCCCACCTGTGTTCGTAGTTTGCTTTAAAACCCGATCTAACCTCTAACCTGCTACTTAAATGCAAGGTGCTGTCAGCATTTGGACTGAAGGTCAGTAGGCTGCAATTCCCTAGAAGCAAACATGAAGACTGTTTTGGGTGGCCAATCTTTAAGTTCCTGGAGGAGATTTTTTTTTTCAAGCAGCCGCTTCCTGTCTTCCAGAGCCTTGGTTGAAGAGCCTTGGCTTTCCTTAACCTTCCCCCAGGATTGGATTGGTCCCTCCACTAGAAAACCTGGCTGGCACACTTGGGCAGGCACACTTGGAATGCATCCCAGGGGGTTCGCAGCTCCTCTTTCATCACCACACGGGTGCTCCGTGGCTCCCGTTGCTCTGCATTTTAAAGGAAACGAGACTGAACTCCTGTGGGTGGCTTGGGTCTCGGCTGGGTTCCTCCGGTCTACAGGTTGGCCGGGGGTTCACGGAAACTCAGTCTGTGGTCAGCCTGCTCCTGAGGATACCCTTCAGTCAAGATGCTGAGTTAGAAGAAGGAAGGGCCCGTCCATCTGTAGGGACAGAGCATGCTCTCAGGCTTTTTCTTGGAAACTGAACACTCGGTCTTTGTAACTGGAGAGAATTCTTGCTTCGCTTCTCTCACCTTCTGCCTCATTTGTCCATTTTATCCGGCTTTGCTACTCCCCTCTTTTCATGCCTCTACCTCTTCATGCTTCGTCACTTCTATCCTGAGTAGAAAAACAGATCCTAGTGCTCTGAGAATACTTCATTTCAAATGAATAGCTACCTTTTCCTGCCTTTCTGGCCTTCACAATTTTTTTTTTTTTAATTATGTCACTTGTAATTTGTCCAGGCTTTCCAGTCGCTCTTCTTGGACCACAAGTTGTACCTCCTAAAGCTCCCAGAATACTAACCGCCTGTTTGCTTTTTCAATCTCTAACTTTCTTTCTGACCTGTGTGCTCCTTTATACACATATACTCCAGGAGGTTTAGAGGCTTCATTAAAATCCAGAGGAGGAAGGTGGAATATATCTCTTTGGGGTGCGTATCAGAAAGGGTTTAGCATATGTACACCGAAGAGACAACCAGAGAAGACCTATCTTCGGGGGGGTTGGGGGGGAAGGTGGCTAAATGCTAAATTGGCTGCCGAAGTCTCCAGAGATTAATTTACCCCCATCCAGAGAGGCATCGTGACCAGCGAGACATGAGAAAAGATGATGATTACACAATTTGAATTTTGATAAAAGAAGTTCTAATAACTTTCTTAATGAATTTCATTAGGAAATACCTTCATTACTATTATTATTATTATTATTATTTTTACCATTTTTCTGATGTGACCCATTCACCTTTAAAAAAATGAGTAAGTTGGAATATAAAGTCCATCTGCAGCCTCCAACCTCCCAGGTCGTCCTTAGCGCAGTGGCATTGACCATCAATTCCAGAAGCTTCCTGCCTCTTCCTTTCTAATCCTCCCTGCACGACACTTCCTGAATAGATTTCCCCAAGAACTGCTTTCGTTACATCCTGAGAATCAACGGAACACGAGATCATGAAAGACAAGAGTTCTGGAAAAGACCACAGGTCCCGTCTCAGTGCTCTTCTATCAGCGGGGGCGTGGCGGGCCCTCAGTGTGTCTAAGTCGCTGCCTCCTTATTAGTCAGCTTAAAACTACAAATCAGCTCAAAGATACTAGAAACTCGTCTTCCCTCTCACGAGTCCCCCTTCCCTCTGAATCAAATGAAATGTCCTCAAACGTTCTCTGCCCTGTTTAAGATGTTCTCTTACCTACATCACTAAAATACATTTGTCAAGCTGCTCTCCAAACACTTCACACATTTCCCTTCCCTTTGCCTTTGATCATGTAGCTTTCACCCTCGACCTTTTCATTTTCTATCCCAGAGTGACCATCAACAGAGCAAAGCTTTTTCAGATCCAGGGACTTTGTCATTTCCATCACTCAATACCATAATTTTAAAATACTGAAATTAATTTCACTGAATAAAATTAGAATATTTTATCATATAAAAAATGGTATCTCTATGTCTTTCAAAGTCTCCCTGAAGATCTTTCGAGTTAAAATGTTAAAATGCCAGTCCACCCAGCTTATGGCTCATTGCCAGCTGTCTGAGAAGTGCTCCCTAACCGCAGGGCAAGCCCTGGCAGCCAAGCGTGTGTTCAGGGACTCTGTTCATTGGGTCGCACAGTACACGATGCACTGGGGGCAGACCAGGCTTAGCCTTGCAGCCTCTCAGCTAATGGGACCATCCAGAGGATTTTCTTTCCTATTAAAGATGACCTGGGTCCCGCCCCAGAGCTCATGAGCCTTTGATGGTTCTGCGAATAAACAGGATGATAAAGATTTCCGTTCTGACATACTCGCCCTGTAGAGGCCTTTAAAAATCCCCCACTTCATCCCAAGGGTGCTGCTAAAATGGAACATTTGACGTGGGCCAAGATGTGAGAGAGGGTACTTTAGTGAAAGGACTGTGTAAGGTAACCAAACTGGAACTGGTGATACCTGTCTACTCCACTTGTTAAACAATTGTGTATAACTTCCTGTCTGCCCAGCTAAGCTAGTCTCTACTGAGAGGAAGAGGACTCTGGACTCTCTTACTATTGTGACCAAAGTACTCGTACCAGGAATGTGAAAAATTTTAACTAATGGACATTTTTTTGGATGCCCAGCATCTATGTCCCTTTCCTGGGTTTACTGATCCCCCCCACCCCACCGCCCAGGAATCATTGTTATCTCTCATCTTCAGAGTCCAAGAAGGGATGTCAATTTGTTAATTTGATGTCACACTGTAGGAGTAGATATGATGGGCTCAAGGCCATCCACATATCCACTCTCCTGTGACAATGGTTGGTTCAAATTCAAGCACATAACCCATTCAAAACCAGTGTATTTGTTGGACCTTCTGTGAAAGACAAGTTTCCATGCTTTCTATTGACATCTAAGCTCTCCATAAAGATGAGCTGTCTGGGCAGGTATAAAGCTGTTTTGGCTACATGGAAGGGGGCAGTTGGGAAGTCTCTGCATAGAGCCTGTCAGGGAAGACTGAATAGGGAGGATGAATTTGAGTCCTTGAGGATGTCATCTGAACTGCTGGATCAAACCTCACCTAATACTGGACATGAATCTGAATTTTCAGCCTTACAAATCAATGACTTTCTCCCTGTTTTGCCTTTTCTTGGATGTGGTGATTTGTCCCTTTGTCACCACAAGGTCAATTACATGAATCATATCTTCTAATTTTCCATTTTCTTCATGCTCTGGCCTTTGTCATCTGGGGAGAGACTCTCCCTCCCCTGACTAGCCAGTTCTCAGGGGCTGTGCAGTCTTGGGCTGGAACAGGCCTTTCACATGCAAACCAACCAATGCCCAGACCCCCAGGACTTGCTTTATCAAACTCACACAGACCAAGCCAGTATTGTTGCCTACCTGCAATCAACCCGGTGTCAGGAGTCAGGCACCTAGAGACAGGCCCAGCGTGTAGGTCCCGCTGCCATATTCAGACTGGCCACTCCAGGAGTGTTGACCTGCCCTGCTTCATCTCTCTGGCAGAAACTCCTACAGAAGCTGGGCCTTGGCTTTTTAATCCCTCTTACTTCTGCCTCCATATGGAACCTGCTGCTTTCCCGGTGGTCCTTCATGGTGCAGTGTGGAAACATCATTACTAAAAGCCTTTCATTGGTCTCAGTCAAGCCTTGATAAATTAAATCCTGGTTTAAATTTTAGAACACCCCCCCCCCCACCATCACCTGGGTGGGGTGATTAAGTTGTTTGAGTTGGAGTTTCTATGACTTAAAACTAAAGAGTATAGACTTACGTAGCCAGATCAAGAAAAAAGTAGGTGACCCCACAGTTCTTTTCATCTGATAACTGTGTATGTCCTTCTCTCTCTCTCTCTCTTTTTTTTAAAGATTTTATGCATTTATTTGGCAGACAGATCACAAGCAGGCAGACAGACAGGCAGAGACAGAGAGAGAGAGAAGCAGGCTATTGGCTGAGCAGAGAGCCTGATGTGGGGCTTGATCCCAGGACCCTGAGATCATGACCTGAGCTGAAGGCAGAGGCTTAATTCACTGAGTCACCTAGGCGCCCTGAAATTTTGAATATTTTTTTGACCACCTTAATATTCTACAATAAAGCTAACCATCAAACATAAAAAAACCACGTAAAAAGGGACACATTTTTTTTCTTTAACATTGGTTCAGATGGTTTACCTGAAACTCTAGATTTTCTATGTATTTGAATTTTAGACACATTTTACAAAAATTCTGATGCTTAAAAATATTTAAAATGTTATTTACCTTGATTATTGACTTTTTGGTTCGGCCTTAAATTTCACTCGTGCAGCAAATGCCTCTTTGACCTCATTGGCCCTGGAAGAGAAGTTCAATTCCTTTAAAGAAATAACCTATTTTTCATGCTCAACCCCATTATAAACGCTTTTTGAGTGAGTGAATGGTTTAAAACGGTAATGGTTCGCTGAAACTGCCCAGTCCGGTCTAGAAGCTAACATTTGAACTCAGGTCTTGCCCCCCGTGTAACCCAGCGCGCAGGAGACTCGGGAGGCTTCCTTCTGTGAGTCTGTCGCCTCACACAGAGCCCTCTGAGCTGCTGGTTCCCCGATGTGTGGCTCTTTCCGCACACGTGGGATCCCCCACGACGCCCGCGGCGCGTCTATCCGGCGACCCTGTGCTGACCGCCGCATCAGGTCCCGCAGGTCCAGCGCCGACGCCCACGAGCCGCCCCCGCACTGCAGGCAGCGCGGCTGGCGGGTCCCCCGGCTCCCAGCGCCTCCGTCAGGTTCGGCCACGAGTCCGAAGCTCCCACTAGCCGCTGCTCCTCGGACTCCCTCCTTCGCTGGGCGCGCACAGCCGGCGGGACGAGGCGCACTTGGTCCGTCCGCGTCACAGAGGAGTGGCCAAGAGCGGCTGCCGGGAGCCGGGTCTGGGCGGCTCCGCGGTGCAGCAGCCCCGGTCCCTGGGGCTGGGGTGCGTCACCCGCCCTCCCGCAAGGTGGATGTGTTCCCTGTCCCGGAAGCTCTCGGAAGCCCTTGCTCGGGGATCTGTCCCGCGGGTAACCAGTGGTCACCTCGGTGCGGCCCCGCCGGCGGCCCCGCGGATGCCCCAACTCGTCCCCCACCCTCCGCTTTCCCGCGCGCAGGCAGGTGCTCCCGCCACCAGCCCGCGGGCCCGCGCTCACTCCCCTCTGCGGACCCCAGCCCGGTCCCGGCAGGCCGCCTTCCCTTCCGCTCCCAGCCCGCAGGGTGGGATGTCCTGAAGCCTCCCATCACCTCAAGCAAACTGGAGTCTGTCTCGGGGGATAAGTTCCTGCGGGGACAGAGGACGAGGGCTCCCGCTCCTGCTGCAGAAGCAGGGACGTCTTCCTGCCGCGGAGACAGAACCGTCTGCCGGTCTCCTCGGGGCCCTGGACTAACGATTTGTAGAGAGAGCGGCCTGGGAAGTCAGGCCGGGCATTTGGGGTGTGTCCCTGCGCCCCTGCCCGGGAGGTGGAGGTGCCGGTGGCCTCCCGCACCACTGCTCCACCCATCACGGGGGTCTCTGTCCCGGCTTCGGCTCTCGCCTCCCTCTTTCTTCTGAACACTCAGTCGAGGGTCATGAAAAAAGGCTTCGGCGTGAGTTCAGTTTCTCTCGGTCCAGTGTCCTCCACTCCTTCCCCCTGCATCACAGCCACACCGGCTGGGCCTTTCAGAATCTGCTAATATGTGAGCTCAGGTCTTGCTCATAGTGTCAGGAGCTGGGCCGCAGCCCTCCTCCTGCTGAGGGGAGCGAACTACCCGGGTATCCCATTTCTCCTTGAAGGGACTTGTCCTTCTCTGGAATTCGGTTTACTGGAGCCACTTTCTGAGTCACACGAGAAAAGTTATGATTGCAGACACTATTTGGCTTTTGAGAAAATAACTCCCCTGCCTTCTGTTTCCCAGGCAGAAGCAGAAGCGGATGTAGTGTTGTTTACAGGGCTCCCACTGAGCTCCCGTGCTGTGATGCGCAACCCGTAAACATTCATTTTCGATTTCACAGAAAGATCACACGCTCCGTATTCTTGTCCCCATTCTACGGACGAAGCCACGGGCATCTTCCAGGGGCCCAACGGTAAGTGCAGAACAAGGATTTCCACCGCACTTTGCCTGGCTCTCCAGCTCACAACGCAGCCTCTGCACTCCCCATTTCTGTCAGTGCCCCAAGTCTGGAGAGATCAGGTGGAGACATTTCTAAAAATAATCGCGAAAACAGTGGTCTAAGTCTCCACGGAGGTGAGCACAAGATCCAGGGAAAGGAAGAGTGATCTCCAAGCTCAGGGATCAGGGCTCTGTGCCTGAGATGATTTCTACAACACTTCTTGATGGACAAGCAGGTATTAGACATAAAGAAACAGGAGAGATAAATGTGCCCATTTAGCTCCTTTCAACTTCTTATATTTATTCTCCAAATAGTGCTTCCCTAAGGTGGAAGCTAGTGCTTAGTTTCCATGTCTCCCTCGCTGCTAGATTCCAGGCAAGCGATGACCATGACGGAGGTTTGATGTGATAGAAGCCGCCCGTGGAGCCCGTTTCTTAAGAAGGAAACAGCATGGGTGGGAGAGACCCTGGGCTCAGAGACGTACAAACAGAAGCTCCTTGCTCAGTGTCCCTGCTTCTTACATACATGTCTTCTGGAAGCTGGACATGGCTTGGGGGAAGATCAGTGATGTAATTTTGGTATCGGTCTCGCCTGCTTTGCCTTCAGCCAGATGCTCCGTCCTTCCCAGAGGTTCTGGAACTATCCAGTATCCGCTAATGAATGCACTTGCTGCTTAACTGAGTGAGAGTGGGCTCCGCTGGTTACAGCTCAGACCCCTGTCTGAGGCAGGGGCATTGGGGGAAAGGTAACAATCCGCAAACTTCGAAGGAAAAGAACATGAGACACTCAAACCTGGAGCTGTGGGCAGGAATTAGGTGTTACTGGAGTGGAAAGTGAGAGAAGGGGCGCCTAGGTGGCTCAGTGGGTTAGGCCTCTGACTTCAGGTCGAGTCATGATCCAGGGTTCTGGGATCAAGGCCCCAATTGAGCTCACTGCTCAGCAGGGGGCCTCCTCTCTCTCTCTGCCTGCCTCTCTGCCTACTTGTGATCTCTCTCTGTCAAATAAATAAATAAAATCTTTTAAAAAAAAAGTGAGAGAAGATACTAGAGATATTGACAGATGTTCTATGACACACTCTGAGTTGTTTTAATCAGGAAGGTGACAGCGTCAGATGTGTGGTTTAGGAAAATCACCCTCGCAGCTGTGTGGAGAATGGACTCAGAGAAGATACCAGGGGCACAAGAAGAAAGGGGACCTGCCGGGAGACAACTGTGGAAACAACAGTGAGAAATCATGAGTCTCCGAAATGTTGGCCCTTGTAGAGATGAAGGGTACAGGATGCAGTAGGAAGGTATTTGGCAAGAAATTTAAGATGTGTTTGGCTGGATGTGAGAAAGATGCAGAAAGGGGGTTCTAGAATGACCCCTCTGCTGTGATGTGTGAGATTAGGTAGACAGTACTGAGCCTCCCTGAGACAGGGAGTTTAAGAGGCAGCAGGGATGTAGACTAGAAGATGAGGTGTTTCAGCTGAGAAGTAAAAAAAAAAATGATCCACATGAGGTTGGATGGGTGGGACCGAGTGAAAAAGAGAGATTTCTGAGCGAGTGGCGTGTGCGTGGTCGTGACAGTGGTCAGATCAACCAGGTGGATTATGGGCTATATGAGACGTGCGAGTGGGAGGATACCACACTGGGCAATACCAGTTAATTTGGTTGGAGGAAATGAGGAACATAAAACAGATGGAGAAAGAGTAGAGAATTAGGGGGGAAACTAAAGAATGAAGAGATTGGTTGGTTTAGTTCGCTATTGAAATGTTCACTTACTATGGCCATGTGAGAAAGGCCTCTCTTTTCAGTGACCAGGGTATGAAAGGAAGGAGGGAAGTCAGTCAGCATTTGGAGTAAGATGAACAGGTGAATGATCCTAAGATTGGCCATGTGTCTGCTGGTGTGGGTGAGTTAATTCCCACAGGCAGGGACCATTGGGAAGTCAAGAAACTGCAGGGCTGGGGCTTAAATGAAGTACCTCCACCAGTCTTGAAGTCAGTCAAGATGTTACTAGAACTTGGGTGCAGGGCAAGAATGAGCCCAATGCTGAAATCGCTGAATGTGGAGCAGTGGCCGAGAATCCAGCAGACACAACGGATAGGTGGGTGGTCCATCTGACAGCATGGTGGGGGCATACACATGAAAAAGGAGGGTTTGCACCCTTGGGGCCAGAGGTGTGACTGCCAGGATGGTCATTCCTCTCCCTTCCAAGCTGGTGGTATGTGGAGGGATGACATCGTGGCACTGGGCCATGCTCCGGGGGACAGGTTGAGGATGCTGGGAGTGAGGGCACTGGGGAGAATGGTGTCAAGGTCAGGGACAGAGGTGGACAGTGGGGAGATGAATGGGAGGAGGAGGAGAAACACAGGAGTGTACTGAAGGGCAGTGTGGGTCGAGAGAGGGACAGTATCCCTGTGTGGCTGAGACAAAGAGGCTGTGATGGAGGCCAAATGGACCAAACCTCGAGATCCTGAGCAGGTCTGAGGCCCAGGATCCACAGGCCACCTGCTCTGACTGTGGTCCTGGAAGATTCATGGAGCCACCACACTGTAATTGCGCTTAGATTTAGAGACAGAATGCCAGTGGGAACCATGGCTCTGGGAAATTTCTCAGACAGATGGAACTCCTCAATCTTAACTCTTTAGACATCTGAAAAATACCAATTTTAGGTGACTGAAGGATGAGGTCATTCTTTTTTTTTTTTTTTTAAGATTTTATTTGTTTATTTGACAGAGAGAGATCACAAGCAGACAGAGAGGCAGGCAGAGAGGGAGACAGACGGAAGTAGGCCCCCCGCTGAGCAGAGAGCCCGATGCAGGACTCAATCCCAGGCCCCGAGATCATGACCCGAGCCGAAGGCAGTGGCTTAATCCACTGAGCCACCCAGGCGCCCAGGATGAGGTCATTCTTTAGGAGAAGCCAGCTATGGCCTAAGTCATTCCAAATCTCTTCTTTGTTACCAAATGTTGAGGGCATTCATGTTTATGCTGGAAAACTCACTTTCTCCTGAAACAGGAGAAACAGTTGTCTCCTGACAACTTTTTCCGAGGGTCTCCACTCAGCCCTTTATTCATTTAGCCAATCAGTTCATTCAATCATATGTTGAAACTCTGATTGCCATGACTACAGACCTATTCTGCTTGAGCAATGAGTCTCTAGAAAGTTTTCAGCTGCTGCTAGATGTTTAGGAACTTTAGAAGTGTTGATCCAATGAAAAGACATGGAGAAGAAAGTCATAATAATCTGTTTGAGCAGGCTCCCATTGGGTTCAGGATTCCAGGATTCCAAATATCCTAAGTCACCCCCTCAAGGGAGCCATGATTGAGGCATTATAATTTAATATTTATAAATTTTATTTATGTTTATATTTTAATATTTATAATTATATAACAATAATACATAGGTATAATATAAATAATATATATTTAATATCAATATAGTCATTTATTATATAAATTTACTTGTCAATAAATTATTGATAAATATATAAATTCACTCTTATATTTAATATCAAGTTAATAAAATATATATACTATGTAATGTGATATAAATATAATACAAATAAATGTTATATAATTTAATATTCACAATATTTATAAGTATATATTTATATAGGAATTTAATTGTATGTAATAATATATAGTAATAATTTATAATATTAATAAATAAAATATTTATGTATGTGTGTATCATAGGTCCTCTCACACCTACCATCTTCTCCAGATCCGGAAAACATTTGAACAAGACTTCCCTCTTTGCCAAGTGGAAGGACAAGTCCCAATCTAGATTTCTGCCCATTTCTGTGGGAAGGAGACATGTTATTAGGGTTATTTCTGGCCTAGCATCAACCCAATTATGGGATTTAGAATTTTTTCCTTGACTCCCTTTAATCTGACCACAAGTACCAGCCTGCAGCTCATAAGAAACTTTGTAAGCAGGTCGTGGGAAGAGGAATTTATCAGGCATTCATTACACACCTAACAGAGGAAAACCATTTGTCAAACAGCCCTGTTCTCCTTGGTTCTTTGGGCCACCCAGGGCTGTACTTCTGGCCTTTTGCCAACTTTCTGCTTTCTTTATGTCTCCTTTGCCTTAGCTCTTATTTTCCCTCACTCCCCTGAGCACCTGCCGTTTCCTCCAAGGACAGTAAAATCAAAGTATGATCAATCAACAGGTTATTCTATTTCATGGGAAACAATTTAGTTCTCTGTTATTTTTGAGGTATAGTTTCCAAATTTCGTCTTTTGCTCTAATTGATCGACATCATTTCTTAAAGCAGCACAGTCCCCTTTCGACAAGACCACCGGTACTAGCTGTTCAGGAACTCGATATGCCTTCCATCTACCACACGGGTGTCTGGTCTGACAACTGCTAAGCATGGTAGCCTGCCACACCACCTGAAATGAAAAGCTGTTTATGAACATGCTTGGGAAGGCACACTTTTCATGCAGCCTCAAACTAAGAAGACAAAAGAATCCACACAATCCCAATCTGTCTTTTCAGAAACTCCCCCAACATCACTTTCATTTAATGCTTATTTCTATTTTTTTTTAAAGATTTTATTTATTTATTTGATAGAGAGAAATCACAAGTAGATGGAGAGGCAGACAGAGAGAGAGAGGGGAAGAGAGAGGGGAAGCAGGCTCCCCGCTGAGCAGAGAGCCCGATGCGGGACTCGACCCCAGGACCCTGAGATCATGACCTGAGCCGAAGGCAGCGGCCCAACCCACTGAGCCACCCAGGTGCCCCTTAATGCTTATTTCTAGTTGGACTTCATCAGTGTTGCAAGTTGGGATATTCTGTTCTCTGGGCAAATTAGTAGAGCATGGTTTGCTCGTGCACACTGACATAATAGCTGAAGTTGTGTTAATGCCTTGAAAAATGTGTATTTTATACCTACCATGTGCTTTGCCCTGGGGGACTGGATGAATGAGTTGACGGTCAGCCGGTGGTGGGACCAGGGAGCCGCCCAAAGCAAGCCCGAAGCTAGCGCTGGGAAGGGTAGGGCTGGCATTTTTAATAGGTAGCTATCGACTTGAGTGTAACAAAGTGGTTCCCTTGAGGGTTCTTTATAGCTTCCAAATGCGGTCATTGTGTACATTTAACCAGCTTGATAGAGCTTCAGAAGTGGTTTTACCAGATTCAGGAAATTATGCACTCGATGGTAGTCTTGCTTGCTTGATAATTTAGTTCTTTATGGAACATTTAAATTAAATGTTCTTAATTTAAACATAAATATTTTAAAATCACATTACCTAGCTTTAAAGCATTTCTTCAGATTGTAGCCTGGAGAGGGTGTCCCATTGTACTGATTTTGGTTTTGGCAGAATTATTCCATGAGAAATAGAGAAATTTCACTATATGATACTATTACTAATATAGAAAGAAAACAACACAAAACAAAAAGAAATTAAACTATGAGAAATACAACTTTTTTAATGTTGCTTCACTTATCCACTCTAAGACTTAAATGAAAGTGCTCTTTAGAATAATAGGTAAAAACCCAGCCAGAATCCTGGTTTGGGTTATTTAATTACCTCAAGACAATTTCTTTAGCTAAGCAAATTCGGTAGGTACAATTACATGGAATAATGTCTCCTCTGATCAGAATTTAGACAGGCCATGTTGTTTTGATTCTTAGCCACAGTACTACAGTGAGATGGACAACATCATAAAATCAACCACCCTTCAACTTTTTTGAGTTGGGGCGGGGGTGTAGAGAGAGAGGGAGGAAACGTACCAAGCCTTCTCCATGCCCAGCACGGAGCCCAGTGTGGGGCTCCATCTCACAAGCCTGACATCATGACCTGGGCTGAAATCAAGAGTCGGATGCTCAACCCACTGAGCCACCCCAGCACCCCCATCCCTTGTTTTGACCTGTTTACTTAACATCCATGCTAGGGACTGTTAATGAGGAAAGATACTTTCTTCTTCCACTCAATTAAATTAATTCGATTCAATTCATTAATTCATTCGACAAATATTTATTAAGCACCTACAATATGCCAGGCACTGTGCTGGGTGCTGGGGATACAACTGTGAACGAGACAGACACAGTCCCTGCCCTCAAGGAGCTTACAGTCTAGACAGTATACAGACAAGTACACAGGCAAGTACAATGCGGGAGTGGCAAGTGCTGTGATGGGGAGAGAACATGAGAAGGGCACCTAACTTGGTCTCGGAGGCAGCGGGTGGCGGGTCATCATGGAAACCTTCCTAGGGCAGGTGCAATTCGATTTGGTACTGAAGGATGAGTCCAAGTTAGTCAGGGAAAAGAGACCGCCCTGGGAAAGAGTGAATGCAGTGTCCTGTGTGCTGCTTTGGAGGTGAGCGGGTGGGGATGGCTGGGTCAGGGGAGAGACGCCCGGGAGAGAGGAGTGGGGACCAGGTCATAGAGGGACTCATCTGCTCTACTTCAGAGCCTGGGACTTTCCTGAGGGGACCGTGCATGTGAATGTATCATCAAACCTGCGCTTTTCGTGGTGTTTCTTCCTGCGAGATCGCGGGGTAAGGAGGCGGATATCTCCAAAGTAGAAGCAAGGTGGTTGGTCCTTCACCTTCTCCAACTTTATCTTGTGTGATGTTGCAGCCTGTGCTCGCGGCCGCCCATCCAGGGGCACGCATGCCTTTGACAGTCTATGGACACGCACCGCGTTGGACCCCTAAGGCTCTCCATGCCTTCTCCACCTGGGGAAATGGAACTCGTCCTTCAAGGCCACACTTCCAAAATCATCCTAACTTGTGCTTTCTGACAAGATCGCTACGTAGGGTGATGGTTAGCTGTACTCTAGTACTCATTTATTATTTCAGATGATCCAAACCTTCCTTTGAACCATGTTCATTTTATCCATACATAAACATAAGGTGGGTTTGGGAAACAAACATCGGTATAATTTTCTTCACCATTTCCAGTTGAAAAAACAAGGACAAATTCTTCTTCTTCTTCTTCTTTTTTTTTTTTTTGTCTACCACGAGCTACTATCCGTGCCTTCAAGCAATTTAAACAGAACAAGAGGAATGGGGGGAGAAGCCCAAGAGACATTATTTTACGCAGCAAATACAGTCAAGTAAAATTCCAACACACGATTACAAGGTATGTTGCTGTTAACGACAATGGATCGTTCCCCAATTCAGACACGCCATCTGTGACAATTTCACCTGATCACAAGGCAAACATCCGTAAAAGAGGGTAAGCTTATTATATGGAAATAATAAGAGCTAGCTACATGTTCCGATATGGCCCACACTCGACTTCTACAATCCCTCCTACATAGTCTTAATGATTTCTCAAATAATTTTTATTCACGATAGGAAACAAACTTTAAGCTCTGTAGATAGTGTAAGAAGGTTCATTGTTTTATTCTTTTTGGTGGGTACAAAAACCACAATTTTGTACACAGAATGAGATTATAAATAAGATCGATACCATGAGTGACCCGTAGTCTTCTGACTCTACATCGTGGACTGATGATTTCACGGTAACATTGTCTTCGTGTTTGTGTTTCCGGTAGTGAGACAAACGCGATCTGTGGACACTGACTCATGTGACAGAGTGGAGGTTACGGCAACAAGGAGATGACCAACAGCTTTTATATTAAAAAAAAGTCTCTAAAGTTTATTACAGTGATGGCATTTATATCAATTATTGCAATGTACTGTTCCCTAAGATGGTTAGAAAAAAGGATTGTGTTGTCCTCTACTGGATTTACATCAGTTAAAAAGCAAGCATGTTTCAGTATTTGTTTTCTCCAAAGTAAGTGTAAATACTTCCTTTAAATTTTTTCACAGGATTTACATGAGTGTGGATTACTTTCCGACCACAGGTGCGTGATGCGTTTTCTCGGCTGGAGAGTCGTCCACGGACCACGTGGGTGTTCTGGAGACACACGTTAGCGTGTTCACTGATTTCTCTAGCTAGTTTATCCCTTGCGGTGAAGACAGGCCTTTTGGAGCAAGAACTTCACAGTTGGATGCGCTAACTCGCAAGTCTGATTAGTTTTTAAGTCCACTCGAGTGAGATTTGTTGCTGTTAATATGCCCATCCCAGCTCCCCCCCTCCCGCTCCCCGAAAAAACCTAAATTGTGAGTTTTCCTGATATAAAATCTGAGTTTGGGTTTCCGAGCTGAGCTCATGCACGCGTTGCTGCTGCGGAAGTGGGAGCATCAGGACGCGGAGGCCAGAGGCCGGGTCCAGGGCACCTGCTCGGCACGCCCCGGGCTGCGCTCCCGTCGGTCACCAACACAGTTTGATTAAGGCACTCAATTATGTTTTTGGTTTTTATGGTAGGTCCGATGCAATGACAGCCAATCCTGAACTTTGTCTAATTGTAGTTCCCGTGTGTACAGCCTTGGGGCAGTCGGGCGTCAAAACACGGCCGTTCTCACCTACGCTCCCAGTGATGGATAATCTGGCTTTGTTTCTTATGGCTTCAGAAAAGGTCAGCTGGGGCATGGAAAGGAAACAGAGAGAGTGTAGACTGTTACAATGTTTCTGTTTCTTTGACAAAAGGCGACACAGCAAACACCAAGATATCAATAATTAGACATCTGCATTTTTTCCCAATATTCTTTTGGTCATGTGAAAACTGTGCATTACAGGAGAGGAAAGCTCAACTACAGCGAACAATGAATTGGGTCCAGGGTTTGCAGTCCTACCTGTTCCGGAACTAATTTTGAAATCGTCAAACTAGGTTTTGTTTCGCCAATCTGGGTGCGACAAAGCCTTCCCCTTGGGGTCCTCTACACCCTAGCACTTGTGGTCTGGCTTAAAAATCTCTTCTACATTAGACAACATTTTTAACTGAGCCTCTGACTCTCGCTAGAATATGTCTTTATGGTGGGGGCATTATCCTCAAAACTGGGATGTGTTGTCAAAACAAACTATAGACTATTCATGGCAGATCTTCCCGTCTTCGGAACACAGATCTATCCACAAACACCTTCATTCACCCACACCAGGTATAGACATGACCCAGAACAGCACAGTCAGTGACATTAAACTCCTGTTCTCTGTCATGTTAAGTTAGTAGCAGGTAACAATATTACACAGAAGAGAAACAGGCAGTGTTATTATGTAAATCTAATTACTCCTTGTTCATTGCCTTTACATTTTTTGTAATAACTGAATTTTAATGTTAACTCAAGAGTAAAAAGCAGGCAAACAAGATATTGCCTAAGTTTGTTATGGCACAGATCATTTATTTCTCTAAGTTATATCTTAATTCCCTGTGGTGAATTTAAGTTTACTTAATTTTTTAGGAATTCCATTCCTGTATTAGTACTGCTCTGGAACTTCAGTATTAAAATAGCTGTATATTAAATAATGAAATTAGTGATGAGGGCAAATGTAAAGGTTTAGAGATCAGATACCCTGATAAAATCAGACTGCTAGTTAATGACCTGAGATAAAAACCAAGGCCATTATCATAGTTCTTCTTTAGCAAGTAGTCTAAAAAGTTCAGAAGTCAGGATACAATCTCTACAGAAACTACACATCACTAAATTAAAATGAACCAAGACCAAAGTCTGAATTTGTTACCTCAGATTCATTTTCAATATTTAACATTAAGTAAAATAGATAAATATTTTTTTAGAATTTACTGGTTTAGTTTTGTTTTCATTTTTTTTTGAAGAAATGCAATTAATAAAAGCATTATAATTTTTGGAAGGGATTTTTTTTTAGAAGGCTCTTGCCATAAAATTTATTTTCGTTTCCTTTCTTTTCTTGATTGCCTTTGCAAAGAAAGGAAAACACCCCAAACAGGAAGCATATGCTCTTAAGAAATTTTTCCTTTTCTGTAGAAGAATGCAACTGAATAGAATAGTTAATAAATCTTTGACAGCTATTTTCCCTTTAATCTTAGCATTCTTCATTCTTATTATTTCTTATACTTATATCTCCTGTTTCTTCCAGAAAATGTCATTTCTATTCAGCTTACTGTGAACCCACTGAGGCTGCTCAGACTAAAAAACATTCTTATAAATTTACACATGGTCTGGGGTCTGTTTAGATTGTTGACGTTAAAGGCTACGACCTTGGGACGATTAAGCCGCTGTCTTCGGCTCAGGTCTTGATCCCAGGGCCCTGGGATCCAGTCCCGCATCGGGCTCCTTTCTCAGCGGGGAGCCTGCTTCTCTCTCTGCCTCTGCCTGCCTCTCTGCCTACTTGTGATCTCTGCCTGTCAAATAAATAAATAAAATCTTAAAAAAAAAAAAAAAAAAGGCTATGACCTCAGTTGTAAGTGCTCCTGTGAGGGATAATCACTTTTAGAGTAAATATTATCTATACTGAAGGTTTCAGGGTATGTTTTTGGGATTTAAGGACAATATTATTTAGATTATCAAAAATTTTGTTAATTGTGGCCAACAGTCTTCTTAGGTGCAAATCATTTCATTCACCCTGAATGCCATTAAGTTTTTTTCAAAAGTCATGGGTAGGAATGCTTTGTTTTTATTTGAAATTTACTGTCTTAGAAATTTAACCCTAACTGTAGGGGCAATTTGTGATACATTGTAATGCCAGGTTCTGACTCCAAAAACATTATTACATGAAACTGTATGTACATAACTTGGGAATTTAAGTCTCTTTAGCAATTTCCCAGGTTTTGTCAATTAACTGGCATCCATGAGTGTTTGTTTCTAGAATTTCCTAATTTTCTTTTCTTTGCAACCTTATCCTTGGACCTTGCTGATGGTTGGAATGCTTTTGCTTTGCCAAAGAAAAATCAAAATGTAAAAAATAAAACAAAAACAAAAAACAAAAACCCAAAAAATAAAAACAACCCCCCAAAAACCAGAACAAAAAAAAAACAAAAAACAAAACAAACCCAAACTAAACCAGAAAACCCTTTTCTTAAGACATAAAATTCATTCCAGAATAAAATCCAAATAATTGACTCTTAAAACTTGTCACGAGTTGTTTTTCTCAGTTTGGGATAATCTCTCCTCCACTAGTTTCCTTGATTGTTGTTTTGCTATCAGGAGACAGGCTCAAAACATTCTGATCTGAGTGAACAGAGGGTCTTGTTCTGGATTCCTTTACATAAAACTGGGAAAGAACCATGTGGGGCTTATCTATGTATAGTTACAGTCATCCACTGATTTCTAGATTATGGAAAAATGCTCAAGAGCTAGATCTTGGTAAAAGGGAACGGCTTTTGTTCTTTAAGATATTAACAAAGTGTTTCAATAGCTTTTGTAACAATAAATATAAAAAACAGGGGTATTTACCTGGAATAACCTCAGATGTACAGCTTATGAAAATTATATTGTGTTTCTGACTCTCGGCTACGTCAAGCACTGCATGTCTCTTGCGGGTTCAAAGGCTCACTTACCGTTGAAATCAGAGTGAGCAGCCTCGTCAGTCGACTATTATATGTAATTTTAGAAAATGGGTCTTAGAGTCCTGATTTTAGGAAGAGCAATAACAAATGCTTTCAGGTCTTATTTAAAACTCCTTTCTATCATTTGAGGAAAAAAGTAGTGTACACTTAGATTCTTAAAAAATTATTTCCATTTCCTACATTTCACTGAATATTTACACTGTTTTATTGTGACACAGTGAGAGGATGTGAGTAAGTGAGGCTCTGATCTACTTATAAGTCAAGCAGAGAGAGTCAATTATCATACAGTTTCACTTACTTGTGGAGCATAAAGAATAGCATGGAGGACATTGGGAGAAGGAAAGGAAAAGTGAGTTGGGGGAAATCAGAGGAGGAGACGAACCATGAGAGATTGTGGACTCTGAGAGACAAAATGAGGGTTTTGGAGGGGAGTGGTGGGGGGTTGGGTGAGCCTGGTGGTGGGTACTAAGGAGGGCACGGATTGCATGGAGCACTGGGTGTGCTGCATAATCAATGAATTATGGAACACTGAAAAAAAAATGAAATTAAATTAAAAAAAATTGAAATGAGAAAAAAAAGAGGTCATAACAATTCACTGCAATTTTTATCTTTTCCTGTATCCTCCTAAAGAACACATACATTGCTGACAGTTTTGATGGAGAACGTGCCTCTTGCCTAAAATGCACATCCACCTTAGTGATACTGTGAAGGTGAGAGCTGAAACCCATCTAATAAATATGAACTGCGGTCAAGACTCTGACAGTCACTCTCATCTAAAGGTCTGGCTCAAGGTACTTTCAGATGAGCAAACAGCAGGGTTTTGCTCTTAAAAAATATAGAATGATGGTTAATGTGAAACAGAATAGGAGCTAAAATTTTCTGAGCCCTTACTAGGTGCTTGGAGTTGTATACATAATCATAATCATATTGTTAGGATTATGCAAATACATAATCGTATCAAATAATACTATCAAAACAGGCAACTGTCAAAGCTTTGATCCCTTGAAATGGGTTTATGCTGACTTTGTGAGCAATTCTCCTAAAATTGTATTGTTCCAAGTAGAATTAGCCCAGTACAGAAACCCAGAACTGATTTCCATTTTCTCCCAAATTTCGGGTAGGATATGCTGTTCAGATCATTCTGCAGAGCAATCCTGGAGGTTTGTTTTTGTCTTTCTGCCCCTTTCAATGCAGATATCTATTGGTAACATAAAGTTTTGAACAGTGCATCCGCAGCCAAAGAAAACCGAACCACTTTGCACTGATGTTTTTCCAAAATATCCAAGCTGTAATCAGAAGCAAGCAATGCCACCACTGGACAGACAGGTCACAACACTGCAATGACGGGATGCATCACCCACTCACTGGAGTAAGCCCTAAGTCCTACCCCTAAATTTTAATACTTTCGGTTCCATATACGTTGTAACCTTCTCTATAGGTTGCTAAATTCTGGGTATTCTGCGAGGAAGTTGGGTTAAAAGTCTGTGCACTCTTTGCCACCTTCATTCTCTTCGCCTCTGCCCTGGACTTGTAACAGAACTCTATCAAAGCCACCAGCATAGCCAAGCCCAAGCCGCCAACCAGAATGTAGAAGACGCCTGCTACGTTGCTGAGGCTCAAGGCGCTCGTCTTGTCCTGGGGGAGATAAAGACAGTTCAGTTAGCTGTGGAAATGTCATACCCGGAAGGCAAAAGAACACACGAAATCCAAACAGCTAATTAAAGCAAATGCCTAATGCAACCTGAAATTATTTACACGTATAAATCACTGATGGAGGTTTATGGATTTAAGCAGAAAGCTTACAGCTCTCAGGAGAAGTGAAATTATGATGATTACCAATAAAACTGTGTGTAATTACATTCAATAAAATTTATAATGTTTTATCATTATTAAATATGCAGTGAAAGCCACTATGCCTAGCCATATAAAAGCATTTATATATTTACACAGGGTGGCAGAATTGGGCTTATTATTAAGTTTGAAAATGGCATATTTAAAACCCAGTTACATGGGAAGTGATGTCTTTTGAGTTTCCTGCCATTATTTACACTTGCAATGTCTGAAATTTTTCTTGTATAAATTTCACTTCACATTTCCTAATTAAGGAACTAAGTTTTTTGTTTGTTTTTATTTTTTAGCTAACAGTTTCACATTTTCTTCACTGTTGCTTTACCAAATATATGTAAACAATGTGCTAGGGTACTCATTTGTTTGTTCAGTCACAGGTATATGGGAAAGCTTCTAGAAAGTCATGACTAGAAAGTCATTTTTACATATTACACACTATTTAGGAATAACTATGTATGCACCACAGTTAGGTAACTTAAAAATATACACATTACCATGGTTAACTGAGACATAAATTACTTTTGTATGGACAAATTTAGGACTATTTTTATTGATTAAAAAGTAAGATTCTCTTTCCACTTAAAAATACTTGATCAGTTAATAGTTCAGACATATTATTCTCCAGAGCTTTAGATTACATATTACCTCATAAGAATTTTGAAAATACTCAAACATAAGATTAGAAGATACTAAAATTTTAACAGGACTTCAGAATTTTTTTCATAGATTAGAAATACGTATGTTATATAACGTGATTTGAGAAAGTATTTTGGGTTAGACTCCTTGTAGGATGCCCCGTGGCTGTCATCTTCTCGGCTGTAGGTTTTGTACAAACTGTGATTCAGAGACTTAAATAGTTTTATTAGGAGAGTATTTAATTCAAAAGACGACTATGTAGATGGTCCAATTAGCCATGACATTACCCAATTGGGCCAAAATTTAGGGTCATTTCATTTTTAAAATAATCTCTCATTAAATATTTATGCTTCTCTGGCTTGACACAGGGATTTGAGATAAGTGTTTCATTATTTGGCCAAGCTTGTCTCATTCCACTCTGGTTCAAAGACAGGGAAAAAGCTGATTAAAACGTAGGGATAAACCCCGAAAAGGCATCCAGTGACATTACTTGATCTCTTTCTTAACTGAATGGAGGCTCTCCTATTTAAGCCATTTACTTGTTTCGCATCTTAGAATAACGAATATTTTTCTTCTTTTAAAAAAGCTAAAGATTTCGAGAATCCTCAACTAGGGCTTTTGGGCACTGGTTACAGTCTGTTATTTTGCTCAGGTAACTGGATTCACTGATACACTGGAATGGCAACGTAACTGCACCACTGTTAACTCATACTCAGTGAATCAGGTCTCTAGATCTCCGCGTTGACTAACAAGGATACACGAAGCAGAGATCTGACCTTGAGGATATCATTTGCAAACGCTGATCTAGTAAGAGCATCTCTGTTGAGCCCCACCGGAAGGTCCACTGCACATCCGTCAGCTCAAAGCTGTAAGGGGGCCTCTTCAACTAAAGAGGAACGCTCGGCCACACAGTGACGGCAGACAACCTCCCAGTGCCATAGGGTGAACGTTAACCTCCGTCTCTGGACGGCTACCGGACAGTCCCCCACTTCCTGTCTGGAGACCCCACCGGGTCCTCAAACAACAGGTTTCGTGGCTCTCGCCTCCGAAACACACGAAACCCAGAAGCGCTACTCGCATGGAAGGTGAGCCCGAGGATCCTAGAAGGACTTTGGTCCCTGTAGGTGCTCCTGCAGTTAATCTGGGCTTGCACCCAGGCCTGAGCAGGGGGGAGCGGGCTGCAGTCTTCCGAGACAGCATGGGCCACGCGGGGCGGGTGAGTGGGTCGTGCCCTGTGACAAGCGCTCGCGGCTACGGCTCTGTGAACACAAGGGGGCGCCCCGGAGGGCGACGACTGACCTTGCTTCCAGAGTCCTTGGGTCCACATTCACCTTTATCGTACCACCACTTGTTTTTCAGCTTGTCTAAGACGCCTGCCTCACTGAGTTTCAAAACGGCAAGGTTTACAGGAGTTCTTCACGTGGAAAATAACATAAATAACATTATATATGTTATTTTATGTTATTCAAGTCAAACTACATTAGAATCGCATGGCAAAGTGACGGAGCAGAGGCCACAGGAGGCGCTGTGTCTCGTGCGGAGGCCCAGGTGGAGAACCAGGCCGGTGGCTGGGGCCTGCTCCATCACTTTAGGTAACAGGTGCATACTGCTAGGGAGGAGGGGTAAATAAAACGTATGCAATTACTGTGAACCCAAAACTATTGGCCTGGAGAATGCTGCTGGAGCGTTTACAAGGTTCCCAGCAAGACGGTGGGAGTCATGCAAGATTTGCAAGCTCAGTGTGCCCCCACCCCTTTCGAAATGAATGGCAGTGGCTGCAAATGGACAGGTGTGCAGAGAACCTGGCTCACACTGGTTTGGGCTCTCCCCTACACTGTGACTCAGCTGGCAGCATTTTACTGTATGTCGCAAAAGCAGGTCTACACGGGTTGGAAGAGAAGGAGGGTGCATGTGGTACTGACAAAGGTCCAGGAAGGTCCTCAGAAGACAGAGACGGGAATCGTGAAAGTAGCAGCCCATGCGGAGACTCTAGTTCTGGACTGTGGTATTTCACCTAAACAATATCACTATCTTGAGTCCATCACATTAACATGCCGTGCGTACAAAGGGGAGGGACTAGAATGTACTCCACGGATGCTTCCCACCAGATCCATGACAGGCTCAGGGGAACCGAGGTTTTTATGAACAAACTAGTCCTACAAAACCTCACTTTTCAACCATATTTGAGTCTTTTGGTACTTGATATTATATAGGGAGTCTCAAGGAGGAAAAGGCCAGTCATCACCGTCTCAGTGTCCCAAGGAATCTACGAACTCCCTCGGTTTTCATTCCCATGTGAACACCTCTGTTGCATAAAGTAAAAGTCCAAGAGGATGGATGGGGAGTGGTAACCCCTGACATCCCTGTTCTGTTTCCATGGTTGGCTGGTTTCTGCTTCTCTTCGCTTTTACAAACATTCGGAGAGAGATTCGTTGAATTTCTCTTGACATTTCTAAGGCTGCCCCAATCATTTTGTCTGGCTCTGTCTCCCAACACCTCATTTTTCTAGGAAATACTGAGTGCACTTGGAGAGACACGACGTGCATTGATTTGCTAGGGGATTAATCCCATAAATCTAACTTAACTGCACAAGTAGGCAATACAGTAATGATGACGGTGATGATGCCAGCTGACACTGATGGAGCCCTAACTAGGTTCCAGCACGTGTTGGAAGCATTTTATATGTTTGGATACTATGATAACCTGCATTTTACAAATGAGGAAACAAAGGCATGGAGAGATTAAATCATCTAGCCACACAGCAAGGAAGTAGCTGCTGAATCAGGGTTTGTAATAGTCTGACTTGATAGCTTGTGCAATTAAAAACATTCACAATGGAAGAGTCAAGAAATGGGAGTTTCTGGTTAACTGCCAAAACTTTTTCTGTTGTTCTGTTGTTGTTGAACTGTTCATTCTGGAAAAAAGTTTCTAAGGTGTTAAGTTTATCTTTTTAACTCTTTTCTCATTATGATTTAATTTTTATATCTATTTTATAACATCTTAATAAGACTCGTTCCATTTAAGAAGTAATATGCATTTGCCGCATTGCTAGAAAAAGGCATCGTGTTTTGGAACAAAATCTAGTATGAGCACTATTTAACACTTTCTACTAAATGCCGAGTTTGGGGTTGAGTAGGATGAAGATTTTGGTAAACTGGGGAGTTTGGTGAGTCTGGTCCCAATGTGGGCTTTACTATCTATACACCATGACTGCCATTGTGAAGTGATTACAAAAGCCCACCCTGGGTCGCTTGATGAGTTGTGAACTACTTGGGAATAAAAGCCTCGTCTCATTCATTCGTCCTTGTGGGACAGCAGTTACCAAGTATTTGACTCAGAGTAGGTGCTCTGCAGGGCTGCTGTATTTAAATTATTTTGAACCCAGAGCAAGTTTTTCCTTTAACTGATACTCTTAAGAGTGCTGAGGTCCCTACCAAAAGCCTTTCTAATACGTGCACAGGTGTATTCTATGAGCCTACACTGCACTTCTCGACTAGGGTGCTCCAGGAGGAGGACTTCATGCTGAATGCTGCAAAGGGAAGGGAAAGAAAGCAGAGTTTCTTTCCATTTCTTCTGGAAGGGACGTCCTCAAAAGCCTACCTTCCCCTTCTCCTTCACTTCTCCCCTTGCCTCTTTGTTCCTTCTGCTCTCCACCACGAGAGCTGGTTTTAGGGGCTGTGAGTAGATTCGAATTTTGAGTTTAAGATATTCATCGGGAACCAAACTCAAGGGTCAACTGGCGGAGTATTGGGCACTGAGCAAGGAATGTGTTCCTGAGAGATCACTGGCTTTTGTTTGCCACATTTTTTCCCTGCTTATGAACTCATACTTTTGGTAATGATCCCTTCATTCTTGCCTTGGTGTCTATAGCTGTGGTAAAGGGGAGAAGGCCACTTAGGACATACTTTAAAGTCAGGAATGGGCTACAGTCTTCCAAGTGCTAAACTGGAAACGGGTATCATGTGATCTAATACAATTCCTAAAGAAGACATGATTCGAGAATCACATTTACGAAGTAATTTTTATACAAATGTCCACATTCCGGAGTGTGCCTGTTTTTATATGCATAAAGGAAAATAAGGTATAAAACAAAAAAATCAGCAATTTTATAGATCATTAATGATTACAGGCCTTGCCAAAATTTCCAGCTAGAACCAGGAGTAAGTAACTCACATCAAAAACTGACATAAAATTCTGTGTTCAGTCTATGCTCTGACTAAACCGTATCAGATTCATCAGAGAGGAAAATGAGTTTTAGATATTGCAATGATATTTTTAAACTGGTTTACTGCCAATGGTAAACTTCTATTACTTTATTCACAAGAGTAAGTATAAATTTCTTCTGATCATAGAAAAGACCACATTGCACTAATATCATTAAGTAAATTAAAAAAAAATGGATTTGGATACCCCAAATCCTGCCTTTCGACTTTATTATTTTTTAAGATGCAGGACCCTTTTTCTTACTTCTTTCCTTAAATGTTTACATTTCAGCATGAAGCCTTGGCTGCGGGCAGCTGGGTCAGAACTTCGCGCTCAGGGAAAAACTCTCGGTGAGAGGGATACGAATTATTCTGTAGCTACAGGTTGTGACCAGACGCTCTCACAGTGACTCTAGTTCAGTTTTCAGATCTACTAAATCATGAGCTCCTTGAGAGAAAGAGAATTCTCTTTTCCCCACCAATATGGTGCATGGCCTACTGAAAGCAGAAACTTAATAATTTGCTGCTGAACAGAAGGCTGGACAATGGCAGGCAGGTCCTTTCCTCCTCAAAGGAACCCATTCATGGCGGGGGGGGGGGGGTCGGGCTTTCCATGATTTTCCCCCTCTGTGAGATGCATCACTACTAGAAAGCTGAGTTTTCTCCCAACAAGAGTCTGTATTTGAACGTCAGACGACGCCAGATTTCTGCATGCTTGGGCCGGGGCCTCTGAGTGAGCTTATTCTCCCTACACGGAATTGGTGTCATTTAATATTTCTCCTGCCTTGGCTTCATACTCAGCAAAAGCTCAAAAACAATCTTTGTTCTCCAACTGAGCCCTTCTCCTCCTGGTCTCACCTCCTCTGAGGAAGATCAAGCCCCACGGGAGGGGTGGGAGAACTTGAAAAAAGAAAACTAGTCACCTGTAGAAGGTACAAAACAAAAATGAAACAGCAAGTGCCTCCTAAGTTAGGTGAGGGCATTTAAAATGCTGCCTTTTATCACAAATTCAGAGTCGGGCATTATGAACACTTAGATGTGATCACCTATTCGTTCGGTGATAGTACATCAGTCAACAACCTACAAGGAATGGTTTTTAGTATGAAAACAGAACTTCTGAGGGGACACAGGACATATTATGATATCATCTGGGGGGACTATTTTATGTTGATTCTTATAACATTTAAGATCTGAAGTAACGTTTTAGAATGTATCATTTTGTAGCTCATATTTGGTGAAGTAAGTTACTGCATACCTATGGGGACAATAGATCGACTTTTGAGCGCTACAAGGTTAGATTTACATATATTTTTTGACAACAAATATTTAGTGTCCGTTTGGTACCAAACAATCGATGGGATACAAACTGATTAAAAGCTGACTGAGCTGTCCAGCCCCTGAGTTAAATAAATGGAAGTGACTTTTCTTACACAGACTTTTCCATTGTGTGTACGTTTCTGCTCTGCTTATTTTTATCTGAAAAGACGTTTTAATGGACACTAAAATAGGACTTTGTTAATCATTTTTGTGGAATAGTAAGCACTGTTGTACTTCTCTTACACTGGTGATAAAAGTAAATATTTGTGAGCAAAATTTTTCTAATGGATTAGAAAATTTTTGCTTTTCTTTGGTGCTATCAGAGCATGTTTTCTTCTATTTTTAACTTGCATGGAAAATAGTAGATTATGAGTGTAAATTTATATAATTTTCTCTGCATATAAATATGTATTTACTTATGTTTTTATGGAAACTGTCAGAACACTGTAGGCAAGTTAGGGCGCCAAAATATAAAAAGAGTTAATATTCCTTAAGTGAATATGTGGCCGGTGTTTTTGATTGGAGACGGGCTTGAAAGGGTCTTGTTTTTGGAGTTGATCATTTTGTGATTTGATCCAGTTACGAAGGCAAAAAATTCTAGTTCACATGACCATCTCTGATTTAACTTGCTACGTAAGGAAGTGTGAGCGTTCTGGGTGGAGACATGGCTTTCTGGAAGGTATTCTTGGCAGGTGTCAAGTCACTGCTGTTACTCACAAACACTGTGTAGGGGTCTCAGCACACACAAGCCAAAGGAGACAGACTTCCCCTCGGTGTCTGCCCGTCTCCCGTCACTGAATCGCCCTTTCGAAGGCTGGGATCGCTTCCTGCTTTCTACAAGGGGCTTTGCAGGACTAGAGGGTCTGACCCACGAGCTCTGTGAAGCCAGAGAGGTGCAGGCACTTTTGTAATGAGGTCTGTTGGTGTGTCCCCCAAATGGGTAACGGCTGCGAATATTTTTGCTTTGACAGTAATTGCATACTTGGGTTTCGAAGGGACTGGACTGGCAATTCTAGGGGTGGGAGTGGGGGGGTGTCCAAGCTGCGTCTCCCAGCAGATGCACCTATTACTATACATACTGTTTACCCGCTTTTGGTGACATTGAGGCTGACCTTGGAGTCACCTCCCCCGCTGCCACATTCTCCTTTGTCGTACCACCATTTGTTTTTCAATTTGTCCAAGAGGCCTTGTTCATTCAGTTTTAAAACTGCGAGGTTAACAGCATTTCTTGAAACGATAAAACATATTTTGTAAGAAACTGCACAGCTGTTAAGATGTTAGAAGGAATGAGGACTTAAGCTCTTTTAGAAGCTTCTCCCAGGCGCTAAATAAACCTCTCATTTTGCGGTCCTGCAGCCCCGTCCGTCCAAACCGAAGGCAATGGGGACTAATTTCAAAGTGTGTGAAACACGGGGTTACTTGGTGCTGCTCAATCTCAGAGCTCATTTATTCCAATAAATGACGCTGTAATCAACCAATGACATGGATTTTTCTTTCTTTTGCAAAAGAGCAGTAAACAGGAAGAACTGTGCCTTGACTCCTCTGCCTCTAAGAATGTCAACAACTGAAGACACCGAGATGAAAATGCATTCCCAGAAGGAAACATGGAACAGCATTCCGAACCAAAAAAGCAGCCATTCATTCATTTTTGTGAACGGACTTCTGACCACAAAGAGTCCAGCTGAATTTTGGTTCCCTTTATTGTTTGGGAGTTTAGTTTCATTCGTTTGATTTCACTGGTCTCAGAATCTAGGATTGGCGTGCTGGGTTCGGTTTCCTGCGCTAGAAGTCACAGGATGGTCAAGAGAAAGGGAGTAGCAGCTCTCAGGGAAAAGGTCTTATATTTGAGTTTGGTGTTGATTCTTGAAGGGTTTGGATGCTATTTAGAAACTGGGCCGGCATGGCCATTCCACTGCTGAAATTAAGGAACTAAACCCCAGGAAGCTGGGCTGCATGGGATCGGAACTTTGCAGACTCAAGATTTGGTTGCCTCCTTGGCTATCTCTATCAGGGAATAAGGGAGCAGATTCTAATGAATGTCTGAAAGGGTTAAAAATGTGTCACGGGCTTCTGCCTGCCAGGTATGTGGCTTCTTACTTGCCTTCAGGTTACAGTTTTTAAATGAGCCATTCTGCCCTTCAAGAGGACTTCCCATTTCATGAAATTTCTGTTAAAGTGAGGGAGTGGCTTCTATATGGAGAGTTAGGACTATGCTAGCTGATAAAAACTGAGTCTGCTGATGCCTTAATGCTGTATGAGTTAGAAATAAAACATGACAGCCCCGTATTAATGAATAGCACTTGAAAACTTGATTTGCAAGTGAAATGGCTGTCGAGTAGTAAAAAGGGTGACATATTTCACCAGCCATCAGCCTGTGGAAGTGTTTCTTTTCTTAAAATGTGTTTATCAAATTTTATGTAAACAATGTTCATTCTCCAGTGTTGTGACAGTCTGATCCACTTGGAGAATAAACACTTCCCGCAAGTAAACCATGCACTTTGAGAGTACTAACTGTTCCGCCACTTATGAAATGCTAATTAAATAATCAGCAGTTCCCACCTTCCTAAGTGCCACACTGGTGGCCTAAAATAATGCATATACTTGCCAAAGTGAGCGGTATCAGGTGGTTGGTTTAATCACCAAAAGGACCAGACCGAAATGCAAGAATGAATGAATATTCACTGAAGAGAGACCTATTTAAAAAAAAATGTCGTTGGGAGAAAGTTGTTTTAATTTATTTTGCATCTACAACAAACTAAATTTGTCTTCTAGTGATTTAAGCTGGATGACTCAAATTTTGTATTTTGGAGAAAATTATTTTTATATTCCACTTTATTTTAGCCTGAAACATTCATCTGAGATGTTTTAATGAACTGGCATCCCAATAATTTTATCAGTTGGTTTAGACCATTCCTTGGATAAAACCGAAGTCATTTCATGAGAGGGTTATTTAACAGGGTTTTTAGCCATATCCAAAGACAGTTCCACAGCACAGGAGAAAACAAAAAGCAAAATAAAGGAATGGATAAGGAAAAAAAGCTTCATGTTGAGAAAACTATTTGGAATAAAGTTTTCTACAAAATTATTCTAAGACATTGTCTTTCTAAGACCATCTAATAGGCCATGTAAAAACAGTTTAGTTTCACACCGCTATCCGTGTGTGTGTGCGTGTGTGTGTGTGTGTGTAAGCAGCAACATTTGGTTTATATGATACACCTGACCAATAGGTAGGTCACTGCCCAGTTCACAATTCACATTTTTCTTTCCAGAAACATGCAGCCCCTTGATAAAGTCTGCCTAATATTATTAAATGTACATTTACTTTTCTCTTAGGATGCATGGGAGGCCCCTGGTAATTAATATTCAGAAAGAGTCTTCAGGTACTCAAGATTTTTCTGCACGTGAAAACTGCCTGTTTTCTACAACTGACTACAGACGTCATTTCTGTATATAATCAGGTCGACCGAGCTCTGGAGATTGCCATCTCAACTAGCATAAACCACATTAGAACATCTGCCCTATTTTATGAAACACATTGCCTTTACATGTTATTAATTCTAAGAATCATCAAGTGACTTAGAAAAACACATAAAGTTAGTTCTTCGCTCATTTTGCTGGAATAGATTTAAAAGTTGTGTTTTTTTCCTTTTTTTACTTAGGCAAGAGAAAAAGAAACCCTGAAGGAGGCAGTAGAGGCATGCTTAGCGAAGTCACAAGTACTGGGGGGTGAATGAGGGACATAGGAAGCGCACTCTTACTACAGCACGTTTTACTATTGCTTTGTAATCCCCTTCCTACACTTCAAACAGAGGTATCAGAGTCAAGGTCAGAAATGCAGATCAGGGATATTCTGGTCCTGAGGAAGCCTCAGAGAAGCCAAACTAGTGGTCGGACAGGAAGATGAGAGTTAGAAGAGAAATGTCCTAAAGATCAGTCCTTACACTGATTATTCTTCTTGTCCTATAAAAGGCAGGTTTACAGATCAACTCAACCTAGTAGACTGCTGTCATTTAAAAATGAAAGGAGAAGAAGAAAGAGTCAAGGACCACATTCTTGCTGCAGGGGCGGAAACCACAACTGAGAGCCCTGGTGTGTTGAAAAGGACCTTCCATAGAGTGAAGCAGGCCTCAGGCAACTTACTTCTTGCTTTTTGTACCTTTGGGGGAATTCTAGGTAAGAAAAATCCTTCTCCAAGTTGGCTTTTTAATAGAGGTGAGATGGTGGGGTACTTGATGTAGGTTGGAAGGAGAATGATCTTTGAGTCAAACTCCAGAAGCTCAAGAAAACTGCCCAAGGTTTTTAATCCTGAAATTTCCTTCCACTGAGCTTGAGATAATGAAAAGCCATACCGCATTGTGCTAACTTCCAGGACCCGTTCTTGTTAATGAGACTCTTGTTAAGACCACATACAACAGAAGCTCTAGAATGGGAACTAAGACCTGAACTTCTACTTATTGATATTGGGTAAAGTCATCTAGTGCGGAGATTTTTTTGTTAAAAGCATCTTAATTTGAGCAAAGATATCCATCTCTTCCACCCTTTCATAAATAATTTATCATTCATTTCTATATGTTTAGATATGCTTTTCTTCTTTACTCATTATATTTACTCCTGGACCGTATCACTTGTAATTTTTCTGATGGTGAGGTTTTAAAATGTACATCTGGGAACCCCTGGGTGGGTCAGTTGGTTGGGCGCCTGCCTTCATGGCTCAGGTTGTGATCCTGGAGTCCCAGGATTGAGTCCTGCATTGGGCTCCCTGCTCAGCAGGGAGTCTGTTTCTCCCTCTGATCCTCCCCCCTCTCACGCTCTCTCAAATAAATAAAAATCTTTAAAAAAATTAAATGTACATCTGACAAAATATTTGTCATTTTTGAAGTTTATAATAGGAACATTTTTAAAGTTTAAGTTTAATCAATTTTTTTTTTTTTTTTAATGATTCCCTGGATTTAAGAATATTACTGGAAAGGACTGATACACCAGCCCTATCCTTAGTTAACATCTGCACGTGGGGTATTTAGGGCATATGTAGTTTGCAGACCAAATAACTTGCAATATCGTATTTAGTCTGATTAAAAAAAACTCAATTCCGTTTTACTTAATAGGATCAGTATTTCATTGCTGGCAGTGATGGTGCAGTATATTTGAACCTACAGTGTGATTTTGCTACTGCTTTATTATCGTTATGGGAAAGGATCTATTAGTTATATGCACATGAGAAAGTCTCATCACTTTTAGGCCTGTGCTCTCTTAACGGGAGTGCTCTCTCCATACTAAACTAACTCTCTCTCTCTCTCCATATACATGTAGGTATAGATATTGGTATATGAAGATTTTATGTCTAAGTAATCGAACTTATAACCCTGAGATCAAGAGTCGAGTTCTATTGACTGAGACAGCCAGGTGCCCCTAAACTCTGTAAAATTTAAATATCATGGGGTTCCAATGTCCAGAATATTTACCTGAATGATGTCAGCAAATTTTTTTTCATAGTCTCCAATTAATCTTAGTCTGTTTTTTAAAAACTTAAAAGCTGTGAATCCACAAGACATTGTGTCAACACTTAAGAAAATCCCTTTAAAATCCACAAAGGATGTTAGTAGATGATTTATGCAGAAGATCATGCAAATCATATAAAAAGCATTAGTCTTGGCTTGCAATTAAATTACTATGAATTAAAATGATGCCAGTTCAATTCTCTGCCACTCGTGTTAGGAAAGACAAAAGTAAAGATAATGTGCGAAACAGTCAAGGACTATATAAGATGGGTGTCCTCCTCCACTGGTGACGGAATTAAGAACTAAAAAATGAAGTTAGATGACTGCACAACAAAACTTAAACACAGTTCTTGTCCTTGGAAATTACTGATAATGTTGATAACTACGCTAATTGGCTAAATATTACTGGTTAATAATAATTCTCTTTTGAGGAACCCAGTCTAATAAAGGTAATCAATGATGTTGACGGGAGTAACTGAATGAACCTCACAGTATGTTTCTGTAGTAAACATGGCAGGCAATTTGTGTGCCCACCAGAAGAGGAGAAGGAAGTAGATGTGGGGAGACCCAGCAGTGGTTCTCAAGCGCGACCTGAGCAGAGAGTTACCATCACAAATACAGATGCCCAGGCCTAACACTGCTGGGTCAGGTCTCTCTGAATCATGGGCACTGTGTCTCCATTTTTACAAAGCTCCCCGGGTTGATGGTACTGATAAGTACCCCTAATTCATACGGCTGAAGGTTTTACGACCATTCTAAGTTTTTAATGACCAGTAAAAATGATTACAATGTAATGTTAAGTGAAAAAAAGAAATAATTTGCATATTCACTTAATTTTAATTTAAGAATAAAAATATATATTTAGAGACAGAGACATTAATGGAAAAATATTGAGGAAAAAAATCCAACAAAGAGCTGTCTCTGGATGTACGGATTTGGATTAGTTTGGATTGCATTTTCCTTTCTATGCTTCCCCACCCATCCAAAATTTTCTACAATAAGTGATACTTTAATAATAAGTAAATAAAAAAGCCTTCTCAATTATTTTCCAATTTTATATTATTTTTCCTAATTTTATATTAGTTTATAATATTATGCCTAAAAGATCTGTTTTATGCAAATCAACATTTTATTTTGGATCCAAAAAAAAAAAAAGAGGTAGAATTTAGGAATTGCTCTTAAGGATGTTAGTAAAGCACTTATTGCTCCTGATGATGTGGTTGGCTTTGGTCCACCTGGTTTTGTGTCTCTAGTCACAGGCTGGAGGACACGGAATGATGTACTGGGCTTCTGCAAAGGTTCTGCCTTATTTGAAGGGAACAGGTCAGGCAGAGAAGTATGAGTAATGCATCAATTAGTAGACCTCCCCCATCAGACAGGATCTGCAGGAGGCTAATAGAACTCTCAGAGGCATGGAGAGAAGACTCGCTGTTTCACACATACTTACATAGACAAGGTGAGTTTTTCTCCTTAGGCTGAATTAAATGAATGTGATGGTGGGTAGACTTCAGTTCTGCTAAGTAGGCCACTTAAAAAAAAAAAAAAAAAGTGTGTGTGTGTGTGTGTGTGTGTGTGTGTGTGTGTACCCCTGTTTTTAGGAAAAGAATTTTCAGGGCTGGCAACTACATTTTTCCCAGAACAAGTAGTACAGACCCTAAGAAAAAAGTCCTTTTCATTTCTGAAGGAATTAGGAAAAAAATGCAATTAAAAAAGTCTTTCATCACACCACATCTTTACTGAATTCCTTTTTTGCATTTAAACTAAAATTCCAGGGGTGCCTGGGTGGCTCACCTGGTTAATCCACTCAGGTCATGATCCCAGGGGCTTGGGATGGAGCCCAGCCTGCTTCTCCCTCTCCCACTCCCCCTGCTAGTGTTCCCTCTCTTGCTGTGTCTCTCTCTGTCAAATAAGTAAAATCTCAAAAAGAAAACAAACAAACAAAAAACCCGTAGAATTCCAGATTGGAAAACTCATTTGATTTAGACTTTGTGATGCAGGAGATAAGTGCATGCAGAAGAATTTCTAGGAACACTGTAGTAAGGAAATTGTAATTTCATGAGAAATGAATAATTTTTCAGAGACTATTGCACAGACTGCTGGTTCTCTTATTAAATAATGGTGGCAACTGTCACTACTGTCATGAGGGTTGCATACAGGAAAGTTTACCCCAGTAGAGCAAGAGGAGATGGGAAGGGAGGAGCACAGGACACATGGGGCTTTACTTTCGCAGTTTAATGATATTCCCCCCAAGTAAAGGTGTTTGGAGGAAATCAGCCACGAAACTGAGAAATGACAAGAAGCCCAGAATTTTGTATGAAGTCTATGAATAACTCACTGAGAAAGAACTAGTTTATCAGGCAAGAAAATATAATAAGCAAATACAAATCAGCAGGCTGTCTACTGATAAGCAGGTGAGGATCTGATCTTAAGGAAAGGCGTCCGTGTCCACTGTTCTACCCTTGCTCGGCTGTGTGCGGCCTGAAGAGTAACTGGTTGTCAGCATTATAAATGCTCCACTAAGTTTTCCATTTAACTTGCAGCTGTGCTGTTAGCTTTCTTCCCAAATTATCCCTTCCAGTAAACAAGCACACGGCTCTTTTTTGCTTCATTGGATTTGTGCACTTCTTTCCAAAGACAGGATTTGGGCTAAATTGCTCTGCATATATATGCAAATGTTTTTTAAAAAGGTACTAAGTTTTAATTCCAGTTGGTTTACACAATGACAGGTAAGATTTGCATGAAAATGGCACTATCAACCAATAACTTGATGTCAAAATTAGGAGAGAAAATCTTTTTCAGTGGACACACCATTCAGACCCAACATGATGTATAATGAGCCTCAGAAAACCACTTTGATAAGGAAGGATCCATTGTCTTTGTTTTAGATTTTGGATGGCATATATGCAGTTAATTTAGTGCAGAGAGTCCTCTGCGTTTCATACTCCAAGTGAGTCAAAGACAACTAAATAAATTGCGTAGATACTGGGTTAGATTCCAGAAATGGCTTCTAAAGTGTGTGTTTTCCGCAGATTGTATTTACTTATTTGAGAGAGAAAGAGAGAGCATGAGCATGAGCAGGGGAGCAGCAGAGGGAGAGGGAGAAGCAGACTCCCCGAGGAGCAGGGAGCCCGATGCGGGGCTCCAGCTCAGGGTCCTGGGATCAAGACCTGAGCCAAAGCAGATGCTTAGCTGACTGAGCCCCCCAAGTGCTGCCCCTAAAGTCTGTGTTCCTTGGAATTTGCATGACTAATTGCTATTTGAGGCCTAGGTCTGAGGAATGTGATTCTTTGAAGAAACTGTGATTTTTGTGAGGATGCCTGCTGGTAATTTAGAGCACTAGCTGAAGATTGTGATGAATGAAAAAATTTCATTTTTAGTGTTAAACTTTAAAAAAAAATATAATCCTTACGAAAATTTTATGCAGTTTAGTTTCATGATTTTGTCAATTTTAGGTCACAGAGTAGAATCTTCTATCCTCCTTTGGGTCAGGGACCTCTTAGAAGCTCTTGAAGGCTATGGAGAGACTGGCGTAATGATTTTTGGGGATTTGCAAAACCTGGAAAGGGAATCGTGAAGCAGATAAAAAAAAAAATCTCTCTTCCAGATTGTAGGAACACTTGTTTTAAAATTAATTAATGACTACTTCCAAGTATGTCTATTAAGGGAAGGGACATAAAATATATCTCTGTGACCCATGGTTGCTCCAGAATTTTAACAGAGAGGAGGTTTTAAGACTAAGGAACTTGCAAGCTACGAGCCTCAATTCATGATCATTCTGCAAACACATCATGGGCAGAGCTTCTTGATTTTTAAAAAAATTTTTTAAGTAGGTTCCGCACCCAGCATGCAGCCCAGTGCAGGGATTGAACTCAGAACGCTGAGATCAAGAGCTGAACTGAGATCAAGAGTCAGACACTTAACCTAATGAGCCACCCGGGTGCCCCCAGGTACAGGGCTTCTTAAAGGACTGTATGTGACACTGATCACAGTTAAAAATAAAAACTGCCCAAAGATACTTTTGGTAACCCTTACATAATATTGGGAAACTATCAATTATTCATATTAAATCGTATCAATCTTATTTGACTTGTGCTGGCCTTGGGGTGCTGTTCGAGATACCAGCTCCAGTCCCCACCCAAGCCACCCTGGTTTTATGATCAGTTTCTGTTCTGGAATCATACAACAGGGAGCATGTTTCAAGATGGGACTGTCACTACCTCTCAACTGTGAAGTGCTAACAGTTCTCTGTGAATCTCCCGTTAAGTGATTGTTACTGAAGTACAGTTTCAGAAACAGAGGTGGTGGCAGTCACCGCTCACTGCATGTGGGCTGTTGAGCAGCACAGGGTTTTCAGATTTGCTAGATGCCCCCTGCTCTGTCCCTGACTTGGGATTCCTTCTTCTCTTAGACCCGTTCCTTATTCTCTTTATAGGATTTCCAGAATGCTCAACAACCAAGTTCCCTGTTTCCTTCCTTGGCTCACTGTTAAAAACTTCCATCAGCTGCCTTAAAAAGACCTAGAATCCTAGCATTTGTGAGTCAGGATGGGGGTTGGAGGGGAGTCTCAAACCTTCTCATTGGTCACTGGGGTCTACAGCAAGTCAGATGCCTAGCTCACCAAGACCCAGTCGGGATGGTGGTCCTCAGCCTCCTGGTCCAGAGCTCTCTCTCACAGTCAAACTTTGCTTTCTGTGGGTCCCCTCGCCTATGTAGCTAAACTCTGGGTTCCTCCCTACTCTGGCTCTCCAAGGAGGATTTTTTCTCCCTCACCCCATTCATCAGGCTTGCTGGGGGTGCTCTCTCATTAAGCTTAGACTGATACATTCCCAGCAAGTTCTGTACCCTCTGGCTAAATACTTCTTGAGCTGAGATAAGACTTCCAAGGCCTACAGTCTTATCAGCTGAAACTGACACTTCCTAAATATCCAAGAAGAACAGTAATGTTCCTTAAAAAGCCGTACCAATAAACTTTATATTGACTTGATTTGATTAGATCGTGATCCTTGCTCCTTCCTAAGGTTGGAATAAGATGGGTCTATTTTGATACATACTAGGTTCCTAATGACTTAAGATCTGACCTTTTAGGACAGGTAATGAGAGATCCTACAAACGTCATCATAAAGAAGCTTCAGTATAATGGATCAGAAAACGTTCACAGAAGTAGAAAAGTAAACACAACAACAAAGCCCAATCACAGAAACTCAATCTCATCTTCAAATCTTCATGCCCACTCCTTTCCTACCGCTAAGTGGCCATTAAGAACTCTTTTTTTCTGAAAAGATGTCTCTCAAATTTATATGTTCATTTCTATTATACAGGTGACACCTGTATCTCCTGAGACAGAATCACAGACTCTCTGCATCTGTTCTCAGCTACCCAGAGTCAGAAGACTCCCGACTGTCTGCGTGTTTACACCGCTTTATTGAAAATCTTCGGGGCCTCGTGGCTGTTTCCAAGATACGACTTTGTTCTAATTTTCCTGACATTCAAAGCTTCCTAACAATTCAGTTTATAGGTATACCTTTAAAGAATGACTCCATTATATTTGACTGAGCCAGGCTCTGTCCCAAGTTCTCACATTCCCACCAATTCCTCACTGAATCCACATGGCTGGCAAATGCCAAAGGCGGGACTGGAACCCGAGTCCTTCTACCATAGAAGCCCAGCCTCTTAACCACCCTAATTCCCCAAACAGACCTTCTCTGCCTTCTCCAGGCTAGATTCCTTAGAGCCCCAAACACATTTTATTCACAATCCATGCCAATCTCATTAACAGAACCTTCACCAGAAATTTCTCCCCCTCGCACCCCCTGCCCTTAGCTTTTCTAAAGTTCTTACCATTTTCCAATAATCACTCATGGACTTATTCATTCAACTAATATTTATCAACTACTACATCTGAACCTTTTTTAGGAGATCTCTTCCTGATGCTCTACACGCAACTGATCTCCTTCTTTCAATATCTACCGTCTGGAGCGCTCCATTTACTTGGAGTCCTACATGGCGTCACAGTATTGCCATCTCCGAACGTCTTTCCTGGTGGGGCACAGCGACTATGTTTCATGGTATTTTACACCCTGCTTGGTCCCAAGGCAGGGCGAGAACCACAGGAGCCACGCAGTGACTACAGGGAGGGCTGGTATCTCCATGATTAACTTAAGGTGCTACTTTTTAAGCAGCCTATTAAAATGAAAGAATCCAGAGCTGAATCATTAGAGGGGGTCTTTTGACCATGCCACCTAAGGGATTCTGGGAACACCCGGTATGGAGAGGGTTTTAAAACAGAACACAATAAAACGAAATGCTCCCAAACCATCTATTAAATGACGGTAAGAGGGACAGGACGAGCCACTGACACTAGCTGTTTTTATGAATAATGGCCAACAATTTTGTCTGCTGTATAAACAAAATACCTAAATGGTATTTCAGTGAGATTATAGATGGTTAAAATAAAGGGATTACCAGCTCACTTTGTGTATCCAGGCAAGGAAAAAGTACTAATTGATCAAATCAGATACAAGCTTGTAAGTATCAGGTGAAATCAGATACTTACAACTAAATCCCAGATAATGGTATTCTTATCGTTTTGTTCTAACCTATTTATGAGTAGCAAATAAAACATGTCACTTTTATTGAATTCTCCTATTACTAAATTTACTACTGAGAACAGTATAACTCAGTACGTCAGAGAAATTAACAATTGCATTCGTCATTAACAGATACTAAATGTCAACGCTATGTGTGGTTTAACCTGATTAAGATTTATTTTGTGTATTTAAATATGCAGTTAGCTGACTATGTCTAATAAATATCTACAAATATTTTAAATTTCCCTAAAATTCTTTTTCTAAATTTATTTTTTCAATGTTCCAAGATCCACCATGCCCTCCTTAATACCCACCACCAGACTCCCTACAAACGCTTAAAAAATTAAAGTTTCAATTTCTCTTTCACTCGGGGTGCCTGATTCCTTTGCGGCAGCCTAGAATTTGGACAGAACGTAAAATGTCTTTGAACGCTCTCGTTTCATCTATGCTAACTTTTGGCTTGGATTTTGGTGAGGCGGGAGAAGAGCATAAACAAAGGGATAAAAACGGTCGTCTAGAAGAAGGGATGCGAAGCTACGGGAACCTGAGGAAGCTGTGTGAACCACCCTACCAGGAGGGCAGTTGGCTCTTGCTGTTCTTCAAAATTAACCAAACCCTAAGAATTCTAAGTCTGTGTGTCTTTACAGCTTTTCAGTTTATGCCCTTCAGAGGGAAACACAAAGCTGCTTATCTCTGAGGGCAGCAGGGCTCACAACCGTATTTCAAAACAGAAGTATAGTCCCTCACTTATTTTTATTAAAAAACAAAACCCAGAACTGTGAATTCTGAAAACGGTTTCCCTGGCATTTGCTTCAAGTGGTATTAACGTGAGAACACAGCACACAGCCCTTCAGTCACTTGCTCCTGGCCCGGAGTACCTGAGTATTTCTTAAGCTACCAGCCTGGGCTCTTGCATTCATTGGTTTTCACAGACATAATAAACCGAATGCAACCAATATGGGATCAGTATTTTTCACTTTATAGAGCAACGGCACAAAGCAAAAAGCTGAAAATGGTGTTTCACCTCAATCTCAGGTTATCTAACAGAACCAAGTCACTGCAGAACGACCCCCTAGTTCTTTCCCTGCACAAGACCACCAGGAACTGTTTCCTGAAATTCAGATTGCGCAAGAGATCTGCCTGACAGACTGATGTCGGTGTGGACACAGTTCATGAAACACCACCAAATGCCTTCCCTTCTCTGTGTGACTGCTCAGGCGATCCATACATCAGGCATCTTCAAATTCAGGAGTGAATTATGTGTCTCCAACATATCCCGTGTGTTTCACTAAGGGAGTCAGGGAGTGAGAACACAAAAATTAGGTTCTGACTTCTGACAACAAAACGCGTGACCTGCTAAAAGACCGGGACCTGGTGACCACTGGCAATAGCATTAGCTACAAAGTAGGGTATGCTGGCATTGAAATCAAGTTCCCATCTCCTGCGCGTCCTCTCACAGCTGTTCCTAATCAGATGGCTACTGTGGCTCCCGCTCCTAGGACAACAGTCTCCAATAAAAACAGATCTGTTTGAAGAGTTTTTCTTTCCTTAAAAAACCTTGAACATCCAACCTGAAGATGATTCTAAGCAGGCTTGTAACAGAACACCCAGAACTGTCTCTGAAAGACGGTGAAGATTTATTGGCAACAAATCACCTGAATTCTCCTTCTTTCTGAACATTTCCCCTGCTTCCTAGGATCCCCTTTTTCTTGAGCCTCAAGTAGCTCAATTGTCTGAGCCGCAAGCTTCCCTAAAATCGACTTGAATCACAAAACTTGGCCTCCTTGGAGGGCTAGGATGACAGAAGGATTGCTGCAGACGGTCTGGACGCTGTCCCTTCGTGCCCCCCGGCCCCTGCCGGTTTCCACCTTTCTTCCAACAGCTCAAATTCTGGATGCTTTTTGATTTGCTCACTTGTTTTTTGCCTGGAAGGACCAATGCGACACAGAGTACCGAAAGGATGGAAAACCCACGACTTCCAGGGACAATGACACAGAAGGTGAGCAGTAACACTGGAAACCACTTGGGAGGGATGCCCGGGAAGGCGCTTTCAGCCGGAGAAACACTGCTCAGCACAGCATCCACTCCCCTTCCGCGTTTTCCTCCCCAGGTTTCATACGGCACCTTAAACATCTCATCACGTCTATACTGCTACCCACCCAGAGTCTGGTCTGTGCATATTCCAAATTCCGTATCCTTTACATTAGATCAGCTGCTTCTATTAATATAAAATTTTTAAATAAAAAAAATTCTTAAGAATAATAAATTTCCTATAGAAACACTTTGGATTTTTAATTTTAATATTTTTGTAACCCCATCACCCATTATGGTTTGGTTATCAGTTACCATCCATATTCTACAGAGAGAAATAAACGGCAGATGGCAATTTCTTCAGGCCTGTGCAAGAGACTGATCCGTAATGGGAGATTGGCACTGATAGTTAATGATGATGGAGAACTTTACACGCATTAGCATGTAACTGATAGGACTTGTGTGAGGGTGTTTACTACTTCCTGCTAAAACATTTGTAAGAGGATGTTCAAGTAACTATTACACACAGGTGGCAAGCTTGCTTCCTAAGGCGTGAGTTAAAAAATAAAATTTATAAAGAAAAAGGGATTGAAAAATAGGTGGGGGAGGGGTTTCCTTCAAATGGATGGAACCCATTCTTTTGAAAGAAAACTCCCCTCTTACCTTGGTCCTGGAGCTCGTTAGTTCTCCTCTGTCCTCCTCCTAGGGGAGAAATACCCAAAGTTAAACAATAATAGAACATGGTCTTGTATTAAAGTCAAGTTCAGTTCTGGCCAACCCTTTCCTCAGGTCTCACAAGACACTACCAACTGTCTGATATCCTGGGGTGTTCATTGAAATGAGCTTCAAATTCATATTGAGGATTAAGCCAAAGGGGAATGAACATACGCTGTGTAAGAGGGACAAAAGTCTGCTCTTCTCAGTGTGTTGTGTCGGGGCTTGGATGAACTGAAGGCTGGCATAGAGCAGAGCACATTGGGTGGGTGAATCAGGGAGAGCGTGGGGTGAAGCGGACCTGAGCTCCTTAAAGAGACAGAGGCATGCTGTGTGCCCTCAACCCGTTTCCCTGAGGTTCCTGGTGTTTTTGAGGGTAAACGGATGGTGCTACAAGCCGACATCGTGTGGAGGGCAGTAGCGAATTTGGTATTAACAAGAATTATTGCAAACATGCAAAAAAAAAAAAAAAAAAAAAGACCCAACCAAACCCTAAGGGGTCATAAAAGGGGAGGGTTAGGAAAGTTGGGGAGAGGGGATAGTATCCGAAACTAGGTACTTGCTTTATTTGATCAAAACAGGGAATCACAGGTAGGACAGAGAGGTTTTCTTCCGTAATGTGCCTCTAGCTAAGAAGGGCTTCTGGAATCTCCGGAGAGAAAGAAGGCAGCACATGAAAGGGGCGTGGATTTGGGGCCGGGGAATGATGGGCTCCTTCTCCTCCTGAGCTTCAGGGGCCACATCTGTCTAGTGAAGACAGGAGCACCAGCACCAAGGATTTGTGGGGCAAATACACTCATATACATGCACTTGGTAGGTAGGAGTTGTTGAATTTGTTTGGTTTTTCATTTACATGGCATCTGATCCAATCTTTTCTTGTTTGAACGTCTTTTTGAGACTCCCGTCTAGTTAACCGAGCTTAGAGTCCATTCCTAGTCACCCTTTGGCATAATTTCAGTGACTGGCTCCCAAAAAGAAAGATCAAATACCAGACAATTGATTGAGTTCCATGAGACATGAAGGGAAGTGGAGACCGAGAATGAGCCTGAACCCATACAAGATCATGTGCTATTGTTATTTAACTTTGGGTAATTTATTAAAATTCTTGATCAAGTAAAATGACATCAGGTGAGAAAATGGATGTACTTTGGAACCTTGGGTTGTCACCATATATTCCAGAGGCGTCGAAATGAAGGATGGGGTAATCGTTACTCTAATGGCCATTATGAAAATGTGCAGAGAAAAACCACTGTATGGAAGGTTCTACACTATCCGTCTGTCACCATCACCCTCTGGGCTTTGATCCCCTTGAAGCTACATGATGCAGACACAACAGAGTAAAGCTTCTCCAATGACAAATACACGTGCTTATCCTCTTGTTCTTACTTGGGAACCTTAACTTCGTTCATTATCTTGAAGGAGTATTTAAAAAATGTCCATTTTGACAAACCAGCCTTTTATCCGCTGAATTCCATAAATTCCGCATATATATATATATACATATTTTTTTTCCACAGAAATAGGGAATTTCCTTTTTTCCTATAATAATACACTTGGAAATTGTGAAGCTGTGTGGATGAAATTCCAGTGGCGTGCAGTCTACATGCTTCAGAGCATAAATGGGCTGCTCTCTGTGATAAGGGCAAAAATGAAAAATAAATGAAGTAGCAACCAATGTTGCTGATGTTATCAGGGGCCCTTAAAAATTACTCTCTCAAGTATTTTAATTGAAACGCCATGGGGTACCATATTACATGGATCAGTTTTTATCATTATCTAGATAGGGAAGCATACATGCTGTTCTAAAAAAAATAAACAAAAGCAAGTCCTTCCATAGGCACATGCCTCACTTTTGCTGCTTTACTCCCCCTTTTACAACCCAGCGAACTTTGTCAGATTTGTACCTTGCCCAAAGTTTGACGTCAGTATATAATTTTAAATGTCTGTACAGGGAGGAAAACAAGACCTGCTTCTGTCTCTAGCTCTGTGGTTCTTAAAGAGAAGTGCTTTCCTTAAATATCTATTTCACAGTGTAGACAGAATGTGATAAAAATTAGCTATTTACCGAAGATGTGACTTATTTATTTATTTATTTTTAAAGACTTTATTTATTTGACAGATAGAGATCACAAGTAGACGGAGAGGCAGGCAGAGAGAGAGAGAGAGAAGCAGGCTCCCTGCTGAGCAGAGAGGCCGATGCGGGACTCGATCCCAGGACCCTGAGACCATGACCTGAGCCGAAGGCAGCAGCTTAACCCACTGAGCCACCCAGGCACCCCGAAGATGTGACTTATTTAATTCCAAAACCAGATGAGCTTGTATTGAGGTTCTGGGGATGAATTTCTCCTCAGTCTTATTGTCAGCAACTTCAAAGAGGTGTAAAGGAATTCTTTGGTTGCTTTGCTAAAGATAATGCAGGACGTGACACAGATTCTTAGACTCTGAAAGTGGGAAACTCTTCTGTTTCCACTCAAGCAATTCTGAAGTTGGGGATCTTGGCCAATTTCCTCCCACTTTTGGACCAGTTTTAATTGTTGTAAAATTTTTATGCTGACCTGAAATCTATTCCTGTGTGATTTCTTCAGCTTAGCCAGAATTATTTAGTAGTTTTTTTTTTCCCTAATATAAACAATTCCTTGAACTCTATGGGGTATTCGCAATACACTTTGAAATTATGGATATTGTTGAAATACGACACGGGAGAATCACAGAAACTGTTGAGTAAGTTTTGAAATCAAATTGTATCTATGTTAAAAAGTTCTCTTTTGTTCTTTCCCCATAAGAGCACTGAAGAGAGCCAGAAGATTTCTGTCTCAGCTGTGGCACTGTGGGCAAGTCACTTAATGTTGCCGACTGACAGACTCTTCCTCTTTTTTTTTTTTTTTTTTTAAATTTTTTATAAACATATATTTTTATCCCCAGGGGTACAGGTCTGTGAATCACCAGGTTTACACACTAGACTCTTCCTCTTAACAGAATGACACCATAAGAGGGTGAAAAGGAGCAAGTAAAAAGAACGATGTGGGGGTGGTTAAAAAACGCTCAGGCCTCACGGTCACTATTATTGTCTCACTTAAGAAATATACTGCTCAGTAATTTTTAGAGTTCTATCATCAAGCCAAACTTAAACATCACCTCTTAAAAGTGAACAGATTAGAAAGATCATCAATTAGATCATACATGAACTGGTTCTTTGCCTTCTACGATGTTAACATTGCTGTATCATTTAAAAGAAAGCAACTTCTTTTTCTGTTAGCCTTTGCTTTTTGCTTTTTACTCTGGGAGACCATCTGAGGTGAGCTCTTCTTGGACCCTGTTGACTTTTTCCCTCCACCTGGCCTTGAGTAGAAGCCAAAGGTTATGGTACCCACTTAGGGGTCTGGATCCTTGGTTTCATCCTAACTTTTCTATTTCTCCAGCCTATTTTAAAAAATTTCCTTTCCATACGAAAGGCACCAACAACTTAGAGCAGCTATATTCACTGATAAATGCTTTTATGATTTTTTTTTTCTTTTAGTTGCAAATACCTGAAAAGACAGAAGAATAGGGGGCTGGGTATCTGAGAAGAGCTTCTCTCAGTTACTAATGGGATTCTGGCCTGTTACCATTTTGAAAAAGGATGTTCAGAAGGTGCGTATCTGTCAGCCCCAACGAGGAAGCAAACATTCTCTGTAAGAGCAGAGGTCTTGTGTGCAGGTCTCCACAGAGTTCACGCCATCTTTTCTCTGTGGTGAGAGGTCCCACACACACCTCTTCTCTTTCAAAGTACAGAGCTGTTTATGTCACATTTGGTTAACTGACTCCACTTTAATTCTTATTTCGGCTAACTTGCAAAGATTGAATGCTTAGAGAATAAAGACTGAATAATAATGCTGTAAAAAATTATCTGTGTGTCAGTTTCTTTCCTGAGTACCTTGGGGGGGGAGGTAAGCTAAATAAAGACTACTTTATTTCAACATGACGAGACAGGACCTTGCATGGTCAGTGGTATTTAAAATGACAGACTTCTCCCCCATCTGGGAATTATAAACTTGGAAAGGCAGAACTGATGCTAGAATTATTTTTCTGCCTTTAATTTGTCTACGCTGTTGAGTCATGTGATACTAAGGGAGCATAAGGAAATGGTCTCATAAAGTTTGTATGAAGTGTATTGGTGAGCCCTAACAATGGCTTTTCAGGTTTCCAGAGAGTATGGAATCTGTCCATTTAAAATAAACTACTTTCAATCATAAAATAGACTTTTCTGTTATCAAGGAGGATAAACAAAGTATTTCTAACTTCTGTTAGTATGATTATCAGTCACAAGATATTCTTAGAATTAATACAAGGCTGTTTCTGAGAGGGCCTGGGGCTGAGGCTGGGGATTGTGTTTCGGTGCTGCAAAGATGTAAGGGATATGGTATTTGTGGCAAAGTTATCTCAAATTCTGTTATTTCATTCTGAAAACAAGTGTTATTGGACTGAATTAGGGGTAGGGGACCAAACATTAAAATAAATGAATTGCTGTTTCTCATTCTTAGCTAAATTAAAACAACAGAATCCTAAACCAGAGTCTGCACTATTTTCCAGTTCATTCCAAATATCTGCCAAGCTATTTTATCTTCCCTTCCTTAAGTATGAATCATAAACTCAGCCCAATCATGGCTGATATTATCTTTAGAGACAAAAGGAAGATAATAATGTCTCAGGTTGTGGTTGGCTGGTTTCCCATATCTCTGCTGAAACAGTTTCATTTTTATGGAAAACCATTATTTACTTATGATGCACTAAGTAGAAGTTTATCATTAGGATAAAACTGCATTAAAACAGTATTGCATAGAATTCTACATTTAGGAGAATATGACATGTCCACAGTAAAGTGAGCAACACACTTAGTTTATTACAGGTATTTTGGAGTTTCGTGGTAAATCTGATTACCATGCTCCCTCCAAAGTCCTGTGCGCATATGCAAGTCTGAAATACTCTTTACCCGTCTGATTATTCCAAGCATGGAAAAATTCCCTCTCTCCTGCACTCCCTCTCCGCCCTACCTCCATGATCTCAGGTAAGACGGACTCGGGACAGTCAGGGGTAGGAATCTGGTAGAGTGGGATAATGCTTCTCGTCTTGTTCCTACCGAACTGCGGAGAGGAGTAGGAGCTGGGATCTCTCTGACAACTTGACTGACCCCTTCTTCTGCAGCAGCCTGGGCTGATTGTCTTTGCAGCCTTCCCTTTAGGAAGAGAAGTCTGGAGAACAGAATCCTATACAAGCAATGCACGAAAAAGCAAAAAAACAAGAAACCCCCCTATCACTTGACCTTGCTGGTCTTCGGACAAGGGCATTTACTGTCTATAAAATTCATGGTTCTACAGCCCGAGGTCTTCTAGGGAGGAACACTATCGGACAGTTTCTCTTATAACTGGGCACAGACAGGCCCAGAGAGGAGCTTTGTAGCCATGGGCAGAAGCTGCCTCACACCCAGCAGAGAGACGTTTCACACCAGCAATTTCTCTGGTGGGGGGTGCTTGGCCTACGGCTGAGACTTTAACTGGCGGCAGCAAACCCGGCATGGGCCACACCAATGTGTCTGATTCCCCATAAAGCAGGACCTCTGCGGCCGCCGCGCTTTTCCCAGCTCTAAGATTCCTGCGGCCACATTTCCCTTCTGTCCTGTCCCTACCCTTCTCTCCCCCCACCCCATGCTTTTTGATTCTTTGCTTTGACTACCCAGACCTGATTTTCTTAGTAGGCTGTCTGAGCTGGGCCCCCTTCTAGATTCTGGCATCCCTAGCGCTCACTCTCACTCTGCAGAATGGCTTCCAGACACAACGGCAGCTCTAGTGCTCGGGCTGACAGGGGGACACGAGGGAACAACAAAGCAAGTGTCTGAAGGTTCTGCAGTGCTGGGTGGAAGCCCATGTGTGGGTTCCTCAGGGGTCAAGCCAAAAATGCCAAGTCTGAGGAAAGACACTCCCCCCCCCCCCCCCAAGGGCACTGGCAAGACAACACTTGTTTATTAACGTGAGGATACATTCATCCACTTAGCAGCTGACAAACTCTGGTCTTAGACACAACACTGTGTCTCCTAAGTACTGTCGGCACACGTGGGTCAAGGCCACGTGACTTGGTTGGCTACAGGTCTGGCACTCACGTTAATTGTGCTATCACTGAGTCGATTTGAATTACACAGGATATACATGTTTTCTCGGGAGGCTCTCTTTCTCTATAGGACTTGCTTACAAGGCAATTTCATAGGACTAAAGAACAAAAGTTTGGGATTCTCACTTTTCTCAGAACTGTCACAATTGACATCCAGTGTCGGTGTCTCCTCCGGTCAGGCTGTGAAGGCTTGACCTGGTGAACCTCATTTATAGCATTTTTATCTCCTTATATTTAATTCTCTTTGAAGTGGTTGAAACTAAAATGACCATGAATTACCCACTTTCTGAGACAAGTTACTAAAACACGTTTCTACGTGTCATGGTGAGTAGGAGCACACAGCTAGACATTAAATTTAGAAACATCTAGATGTGGTGTTACCTATGGCAGTCACAGAGCCAAACTCAAAGGGAGCAACTTGACAACAACTAGCAAATTCTCAGAGGGGACCCCAGGGCCATCTGTTGAATGAGCTGGCAAATATGTGATGGTGAATCATATTGGCATTTTTTTTTTTTACTAGTAGGAAGAATGGCAAACATGTTTAATGCCTGGTAAATCTTAAAGAAATGCAGGAAAATGCCACAATATTTTTCTTCTTCCTGGGAGCTGTGTTTTCAGTCATCCTTCAAGCACTGGCAAGACCTAATTGAAAAAAGTAGTAATTTCTAAAGGCAGTGGAGAAGTTTCAGGTTTCCTACTGGACTGGACATCAAGAAAGGAAGGGAAAGATGGAGTATATGGACGGTAAAGGGGATTATTTCCCCCTCGGATGCATGTAGTATTGGTAACCGTACCAGGTGCATCTCAGCTGGTGATGCAGTAACCCCCGGGAGCCTGCAATAAACATCAGCATCTCTGAGAGGAAACCAGGTAAGTGATGAAGCACATCCCAGCCGGGTTTGTGTGCTTGTGTGCGTGTATGATGGACGTGTGTTTGTGTGTGTTCTAATCCCTAGTCCAGCTAGTATTCCAAGTTGTAAGGGATCACAAGGACTAAGTCACCTGCAGCATCTCTTAATATAGCATCAAGAAGAATGAAGGGTGTTCATACAGCACATACAGAAACCTTTTCTTCCATAACAGTTAAAATTTTAAAAAAAGTTATGTACTAATCTACTGCAATTCATTTCCTGAAAACAAGTGAAAAATTAATTCACTTGAGGCCAAGTGCTGCTCAGGAATTACTAGCACTGAGGTTTCACTTTCTGTACCTGTAACCTTTTCCAATGTCCACCTCAGGTGCTAACAGCGACTTGTTACTAACACGGAAACAGATACCAACTTTCTTCTAGCGGACAACATCCAGCAGGCCCCTTGTTCCCAAACCTTGCAAGTACCCTCCAACTGATGAGTAAACACCTATCACTGATTGCACATGAGAAGGTGGTTCCTTAAGGATCATATATTTTTTCGTATGTGGATATGAATACAAGGTTTAATACACGTGCCCTGAACGACCCTCCAACAGGACCGGGCCTACAGAGGATGCTGCCCACACTGATGGAGATGCAGACGCTGGCTTGGGACTGCGCACAACACGGAAAGAAGAGGGCCGGTGAAATTGTGCTACCCCCCAACGCTGTGGCCCCGGGCTTGGAGCTGGCCGCTGTGGACTGAGCCGCACGTGCCTGGTTTCAGAGGTCTTGCTCCTGCGGTCATGGGCTCCTAGGACAGGAGGAGAGCAGGTCCAACTGGGCCTCAATTTGCCCAGATCTCAAGTACTGATCAAGTCCTTTTGGAACTGCTTTCTTCTGAAACATCACTTTAGGGGTGGGGTGGATGACAGAGCATTTGTCTTATTTTAGACCCAGTCTCGCCAATATTTTTAGAGAAGGCAAAATATGAATAAAATTATCACTAGTGTTTGTTGGCTTTTTTTTTTTCCCCCCCCCTCAAACTTGGCTTCAAACACTAGGGTCGAATCTACAGATTCTTACAGAGGCCGGGGGAGTCTTCAGTCGGGATCCTTCGCTGTGTTCCCTGGAGGCGCCACCTGCAGATACCACGGACTGTGAGTGTCTTCAAAGGGGGTATTCCCATCTCACAGCTATTTGGGACCCAGGAACCTCTGCAGTAACTAAGTTAGGATTCCCTCTAAGCATGCCCGTTTTACTTGTTGCATAGCAGAGAGAAGAGCAACCAGAGGAATATGGGTGAGACAGCGAAGACAGGATTTTGTCAGTGGAGCATACGGCTCTCCTGCCCAATGAAGACTAGAATATGTGCTGCTGGAGCGAGCACATCTCCCGTCCAGTAACTACTAGAGCACAGGCAGGTCTCCTCTGGTTTGCAGTGAAGTCACCGTGGACACACGCCTCTTTCATCTACGCTCCGCACTGCACTGCGGCACTGTCTAAAGCACAGGTCATAAACGTCCCTCAGCCAGAGGACAGATTCCACGACAGTATCGGGCTGTCAGGGTGCTGGAGAAGGAACAATAAGGAAGCCAGGATGCTGAGAGTAGTATAAATGGTATCGTGCCTATGAAAAGAAGATTTGAGAGAAATAGTAGAGTGTGGGGAGAGCTGAGAGATAATATAAAAGAGGAGATTTCACCTTTTCATCTCACAATGGGAACTAAAAGTTTTCTTCAGAAGATGACTTTGGAAAATAACTAACTATGCCGGTAAGATTTGGGTTCTCTTGCTGACCAACAGAGCTTGCAGACACACTCGCCTGTGATCGCTCATGAACTTCCTCACACTGCATTGCAAACTTTATCACAGTAAGATCTAAAGAGGCTCCGTTCAACAGCATCAACAGTCCTAGTGTTCTTCTATGACCTCAAACTTGACGAATCTGTGTCCAAGTACCAGAAAGTCAATCATTTCTGAGCACGGTTACTGCACTTCTCTGTAACTGAAAGCTTTCTGTAAACCTCACGAACACAAGTCTGAAATAAAGTCTCTTCCAACAACGCGGAGCGTTATTCCTCTCCCGTGAAATCAGGCGCTGGTCCCCCCTGTTGCAGTGTTTTCTACCCCAGGCACAGAGACCATCTCTATCACCACCCACACAGCATTTGTTTGAAAGTCTACAGTCGAAACCAGAGTTTCGGCTTTCCATCCTGATCCTACACCCCAGTCTTCCTCTTTTCTGGGACACTGACTCTGAAGCACCGGAAACGTGAGACTCCCTAGACCACTGGAAGACTGTCAGCCATTTCTCTGCGTTCTTCAAGTTCTCCTGTTCTTCAAGACTCCTGCTGCCCAGTGAATCGTGACAGCAGAGTTTGTGAGCAGGACAATGAAACAGACCAAATCTCACTGTATCCAGAACTATTAAAGCAAAGACTTAGTTAAAAAAAAGACAGCTCCTAGCGGAAAGCAGTCTACTGAACAAATAAGGCAGAAAGGTTGCAAAGGCGCTCTCCATGCAGATGTACCCTTGCGATCTCGCTGTGATGAATGCAGTTGTTTTGAGTATGTTCCTACAAACTAAGTCATTTATCAGAAGGTACCCACGGGTCCAGCTCTATACGAGGCTATTTCTGTTCAAACAGAAAGCTCCTCATTGAGTAAGAATGAGGATTTAAGCTTAATGAGCCTCCCACCTAGTGAACCGGGGCTGGGGAAGTGAGGAGGTGGGGGTAAGGTGCCTGCCGTGGGGGTAAGGTGCATGCTGTTAGCCGTCCGTGCTCTTCCAGCGTTCTCGACGGGACAAAGGGACTGTGGTGTTGGCATGCAGGGCTGCTCACACAGGAAATAGTGGCGTATATCAAACAAAGTACAGAAACAAACTCTCCTCCAGGAAGCGGAGTTTAACAATTGCCTCATTAACAAGAGCCAGGGAAGGACAGGAAAAGAGGGGAAGCCAAGAGCGGATTATTATCCAGTTCTAGACAGATGAAGCCCTTCAGCGTCTTCCCAAACAATCCCCGTAGTGTGGATTTGACAAAGTGGCACATTTAAGAGGGAACTCTCTCTTGCCATCAATGGGAGTCAGGCGCACCCGTAACTGAGGGCCAAATGCAGTCCCTGGAACTTGACTTTATCAGGAGACACAAGACAGAGGACAAGGCAGCTATAGCCACAGAGAATTAATTAAGAGCAAAAGCGACATCCAGTGAATGTAATCAATAGTCTGAACACTGATCTACATATCAACCACCATTGCTTTCTCCCCTTCTCGCCCTTTTAAATTAGTTACACGAGGGTGCCCTTACAACTCCTGTGTCAATAGAGATTTCTTTGCTCCTTGGCTTTGCTGAAATGACACATGTCTCCTATCGCATCTTACAAAACAGACCCTCGAAGGCCAAACACTCCGATGCCAGTCTGAGTTTCTGAATGGCTGGAATGTTCTGGGGGAGAATTTTATCAAGGGTTATTTATTGGCCTGGCTTTCTCCCTGGACATTCCTCCAGTTTCGTACGAGACTTATGTGCAAAGAAAGGTGCTTTCCTGCCAAAGTCCATACCCAAGTCTGTCTTTACTGGCTCATTTTGTTCCCTCTCCTTTTAAAATGGTCCCTTTTGGACACACCGTCAAACTCCTCACTAATTACTGCAGTGTTGCTTGCAAACAATAAATACTGGGTTAACCCAATCTTTCCAGGGTTCCTGTCTGTTTCTCAGAACTGTGTCACCCCGCGCCCCCCACACACACATATCCAAAGCACACTGCAGTTCCCTTTTCCAAACCATGAAAACAATCACACCATCTTTATACAGCTTTCATTCCTACCAGCTAACAGTACAGGTCTCATTATTTTCAGGTTTCAAAGGCTTACCAGAGACATTGCTTCTCAAGACCGGGTTCGTGGTTAAGTCCTTTAGCAAAGATTCTGACTTCTTCTGGAATCTGTGCTTTGTACGAATCCCTTCTAAGCGGCACTGTGACCGGAGTGACTTGTCAGTCACTGCTGACCTCGGCCTGCTCTAGACCCAGCAATTCACCAGTAGCCTTTACTGCTTAAGGAAAATGGGATATTCTGCATCCTGGGCATAAACATGTGAATTCCCTATGTCCAGGACCAAAAGGGCAAAAAGGGCAGATTTTATCAACATTTCCTTAAGAATGAGAGTCTCATCTTTAGCACATGTGGATTTTCGAAGCAATCCGCATGTGAGATGCTGTGCTCACAGATCACATTGCAAGGGTCTGTGTGTGAACAGTTACGGACTGTCATTGGGTCTAATTGTACAGCTCTTACTGACAGCACACTCCCTTTGCAACGGGCGAGAGTGTGACTGGAGTAAGCCCCATAGAATCAGAGCCCAGCTTCCCGCTGATCGTGATTCCAACTATGAATAGATGTGGTTACAAAGTTAGCACCAATACAACCTCGGGGTAACCTAAAATATAATGATGCCATAATCAATGAAACACTGAAATGGAAAAAAAAAAAGTGGTTTGTTAGGAAGAGGTTGATTTCTTCATACTCAGAAACTAGTGGGCAGGCAGAATTAAAAAAAAAAAAGTCATGATAAAATGTAGAATCAGTAGCTGACAAAAGGAGAGTACAGATTTGAGTGACCAAAAAAAGTTGATGAGACATGGAAGCGTTGCTACCCATGTTTCAGGCCCACTGGAAGCAGCTAGTGTTCAACCAGTTTGGTTTTTATATGGCCTTAAAAGATATACAGGTCAACTACGATTAATTATTCCAAAATTAAAAAAAAAAATTACCTGACTGTTGATCAAAACGTATGAAATGGAGAAAAAGGAAAAAAAAAAAAAACAAAACCAAAAACGAACATACCATGTTCACACACAAAATAAAACCACTGTGTCGGGGACATCAGGGAAGGTGGAATATTATAACAACACATGTTACATTGTTATACTATCCCACCCACCTTAATGAAGAACCCTTGGGTGTAGCTACTCCGTAGCCCTTGGAATCCAGATTTCCTCCCACTTTCATGGTGTCACACGGCTTTCGCTGCTCGATGTACTCGTTCATAGTGGACTCCAGGAGGAAGGCGAATTTGCCTTTGGATTTTCGGACCCGAGCTACTCCCTCTGCGGTCGTCCGAGTGAACACTGACGGTTCTGCGGATCGCATGTAGGTCCACATCTTTTCGTACACTGCTATTTTTGATCTCTGGAGGAAATGCAAATAAAATCAAATTCAGGAGAGAAGGGAACAGTATGTTAATAGTGACTGAGCCGGACGAGGAGAAAGCCTTTTTAAAGTACCATTTCCTGGTCCTGCAACTCTGGTCTGCCTGGCTAACCTGTTCCTCTCCCGTCAGAAAACTTTTACAGTTAAGGACGTCACAGAAAGAGCAGACATTTAGAAGTGATATTGGAACAAGCAGGTCCCTCTGGTCATAGATGATTACCCTACTCAGCTGTCTAAAGAACAACGTATTATCATTATTTTTAAAGGTAGGATGTCATAGCGTGTGGGACATACAAAATCATGCCCGCTATCACAGTCACGGTAAATCCAGAAGGGGCCAGCTTTGCAAAACTCCCTTCAATTCTATGCCTGAATGATAACTGATAAGGAGTGCTGCTATACTGTTTTCATTTTTATCCTTTTTCATGCCTCCACGTTTTAATATGAAGTGTTCTAAGACATATTCGAAAGATGGTCAGATCAAGCCAGCAGCTGAGCACGTACCGAGGACCAGACATAGTGGGCTTCAAACCCAAACGTCCATAACCCAAGAGGCAAACGCTGGATCCAACAGACAGCCGAGGGCTTTTTCTCATAAAATCTCCAAACAGAATATCCACTGACTTTAAAGAGAAGTGATTACTCCTCCACAGGTACAGACCTCCGGTTATACAATAAATGCCATGGAGATGACAAGTGCCACCCAGGGACCAGGGTCAGGAAGGGCCTGACAATGCGGGGCGGGGGCACAGAGAGTGAGCACACTTATGGTCAGGAGCCCCAGGCGATAGATGAAAGTGACGCATCACTATACCCCACACCTGAGACTAATCTGACATCCTATGTCACCGATACTTCAAGAATAAGTTTTTTCCAAGTAAAAAGTTAGAAAAGCTGAAAAGAAAGAATGGAGATTCTTGTTTTCCTAGGATATATTTTGGAGAGTTAGTCTTTCTAATACCTTGACCTCAACCAAGGAATCTATTTAGTTCTGTCTATTTGGGCTCCATCTACTTTAGTCCCACTATTTAATTTACCTAGAACCTTCCGCTGGTCTCTGAATTCCTGTTCGATTTTTTCATCCATACAGACATTTTAAAGGTGAAAATACATCTAAATGAACTCAAATGTCCCCAGGCATGTATTTGATGAGGTCAAGAAACCTGCCCCCTGTCTGATGTCCGATTATACAATGGTACACAGACTTCTGTGGTGCAAGGGCATCTGTTCAATAACATGATGCTAAGATTTTGCATCTCGATCCAAATAAAAATTAGCGGACATTTCATTCAGACTTACATTTAAGCATGAGGGAAAATCTCAAGTAGCACGAATATGCATTTTATATGGCCCCTCCTTTGTTTACCAGAATATAGAGTCCAGTAAGAGGTGGATCTTCAATAATCAACAAATGTCCTGAATAGCAAACTTAAGAAGACATGTTTTGAGGCAAAATCAAATGATTCGTTTAACCAAGAAAGAAACTGATAAATGTTGGATTTAAAATTTTGGTTTCAAAGATGGAAACTTCGTAATCAACATCCTATGTAACAGTAAGAGATTTTCATACTTGGACACTATTAAAAAACCCAGATATTCAATGTTACTGTATATTCAAATGCTGGTAAATATCATGATGGAAAATAGACATCCTTTATTGTCCTATGAATGTCTTCATGTTATTAACACTTAAAAATACTGCCATGATATAGAGCTTGTGGGTTATGTGCGCGTGTGTGCGTATATAATGATGGGTTAACTCTAGTTATAGAAATCCTTATGTTAGGAAATTGCATACCAACTACTAAATGAAATCGCAAAGATTCTATGTGCGTCTAGGACAGAGAAGCATAAGGACTCAGCACCTGCAGCTGTGGGATCCACTAGGGGGGCCATGTCGCCGGGCCCCAATCAGTCCATCTTCAATAACACAATCCTCTTCAGAGAATGAACTCTGCCATTTTACAATGAGTTCCAAACTCTGAAAATCATAAACTGTCTCAATCACCAGATACAGACGTCCTTCACACTTATTCTGATTATTTCTATTAAGACAAATGTTGGTCAACAATGTCCTTTTGGTGTATAATCACTCTTCAAAATATACTGATAACTTAAGACTTTTACCTAAAAAGATACAGCATTGCACAAACATCGCACACTTTGTCATGTATACTATATTGAAAACAGAAGAAATAAAACATATTATTTGAATGGAAAATTTTTTGAAATTTTTGAAGAATATGAGAGTCCGGTAGTTATCTGGCAATTTTCCAGTTACTGTTTAGCATGTTACTTAAAGGAATTGGAACCACTAAACAAAACTAACACAGCAGGGTGGAAAAAGTATTTTTAGGGGTTGGTAATTAGGAAGATAATTTAATTACTCCTTTTCAAAGGAATAAAGTACCTTTAGGCCACTGATACTTTTTAGAAGTCCATTTGTATAATACTAATGTGAAGGAAATTACTGTTGCATTTGTTTATATATATTGAATTATATATATTTACCAGAAATGCAAAAGAAGTTGAATTAATTCCCTTAAAGTTCAGAAGAAAGAGGAATCCACAGTGTAGTTGGGCCACACTTAGCAAAACCTTATGTATAAAAGGAATTGTAAAGATACAGCACCCGGTGGAAAAGAGAGAAATAAAGCAACTCCTTCGGGGGGAAAAAATCACACTGTCACTCTACGAATGTTTAGAAATTCTGATTCTGATTTCAAGGTGCATGACAGAGATAAGGTCACATTCACTTGGGGAAGGGAGTACTGGGGCATTCAAGTAGGGAAGAACTGGAAATAATATTCCCGTGCCTTATTTGTGACCACAAGAGGTGAGTGTTAAGGAGCGAGGGCAAGCAAAGCTTTGTAAATTTGATGAGACAGGCTAACAGGGAATTTCTGCAGTCCCAGAAAACTCCCAAACACAGTGATAATGGGATTCTAAGTCCCTAAAATCTTCAGCTGTAATTATCTTTTTAAAGATCAGGCTGGGGGAGTAAATACGCTGAAAGTCATAAGCCAAGATGATACAAAAGTCATCATTTTTTTGATATTAGAAAAATAATCTCAGAATTATTTCTTTCCTTTTTGTGAAGTTCAACATAGGAAACTTGCTGACTTAAAGCACTATTCTATTACTGAAAATAACTCTTGGACTTTTAAAAATGTGCTGTCCTTTAAACTGCTCAAAAATTAAGTATTCCCGCCTTTCCATTTTTTAATAGAAAACAGGTACAAATGTCAGGCATTCTAGTTAACATTAACATTGTTGCCAGGTCCCCGCTTCCAGCAGCTTAGGCAGCAAGGCCATGGTTTGCAGTATTTGATAATCTTCTAAGCCCTGAGATAGTCATCCACCTCATTTACGCCCCCGGCGGAGTGACGGATGACCACAGCAGCCGCGGTATGAAGTCGGAGCTGCGGGGCCCTTCAGTGCGTGAGCCTCAGGTGCACAGTAACGTCTGAACACCTCACCAGCAAGAGTGCCATCAGGGACAGGTCCGGACCGCCCTTCAACGCCTCCACGTTCATGCTCCGCAAGGTGTACAGAACACAGAACACAGAACACACCAAGTTTCATAAGGGGGCCAAAACCAAGGCAACAGTTGCATTCGGATTAGTCCCCCCCTCCCCCAACGGCCTAGTTCCTTCTCCAGCCTATGTGTGACTGCAACATTTTTTGGAAGCATAGGTACGGGTCACTGCCTGAGGCAGTTTAATGGAGCTGATGTACCATTACTGTGTTCCTATGAGAAAACAGTTCTGACAGGTACAAAAACACCCTTCACATTCCACTGCCTCCACCTGTCAGACAAAATGGTTTATTTAAACCAGGCCATCATCTGTGGGAGGGGAGGGAGTGAATTAGATTTTTATCAGAGAACCCACGGTTATGCCTTCCTGAAAGGGTGCTGCCAGGGAAAATTTTTTTCTTGTCCCATTAGGGTTCAGACCGTTCTGCAACAATAAATACCTTATAAAAAAATCTTCCCATTTTAAAGCTGCCATTTTGGGGGTGTGGAGGGGGGGCAGAGAGAACAGGCCATGGTGATGGGCGTGGCCCGCAGGAAAGGCTCTGTAAATCCAGCAAGCAGCTCCCCTTCATCCTCTACTTCTTATCAATATGGTCTCTTATCTCCCTCACCAGATTTTAGAATTTGGAACACTTTTTAAAAACTCTATAAAGATTAGAAATAAACATTTTCTGTGTGCTCGATGCCAAAGAGCTGTACAGTGAGTTATTTCTGATTTTTTTTTTTTTCAGGGCATCAACATGACATTTCTTTCTCCCTTTATCACTCAAGGCAGAATGATGGACCTGCAAATATTTACCTTACTTACATGAAATTCTGTCACCACTGCTCGGTAAAATGCAAGTGTATTCCATTTTGATGCCTAGGCATAATGGTTTCTAGGCAAAGTTACTGAATTTTACTTACCTAGTTTTGGGTGGAAGGAGTCAGAAATTTACAGATTTCTGGCAAGGTACTGTAATTGTGCTGAAATGTGTTAGAGCAGTATACTTCTATCAGGAAGCTTTAAAGACTGGGATGCACTCAGTAAGTTTTAAAAATCTGGTGAGTTAAGTTTATCCATTGTCATGAGCATTACTTACAGTTCTAGAAAAATCCGCAAATATTTGTAATTATCCTAAATGTTTCATTAAATCTACTAGCAAGGCTCTCTCTAAATTGTTGACAAGGACATGGTTCGCTGCCTGGTTTCTTTTGTAAACAACGTCCAATGATGGGTTTGACAAAACTTTTGATTGGTTTGTTCTTAATTCAGTATTATGTAAACACATGTAGTTAGATCCTCTTAAAAAAGAGAAATCTCTTATGAACTTCAAGTACATGACAGTTAAAGGCTGGCTTAAAGAGTAGGGTGTTTTGTTGTTTTTTTCATAGCTGAGTGGGAAGATGATAAGCATATACATTTGAATGACAATGTGCTCTCCCAGTACTGGGTTTTAAGTGCCCACTTACTTCAAAGGGCTGTCATTAGTTTTACATGAAAGCTTAGAAAACAGGGAAATAAAATTCCTGTCTCCTAAATTAGTAAACATCTAACCTGTAAGCAATTGAAATTAAATGTAAAATAACCTCATTATTACTTGGGTAAATATTTGTGAAATTGTCACTCTGACTGTCTTTTAATGTTATGGTTCTGAAGTCACAAAATGAATCCTTATCTCTGACCAGACATTATCAAGTGCATATCTCTGGATTTAAGTACAAGCAGAGTAAAAGAGTTTCACCAATCAAAAATTCATCCTCACAGTGAAACAAAGAACTAAAACCCAGAAACTTTTAAACCCCTGGTAACCTGCATCCATATATGAAATGATAACAGATTGAACACTTCTATCTGTATAAAAGCAGAGAAATCGGCACACATAATATCTTGCAAAGGTGTCCAGAACTTAACAGTTCTATTACCATTACTCTGTGAGAAAGCAAATGTTGTGCTTTGAAATCCATTGTTATGGAACAGATTACAGACTCTACCTCACAGAAGGAAGTATAAGCTTCAATTAAGGTTTTGGGTTTCAAATGTGGCAAGTTAAATGTATTCTTGAGACAAAACAAAAAACCCTTGCTTTCATTGTTATGCCCTTAACCCCCAAGCACATCTAAATTATAATCTTCCCAGACGCAGTATCATCACAGCATTATCAAAACTGGAACCTTCTGGATAAGTTACACTCTAAAGTTGTCTTAATTACCTTTTTGTTGTTACTTTTCCCCGGGGTCTCTATTGCAATGTGAATAAATCAATTAACTTTTACAAACTGAAGTGATTATAATTCCCAAGTAGAAGTATTAGCATTAAACATAGCATTACTATTAAATTTGCAAAACGTACAAACAGCTAGAGCCCATAATATAATGGTTGGCAGAAACTGCCTGAGTTTCAAAATTATGAACATTTCATGGTTAGTTTTTCCCTTAACTTACTCTGAAGAATTCTTTTGTTGACCCTGAATCCAGGGTTCCATAGGCAATTTCTGTTTGTTTGGCCAGATCTTCTGCACTTTCTATGGGGGAGACCATTCGTTCAACCGTCAGGAAAGCGGCGAGGTTAGCGGTGTAAGATGATATAATGATGAGCGTAAAGAACCACCAAACACCTCCAACAATTCGACCTGAGAGGGATCTAAACATGGATAAGATAATGCACATTTTCCTTTCTCTAACCAACAAAGAAAAAGAAAAGAAATATCATAAATTCACAGGGTACGTTTAAAACCACGATGGCAATTACAGTTTTATCTTCTGTCTACTCCAGAATGATTCTATCTTTCTGTACAATCTGAGCTGGGCACGCTACCTCGAGGATATGAATGCCACTGAAAATATGGAAGATGTTCCCTTTTTATTGTGTGTTTCCAGAAACGTGGAGCTTAATGCCTTTCCCCCAGGTACAGGAAAGGAACACTTACTGAAATTCACTGATATATCCGCCCCACTTTACGTTTTAGCATCTCTGAAATTGGGGTGTAGCCTACAGGTGATGAGATAAACACACTCGTGTGGCTTCATCGGCAGCATCACTGATCTCTTTGTGGTACATGAAACAGCAGTGCGTGTTACCAGCGGGCAAGGTCTCAGATTTCATACAGATGTCCTTCCGAGAGGACTTGTAATGGCTTTCAGACGGAGCCCTGCCAGGGCAGGTGGGACACCCCGAACGGGGTTGGACCAGATGAGGACTCAGACTGGTCTCAGAGTGACCACGCTGGGGATTGTTTGGTCTGTTTGATATTTCATTTCTGATCTGAGCTGAGGATGGGCTATCTCCAAACACATCTTTACTTTCTGCCCTAAACAGGTTCTCTCTGCCATTGCCAACACGAGAGCACAGCGTGTGACTTCTCAGTGCACTGGGGGATGCCATTAAAAAACAGACACTAAACCTCAAAAAAAAAAGTTCTTTCCACATCCTTTCCCTGGTATCAGGGATGTGTGGGTAAGGTGCGTGCAGAGGAACAGTGAGGATGGAATGAATAAAAAATCCAGGTAATTTTATCATTGATTTCACTCCCTGGGACCATCAGACTTCAAAATTACTAGGACAAATTGTTTTTAAACTTTTTTTTTTAATGTAAGAAAAAAATTTCCTATTTTCCATGACATTTTTAACTTTCAAATTCTCCCTTCTTAACCATTATTATTAAGTAGCACCTGACAGTTTTAACTTAGCACCTGCTTCATCCTGGTTTTCAAAACCATCCCATGACTTGCTTTTGCTTTCTCTTCATTTGATTAATTCAGAGTTACTGACTCAGTTTTCTATGTTATTGGAATTTAAACACATTTAGAGTTTTCTGGGACCTTAAGGAACACAACTGCATTGTGCCTAAAATGTCTCTTTTTGAGAGGGCACACATTTCTTTAAAAAAATCTGTATATTTGTGTTGCTAATCTAAGTCACATATTTAAGTTCAGTTCATAGCCTTCTCCTACTTGCAGTTATTTTTTCTGTGGGAGAAGGTTGGTATTTTTCTTGCAATAGGAGACTGGCTGCATTTCTGGAAAATGACTGAAAAGGTCTTAGTGGCATCCAAAGGAAGTGAGCATGACTCCACAGATATTGAAAAACATGTCTATTAAACCAACACCGTCTTGACATTGCTGAGTTTGCCCACTAACTAAGCTTACTTAGTTCATGTTCTGTTACACAGAACAACAGATATCTGGTACCTAATATACTGACTCAGGCGTCAGGTAAAGTCTACAGCAGAAATCCCCCATAAGGTATGTGGGGTATAAACTGAGGTCAAAATTAACTTTTATAAAAAGGGAACAACAGCAAGAGTAACGAAAAATTCTGATTTTGAAAAGGAGACAAAATGAAAATGAAATCTTAGTCTGACAATTCAGATTTTCATTTCCACCTGTCAGACCACTGAAGGCCATACTAACACTATGTGATTTTGGAGACTGCGGAGCGGTTGCATATGTTACTTCTCCGCTGGGAAAGTTCATCTGTATGATGTGTCCACATCTGGTGCTAACTTGGAAAAACTGGCCCCGGTGGCACTCAGATTAATTTGGGAATTGCACCTTTCTCCCCTCCCCCAGGAGAACAATGTGCGGAGACAGCCTGCGCAACACCGAGAATGACGGCGCAGGGAGGAAGCGAAGCGTTTTCAAACTAACCTGGGTGAAATGTCACATCCTTGCTGCATGAAGGCGCCCAGGGAAAACCAGAGGCTGTTGAAGATGCCGAACTCATTGGGAGGCTGGTCGCTGGGCCCTTCCTTTCCATCCTCTGGCTCTTCTGTGTGCCATTCATACGGACTAAACCTGCTGACTAGGAATAAGACCACACTGACACCAATGTAGGCAAACACTATACACATCCAGATCTCATAGGCCAGAGGGTCCAAGAAGGAAAACACTCCCGGTTTAGATTTCTGAGGCTTCTTGATCATGATGGATATGCCCAAACTCATGAAGGGCTTAGAGAAGTCAATGACCTCCTCTCGGACCAAAGTGATAGTCAGAGGGGCAATAGCAATCTCTGCTTTCTAGAAGAGAAGAGACACATGAAAACACACAGGTTAATGCACTCCATGAAGTGGCTGGCACGGGGCCGATCCACTCAAAATTAACGAGTTATGCATCCACTCTACATTCTGAAGGGGAAGGCCAGCAGCTAGCTGAGTATGAACGGCGATAAACTGAGGGTGAACGGTAGATTGTTTTCCCAAGAGAATATACCCTGTGCAAGTGCATGAAATATTTTTATTGGTGCTGGTGATTAGATGAGAGGAAGAGACGCAGGGAAAGAGTGGATAGAAGCAAAAATGTACTTGAACTCAGATAACTGTCTTCGTCTTTAAGCACATGGGCCGGGCCAGAGGATGAGCCTGACCGGACTTCCCATATGGCTGGATTTCTCAATTTCTTGGCCGGAATGGCCATTATGTTGCAGTGTTTTCTGTTTCATTTGGAATGGTGCCACTGACTCATTACTTGGCCGTCCTTAATATTATGAATGCAAATTTCAAACAGCCCTTTTTTATTCCTTTCCAGTTGTAGGAAAACCTACCCTACAGTCTGTGTTTGTAGCATGGAAGACACCTGCTGTTTGAGGACATTTTCCAATCCAGAGCACACACAAAAATCTGAAAATTGGCATTTATTTCTCCCTAGCCACATACTTTGATTTTATACTCTGAATTTCAGCGTTCGGAAAACAGTGGATTCAATTCTCAGCTCTTATGATCTGTAAGACACCAGTTTCTGTTTTTGTTCTGTGACTCGGCCATTTTTCCAAGCCCATTTTCCATGTCTCCCCAGTGAGGACACTTTTGTGTTTGCCTCATTGCATCACTGTGATTCTCTCTTTTGGACAATTTAATAAAATCCTAGTGAGCATTTACTGAGGGACTATATATCTGGCTCTGAGCTAAGTACTTTAAACGGCCTCTCATTTAACACTACGCTAATCCCGTTTATCACTGTTTTCTAGACGATGGAGCTGAGACTCAGGTGTACACATCACGGCCCGTCTTGATCGGGGCTCGCGTGTCTTCCATCAATCACGCCATCTCCAAAAGTGAATGGAATAAAGGGTCGTGAAAACACTGTAAACTGTTAAGTGATCTGCAGGTACAAAAAGGTTATTTGATTGTTCATTTTGAAAAGAACATATCTGGCAGTAAAGGGGAATCGGAAACACGGCCAGGCATGCTCCTGGAGAGGCTGACATCTCCAGGGATTCCTAGAGACCCTCAGGTCACTGGCTCACAGGCCAGCCGGCAGCTCCATCCCAGGGCACTGCGGTGGCTAGTGCGGGGAGGGTACAGCAGCAACGAGGCTGCCCATTGTGGGGCTGAGCACTAGTTCTGAGAGTCCTCTGGGGGAATGAACTTAGCTTACCTCATGAACGCCCACATTTATGAAAGTCAGACTCACCGCTGGGAGGTTATCATTTTTGCCATTTTATTATTTACATAATTTCCATTAGACAAGTGATCTAACTGGCTACAGAATAATGAGATGTAGAAACAGAATGACCTCCGTTCCCTTCACCTGCTCCTGCTCGTTCTTCAGAGAGGCCTGCTGGACGTGATTTGAGCAATCGTACTTCTCTATTCTGAAACGGGGTAATACTGTTTGCAATTTCTTTACTCAGAAAGTTATGATGAACTCCTTTTCGTCTTATCATACATACTAAGAATCAAAGATTGCAAGTATTTGATCATGGGAAAATATCACAATGTGCTCAACCTACTTATTATTTTAGGAGAGGCTTATGCTGTTTCCAGGTTTACACAATTTCCAACTTCGATGATGTTAACATCTTTGAAGACAAGCCCCGGTATATTCCGTAACCATTTAAGATGAATTTCTAGAAAGGGGATTCTCTGGTCTAAATGGGAACAATCCTTGCAATGGCCACGATACGTTTTGTGCAACTTTTCTCTGGGAAGATCATGCAAATTTCTACCATCATCAGCACTGTGTGGAGAGCACTTGCCACTAGGAATGCCGGCCAGCCACGTGTACCTTTATTCTCATCCATCTTTGCCAATTGCTCCACGGCCAGCTAGATCTCTTTGCAGTAATCTGAATTTATTTTTATAAAACATTTATTTTATAAAACAAATAGCCATTTTTCCCTATGCCACAGCTTGTCATACTCTGCCCCTATTTTCCATATGGTATATTCACTTTTTACTTACTAATTTGTAAGTGCTTTTATTTTTTTTTATTTTTTTATTTTTTTTTTTAAGATTTTATTTATTTATTTGACAGAGAGAGATCACAAGTAGGCAGAGAGGCAGGCAGAGAGAGAGGAAGAAGCAAGTTCCCTGCTGAGCAGAGAGCCCGATGCGGGACTCGATCCCAGGACCCCGAGATCATGACCTGAGCCGAAGGCAGCGGCCTAACCCACTGAGCCACCCAGGCGCCCTGTAAGTGCTTTTAAATATATTCCAGAAATAAATTTTTATTTTCCATACATGTTGCAAATATTCGCCCTATTCAGTAATGGTTTTGTTTACGTAACTCAGTTCACAGTACTCCACTGCAATATAGGAATATTTAATTTTGTTGTAGCTATATGGGACTATCTTTTTTTCTGTTTTCAGCCTTCGGTTTCATGCTCAGAAAAATTCTTCTCATATGATGAGTCTCAATCAAACAAATTTTATTCTTGTACTCAGAACTGCTTTCAGCTTTAGTTGGTATTGTACGTGATGTTGGTCCACTGTCGCAGCACAAATGAGTAAGGCAAACTGTCGCTGATGGGAAATGCCACCTTTTGTGAACTAAGCTGCTTGGTGTTGTGTTCTTAGGCAAAGTTGTATTGACACGAGTTACCACCGATAAACGAAAGCAACATGGAGAGAAATGGAGGTGCCTCCCGCTTGGGGAACAAGGGGTGAGGGAAAGTGAATGCTGGATCAGGGTGGTGATGGGAAGGTCGAAGGGGACACTTTTGAAGTCTGAAAGTCGTGTTTTGAAAGAGGCCAGTGAAACAGAGAAGATACACCTGGGCTTTCTCTGCTCAGACTGGAGATGTTACATCGTGGGTCTGGTTCCACGATCTCTCAGCGACTCCCGGGGGTCGAGTATCTCCTGCAAGAGCTGACTAACATTTGGGTTCTCAAGACCGGAGCGAGGCTCAGGAGCCTGCGCTGTGACCCAGACCACAGGGAACGCTGGTGCTCGCAGGACCCGGAAGGTGCGTGGGGAAATACTTCCCTGGATTAAAATCCATGCACACGAGTATGGCAGGGGCCAGCAGAATGCGCACAGAACACGGCGACAGGATTTGGACTTGGTGCACGGTGGCCACAGGCAGGAAGGACATGAGCAGCTGGGGGTGGGGAGGAGCGTGGTCCTGTGCTCTGGGGCCACCACCAGCTGGCGTGCTGAGGCCATGCGTGTGTCCCAGAACACTTACTCCTAACAATGCCAGTAACAAAGTGTGTGAAGAATAAAGAAGCAGTAATAATAACAGGTTCAAAGTAAATAATTTTACTTTCTAATGGGCTTTGTTGGGTAGGAGAGAATGGATGGAGCTTTCCCTTGGGCCCTGGACACTGGGCATTTGTTCTACGGATTAGCAGTAAGAAAGCACAAACATTAAGAAGTGCAGACTTGACAGACACCAGGATGAAAAGCACCAAATCTGCACAAAGTATTGAGTCATGGAAGGTTCCTTTTGGGAAAACGTCAAGTGACAGAAATGAGAGAATCTGACCCCTCGCAAATGAACTGAGGACTGAATACGCTGCGTATTAATAAGCACTCTGCTATCTTTTCTGAGAACTGCTTGACCTTGGGACTCTGTGTTACTATGACAGGTGCTATGGCTGTAACTCTTGGTTGATGATGCCAATCTCTGAATAGCACTTGTTTCCGTTACTTGAACAATGTGGTCAGAGCCCTTGCAAAGGGGTGAGGTTGGGCTGCCCAATGGGCATGGACTCCGGAGGAGAGAGATATAATAACTGCTGTAGGAAGTTACTCAGGTTAGTCACACCATACATGACTAACTGGTAATTCAAGAAGGATTTTTGGAGATGAAATACCCAATAGTGTTTTCTGAAGGAAATAAATTACTTTAGTTCACAAGTTTAGTTCACAACTAATTACTTTAGTTACAAGTTGAATAATGTTTACATTTATAATCTATATATAGTCGGGGCGCCTGGGTGGCTCAGTCAGTTAAGTGGCTGCCTTCAGCTCAGGTCATGATCCCAGGGTCCTCCCTGATCAGCAGGGGCCTTGCTTCAACCTGTCTGCCTGCTGCTCCCCCGCCCTCCCTTGTGCTCACTCTCCGTGTCAAATAAACAAATAAATAAAATCTAAAAAAAAAAAAAAAAAAAAAAAATCTACTTACTGTCTCAAAAACTAAAAGTATTACCAAAAATTTAAAATATTACCAAGGGACACATGGTTTAGGAATCCTTTTTTTTGGAACTTAAATCTCACTATCAAACCGTTTGTGAGCACTGTGATAAAACACTTCTTGATTTTTTTAAAACTGCAAAATTTTTCTTCACTTAGGACAACGAACTAGTCAGTTCTTTTTAAATGGATATAAAACGAAATGATTGTTCTTTAATGCCAAACGATTTCCTCTTCTGCTGAGGTTATAGCTACTGTATCAGACTGGCTGGAGAAAGTATGTGGCTTTGGGGTCTGAAATGCAGGATACAGAATCGGGAAACTATCCACTTGTAGTTCAGGCTTGGAAAGGGAGCCTCTCTCCAGACTCCAGTTACGCTCTCCATCATTCCATCCTTTTTCACTTTTAGGGAAGGAGGACTCTCATGTAATGATTTCAAAGAGGTCATATGAGGAGGATGACTCAGAGAGTGTGCTTTGAAGGTGGAATCTGTGAACTACGGATTGGCTTACAGGACACCTCCAAATACACTTCAGGTGTGTATGACTTATCGATTATTCGATGACTACAGCTTACTGTAAGCTCTGGGTTTGGCTTCTGGGCTCTGGAACTACAGCGCGTTACCAGCATTTGGTAACTGCCGGTTTCATTTTGATACTTCGCAGGGATTGCTGACAAAAACGATCTTGCTCTCATTCAGGCAGGAATGTCTACATTGAATTTGCTCTTGGCTATAAATGTGTATATTCAGCATCCGGTAAACGGAAGGGTTTGACATGTATGCGTGTGAGGCCTGCTATGGAATGCCTTTGGAATACGGAATTGCATTTGGCTACGCCTCAGAAAATTATGGCATTGCATAAAGTTTAAACTTACCGTGTTCAGCGGAACTCTAAGAATCTCATATTATTGCTGAATATTTTAGAGATGCTAAAGTAGCTTAATGATTGCTTTATCAATTATGTAAATGAAATCTACCAGTAACCCCAATCAACAGGGACATAAGTAACTAGTTACAATAATGTCCACCTTTATGCTGTTGGGGAAAATATGCTCCTTCCATTATCAAGTAACATTCATAGTAGATTTGTTTTGCAGTTCTTTTTTTTTTTAAATTTTATTTTTAATTTTTATTTATTATTTATTTATTTTTGTTTTGCAGTTCTTAAAAACAACATGGCTATGGTAGAGCAGCATTAGGTTTTCGAGAATTATCATCACAGACACTGAAGTCAATTTTTAAAAAAGATAGGACATCATATCCCAAATTTTTATCTTTCCTGATTTTGAAATTATGAGGTGTTAGCTTCTCTCATTATTTGGGAATTGCACCATAATGAATTAGAGAAACATCTGAACTTCATATATGCCTCTTTGAATGTAACCGCAAATTTGTTAAAAAAAAAAAAAAAAGTTAACAGGTCTTAAGAAATGGATATATGCCCAGGTGATAAAAACTTTCAGGTTTATACAAGTAAATCCTTCAATAAATTGATTTGCTTACCCCATAAACAAGTTCGCCTACCATCCCATTCCAGATTTTTGTGTCTGCATCCCTTGCTCCATACTTTCCATCAGGGACAATGGCAATTTTATACTTGATACCAATATGTTTTGCAATTTCAGATGCCAAATCTACACAGTATCCTTCATACTTGTCATTTCCTTCAAACATTTCGTGATTTTTCTTGTACATAACATATGGGGATTCCTATAATGAGAGAAGTAGAACTGTAAAGGAGAAATTACAAAACATTCAAAAATCTTTATGTAACTTTTCAGCTGCAGAATTTGACAAGATTATATTTAATATACACACTGATTTTGTGTGGCTAGAAATCAATAATAAAACAGATGAATTTATAAATACACTAAGGAGTATATTCAGTTGCTTTATGTTGGGTACTAAAAGGGAAACCTTTAAAACAGTTTTCTACCCAGTGACTGTTACATACCGAGTACCGTGACGACGACATGAAAAGTAGGTATTAGTAACTGTCAAGGGAAGGATAAGCCTATCATCTTTGGCAATGAAATTAGTTATTTCTAAAAATAGCTCATGAAATTAGAGACCAACTAGTAGCTATTCAAGGTCACAGGTCTCCATATTCTGCATCTTTTTTATTCATATTGAACTACAATCTCCTTTAGCAAAGGAGCTCAATGATTTTTCTCTGCTCTCTAGCATTTCGCTGAATGCCCTTTTCAGAGCAGGCACTAGCAAGGTTCAATGAAGAAATAAACTCATTATTTAAAACATTTTACATACTTATTTGCCTTAAAGTGGCTTTCCTAAAACTGTCCAGTATTTTTGGCTTTAATGAGGGTTGTGGTTAATGAAGTTTTATCTATTATAAAATATGTCTTCAAAGAAAGCTAATAATCCCCCCAATTGTGATAGTCACACACTTCAAGTGATATTCCTGTTTAGTTTTTGAAGTAAGAAAGATAGAAAATAGGATGAAGAATTACTGTGAAAATCCTTATAAAATTTACAGACTTACTTGTGGCTAACAATAACTAGACAGTTTTTAGTTAAAGCACACACATATACACACACATGCACACACGCACCCCTAAACCAAACCATTTAAAGGCCATGAACTAAGAGACACATTAGCAAGCAAGCACCTATTTTATAAATGGAGCCTAAAGCCACCAAAAGATAGGTCTGGTGAAAACATGCAAGATAGACCTGCTGGTCACACCTCAGATTCGCAGACAAAGGAGTGGCCACCTTTAGCCACAATGTCACTGAGATCATGCATTTATATTTTATAACATTGTAACATAACATCCACTGAGTAATTTTCACACCATATTCTTCTCTCCCAGCACGTGTATTTGGGGAAGTTGAACTTGCTCCTAAAACTCTAGATTAGACAGTATTTTACTTTGCATAACATCGCAGTATATACAGGTTCTGATTTTAAGTACTTTATAAACATAGAAACTACTTTAAGAAACTTAATAAAAATGTAAATTGCATGATCTATAACTTTCTCATCGGGATGCCCTAAATAACTCTACCATGGGCCATTGTCTAGGGCTGGTCCTCGAATAATTCTACCTTAGGCTAACATAGTCAAAGGACCCAGAACTCTCTCCTGTCTTTGAAATTGATGCAGGTATTAACACCAGACTTGGGTGAAGAAAGTTTCTCCACCTATAAAGTTAAGATAACTAATTGCCTCTTCTTCAGACAGACGACAATTATTTAGTAGCTTATGGAAATCATCCTCCAAATATAAAGGGTTTTGAAAATTATAAATGTGGTGAGTTGTTGCAAAGCAGTGTCAATGCCTAAGATATAAAATACTAGTAGTTAAAATGAGCTAATCCTTACGTTCTCTTTTTCTTGTGACAGCTAATTAAAATTCTCTATATGTAGAGAAAAGCAAGATCCACACATTTGTAAAATGCTTAAAACTGTAACTGAAATGGCTGTATAGTTTTCACTTACAACTTTCACTATAATAAACTTTAGAGTTTCGCAAAGTTGTACAACTATGGCTCACATGCAGTACTAAGACTGAAGGTCAATTCTAAAGTGTCTGGAATACTTGAGCACTTAGAATTTCAGCCCTCAAATCTATGTATGACAGTATTAGCTTGTGTGCATGTTTCTTTAGCTAGAAATCCCTCCTCATTTGCTCAATTCCCTCTACATTATACAGTGAACAGTTTGCTTTATTAAAAGCTGCACTTATATTATGTACTCAAACATTTACTAAGCACCCACTGTGTGCCAGGCAGTTTGCTGGAAACTAGGGGGTACAAAAATAAGTAAAATGTGCCTCTTGTCCTCTTGTGATTAAGATTACAATTCTTTGCAATAAGGATAAAGGAGTAAGAGTGAGGGGGACAATCATAAAATACAGGAGTGAAAAATAAGAACAGCTCTACTTATTTAGGGCATGCTCTGGATCAGAAATCATGCTAAGTTCTTTAATTGTGCCCTTCACTTACTTTTCACACTGATATTTTGAGGTAGGCACTTCCCTTTTGCAGGGGGAACATTTAAGTCTCAGAGAGGGCAAGTAAATTGTTCAAGTTCACAGAAGTAGCCAATGTGGGAACTAAATCTGTTGTTCGAAGTATCTGGAAACTGTTGAAGCTATCAACGCATTTGTCAAAATGCATGCAACTCTTCGAGATTTCATATGATTTAACCAGGGAGGGGACAAGTTTAAGGACACAAATGTCTGTATTATGTGTAAATGATATACGTTCTATGAAACTGTGGGTACACATTGTAGATAAAACCTTTCCCTATCTCCTCATATCATCTGGTACCTATAAGGCACTCCATGAATAAAAGAGATTTCCTGGCACATCACCGCTCCCTAAATGGGAATACCATGGTGAAGTAATTACTAAGTGCGAGGACATCTCTTCTGAAATAGACATCTGTAAAACTGAATAAAAAAATGTATTTGGTGTTTTCTTTTCTTCTTTTTTTTTTTTCAATTCCCTTTTTGGGCAGCATGGGCCCATCAGGGTCTTTGCTTTCCTGCCAAAGAGACCAACAAAGACTAGAAAACCTTCAGCTTACTGAAGACGTTGACTAGAAACTGAGCCAGAACGTTTGTATAACCAGGGGCATGTGCAATTACCGAGACTCAGATGAGCGAGGCATGCAGCGTGAGAGAAGTAAGACGGTCGCGCTTGGGGACGTGGGGGAACAGGCCGAGAGAAAGACCAGGCTTTTCTTGGACAGAAGCTCTCCTGGTTGCTCGGCTCTCCTCACTTGCCTCAAGTGTGTCTCATTTTGCTTTTCCTGCATATTTTAATACAAGTAGCAGATCCTAAATGTTCTCCCAACCTCCTCCTTTGCACCAACCCAGCCTGATAATTTTGCCCACAAGTAGCCCTTCTGATCTGCATATTTGGGAAGGATTTAATACAAATGTTTGGGGCTACTATGGGTGAAGAAAATGCCAAATCTTTTCAATATGATAGAAAATGAGTCCTAGCCAATCACTGAGGAGGATTTGTGGGGCATCTTCAGTAAGGAGCCCTTATGGAGTTCAGGTAAGTAACTGTGAATAAAAATGGAATGATCAGAGGTGTGGAAAATAACCTCTTATTTCTGCCCTAAAAGTCTAACCTACCATCCTCAATATCAACTACTGTGCTCTGTGGACTGGTAATTCCTCAGAAGTTATTTTAAATGCATTACTTCTTAGTGATTATGAGTTTATTACTAACATTTCCATAATGGGTAGTGTTCCACATCTGCTCTGCTATTTCAGGAAAGAAATCAATCTCTGTCTAAACCTGCTACATTAGGGCTTGCTTAAGGAAATGTTTGTGTAAATGAATTAAGATGATTTTCAATCAATAAAGTATTTTCCTACTGAGGATTTTTTCAGATTATTTGTATTTAGCAAAACTTGTTGAAATAGATACTTATTAGAAAGGCTTTAAGATTTTCTAAACAAAAAATATAATGATTTCAAATACTATCGAAAACAGTTAAAGTAATAAAATCAATAATATTAACCAAAGTTATTTGCTGTGTGTATATTTGCCTTTCTCCAAAGAATCTTACTGGATGCAGATAATTTATCCCATGGATAAAAATTTGTAAAAGGAGAATTAACAGGTTATTATTCAATTCAGAGAAAAAAACGAAATTGGATGGCTCTACAGCTTTAAAATTTATTCAAAAGAAGGTAATTCAAAACTAGTTGAGTACTTAGTCCTTTGGAGGCAGGTGTATGCATGGGGAAAATTAATATTTAGTGCAAGGAGGAAAACAAGTGTATCTATTTTTGTATATTTATGTACATAGGATATAAAAATATATATATAAAAATATATGCACATGTATACATGTGGAGGGCAGCTATAAAATTCTACATAGAGAAGATAAAATATCAAACATCTAATGAAAAGGTGTAAGAAAGTAACCTCTGGAAAGATCAACTATGATAAGTAAAACTGCTTTCAGGTTTTTAACATAATTCTAATACTGCAGGGAATACACGTGGATTTATGGAAAATCTTCCTAGAGGATTGTTAACATTCATAAGATGGTAAGAAATAGCTTCTTAACTGAGCAATGCATCATAAGCATCGTTTAGCTTCAGTCATGAACATCTGGGGGAAAATGGGCTCGGCTGAAATACTGCTTTATCTCTCCTCTTCCAGAGAGTTCAGCAGCCAGAAGACTGAGATTACAAGTCTCCCTCTTGCACGCCGCCTTCCCCTCAACCGCTGAGCCAATGCACACTGCACGACTCGGATCTGGCTTCCTTCAGCGGCTGACAGAAACTATTACTGAGGATGGAGAAAGTTAGTAGGACTCACAGTCTCATATACAATTATAGCTTTATCAAATTTTTAGTCACTACGTCTTAAAGACAGAAAACAACATCTGAACTCAAAACTTTAGACCTTTCACTCTTGTAGTCACGATCTCATGGGAGGCGGCTGCCAGTGGTACTTTTATTTGGAATTAGCCAAGCAAACAGTCAGCATGACCGTCTTCAGGTAGAATAAATGAGACATTAAAATGAAGACCATGTTATTGATATACAATACTGTCAGAAGAAAAAAATAAATTTCAGTACAGGAAGCTGGAGCCCCATTTTATTTCAGAATGATATCTAGTCTACCTATCTATTGTTTGTTGTCTGCTTTCTTTCACTGGAATAGAAACTCATTTGAGTGCAGGACTGTTGTCGGTCTCGTTCTCTGGCATGTCCCTGGGCTTACAGTGGTGCCCAGCACACAGCAGACGCTTAATAAATATTTATGGATGAATAAATGAATTTCTCAATCAATTTTATTTAACAACAGCATATATCATTACAATGTGTCAACATATAAATAACAATATACACCAAGGAAAGACAAATGGGAAGAACAACAACGCCATATCAATTTTGATCAAAGTGCGTGATTTCCAGGGTGGCACCACTCTCAACCTTGTGTGTCTAGAGGGCTGTCTTGCACATATGAACGATGTCAAACCAGCTCCGTCTGTGTTGGGAGTTTTCAGCTGAATTTGGGAGATTATTACATGCAGGTGACAATACCTCATTTGTCTACAAGGAATCATTATTTCTTTCAACGTGAATGAGATGTGGCGCTTCATAGGTCCCGGACGACCATTTTCAACAAAGCAAATACAAGGAACACGTTTAGGGAAAGGATTCTGGTATTCTTTTTTTAATTACTGAATGATTACGCAATTGCAAAGCCCAAAGAGGTATTATTATATGAAGATTACATTTTTATACAAAAGACAAATACTAGTATTGCACTATTTTGATAGCAAAAATATTGATGATATCATTGTCAAACAACAGCTTTACAGAATATTCTTCGTATATAAAGGAAACAACTAATTTCTCAATCATTTTAGCTGTTTTGGTAGCATGCTTTCTGAAAACCAGCCATGCTTGCAAACTGATTCAATATTTTGGTTTTAAGAATTCTATCTCCAGCCCCCTTAATAACAGGGATGGAAAGAAGATTCTCTACATTGTACCTATAATGCACATCCAGACACTTTATTTCACACAGAACAGGCAAAATTGCAAAAGACCTTTAAAGAAAATAAACTGGGCATATTCGGAAAACAAGCACATAAATTCATAGATATTTACTTTTAGAAAACCTTCACTTGGAATTGGGGGTGATGTAATTCCAGCTTTATATACAATGACCTTATTTCAGGATAGGGGAATTGCTTTGTCAGAATTGTTAAGTGATTCTCTTTCAACATCTATGTATTTTCTTGAGAAACATGAGGATTAATTCTTCTTTTGTTCTAGTATCTCAGAAAAGTCACAGAACTTAAAAAAAATTTTTTTTTTGTTTCTGGTAATCCAGAGTTGGTCATCCAAGAAGAATCCCACATGAAAAATTAAATTTACTACAGGAGAACAAGACTTGAGCCTTAGTTAGGAACGGTCGAACAGCGTGGAACTCATTTCTTTCTTGATCAATCTCTTAAAATAGGATTCTTCATCAGAGGCTGAAAAGAGGAGGACTGCACTGAAGTATGACTTTCCATTACTGTGTTTTTTTAGGAAAAGAAATATATATGTACATATATACTGCTTTTCAAGTCCCATGCAATCATTACACAATTAAGCTAGAAGGAGTGTATTTTGCACTCTTACACAAAAACTGCTATCGGTTGGCTTGCATTCTAAAATCAAGTTCCCATCAAGTCTCAGCGGAGTAACATGGCACAGAGGCTGCTCACTGCAACATATGAACGCTTCTCTCTGGCATTTTCATGCTTTGACCTCAGTGCCCAAACTTTTGGAAATAACTTGACGTTACTAAAAATCAAAATTACATAAGCTAAAAGCTAAATAACATAAAGTATTTCCACTTTATTTAGAGTAAGGGCTTTGTAAGTAATTAAAAACGTGTTCTGCCTAATGAGACGGAGCTGAGGCTATAGGTCACCGATTGTTGATCTCCTTCGACCAGTGTGCCCTCAAAAGGGCATGCTTGACTTCGACTGGGAAGATAATGTCTTTATGATCTCTTTGAAAACATTTCCTTAACATTTAGAGTTGTTTTCACTTTATGACGTGACAGAATGGAGCAATCATACTTTCCTTAAGTCTTAGAAGTCTGATAAATTTATTGTGTTTTTATCATTGGTCAATGAGAAAAATAATCGGTGCAGAACACCATTTTCACATTAAAAATAGAGAACAAAATTTATTTCTAAAGCATTTAGTTGTATAAAACATGCTCATTTAAATCTTTACATTCATAGCCCCACTATTATAGACAGACAATGCATATCATTATTCAATGATTAAAGTCCTTGAAAGTGATCAGTTTTAACACTATCAACTATTATTACACTGATGTCATAAAAAACAGCGTAACAACAATAATGTGGTGTTTATTACCACATGTTTTTATGTGACTGGTTGCTGAGTCTTCATGTTCATTCTTTTGTCCTTTGGAATGTTAGCATTTCATCCATTTCTAACTAGGGTGTGACAGTTTCCATCTTTAACATCTGAGTGTCTTTCCAAGAACAACATTGCAACAAAAGATAATACAAATGAAGGTAATGAATGTATTCAAAGGTCAGGGAAAACCTATTCAGAGCCTCAACAGACTTTTGCAGATCAGAACACCTGTGTTATCCCAGCTGTGATGCAGCTCTCATGCCATTCACCAAAGCTGGGGACTTAAAACTGCCTGTGGACAAGACGGAACAGCATAAAGCATAGACCAAAACTTACCATAATTGTGGTTACAACCACCGTTCTGTTCTCAATAGCTGCTGTGTCATTGCCAAGAGTGGGCACATCTTGAATCAAGACCAATTTATCCATGTCATTCCAGTAACCGACCTACCAAACAGAGAAAATTCTTGAAAACACATTTTAGAACAGTTTTCTCTAGTTCTTTCCGGAACCATCAGGGTATTAATAAGTAAGCAAACAAACTTAAAAAAGAGACAAAAAGGAGGCTCGGGAAGCCTTCTGAATTGATGATAAGCCAGATACTGCCTAGTTGTACATTTGGCAACTTTTCAATTTACAGTCTTAGAGCAGCCAAAACATTGGGAAAGGAGACGTTCCGAAAAGAATATGGATATATACAGAATACCATTTTATGTCGATCCTCTCTTCTAGTGGGATTGACTGGCACCCTCTAAAATTAAGTTACATGATTTTATCAATGATGTTACAGGTTTCACCGAAAAGGGAATATGTACAGGATATTTTTAAGCAAAAAAGACTTGCATATATAAGGCAATATAGAAAGAATTTGGGGGTTTTACATACCTTAGCCACTGGGTAAAAAATCTAACCATTTCTAAAATGCTAAATACATCAGAGGTTAATATTAATGAATAATATTTTCACTTGTAAAGATGACACTTAAATTTGTATTTTTAAAATTTTTAAGTTCTTATATTACTTTCTCACTTAGAGGAGAAACAAAGTCCTTTCTGTAAAATATATTTAGCACTTAGTTAGGTACTTCACAAAGTAGTAAACTCTAATGGGGTCCTAAAGGAAACTGAGGGTTCTTTGTATCGTGCCGACTACTAAGTACTAGGAATGGCTACCACTTAACCGCTTGCTCTGGGCAGAGTCTAAATATGCATCTAAAAGTTTACAGAGCCTGTGTGGTTCAGTTGCTGAAGTGTCTGCCTTCAGTTCAGGTCATGATCCCAGGGTCCTGGGATTGAGTCCCGCTTTCTCCTTCTGCCTGCTGCTTCTCCTTCTGCCTGTTCTCTCTCTCTGACAAATAAATAAGATCTTTTTTTTTTTTTTAAAGATTTTATTTATTTATTTGACAGGGAGAAATCACAAGTAGATGGAGAGGCAGGCAGAGAGAGAGAGAGGGAAGCAGGCTCTCTGCCGAGCAGAGAGCCCGATGCGGGACTCGATCCCAGGACCCTGAGATCATGACCTGAGCCGAAGGCAGCGGCTTAACCCACTGAGCCATCCAGGCGCCCCGAAATAAATAAGATCTTAAAAAAATTTAAAAAGAGTTTATACACACAGCAAATGTAGAATAGAAGTAGGTGCAACTGTGACCCACATGTTGGAGATGGGGACTAAATAGCAGCAGGTTACATACACTGCATGAGGTGATCACGCTCCAGAGGGGCCAGAGCTCCCAACTGAGTTCTCTAAGACACCAGGTCCACACACTTGGCTGTGAGGCTCCACAAGCTACCCTGATGCGTGTCCACCGAATGCGTGCCAGACTTCTTTCTCGGATTTCTGGATACACCTTATCAAACTCCTGTCTCCATTACAATGTATGTAATTGTTTACTGGTCTGTATTTGCTGTTTGTTCTAATATGTTTTGGGAGTCTCTCCTGGCTTCCTTCAAGTTTCTGACTATCATCTCAGTATTTGTGAATGTATTGAAAGAAAGTAAGCAGTAACGTGTCAGAAAGAGGCACTGTCCAACACAAATGTCACAGACATAACCACAGAAGAGATGAAGGAAATGAATTTTCATTAGTATGGTTTTCTGTAGCTCTTAGTTTGATATGCAATTATGAACATCTATCAATTCAGCAACAGTTTTCAAGTGTCCACAGGAATCTATTGGTAGCTAATATTTATTTAATAACCCAGTGAAAAAGTTAATTTAAAAACAAGTATGCCTTTGAGATGTACATACATCCTCATACAGCTTCAATTCCTATAGGTATTTACAAAATAAAACATCAACAATGTATCAGTTGCCTCCTGGTAACTCTCCTTTCCTCATGATGATTTACATGACATCAAAATAACTTAGCACTTGGTTCCAAGGCAGCTGGCCTCCAGATCTCAGCAGCCCATTCTCTGGGAAAAGTATTTTTCTTTATTAATGAATTCCCAGAACAGAAAAACCATAGATTTGGGATATTCTGAAGAGTTTCAGATGTTGGCAAGACCTTGACATTCTGCATTTAAAACAGCTTCACAACTGTCTACCCTTAAAACATAAATTATTTAGAAGTGCTGACAAGCTGAACTAAAGAGCAAAATTCTACCTAACTGTATGTGTGCCCCTTGTATCTACTTGCAATTTTGTGAAAAAAGGAGGCCGTGGTTTGGGGTATGGGGCCATTCACGCTAGATCCCACTGGGCCAGAGATGCACTGGGAGGTGAGGCAATCAGCGCGTCACTTCTTGAAGAAAGGAATTCTAAAGTTTGGACCTGGAACCTCACGTGAGAGGGGGTTTCTCTCTAGTTTTCTTCACAACATTTTACAATGTACTAAGAACTTTCCCCATGCCTGGTCTCATTTAATCAGACAGGGAAGTGGGCATTTTTCCTAGAGAGAGAAACGGGGTGAAGAATACTTCTGGAACGCTAGAGCAAAAATGTTAGATTTCAAATCACTAAACTGAAGGTTTAGTCAGAAACATATTTGTCTTCTTGGCACTCCTAAAGGTGAGCTGTGCATAAATGCCAGCACGCAAGGCATAGCCGTCTCTGTATTTATAGTGGCCTTTGCCTGCAACGGAGGGACTGGGTTCAGGAGGAGCCACTGTTCTGCTCAGAACTTGTTCCTTGGAGGGATGACAGGACCAGACCTGCCCCCCGCAACACGGCTGAATTCTCGTCTCCATCCTAAAGAGAACTCTCAGGGGCTCCGGGTCTGACAGTATTTCACAGCCATCAAGACAGTGAGCTCTGGAGCTAGGTGAGCCCTGGTTTCTATCTCCCTCCCCTATATCCTTTGAGCTGAACATCCCTGGACGGGTTCCCTGGTTTCTCAGAGCCTTACTTTTTCCTCTTCTTTAAAATGAGAAAAGATATATCTCACTTTCACGTTGTTGTGAAGATTCAATATAAAAATGCACATCAATTTTCCATTTCTGTGCGTGGCATATCACCTGCTCTCAACACAAAAATGTTTACAATGAAGAGCTCCTGCAAGCATACACTCTGGGTTTTAGGGGATCCCTTGGGGGCCACTGGGCGGGGAAGACTCTATCCCACTCAGGAGCCAGGACCTGAGAAAGAGCTGGAATGAGTCCCTCAGTCAGTGCTCCTGTTACAGAAGTCAGACAATCTGATGGGCAGACTCTCTGATCTATTTTCAGAGACAGTTCTCTTGCTAGGAAGTGTTCAATTTACAAGAACGATTGCTCACTTTTCAGACATATTGCCGAGTTTCACCAGCAGCACATTTCTCGTGGTAGCTCATTTTTAAGCTTAATATTCCTGACAGAATGCCCAAGTTGATCACTGCCACAGAAAAACAAAGACAGATGAGTCTACACGGTTTTACACTTCATATTTCTTGTAAGAGTCTTGATGGGTGTCGGCTGAGTGCAAAGACCTTCCTCACTGTCCTCACTCACACTCTTTAACTTCCCCTCAAAATCCCTTAATTGTCCTGACCATCAGGCCACAGAAGGATCAGGGCCATAAGCAACTCCCTTGATATGACCGTTTTTAACCACTGTTCTCCTTTTTACATTATTCTTTCTTTTACATAGAGGTCATTTTGCTTTTGGGACTTAGTTTTATGAATTATGGAACTTTTTTTGCATTTCAGGAAGCTTCTGTTTCACTGGCCAATTTTGCGAAGTCCAGTGTGTGGCAGGAATGTCCTAGCTCCGCCCGCCAGTGAGGCCGTGTTTTTAGGGGCCTGGGGAATACTCTGTCTGCTCCAGAGTGACCAGAAGGATTTTGCCCCAAATGGGCCTCCTTCTGTCCTGTTGCTGGCCGTGAGCAGACAGAGTGGGTAAAATCGGTATAGATGTGGAACTCACTACATTTCTTCTGGGAGCACATCTCATTGTCCTGCTGCGGGCAGGGTCTTTGAGGGGGACAGTCACCTGTCTTCTGAGCTCCCTGAGCTGCATCCCTGTATTAACTGGCAGACTAAGCTCAAGGAGATGTCACTGAGAGGCTGGAAAGCAGGGGTGGTGTGCATGGCAGCTCCAAATCTGTCCCCGCACACCCAAGAGCATGTCCCATGACACACTGGAGCAAAACATAACTAGGAGAGCCTCTGACCTTCCCATCTGTGACTTCAACTGTCCTGCCTCCCTGACTCGCTTCAAGTTCTTGTCCTTCCAGCTTCCATGTCTGCCTGCCTGCCCAAACACAAAGGTGCTGGCCAACGTTAAAGCCTACCTCCTCCATGCAGCCTTCTTTGATTCGTTTTCCTCTAGCTGCAAGAAATCTCTTCCTCTTTAGAGTTTCCATATGCCTTCTCTTTTAACTGTCATGGAACTTAGATTCTACCCCACTGGCAAGTAAACTCCTTTACAGCAGGTTCTGCTCAAGTTGGAGGATGATGCAGAATCGTTCCACGGACAGACACACCTGAATTAAAATCCTTGTTTTCTCATTTACAAGCCTTAGACAAGCAACTATAACCTGTCGGACTGTAATTTTCTCATTGGAAAAATGGTACTCACATTACAGGTTTGTTGTGAGGATTAAATTACACCAAGTCTGGTGTTTGGGACACAGCAGACAATTCACAAATGTCACAGCTATCATTATTACATTATAGCAGAAAATCACATATTAGAAAGTTTTTTAAAACAGCCCAGTGTTTGGACAGAATTCTAAGAAAAGGTAACTTACCATGTTTTTCCTTGAGCATCCTATCTAATCCTACAGAAAAAGAATGTTAAATAGTTCATATGCTAGGTATAAAATGTTGATGCCAGTTATGGGGTGTGATTGTATCATTCCATTACATCAGGTACTTTTTGAATGTTCGGAAGACCTTGGATCTGCCTAGTCATGTCCTGTCACCAGCAGAGTGAATCTCCGAGATCCAGGAGTCTGGCAGCTTCCCCATCCAACCTCCCCAATCCCCCAAGTAGAGCTTCCCAGGTGTTTCTCTCCCCTAAACTAGGCAAGTGAGAATAATCTCATCTTCTACCTGCTCTTTCTTTTGCTCATTGGCATGTGTTTACTTGCTTATTTCAAGAACATTGAGTCAATTCTCAGTATGCTCACTCCTTAGAAATAGCTTCCTTTGTTCTCTCTAATGATTTTATAAATAACCGTGTGGAGGAGAGTAGGTCTCTTATCTGCAAGGTGTACTTTCTTACACAGTAAATTTTGTTTTCTGAGATTCTTTTTGCTAAGCCTTTTTTTTTTTTTTTAAAAGTATTGCTTCCACTTTGGATAAAGGATGCAAACAGTATATAAATGAGTTTTGTTTCAGTTTTGGCACATTATTACATACCAATTATATGACCCAAGAGCTTATTTCAGCATAGATTATAAAAAGATACAATTTGTAAGTACTCACATTAAAAACACAAATGCAGAATATCCAGCTACTTTTTACCTGTAAGCCTTTAAGCATGTCAAATACAAACTAGGAAAATGGGTTGAGTGTAGCTTACCTTCCTGGGCCCTGTGCTCTTCAGCTCAAACACATCCATTGTGTAATTGACCCTACGTCCGTAGTGGTCAAATTGAACGTTCCCTGTCAGTCCCTGAATGCGAACCTATAAATGAAAAATAAAACCCATACATATATTCATGGGCCATTTTGCTTTCAGAAATGTTAACTTCATCTGCTAGGCTTATAACAACACATTGAGTATGGAACTATAAACTGTAAATAACTCACTAAAAAACCAAAGAGTATTTGAGCTGCTGGGATATAAGCTTAAAGATGTAAATCAAAGGGATACAAGCAACTCTGCTCTATACTTAGAAGAGGAATATGTTTTGTTATGTGATAAAGAATACTTCCTTAATACTGAAGTGTTGCCTATAGGAAAGGAAATACGGTTCATTCGTAGTTACTTTTTGGTTCTATTTATGTGTCCACATAATACATTAAATAGTCCTGCTAATCACACTAGATCATATTTCTCTTTGCTAATATTAAAATTAAGAAGTTCAAAATATAAACATATTAAAAAATTCAAGTTTATTTTATTCCAAATTTCCTTTTAATTCATTTTTACTTAATCCAAGGTTACAAGGCAATTTATAGAGATCTACTGAGGTAGTCATTAGCAATGTTTAAAAAATATTTCTGGATCTTATACTTTCTGGCTCCAAGATAGGCTGTAATTCCCACAGCCCTTGTAGTTATGTAGGTCTATGTGACTAAAATAAGTGAGCTGTAAACAGCTGTGATGAGTGCCACCACTGGGCCACAGTGTTTAATTGCCAATTTGAAACCTTCCATAACCTGATTTCCCTTTGTGGCACTGTGGATGGTAGCTGCTGTCAGCCTTGGTCCCTGAATACCCCTCCAAATCTAATGTGTTTTTGAGTGAGAAACACTCTTGTTCAAACCCTTTGGGACTTGGGATTGTCTATACTGGCGCGTAACATAGTCCATCATATATATATAATATATATATATATACATATATATAATATATATATATATACATATATATATATTACATATATATACATATATATATTACATATATATATTACATATATATATACATATATATATTACATATATATATATTTTTAACATATATAAACAGTATTCTACTTAGTATTGTATTTAGAAATGTCTCAAAAATGCTAATGGCTTAACCTATTGAAATGGCAACTGTAGTATATATTTATTCTCCAATAAATTATTCCATTTTCTCAAATATGCCACTTAAACAAGACTACAATAAACTGCACTTAACCAAAATTGTTACCTGTTTGAGCGTCCTCTCCATGTCAATCCCCTGGCCCCAGGGAGCAGCAGGATTTGCCAGGCAATCCCCAGCATTTCCTCTCCTTGAAATATCAATTTTCTGTCTTCTAAGACTGCGGAACGTTTCGGCCATCACAAGGACTCCATCATAAGTCAGTGCAGATGTGTACTAACAAAATAAAAGTAATTATATTGGTGAATGATAAAGTTTTATCAATCTGGAAACAGCGTGGGGGGAGCTTGTGCTTATGACATTAAGCACCCTCCTGCCTGAAGGATAGTCAAATTATTGATAATTAATTGGCTCTAGCTTCGGAAATTTCTATTATCATTTTATTACACATAATGTATACCAAATCATACCCCTCTGATTTTTTTTTTTAAAGTAGGCACCATGTGCAGAGTGGAGCCCAATGTGGGGCTTAAACTCAGGAGCCTGAGACCCTGATTGAGATGTGAGCTGAGATCAAGATTTAAAAAGGAGAAAACACACTCTTCAGAAATTCTTTTTTTTAAATTCCAGAATTCATTGTTTATGAACCACACCCAGTGCTCCATGCAACCGTGCCCTCCATAATACCCACCACCAGGCTCACCCAACCCCCACCCCTACCCCTCCAAAACCCTCAGTTTGTTTCTCAGACTCTCATGGTTCGTTTGATTTCCCCCAATTCCCTTCTCCTCTCCAGCTTCCTATGTCCCCCGTATTATTTCTTATGCTCCACAAATAAGTGAAACCATATGATAATTGACTCTCTCTGCTTGACTTATTTCACTCAGCATAATCTCTTCCAGTCCCGTCCATGTTGATACAAAAGTTGGGTATTCATCCTTTCTGATGGAGGCATAATACTCCATAGTGTAATATGGACAACATCTTCCTTATCCATTTGTACGCTGAAGGGCATCTTGGTTCTTTCCACAGTTTGGGGACTGTGGCCATTGCTGCTATGAACGTTGGGGTACAGATGGCCCTTCTTCTCACTACATACGTATCTTTGTGGTAAATACCCAGTAGTACAATTGCAGGGTCATAGGGAAGCTCCATTTTTAATTTCTTGAGGAATCTCCACACTGTTCTCCAAAGTGGCTGCACCAACTTGCATCCCCCCAACAGCTTAAGAGGGTTCCCCTTTCTACACACCCTCTCCAAAACACGTTGTTTACTGTCTTGTTAATTTTGGCCATTCTAACTGGTGTAAGGTGATATCTCAATGTGGTTTTGATTTGAATCTCCCTGATGGCTAGTGATGAACATTTTTTCATGTGTCTGATAGCCATTTGTATGTCTTCATTGGAGAAGTATCTGTTCAAGTCTTCTGCCCATTTTTTGATGTGATTATCCGTTTTGTGTTGATTCTGAGGAGTTCTTTATAAATTCTGGATATCAGCCCATTGTCTGTATTGTCATTAAGGAATATCTTCTCCCACTCTGTGGGTTGCCTTTTTTAAAAAAAATTTAATTTTAATTTTAATTAATTTATTTATTTAAAAAAATCCCCCCCCCCCACTTTTCAGTGTAACAGAATTCATTGTTTTTGCACCACACCCAGTTCTCCATGCAATACATGCCCTCCTTAATACCTACCACCTGGCTCCCCCAACCTTCCCCCTCCCCCTGCCCCTTCAAAATCCTCAGACTGTTTTTCAGAGTCCATAGTCTCTCATGGTTCACCTCCCCTCCCAATTTCCCCCAACTCCCTTCTCCTCTCCATCTCCCCTTGTCCTCCATGCTATTTGTTATGCTCCACAAAAAAGTGAAACCATATGAGAATTGACTCTCTCTGCTTGACTTATTTCACTCAGCATAATCTCTTCCAATCTTCAGAAATTCTAATACAGTTTTCCATCAGCTGAGAAAAGCAAGGCCTCTTTCTGTTGGTGAGTAGGAGGAGAGAAGTCTAAGTGGCCAACTGCATGATGCCTCCGGCTGCCTTGCAGTCATACGCTGTGGTTAGGTCCCGGAAGGGCAGGGATGCCTCTTCTGAAATGCTGAGCAAGGCTCCTGGAGATTCAGTATGTATTTACTGACTTGACGTGTGTATGCTGGTTTGGTTTCTCAGAAGAATGTGGAAACGCTGACCGCTTCTTAGATCTAAATGCCAGAAATAACACATGCCGATTTAACACCGGTCACTGTCGTCCACAGGAAAGAGCGTCACTCTGCCCACACCTGTGTGAGTGTGTGCGGCCAGGCTGAGTCATTCCCCCACACTTCCACTGTAAGCCAGGGCCAAAGTGGAGAAGTGCAGTACATGCCCTGTGCTTTCTGACCACGCCCCCTCATTTCTCTGGGAGAAGAGATAAAGCCAGTGGGAAAAAATGATTCAGCCTAGGAGAGGCACTACTCAGAGAAAAAAGAGAAGAAAATGTAACTTGTATAAACTGAAAATTTCATAAAAGGGCCAGGGAATATTTGCATAGTTTGACCACGGGACTTCCTGAACATGTGGAAAAGAGGGCACAGTTTTCCGAAGCACGGCAGAGCACCGACTGCTAATCATGACCAAAACCCCGCGTGATCTGTTTGAGGAAACCCATATGGTCAGTTCTTGGGAAGGAACCCATTCTACGCCTGCGCCGAAGGTAGCTCTGTGCGAGGAATATGGAGGATGGTCTCCTTGCTTCGGGTCTTGCAAGAGAAAAACAACTGTTTGAAATTCAACTGCAGGAAGCAAACTTAGGCCATAGGATCAGTAGGCACACCAGCTGGCATTCTGAGGAAGAGAGGCTGACTGTGGATGAGATAAAGAAGATAAATCCTAACAAAGAACCTTCCAGTGGTAGAGAACCTAGTTAAAAAGCTTCATCAGAAACATGTGTGTGAGACATGTAAATAAACAGCCTTGCAATACATTCTTCAAAGACGTGAGAAAAAAGACTTATGGATAGACTTACACCCTCACCACTGGGATGGGGAGGCTGAGGGCAATGAAGGTGCTTAAGCATGGTGCAAAGCCAAACAGGAACATACGTCCTCCCCTGCATGGACCAAGCACACTTGAGTAGAAAAAGCCAACAAATTGTTTTGTTTTGTAAAGTAAGAAAATAAAAACAAGAAATAAGGGAGAACTACTAAAGACGTTAGGGCATGAGAAGAATGCACCTGCTACTATTTGAGGATCAAGAAAGGAAAAGAGAAAAACACTGTCGCTTTTTTACCAGGGAGGAAAAAGCTGGGAAGAGATAGCACCAAAAAGCAAATGCACCTGCTGTGTTTTAAGAAGTGCATCCACTTGTGTGAAACACGTGAACTAGAGAAAAGGACTGATATCATACAGTGTGGGGCAGAGAAAATCAGACAGCTGGCTCGAGCAGCAAAGGCCTCTGACAGGTCACAGCTGAGACATGAAAGAGGCAGTAGTTTAAACAGGTCTTACCTTTTCAAGGGATTTAATTCCCTTCCGCATGTCTTACTGAGTTAAAGTCCAAGAACTTATATTTATGGGTGCACAATTCTGGATGGCGTCTAGAACATTTTTATTGAATAAATGCTTCATTTTAGGGCAGGGTAAAACCAAGGTCTTAGCTGAGAGTTATTTCCTGCTTCAACCAGTGATTTCAATGGTGAAGTGAGCTCTGTTTACCAAGGTTTGTAGATAACAAGATGGAGTCTGGCAGAATCATAGCACAGCACCAGGAGCCTCGCTTTGAGAAGAAAGAACTCCATGAATTCTAACTCTGCCACTCATAGTCTTAGGGGAATGTATACATTTTTCAGATATGGGGCACAAAACAGAGAAAAACCAAACCAAACCAAACCAAAGAACACTATTTCCTGTGGTAGTTGCAAGAATGAAATAGCATAGGGTGCCTGGGTGGCTCACTGGGTTAAAGCCTCTGCCTTCGGCTCAGGTCATGATCCCATGGTCCTGGGATTGAGCCCTGCAGTGGGCTCTCTGCTTGACAGGGAACCTGCTTCCACCCCTGCCCCACGCCTTCCTCTCTGCCTACTTGGGATCTCTCTCACTCTGTCAAATAAATAAATAAAATCTTGAAAAAAATAAAAGAATGAAATAGCATACGGTATCTGTGAGCTCTGTTGAAAGTGTGCTGGACACTGGCCGGGAATGGCAAGGACAAGAAGGATGTGTCCCAGATCACACTGCTCCAAAGGACTTCAGAGATGGGGAACAAGAAGTACACAAAAAAATTACATTAAATCCTTGCGGAGAATAACTCAGTCCAAAATTACGGAGATTACACAGCTGATATTTTCTGGAAATCTAAGAAAAGGCTTCACAGAGAAAGTAGTGTTTGAGATAAACGCTCAGGAGGTGGTTGGATATGACAGACGGAATGAAGTGCAGCACAGTGGAGGTTAAAGCAAGAGCACAGGGACTGGGAAGGATGGAAAATGTAGGGCAGTTCAGTTTGGCTCACCAGAAAGGGGGAAGAAAGACATCTGACTGGAAAGACTCGCTAGGGCTATCTTGTGGAATACCTTTATTCCGGAAGATTGCTTTTGCTTTAGGCAGGGAGTCACGAGAGATCAGAAATCGTGTTTTACATCTTTGATGAGACTCCAAAAGAATCAAGTACAATTAAAGGAAGTGCATTTGATCCTCCTCATTCATGGATCCCACATTTGTACATCTGATTACTTGCTAAAATTAGTTTATGACCCCCAAATCCACTGTCACGGTGGGTCATTTGCAGATGCGGGTAGAGTGCTGAAAAATTTGAGTCACAGGATACACACACAACCTAGCCACAATCAAGCAAGGTGGCACTCTGCCTTCTTGCTTTGGCTCTCCTGCTGTAAACACATACCTTTGGAGGAGTCTCAGATCCCGGATACTCTCTCTGGTCTAGTTTCTTCCAACGATCCATTAGTTTGGTTACCATAGGTGTGTTAAAATCGACCAACTGGAATCCCGTAACATTGGCTCCACCGTGTATAAATCTCTCAAGAGAAATATCCTTGAAACCCTGTAAGAAATCAACATGACAGTTTGTTTGGTTCATTATATGTTACAGCTCCTCAATGGTAACGTAAGTTAACAACCAACATTAGGTAAGTTAATAACCAACATGGTTGGAGGGTTCAATTATGCCTAATTCAGCTGTTAAATTGTTATCCAAAATCTAATACATGAGAAGAGGATAAAAATATTTTCAGTTCAGTTCAATTCCATTTAACAAGTAGTTCTTTTTTTTTTTTTTTTTTAAAGATTATTTATTTATTTATTTGACAGAGAGATGACAAGCAGGCAGAGAGGCAGGCAGAGAGAGAGGAGGAAGCAGGCTCCCCGCTGAGCAGAGAGCCCGATGCGGGGCTCGATCCCAGGACCCTGGGATCATGACCTGAGCCGAAGGCAGCGGCTTAACCCACTGAGCCACCTAGGCGCCCCAACAAGTAGTTCTTGAATGCCTCTGAATGCCGTTTATAAAGCATGGAGGCAGATATAGGAGATGAAAATGATACCATCAAAAAGTCTCTGGTTGAGGGCTCAATTGCCCACTGAGATAGGTATGCAAAAATGTGTCTTATGTCAGAAAATATCAAGGTATTCAGATAGTTTGAGTCTGTGATGGGTAGCACTTTTTTAGGGGGGTTCAGTTTAGTTATACAGTGGTCTAAAAGCAGACGGAGCCAATAATTTGAGCCAGGGAGAGTTAAAAACTTCGATTATATGAGTCACTACAATGCTCAAAGTCCTGGGACATGGTAATGGAAGAGAAGAAAGCAAGACAAGCCATTTGTGGACTTCTGGGCGGTGGGAAACAAAATGGCGTTCACCAGGTGGGCTGAGGCAAGGGTGTTCTCTCTCGTCCACAGGTAGTTACAGAAGTTTCAAAAATATTGGAAAGTTGTTTATTTTCCCTTTCCTCCTTCTCTATTTTTTAATACCTGGCCTGTTTTTTTTTTTTTTTCCCTGCTAAGTATTTAAGGTGCCTTACAAAAATAAACATTCGATACAAAATCTAAAACAAATGGGCAATTATAAGAGGGGGAAAAACCTATTAGGTAACTGAATTAATAAAATCAAAGCTATTGGCTCAGAGAATGTAACCCCCCTCCAACACAAATGTGTGTGCACACATGGCCATGAGTTTCTAGCATCTGTATTTGCTTTCTTCCCTCTTAGTATTTAGTAAAGATTTTTACAATTTTAAGCACATACACATATATATATAAATTTTTTTTTTTTTTGAGAGAGAGAACAAGTGGGGTGGGGGCAGACTCCCATGGAGCAGGGAGCCCCGTGACTTGGGGCTCGATCCCAAGACCCCGATCCCAGGACCACAGGATCATGACCTGAGCTAAAGGCTGACACTTCACTGACTGAGCCACCAGGCACCCCAAGTTTTTTTTTTTTTAATGTGAATTTGATCCAATTGTATTAGTGAACTAAGGTAAAGTGTTCTGCTTTCTGTTTTTTTGGCAAAAGTGAACTATGCAGCAGTGACACTACAGTTAGCACAGGGATGGGCGCAACCATCAGGTAGAAGACCAGGACCTGGTGTTGTTTCTTTCTCATTTTGGAAATGTCTATGTTTTGTTACCAACCAAGCAGGTTCTGTATGCACACTGCTGTCTAGGAAGAAACAGACCAGTCTACTGACAAGTAAGCGAAGTTGCTACAGGAAGTCCCAGGAATGTGTACTTATAGCTAATACTGAGGGGGGCTGCTTATGTGCTGGGCACTTGACACAGATGAGCTAGTTTGGTTCTCCTAACAAGATAATGAGATTCATCCTATTATTAGACTTATCTTACAAATAAGGTAACCAAGGCTCAGTTGATTAAAGAAAAACGATTGAAGATCATGCAGGAAACACATTGTAGAGCCAAGATGACTCTTGCCTTGGCCTTCTTTGCCCTGTGCTCCTGTGGATTCTTACCCAAGTATGTGTGTTTTAATTGTGGTATTTATCAACAATGGCCCTAGGAGAGACTCGGTGATACTGTCGGAAACTATCCATGCCCTGAATCCACCTCTGAAACTTCCTGGCCTTGGGATTCCCATGTGCAAAATGAGAATGACAATGCTAAAGTCGCTGGCACATCTGGTTTGAATTCAGTAAGCGATAGTTGTTATTAATTAATACCCTCGACAAATATTTATCTCCTGCCCATTATGTGCCAGCTAATTTGACAGCTCATCAGTAACATTCTCATTTCACTGGAAGAGAAACTAGACACCAGAAAGCAAATCTATGTTTCTGAAATGGGAAAAGCACTGTCCATCAATCTCTAGCTAGTAAAATGTCAGCTGAACATTTGTTTGCATCTATGCGAAGACAGGGCAGACCCATGGGCAGGGGGAGAAAAAATAAATAAAATCTCAGTTTTCTGAAAGCCACAGTGATTCAACTATTGCATTAGTTGCTAATTGATGACATTATTAGTTTCTTTCAGTGTGGCTAAAACAGAAACCTGCCACGCTTTCTTCCACAGCATCTCCCACAGCTGCAAGACACACAGGCAAAGCTGAAGCCTTTGGAAAAACCATCTGATGTCAAGTCTCACTGATACATAACAGTCCACATTTCTCTGATGCCATCCTGCTAGGCTGAAGGCGAAGGAAAAAAATATCACCACATCGGATTTTAAGCTTCTTTCAGTTTTGACCTCAATGAGCGGTGGGTGGCTCAGTTAATTTCAGCTATGTCTGTTTGAGTACAAGCAATATTTTTCCTTTCATACACTTTCAAATAGTTTTCTATAGAAAAGTGATATGATCTAGGCTGTGAAGTCATTTTCTTGGAAACAGTTACCTTGGTGCCTATTGAGACTTCAGTTCCGACCCAGAGAGTACTGTGGAATGACGGTTCTAGAAGACATTGTTGTAAAATTGTAATTCTACAGAGTGTGTGTGTGTCTGTGTGTGTGAAATCAGTCATTAGTAACTAAGTAAACGGTATATATAGTCTCTCTCTATAATATACTGACATCCTAAGGAAAGATTACCTTTCAACTTGGTTTTCCCTTTAACTCCCACTGACAGTTCATACATCTGCTAAGGGTAAAGAAGCCCCAGGAAATCAGGAAGTAAATGGCAGGACTTCAGATATCCCTCTGACTACTGATATCCATTCACATCACAGGTGCTTAAAAAAGGCTTGCCCTTTAGGGTGTGACTAATTCTGATTACATTTCTGATGTTTTTTACTTCAGACTCAAAGGACGATGAAATCATATTGAGACAGAAATGGCTGCCAAGTAGAATGGGAGAGGTTTCCTTCTAACATCTTTTAAAAACCAGGTTGTTAAGTAATTGACAAAGTATCCATTTTGGGTGACCAAGTCTACAGATGGTAGAATCAGACGTGCTCAATGCAGAAAAGTTAAAAATACAGTAAGCACAAGGAAAAAGGTAAAACAAAGTCTTCAAGTTCATGGAATCTTGAGTGGGGTCCTTGCCCCTGAGTAAAAACGTGCTAGTCTGTAAATATGGGGAACTGAGTTCTAGTTCCCATTCTGACATCAACCACACGCCTACATGTGGACAAGTCACTTTACTTTCTGTCTTAACTTCCTTACCTTCCAAAGAAGGCATGGATGGTATGTGCCTGTGTGCTTCTGTGTGGTGAGGTGAGGGACAGGTAAGCAAGAGCTGTGGTTAATCTTTAATGATATACTCTGATCATTCCATAATTTTATACTACTTCATGAAAGAGCCAGGTGTTTTCCTAAATGTGAACGGAATATATTTTTTAAAAAATTAGAAACCTAAATGAGAGCAAGATTTTAAGAATTTGCCTCACAGGTGCAACAATGTCAACAGTTTCTTGTTGCTCTGGGCCGTATTTAAATACTCTGACTGTGGGAGGATGGGAGAAGCAAGCTCTGAATACGGACACAGACAATGTCTGTAAAGCTGGATCCCCCTCAAGGGGGGGGTACAGGAGATACTCGAATGCATGTTCACTTTGTGGCTCAATCAGCTATTTACTAATTTTGATTTTATTTATTCTTTGCAATCAGACAGGGCAGAGTTTCATTCCTGCTTTGGAGACTGAGGATCTGTGTGATCTTGGGCAAATTACCCTGAACTCCACTTTGCAGTCTATAGAATAAATATCTATGTTGAGGGTTAACTGGAACAATTACAGCAACAACATAAACACAAGCTGGGTGCTGGAGGATAGGCAGTTGGCTGCTTCAACAAAGAGGGAGGGAAGGTAAGAGCACTTTTTAGGAGGTCAGATTCGACATTGTTTCTTCCCCTAAAGAACTTGCCATGTGCTAGTGATGTCTTATTTGCAGCTGGGTGAAAGGGTAATAGACAATACTTGGTACAAAGGAGGGGTAAAATAATGATTTTATGGATGAAAAGAAATAATTGCATTCTATATTATTGGTACCTGCAGTGACTTGTGAGCCCAGAAGAGCCACTATCTGATTAAGTGCATACAGACAGCTTTCTGGAAGAAGGGACTGTGTGTCAGGATTGGGTGGACTAAGGATTGCCTCCCAGGGAGACAAAGCTAAACCTGTGACATAAAGGAGGTATCAGGTGTCTGGGAACCAGTCTGGTTTTGAGAAGGGGCATGTGAGGGGTGGAGTAGGAGAGAGGATCTGGGGTCAAGAGGGAGAAAACTGGAAGGGTTTTGTGCGTTAGCGAGGACAGTGTCACTACTCCACCCTTAAGGCTCTTGGCAGTGCAGTGTGCTGGTCTGGTAGGAGGTGGTGACAAATGGGCAATGGGGGTGTGTCCTTTTGAGAACCACAGGCAGTTTTAGGGAGAGGGGAGAGGACAGGCATCCGCAGGGAGAGTTGGAGGGATCTCAGGATCTTTCCCTTTCACAGAGCTCCAAATTCTTTTACTGCGTTTGCAGCTGGGAGCTAAAGGAATAATTTAAGCTGGGAAATGGTATGATCATTCTTGTCTTAAACAACAACACAACAAAACAGCAACAAATCTGGGAGCAAAGTAAACAAAGAACTGGAAAAGAGAAAGTTGATGGGCAAAGACAGGATATATTTTTCGTACTTAAATTTCTGAAAAACAGACTACAGTGAACCAAATAAAGTTTTCCTGCTTCTAAGCATCTTGGCAATTTCTAGAACAGAATTTAATCTAATGAGATACCACATGTTTCCACCAGTACCTCTAGATGACAGGCATGTACAAGTACAACTTTTCCACATACAAACCGAAAACAGGACAGAGAAAAGAAAGAGCTTTCCTTTCTTACAAATTTTACTCATCCTTAAGATGCCATTGTTAATGACAATGGCAGTGATATCACAGAAAAATTTCAAGAATCTGGGAGGGGCATGTCCCTGCACTTGCATGTCAAGCACAGCTCATGCTATCCGGATGGCCTCAAGTCCCTGCAGGTCGTCCTGGACCCCCAGCAGGGTCACGTCTGAGTCATGAATTAAAGGGATCCTTGTTTCTTGTGGCTCCTGTCTGGGGAGGTGAGGTCCCAGCACACTGCAGGAGTGGCAAAGGGAACGAAAACATCAATCTATTCCCAATTCATCAACATAGAAAGATGCATGAGATTGAATCATAGTTAAATTTAACTTATGGATAATGAAAACACAGTTCTGAGTAGTGCTGATGAGCTTTCACAAACCATTTGCATCCTTACTCATAATGAAATGGAATATTATTTTATTTAAATATGTGGAATCTGCCTTTGATATTTCACGCAAAGGATTTAATGGCCATTAAGAAGTCAATATCCGGGACATTACTTGTTTTATTTCTTGGTTTAGAGGATTATCATTTGAAAAGAATCCCCCCAAAATATCCATAATGAAATTTGGGTTCCTGTGGAAATAAACCTGCTTAAATAAGGGAGTTCCCTGACTCTGGCAAAAATGCATGCCTGTAAATTCATGATATATTTTAGGCAGCACAAATGATGTCTAATATCTGGCTTGCTTCTTTCTCCTCTTTTTGGCAAATACAAGTTAGCCTCATACCTTCTGCTTTTTCAATGTTTTGACTACAGAATATTTTCTAGCGTCTGGATCGCTTGTAGCCACCAGTAACCAGTAAGAATTTTTATTTTATTTGTTTGCTTATTTATTTATTTAAAGATTTTATTTATTTATTTATTTGACAGAGAGATAGTGAGAGAGGGAACACAAAAAGCGGGAGAGGGAGAAGCAGACTCCCCATTGAGCAGGGAGCCTGACACTGGGCTCTATCCCAGGAACCTGAGATTATGACCTGAGCTGAAGGCAGACACTTAATGACTGAACCACTCAGGTGACCCAAGAATTGTTATTTTAGAAATCAGTTCTTGCTATTGCTGTTAAATCAGTCTTTTCTTCAGTTTTACTGAGGTATAACTGCCAAGTACACTTGTAACGTATTTGAAGTGTACAACCTGTTGATTTGACACACGTACACTTTGTGAAAGCGTTCCCACCATCGATTTATTTAACACATCCGTCACCTCACGTTTACCTTTATTTTTTTCTCTTTTCGAGAGAACCCTTAAGTTCTATTCTCTTGGCAAATTTCAATTACAAAACACATTATTATAAGCTACGGCCACCCTGTTAAATCTTTGATTCCAAGACCATACTTAGCTCATAACTGCAAGTTTGTACCCTTTTACCAACTTCTTCCTACGTTCCCCACCCTCCAGCACCTGGCTAGAAACACTGTACTCTTCAGGAGTTAATCTGTGAGTTAGATTTCTTTAAAACATTCCCAATATAGGTGAGGTCAGCTGTGTTTGTCTTACTCTTTTTTTACTTAGCATTATGCCATCCTGGATCATCCATGTTATCAGAAATGGTGAAGTTTCTTTTTTATGGCTGATGTATATATATATATATACATATTATCCATTCATCTGTGATGGACACCTAGACTGTTTCTGTACTTTGGCTACTGTGAATAATGCTACAATGAACACAGGGGTATAGATATCTTTCTGATACAGATTTTCTTCCTTTGGATATATACATAGAAGTTGGGATTGCTATTTTTAATTTTGTGAAGGAGCTCCATATTGTTTTCCATAAGGGCTGCATCAGTTCCCATTTCTACCAACAGCGCGAAGGCATTCCCATTTTTCTACACCCTTACCAGCATTTGGTTCTTTCCTTTAGAAAACAGCTATGCTAACAGTTGTAAGCTAACATCTCATTGTAGCTTTGATTAGCATTTCCCTCATGATTAGTGATGCTGAGCACCTTTTCATGTACTGCTGGCCATCTGTGTGTCTTTTTTGTTAAAACAGTCCTTTGCCCATTTTTATTCTTTATTTCTTAAGAAGATTTCACTTATTTGAGAGAGAGCGAGAGCGTGCAGAAACCAGAGGGAGAGCCAGAGGGAGAAGCAGACTCCCCATTGAGCAGGGAGCCTGATGTAGGGTTTCATCCCAGGACCTGGAGGATTGTGACCTGAGCTGAAGGCAAATGCCTAACCAACTGAGCCACTCAGGTGCACCCCCCTGCCCCCCCATTCTTTCATTGAGGTATTTGTTGCTGTTGTTATTGTTGTTATTTTTGCTATTGAATTGTAAAAATTCCTTGTGTATTTTGGACATTAACCCCTTAATAGACATGTTGTTTGCAAATATTTTCTCCCATTCTGTAAGGTGCCTTTTCATCTTGTTGAAGGCTTCCTTTGCTAGGTAGAAGCTTTTTTGTCGTGGTCCACTTGTTTATTTTTGCTCTTTGTTCCTGTGCTTTTGGAGTCCAGTCCAAAAAAGCATTGCTAAGATCAATGTCAAAGGGATTATTTCTGAGGCTTTTTTCTAGAAGTTTTACAATTTCACGTCTCATGTTGAAGAATTTAAGCCATGTCTGAATTAATTTTTGTGCATGGTGTAAGATAAGGCTCAGTGTGCATGTAAATATTTAGTTTTCCCAATAGCATTTACTGAAGAGACTCTCCTTTTCCCATAGTATACTCTTGGCTCCTCTGAGGAAAGTTAATTGACCACGTATGTGCCAGGGTGTACCCCTGGGCTCTATATTCTGTTCCACTGATCTGTGTTTGTCTGCTTTTATTCCAAAATCATGCTGTTTTGATTATCATAGCTTGGTAATATAGTTTGAATCCGGAGGTGAAGCCTCCAGCTTTGTAGATGGCTTTACCCATTCCAGGTCTTTTGTGGCTCCATACATATTTTAGGATTATTTTTTCTATCTCTGTGGAATATGCTCCTTTAATCTTGATAGGGGTTGCATTCAATCTGTAGACTGCTTTGGGGAGTATGGGAATTTTAACAATATTAATATTTCCATTCTATGAACACACAATATATTTTTGTTTATCTGTGTCTTCTTTCACCCATGTCTTAGCGTTTTCACTGTATAGATCTTCCACTTCCTGATTAAATTTATTCCTAAATACCTTTATAAAGTTTTTGATGCTTTTGTAAACAAGACTGTTCCCTTAATTTCTGAGAGTTTATTGTTACTGTACAGAAACACAGCTGAGTTTTATTTATTTATTTTGTATTTTACAACTTTAAGGAAGTCATTTATTCTATTAGATTTGTGGTGGACTCATTAAGGCTTTCTATATATAATATTTTATCATCTAAAATTTTATGTATTCCTTTCCAGTTCGGATGTCTTTTACTTCTTTTCTTGCTTAATTGCTCTGGCTGGAACATATGATACTACATTATAAAACAGTGGTGAGAATGGATATCCTTGTCTTGTTCCTGACCTTAGAGGAGAAGCTTTTACAGCTTTTCCACATTGGGTATATTAGATGTGGGCTTGACATACATGGCTTTTGTTTTCTTGAGGTATGTTCCTTCTAGACCCAGTTTTTATCATGAGATGATGTTGAATTTTGTCAAATGCATTTTCTGCATCCAATGAGATGACCATGTGGTTGTTTTTTTTTTTTTTTTTTTTTTGACCATGTGGTTTTTATTCTTTTGTTATTGTGGTGTGTCACGGTGACTGAGTTGGGACTTTGAGCCATCTTTGCATCTCTGGGATAAATCACTCCTGATATTGCTATGATCTCTTTAATATACTATTGAATTTGATCTGCTAATAATTTGTTGATGACTTATGCATCTACATTCATCAGGAATATAAGGCTTTAATTAATTAATTTTGGTAGTGTCCGTGTCTGACTTTGGTATCAATGTAACACTGGCTTTTTTTTTTTTTTTAAGATTTTATTTATTTATCAGAGAGAAAGAGGGGGAGAGAGTGAGCACAGGCAGACAGAATGGCAGGCAGAGGCAGAGGGAGAAGCAGGCTCCCTGCAGAGCAAGGAGCCCGATGTGGGACTTGATCCCAGGACGCTGGGATCATGACCCAAGCCGAAGGCAACTGCTTAACCAACTGAGCCACCCAGGCGTCCCTAACACTGGCTTTTTAAAATGATTTTGGAAGTGTTCCTTCCTCTTCTATTTGTTGGATTAATTTCAAAAGGATTGGTATTAATTCTTCTTTTATTGTTTGGTAGAATTTGCCCAAGAAGCCATCTGGTCCTAGACTTTTTTGGTGGGAGTGTTTTGATTACTGATTTGAACTCCTTACTTGTTAGCTGGTCTTCCTTTTTCATCATAATGCATGCATAGTAGGTTATGTATTTGGAATTTATCTGGTTCTTCTAGTGTTCTAATGTGTTGGTGTATAATTGCTTATAGACCTTTCTTATAATCCTTTGTATTCGTATTATGTGAGTTGTAATGTATCTCCTTACATTTTTAATTTGAGTGTTCTTTTTTTTTTTCTTAGTCTACCTAAAGATTGGTCAATTTTATCTTTTCATAAAACCACTTCTCAGTTGATCTATTGTCTTTTTGGTCTCTATTTCATTTATATTCACTCTGACCTTTGTTTTTTTCCTTTCTTCTACTAACTTTGAGCTTAGTTTGTTCTACTTTTTCTAGTTCCTTGAGGTATAAATTTAGTTTATTTGATTTCTCTTTTTTCTTAATATAGGCATTTATCACTGTAAACTTCCTTCTCAGACCTGCTTTTGCTCCATTTCACATGTTCTAGTATGTTATGTTTCCATTTTCACTTGTCTCAAGGTACTTTTGTATTTCTTCTTTAATTTCTTATTTAAGCCACTGGTTGTACAGAAGCATTTGTTTAGTCTCCATAAATATATACATATATATATATTTTAAATTTCTTTTCTTTTTTTTTTTTTTTAAGATTTTATTTATTTATTTGACAGAGAGAGATCACAAGTAGGCAGAGGGGCAGGCAGAGAGAGAGGAAGAAGCAGGCTCCCTGCTGAGCAGAGAGCCCAATGCAGGACTCCATCCCAGGATCCTGAGATCATGACCTGAGCCGAAGGCAGCGGCTTAACACACTGAGCCACCCAGGCGCCCCTAGTCTCCATATATTTGCAGATTTCTGAATATTATTCCATTAACTGATTTCTAGCTGCATATCTATATGGTTAGAAAGGAAGCATGATCTTAAATTGATGAAGACTTGTTTTGTGGCCTAACATAGGATCTATCCTGTAGGATGTTTCATATGTGCTTGAAAAAAAATGCATTTTTTCCCCTGTTACATGGAATACTCTGTAGCTGTCTGTTAGGCCCATGTGGTCCAACAGGCAGTTTAAACCCATGTCTCCTTGTTGAATATTCTGAGTCAAGGATCTAGCCATTATTGAAAATGGAGTATTGAAACAAAAACTCCAGTCAAGAACTGGGCATAAGACATGAACAGACATTTCTCTAATGACAGACAAATGGCCAAAAGACACATGAAAAAATGTTCAACATCACTCATCATTAAGGAAATGCAAATCAAAACCACAATGAAAGGGGCACCTGGGTGGCTCAGTCATTAAGTGTCTGCCTTCAGCTTAGGTCATGATCCCAGGGTCCTGGGATTGAGCCCCACATCGGGCTGCCTGCTCAACAGGGAGCCTGCTTCTCCCTCTCCCACTCCCCCTGCTTGTGTTCCCTCTCTTGCTGTGTCTCTCTCTGTCAAATAAATAAGTAAAATCTTTAAAAAAACAAACATACAAATAAACCACAATGAGATACCACCTGACACCTGTCAGAGGGACTATAATTAAACAACAGATGTCAGTGAGGATGCAGAGAAAGGAGAACCTCTTATACTGTTGGTGGAAATGCCAATTGGTGCAGCCACTCTAGAAAACAGTATGGAGGATCCTCAAAAAGCTAAAAATAGAACTACCCTATGACTCAGCAATAGAACTATTAGGAATTTATCCAAAGAATACAAAAATAGTGATTCAAAGGAAAACGTGCACCCCAATGTTTATAGGAGCAATATCCACAGTAGCCAAACTATAGAAAGAGCCCAGATGTCTATTGACAGATGAATGGATACAGTAAATGTGGGGTGTGTGTGTTTGTGTGTACACATAAGTATACACACACACTCCTATATAAAAATATGGAAATGTAATATTACCCAGCAGTTAAAAGGAATGAAATCTTGCCATTTGTAAGGACGTGGATGGAACCAGAGTATATTACACTAAGTTAAGTCAGTCAGAGAAAGACAAATACTGTATGATTTCACTTGTGTGTGGAATTTAAGACACAAAACAGATGATCATAGGGGAATGGAAGGAAAAATAAGATAAAACAGAAAGAGGGGCAAACCGTAAGAGACTCTTAACTACAGGGAATAAAATGAGGGTTGCTGGAAGGGAAGTGGGTGGGGGAAATGGAGTAACTGAGTAACGGGCATTAAGGAGGGCACTTGATGTAATGAGCACTGGGTGTTATATACAATGGATAAATCACTAAAGCCTACCCTGAGACTAATAATACACGTTATGTTAACTAAATTGAATTTAATTTAAAAAAAAAAAGGAAGAAAATGGCGTGTTGAAACTCCTTACTATTTCTGGGTTGCTGTCTATTTCTGTTTTCAGATTTGTTGATATTTGCTTTATTATATATTTAGGTGCTCTGCTGTTGAGTGCAAAAGTATTTACAAATGTTGTTTTTATTGATGAATTAACTCCTTTAGCATTAAAAATGATATTCTTTGGCTTTTGTTATAGTTTCTGGCTTCAAGTCAATTTGTCTGATAAAACCATAACTATTCCTTCTTTCCTCAGTTTCCATTTGCATGGTCTTTCTTCCCTTCTTTCACTTTCAGTCTGATTGTATAACTAAAGCAGAAATGAGTCTCTGTAGGCAGAAGAGAGTTAGGTCTTTTCTTTTTTTCTTTTTTTTTGGGGGGGGGGGGTCTCTTTCTTTCCTTCTGTTTTTAAATTCATTCAGCCATTCTAGGTCTTCTGATTGGAGAATATAGTCCATTTACATTTAAACAGCTGTTGGTAGGAATAGATTTTTTAAAATTTATTTTATTTTCAGTGTTCCAAAATTCATTGTTTATGCACCACACCCAGTGCTCCACGCAATCCGTGCCCTCCTTAATACCCACTGCCTGGCTCACCCATCCTCCAACTCCCCATCCTTCCAAAACCCTCAGTTTGTTTCTCAGAGTCCACAATCTCTCATGGTTCATCTCCCCCTCCGATTCCCAACTCACTTCTCCTCTCCATCTCCCAATGTCCTGCATGTTATTCCTTATGCTTCACAAGTAAGTGAACCATATAACTGACTCTCTGCTTGTTTCACTTATTTCACTCAGCATAATCTCTTACAGTCCTGTCCATGTTGATACAAAAATGCTTCTGATGGAAGCATAATACTCCTTTGTATATATGGACTATATCTTCTTTATCCATTCATCTTTTAAAGGGCATCTTGACTCTTTCCACAGGTTGGTGATTGTGCCCATTGCTGCTATAAACATTGGGGTACATACATATGGGGTACACTTCTGTTCAGTGCTTCTGTATCTTTGGGGCAAATACCAAATAGTGCAATTGCAGGGTCATAGGATAGCTCTATTTTTAATTTCTTAAGGAATCTCCACACTGTTTTCCAAAGTGGCTGCACCAACTTGCATTCATTCAGCAAGAGTGTAAGAGGGTTCCCCTTTCTCCACATCCTCTCCAACATTTGTTGTTTCTTGTCTTGTTGATTTGGCCATTCTAACTGGTGTAAAATGGTATCCCAATGTGGTTTTGATTTCAATCTCCCTGATGGCTAATGATGATGAACATTTTTTTCTGTTAGCCATTTTTATGTCTTTTTTGGAGAAGTGTCTGATCATATCTGTTGCCCATTTTTTGATGTGATTATCTGTTTGGTGTGTGTTGAGTGTGAGTTCTTTATAGATCTTGGATATCAGCCCTTTATCTGTAGTGTCACTTGTGAATATCTTCTCCCATTTCGTGGGTTGTCTCTTTGTTTCACTGTTTCCTTTGCTGTGCAGAAGCTTTTGATCTTGATGATGTCCCAAAAATTCATTTTAGTTTTTGTTATTTTGCCTTTGGAGACATGTCTTAAAGAAGTTGCTGTGGCCCATGTCGAAGACGTTACTGCCTATGTTCTCCTCTAGGATTCTGACAGATTACTGCCTCAAGTTGAGGTCTTTTATCTATTTCAAGTTTATCTTTGTGTATGATGTAAGAGAATGGTCGAGTATCATTCTTCTACACACGGCTGTCCAATTTTCCCAGCATGATTTATTGAAGAGACTGTCATTCTTCCACTGGATATTTTTTCCTGCTTTGTCAAAGATTATTTCACCATAGAACTGAGGGTTCATATCTGGTGTCTCTACCCTGTCCCACTGGTTTATGTGTCTGTTTCTGTACCAGTACTGAGATGCCTTGGTGATCACAACTTTGCAGTAAAGCTTGAAATCAGACAATGTGATGCCCCCAGTTTTTTCTTTTTCTACATTTCCTTAGCAATTCGGGATCTCTTCTGGTTCCATACAAAATTTTAGGATTGTTTGTTCCAGCTCTTTGAAAAATGCTGGTGGAATTTTGATTGGGATGGCATTGAAAGTATAGATTACTCTAGGCAGTATAGACATTTTAACAATGTTTATTCTTTCCAATGTTTATTCTATCCAATCCACGAGCATGGAATGCTCTTCCATCTTTCTTTGTCTTCTTCAATTTCATTCATGAGTGTTCTGTAGTTCAAGTACAGATCCTTTACCTCTTTGGTTAGGTTTATTCCCAGATATCTTGTGGTTCCTTGGTGCTATAGTAAATGGAATCGATTCTCTAATTTCCTTTTCTATATTTTCATTGTTAGTGTGTAAGAAAGCAACTGATTTCTGTACCTTGATTTTGTATTCTGCCAATATTATTGAATTGCTGTATGAGTTCTAGTAGTTTGGGGGTGGAATCTTTTGGGTTTTCCATATAAAATATCATGTCATCTGTGAAGAGAGAGAGTTTGACTTCTTTGCCAATTTGAATACCTTTTATTTCTTTTTGTTGTCCGATTGCTGTTGCTGGGACTTCTAGTACTATGTTGAACAACAGAGGCAATAGTGGACATCCTTGTCGTGTTCCTGATTTCCAAGGGAAAGCTGTCAGCTTTTCCCTGTTGAGGATAATATTCGCTGTGGGGTTTCCATAGATTTTATGAAGTTCAGGAATGTTCCTTCTATCCCTATACATTGAAAGGTTTTAATCAGAAACGGATGCTGTACCTTGTCAA